>NC_041400.2:157663011-158336761 GCF_900747795.2 Erpetoichthys calabaricus
CAACTTTTTTCTGATCTCTTCTGGGACTTCCTTTGATTTTAGCATTGTGGGCACCACGCTAGAAAATTGACTCTGATGGTAAAAGTGATATGATTATTTTAAGTGAGGTATAGTGTTAGTAAGGTTTATATTGCTATGATAAAGCAAGGCTGCGTTTAATGAGATGGCCCTAATTTCTGTTTAACTTGGGTGATTTAACTAATGGCCAATATATTTTCAAAAAGCACCTGTTTGTTGTGGATTACTTTGTTCAGCTGAAAAATCAAAAACTAGTGTTATTTATTCATTAAAATGTCCTTAATCTAATATTATATTTTAGTTAAAGACCTGAAAACATTCTGTGTCAAACATAAACATTAAAAGAAAAAATTAAGGAGAGGGGACAAATACTTTGTCAAGGCATACCAGTAAAAGAAAAACTGACAATTTTTACATTACACAAAAAACATACACAGTGCAAACCTTAAAGAACCATTCTGAACCATAAATTTGAAAATCACCGGCACTTACCACTTTGAGCATTACCTACTTACTTAATTATATGAGGCTAGTGCAGTAAATATTACATGCTTTACACTGAACTTGATGTACGGATATCTCAAGAATCTGAAATGCAACCATTCTGTATGAGGATTAAGATTTAAGAAAATATGCTTCATGAAGTATACATTTACAGGTTTTAGAAATTAACTGACTTGTTTTTGTTTTAGTGGTTTTATGACATCCAAATTAACCCAGCACTTGCAAATATTGAAGGTTCACTGTAAAATATGAAAAGTATGAATAAACGGAGGCCCACTTCTGTCAACAGAAAACAGTATGAATGAATAAACTAGTTTAAATAATTACTATAGATGTGATCTAAATCACCATTTTAAGTATACTTTACTGTTTTAGGCAGTGGAATGGGTGTCGACTTAGCATGCAGACTCAGGCTGCAGTAAATAGTCCTCTCACTAGGGTTTTCTGTGAAATTGAATGATAGAAGTGGTAGATAAGTTAAGTATCAACAAAATATTAAGTGCTTTTTAAAAAGGGAATTTTAAAGTCATTAAAAAAACATATATGGTAGTTATTTTCAATTGTAGTTGATAAAGTATATTGCCTGCCATTTGTAGGATGCAATGCATCTTTTAAAGTTTTAGCATACAATATCCTTAAGTCACCTGTGATCAAAGGAGTCATGCACTCACTGTTATCACTAGAAATATTGTGGTGTCAGTGACCTAAAAAATCCAGCATCCTTAAAGGTGTGGATTTTGTGTGTCAGGATATACAATCACATGATATGGTGTTTGGCAGCACTTTTGTAGCTCTATTGACAGCACCAGTGTGTAAACAGAGAAGGCATAAAGCCCAGGATCAGGAATTGAAATTAAAATTACACATATCACAGAAGCAAAACAGTTTCCTCTGACAACCAATATTTGGATGAAGAGCTACTGAAAAAAAATCATTTTCATCTCCAGCTATGAGATGGATGATAACATGTGGTCTTTACTGCTTTGTCGACCATGGAGCAATAAAGCTTCTGCTCTGTGGAGGTTGACAAGACTGAACTGCAGTGCCCACATGTTAAACATGTTTCAATCAAGTCTCCTCTTCAGCAGTTGGTAAGAGCATCTGAAGGTTATTCATATACTGACCGATGTTAAAATATTTGTCAAATATTTCAAACACTGTAGTCAGTATTTTTCTGATAAATATGTGGAGTGTGACAATATTTATCAAATAATGATGAGTGGGATGATACTGTCAGTTTGTTGGAGTGAGAAGGACACACATTCTTGTGATGTGAGTAAAAACGGGATAGACAAGGATATATTATGATAATGATAGGGATAACACCTTCTAGAAATTTAAATTTGATTTCATTCCTAAGCTGATGGAATTGTTTAAAAATTGACAAAGAAAAAAAAGTAAGAGCTCTACACTCATTATATTTATATAGAAATGTGGTTACAATATGCAATCTGCAAAGAAACCAAATCCAGAAAAAATAACAACATAATAAATATCAATATAGGACACAGAACATTAGAACAGAATATGAATATACAGTAGTTGCATGCATACTGAAATAAAAGTTAGGCCCAGCAAATTGATCTATGTAAATCAGATAAAAAAAACAATGTTACAGATACTTCAAGAAGTTAAAATTTCTTAAATAACATTTGTCTCCACATATGGAATAATATCTTTAGAATTTCACTGAAATTTCTTACCTCAAAATCACACAGCAGATCCTGAAATGCAGTAGAATTTGGAATGATAGATGTTTCATGACCACTGTCAACAGTCCCCACCAAAGAGAATGTGAGGTGAAGGATATGACTATTCAGAAGGGAACGCTTCTTCTTGAGCAGCATGGCCAGCAGCTACAAAGACAAAATACTAAATGCTTAAAAGCAAAGAATACTAACTGTTGCACCATTATAGAATAGAAAAAATTTAAAAAATATATTTATTAATTGAATTTTCAGAATATATCAAGTCATAACATTTTGAATTAGGCCAAGATCAAGCTTCTAACCCCTGTAAGTTTTTAAGTAATCATATCATAAACAAACAGATTTTAGTATTTTTATACATACAGTTGTAATATCCATATTACTAACTGAGAATGGTAAACCGGATGGACGCGGGGACATCCGGCCATGGGCCGTGGACGCAAAAGACGTACTGCGCAGGCGCCCCACAAACCACCCCCCCCCCCCCCCCCCCCCCCAAGCAACGTAAACCGGCCGGATGGAATGCAACGTAAACGCACGAAGCCACTGCACACGAAACGGGACACACACAAAGAAGAGGATTGAGACCCACGACACCCAAAGCCCCCCTCCAGTAACTGAAATAAGAAATGAGGCCACGCGCCCCTAGAACACAAAAAACAAAGGAGTCACACGCAGGCGCCACATAGCACACGAAACGGTTCGCATACAAAAAGGACAATTCAGCCCCACGACACACAAACACCCCCCTCCACTAACAGAAATAAAAACTCAGGCAACAAGCCCCCAGCACACAAAAAAAAAGAAGCCGCGAGCGCCACACAAAGCCCATTGGACACGAAACGGGACAGACTACGGACATAGCACGCAAAACGTACACAAAAAGGACGATTCAGACCCACGACCACACTAACACACATACAAAAACGGGCAAGGCTCAATACAAACAATGAACGCCGTAAACTGCAACGAGCTTCTCACACACCACAGGCAAATCGATTACAGCTCCAGAATAGCACGTCCCAAATCCTGCACATACAACGACGCACCTCTCAAACGGCACAAGCAAAAGATACACGTCAAGGACATCAACGACAGACTCCTGCTAAACGATTGCGCCAGTTAGCTGACAACGCGTTCAATAATAAGTCCACTATTCATGAAAATTCATTGGGATTAATTAATGTCATTTGCAATCATTGTCATTCACTTAACTTCCCTGAAGAAACAAATGGCAATACAAGTTATGAATTTACACGTTGTTGTCAAAAGGGTCAAATTACACTGCCTCCTTTACATTCATTTCCTGCATTTCTACAGAAGCTTCTAACTAACGAAGTACCTGAAAGTAAAAACTTTATGAACTGCATTATATCCTACAATAGTTCATTTGCTTTTGCATCTACCGGAGTAAATATCAGGTCACCAAAAGGCAATGGCCCATACTGCTTTCTCGTATGTGGACAAATATTACATTGCATTTGAACAGTGCACCCTGAAACAAATCAAGAATGCAAATATGCACAAATCACGTCTGCACCTACAACGCGCTTCTGAAACCGCGGAAGAAAAAATGTCTCGGCTCCAAAAACACATGTCACTCCTTATTCAAAATACCGGTCCCAATCACAGAAACATCGGTATCCACTATGAAAATGAACAGTAACAATGCACATGACATCTGTCTTGCCACACTATTAATTATAAATGAATGTACAATGGCATCCAGTCATTTACTCAACACCATTGATAAACTTCTACAAACGTTGATGAATAATAATATTCCCTTTCCAGGAAAGGTACTTTTATTAGGAAGAGATTTTAGACAGTGCTTAACTATTGCTCCACTTGCAATGCGCTCAGCTATTGTTCAGTCCACCTTAAAATACGCGGACAATTGTAATTGCGTTGATGAATAATTATATTCCCTTTGGGGGAAAGGTACTTTTATTAGGAGTAGATTTTAGACAGTGCTTAGCTATTGCTCCACATGCCATGCGCTCAGCTATTGTTCAGTCCACCTTAAAATACGCGACGACGTCATACATAAACAACAAGAGACCAAACTACAATACATATACAGGCGCGAGACCTGATTGGTGATAATACGAAGAAACGAACAGTCCGCATATTAACAGTGAGTTCAATCCTCCTTATTACTTATCCATATTCCTAACTATACAGATCAAACAAGTCATCAATTCACGATCACGGGTACAAAACTAGACGGCTCGAGTAACGGGACCACAAACACGAACCCGCATCAAAAAAAAAAATTCACGTCGTTGCCTGCAACGCGCTTCGAAAACCGCGGAACAAAAAATGTTACGCGGACAATTGGCATTGCTTTCAAAAGATACAGTTGGTACAAAACATGCGATGTCCAGATCCCGAATATAACAATTGGTTATTTCAACTAGGACATTGTACACTCACCAATACAGATGGACTTCACCCAGATATTATTACAATTCCTCAACCCTTTATCTGCGACGACTTACTTACGGAAATATTTGGAACAGCAGTCTCATTAGACCAAATACCCCTTTTAACACAACGAACTATATTATATCTAAAAAATATTACTGTTGATCACATTAATAACCAGGTCATTTCATTACTTCCTGGAGAGTCACACCTCTTTCTAAGCTCTGACAAAGTTGACTCTGATGACGACAATGACCATCTTAATTTGAACACTATTAACCCAGCCGGATTACCACAACACAGTCTTAGCCTTAAAAACGGAACAATAATCATGCTATTACAAAACCTTTACACTAAACAGGGTTTATGCAATGCTACACGTTTAGTCGTCTACACCATGACACACAATGTTATTCAAGCAACAGTTCTTACAGGATCACATGCTAACAATACTGTTCTAATTCCTAGATTTGACCTTACAAGTTCTGACCTGGATTTACCTTTTACACTTAAACGGAAACAATTCCCCATTTAACCTGCCTTTGCCATAACCATCAGCAAATCACAAGGACAAACAATGGACAAGGTTGGCATCTACCTATCTGAGCCCGTTTTTGTACATGGACAACTTTATATGGCCTTCTCACAAGTTCGACGTTCATCTGACGTTAAAGTTAAGGTCATAATAAAATAAAAATATTAAAAAAAAAAAAAAAAAAAAAAAAAGTTAAGGTCATAAATGCTCCATGCCAAGGAAAACTCATTCAAGGACAAGACACCATCTTTACTACTAATATTGTTTACAAAGAAATTTTCCAATAAACCTTTACACTGTGCCAAACACTTTATTGTTTGCTTCCTATCTGCGTCATCTACACCTTCACACTATGCTATATCTCATTCATACATCACGCTCTTTGTAATTTCCCAACACCAGGGGTTGGCGAGCGAAGCGAGCAGGGGGCGGAGCCCCCTAGTACTGTATAAGAACATATTAAATTTGACTAATGACCATCAAGCTCATTTGTTAAGCTAATAGATATCTGTATGAGATATCGGGACAGTTTAATTCTTAAGTATATGTCTGGAAACTATTGGTTTATTAATTATGTTTAAATAAAGGCCATTAACCTCAATGACATAACATAATCTTAATACATAATTCGCCTGCCTCCTCACTCACGTCCGTCCGAAGCCGAATGCGCAGTTGCCTTCTGTGCACGTCCGAAGCCGAATGCGCAGTCGCCTTCTGCGCAGCTGCCCGAAAAACCTTACGAGACCGACATCCAACCCCAACATCTCGGCAGGCGGCGGATTTACGGCCGCAAAAATTCAAAGAGAAAAGCGACTTCGATTAAAGTGCTAGAGGCCTGAAAGGCGATTTCGACTACAGCTCGAGGCCTAATTACACATTCTGATTCAATTACGCATTCATTTAGTACACCTACATATATCAGGTTTGTGGTGCTTATACTTATTACTATTCCATATTGTACTGGAACATTCATCATTCAATATTATACTATAGGCCTGGAAAATTCATCAACTAACAGTACAAGCCTGTACAGTAATGAGTAAAGCGGATCTACAATCATTACAAAACAACTTCGTTACTTATCATTTGTTGTTCATACACTGCTGACACAAACTCGTGCCCGTTTCATCTTACGTTGTCGAAATGGGCTCTTTGTCTAGTATATATATAATATATACACACACAGTGCCAAAAAAAGGTATTCACTTCACTGGATGTTTTCACATTTTATCTTTATATTGCATGACAGTGGTTTTAATTTAACGTTTTGTGATACTGGTCAACAGAATAATACTTTTTGATATCATAGTGAAAGCACATCTCTGGAAGGTGATATAAATTAATTACAAATATAAAATACAAAACAGCTGATCACATAAGTATTTACCACTTCAATTCTGAATTTAGAAGATGGACCTTTGGGCAGCCATGACAGCCTTAGGTCTGTGTCCACAGGTTTTTCTCTACCATTTTTTCACATCTGGACACTACCATTTTTCTCCATTCTTATTAAAACTTCTTAAACTTTGTCAAGTTGTTTGGGGACTGTGAGTCTTTTTCAAGTCCAGCCACAAATTTTCAATTGGATTGCGATCTGCACTCTGACTCGGCCACTCCAGGACATTAACATTAATGTTTGTAAGCTTTTCCTGTGTAGCTTTGGCTTTATATTTGGGATTGTCGTCTTGCTGCAAAACAAATCTTGTTTCAGGCTTCTTTCAGGTCTTTGGCAGAATGCATCAGGTTTTCCTCAAGTCTTATTCACTTTAATGTGTAACTCCTTCAGAGTTATTATAGGTCTCTTGGTGACCTCCCTCATAAGTCTTCTTCTTACACAATCCCTCCGTTTTTGTGGACAGCCTGCTCCAGGCAGACTTACAGCTATACCATGCTCTTTCCATTGCTTAATAACTGATTTAACTGGACTTCAAGGGAAATTCAGTGACTTGGACATTTTCATGAATCTATCCCCTGATTTGTGCTTTTCATAGAGTTGCATGGAGAGTTTTTTGTCTTTCTTGTGTAGGATAAGCCATGTTAATGTTACTGGCTCCCCACAAATTGGACCTTCCAGATAAGATGCATTTATTCTACAATCAATTAAAACCCCTTGAACTAACTATGTGACTTATAAAACCAATTGGCTACACCAGTGATGACTTACAGGTGTGGTCATAAAATTAGAATATCATGACAAAGTTGATTTATTTCAGTAATTCCATTCAAAAAGTGAAACTTGTATATTAGATTCATTCATTACACACAGACTGATGTATTTCAAATCTTTACTTCTTTTAATGTTGATGATTATAACTGACAACTAATGAAAGTCCCAAATTCAGTATCTCGGAAAATTAGAATATTGTGAAAAGGTTCAATATTGAAGACACCTGGTGCCACACTCTAATCAGCTAATTAATTCAAAACACCTGCAAAAGCCTTTAAATGGTCTCTCAGTCTAGTTCTGTAGGCTACACAATCATGGGGAAGACTGCTGACTTGACAGTTGTCCAAAAGATGACCATTGACACCTTGCACAAGGAGGGCAAGACACAAAAGGTCATTGCTAAAGAGGCTGGCTGTTCACAGAGCTCTGTTTCCAAGCACATTAATAGAGAGGCGAAGGGAAGGACAAGATGTGGTAGAAAAAAGTGTACAAGCAATAGGGATAACTGCACCCTGGAGAGGATTGTGAAACAAAACCCATTCAAAAATGTGGGGGAGATTCACAAAGAGTGGACTGCAGCTGGAGTCAGTGCTTCAAGAACCTACACGCACAGACGTACGCAAGACATGGGTTTCAGCTGTCGCATTCCGTGTGTCAAGCCACTCTTGAACAAAAGATAGCATCAGAAGCGTCTCGCCTGGGCTAAAGACAAAAAGGACTGGACTGCTGCTGATTGGTTCAAAGTTATGTTCTCTGATGAAAGTAAATTTTGCATTTCCTTTGGAAATCAAGGTCCCAGAGTCTGGAAGAAGAGAGGAGAGGCACAGAATCCCTGTTGCGTGAGGTCCAGTGTAAAGTTTCCACAGTCAGTGATGGTTTGGTGTGCCATGTCATCTGCTGGTGTTGGTCCATTGTGTTTTCTGAGGTCCAAGGTCAACACAGCCGTCTACCAGGAAGTTTTAGAGCACTTCATGCTTCCTGCTGCTGAGGAACTTTACGGAGATGCAGATTTCATTTTCCAACAGGACCTGGCACCTGCACACAGTGCCAAAGCTACCAGTACCTAGTTTAAGGACCATGGTATCCCTGTTCTTGATTGGCCAGCAAACTCGCCTGACCTTAACCCCATAGAAAATCTATGGGGTATTGTGAAGAGGAAGATGCAATACGCCAGACCCAACAATTCAGCAGAGCTGAAGGCCACTATCAGAGCAACATGGGCTCTCATAACACCTGACAAGTGCAACAGACGCATTGACTCCATGCCATGCCGCATTGCTGCAGTAATCCAGGCCAAAGGAGCCCCAACTAAATATTGAGTGCTGTACATGCTCATACTTTTCATGTTCATACCTTTCAGTTGGCCAACATTTCTAAAAAATCCTTTTTTTGCATTGGTCTTAATTGATATTCTAATTTTCCGAGATACTGAATTTGGGACTTTCATTAGTTGTCAGTTATAATCATCAACATTAAAAGAAATAAACATCTGAAATACATCAGTCTGTGTGTAATGAATGAATCTAATATACAAGTTTCACTTTTTGAATGGAATTACTGAAATAAATCAACTTTGTTATGATATTCTAATTTTATGACCAGCACCTGTAGGTATGTCATTATTAGAGAGAATGAATACTTATGCCATTAATTATTTTGTATTTTACATTTGTAATTAATTTAGATCACTTTGCAGAGATCTGTTTTCATTTTGACATTGAAGTCTTTTTGTGTTGATCAATGTCAAACAAACTAATAAATCCAGTATGATTTAATATTGCATAAAACAAAATAGGAAATTTCCAAGGAGGTAAATACTTTTCCTAAGTACTGTATTACACCAGTTTTTATTTCCTGCTTAAAATCTGGCAGTGGACATCAACCCTAAGAATTCCTAGTACTTTTTTTTTTTTTTTTTTGCATCTTGGTAACTGAACTTCATTAAACAGGTTGAAGCTATTGTCCTTTAGGCAACCAAGTTTAAAATCATCTGCAAAATGCATGTGGCAAGAATTTGTGTCAAAACATGTTTTGTGTCAGAGATGTGAATGCAGCAAAATGACTTCAAAACATCTAAGTTGAAATCACTTGTTTAAGCTCACACACATTACCTCACACTTTTTTCCATAGTATAGTTGTAATTATTTTATAGCTCCCTGGGCTCATTATTGAAAGTACACTTAATAAGAATTAACTAAATTAAAATAATAAATACAGTATGTGCTGATAATCACAGTCTGTATGGTCAAAAATGTAAAGAGATTAAACAACTTGTAAGTGACTGAACACCAGTTTATTAAATTGCACTAATTATCACAGACACACAATTCAGAGATGACAATTGACATATACAGTCTGTCTCTAGACTGACTGCCTACTTGCAAATGGTAGGCAGACATGTAAATCTTCCGACAAATGAATTCAAAACATTAAAACTGATTAATCTAGACACTTAATCATAAAAGAGAAGCAATAAAAATCATTATACTATGTAATGCATATGAAAATAGAAACAATTTCATAATGTAAAGTGCGTACAGACTATAAATACTAAAATGAAGATAAAAGTTTATGAATTTTTCTGTTGAGCATTCAACAAATGCTTACCTGATATCCTTTGATTCTTTCCATTTCTTTACTAGCTAGAGGATTACTTTTAACCACACAAACCAAGGCCTTCACTGCAGCATAGAGTCCTTCAACATCTGATGCCATAGCAACCAATCCCAGAATCGCAGCTGCTCCTCCAATATATTGCAAGGTTGTGGCAACTGGTTTTGGAACAAATGCTCTTACTCCTAGAAAATTATAAGAAAATAAAAGAGCTAACACAACAAATACAAAAAGGGCAGCACAATAGTATCAGCATCCTGGTTTCAATTTTTTTGTCTTTTGTTTGTGAAGGTTTTCATAAGGGAGTACTTACAAGATTTAGCGGTGTGTATTTTAATCTGCAAGTGGCAAGTGTGATCTTTGTTTGGGGTGTGCATTGCCAATGTAGTTAGTAAAAATTTAGATATTAGCAATAGAGTTGTGTTGGAGACACAACTTACCTATGTGACATGCTGAGTGCAGAACAAGGTGTGGGCATTGTTATGACAGTAAGGGTGAAGGGTACATTGAAGGGAATGGTTTAAGAAAGTTGTAATATCATACAAAAATTGTAACATTTAAAAGCTACATGTGTTCAGAAACTGTGGCAACACTGTATTATTTAACTTCTTCTTGCTTACCAAGATACAGAATAAGGTGTGGGCATTGCAGTGACAGCAAGGGGTGAATGGTACATTGAAGGCAAAGGTACATCATAGAAAAATTGTAAGCTGTATGTGTTCATAAACTATGTGGCAACACTGTATTGTTTACCTTCTTTTTACTTACCAAGATACCCAATGACAGCTGCACCCACAGTACGTGCTGGCCCATTTAGATGCCCTGCTGTGTTGTGTAACAGTTTCACAGGTGTGGCATTCTCATGAGAAGAAACAGCCAACTGGGGCGAAAAAAAATGAAAACATTTAATACAGTCAATGCTGTATATGTGAAGTTTAAATGCACTGCCAAGAAAAGATTATCTTAGTCTTCATTACATTTTAATGTTGAAGACTTATTATTTTAGCATAATGCAATCCTGTCATCATTCAGTTTTTAATTTCAATAACTGGAGCAACCACTTTGACTGATCACTAGTGTATAACAAGTTGGGCTTATATGTTCTGGTGAGCTTTATAAATATAAAATTATTTGAACAGAACTAAGCTGCATTTGTGACTGAATGGCACCTTGTCTAGGGTTGTCTTTTGATTTGAGCTCCGTGCTGAAGGGATTGGCTATGAGTGATCAGCTCAGCAGTATGAAGGATCATGAAGCTGAACCACTGATTCTCTGGTGTTGCATTAGGCAGTGAAGTGATTTGGGCATTTAATTAGGATGTGTAGGGGACATGCTTCAGGAATTATATCCCTTGACTGACTTGAAACCCTTACAGAATCTGCTAGGTGGACCTGGAAAATGCTGCAAAGTACAGAAGAGCCCAGACTGTCCAGCTCAGCATGTTGCCATTGTGATCCTCATCAAGAAAATCATATACAAATGTAAGTGAAAAGACAATGTATTAACTAGTGAGTGGAGTAGGATGAGGCATTGAAACAACCTCTCCAAATGAAATATAGAAGCGACAATATGCAACAGATCCAAAATATAAGTAATGTGAAAAGCTAAAAATGATTCTAGCATGAATGTTTGTTCTGCTATGTGTGTCAAGCACCCACTCGCACAAAGAAGATAATAGAACATGATCCAAACACAAAATTATATTGTTATACTACTATATGGATATTTGAATATCTGCAAGAAGTCAAAGGCCTCAGGAACACAAAATTAAATTAAAAAAGCACTTCTTTAGCAGTCAAGTACATTTTAATCATATTATTCAGCTAACCTAAAGTGTCATAAAAATATTCAGAAATTCATTCTTACCTGTTTGGCAATTGCTTTGCTGTCTAGTTTATTGTAAACCTTTCTAATTTTGGCTACAGTGAGTGATGACACAGAGTGAGCAGAAAGCCCAAATGACACCTTCTCCTCTGGTACTAAGGCCACTGATGATGGTGAAGTAGATTCAGCCTTTGCATCTTTACCTGTCATTCATAAACACAAAACATCATGATTCCATGAACATGATTCATTAAAAAATGTCATACTAAATATTTAAAGGCTGAATTTTTTTTTTTTTTTTAATATTTTTATTTTATTAATTTTCATTGTAATCATTCCATACAAACAGATCAATTTATAACTCAACAAATTTGAAGACTAATCAAACCCCACCCCTGAGAAGGAGAGCTTAGCTAAAGGAAAATTGCTTAAGGCTTTTTAATAAGGCAACATTAAACAAAAGAAAGGGAGAAGTAAATATCTATGTAAATAAGAGATGGAGAAGGGAGTTAAATGCGATAATAGTTATTTCTCTTATTCTAAAATAATATTGATTAAATCCTGCCATGTTTCGAAAAAATTTTGTACAGATCCTCTAACTGAAAATTTGATTTTTTCCAATTTCAAATAATATAAAACATCGGTTTCCCACTGACTTATAAGAGGAGAATTAGGATTCTTCCAATTTAACAAAATAAGTCTGCGTGCCAAAAGTGTAGTGAATGCAATCACAGTTTGCTTGTCCTTCTCCAATTCAAGTCCATCTGGAAGAACACCGAACACAGCTGTTAATGGGTTAGGAGGGATTGTGATAAGGCTGAATTAAATGGCATGTAATGTAAAGGTTGAAATAAGAACAAATAATATCAGATTTTTACATTCAAAAAACAAGTAAAAATGAAGAGATCCTTTCTAGGAAAAGATAACTAAAAATAAAAATGTTTCAATACACTGGTCACATAAGAGTGCATACCCTTTAACTAATATTTTATGTGTGTCCCTTTTGATTTCTTAAAAGTAGTTTGGATACATCTCTATCAATTTAAGGCATGATTTTCACAAATGTGATGTCACTCTTTTTCACGGAAGACTTTAAAACTACATCATTTATCCCTCTTTAGGTGAGTTCGCAGAACCCAGTCAACAGTGAAAACTAATTAAAAGTATTTCTAGGAGCTTTACTAAAAGTCTTAACCGTTTTTGACTTTGACAAAAGAAAAGCAAAATAACATCATTTAAATAATAAAACTAGCCTTTCCATTCCAACAACAGCATTAGTGCAATAGTTCTGACTGTATTGATGAGATAACATCACAAGAAGGCTGAAAAACTCTGGAATGCATGCTGGAATTGTTTTCTTTACTCTTCCTCTCTTAGCTAAGGCTATGCTCATCAGATATATACTGTATGGTAGCAAACAAAATGCAGCCTTACTGAAACAGCCTAGGCAAAAACTAACCCAGATGCTCGAATATGACCTGTTTTAACTGTCAAGAAAATTTCCAAATTCTCTAATAAGTCAGTGGGAATGTTTTATATTATTTGAAATTGGAAAAAATCAAATTCTCAGTTAGAGATCTGTACAGAATTTTTTCAAAAACTGGTAGGATCTAATCAATAATATTTTAGAATAAGAAGAAATAATTATTTCCGCATTTCTCTTCCTTCTCCATTTATCTTTTCAGCCCTATTAAACTCAATAATTTAGGCATGTTTACAAGCCTTAAGTATTACTCCTTTGGCTATGCTCTCCTTCTCAGGAATGTGGGGTTTGATTTGTTTTCAATCCTATTTTTTGTAATTGATCTATTTGTATGGAATGATTACAATAAAATTAATAAATAAAAAAAAAGAATTTCCAAATTTGTACACCTAGAACCAAAATTCAAGATTTTGATAGATACAAACAGATACACATCAAAACCAAAAGAAAACCAAACCTTTGATCAAAATACTTCAAATGTAGAATTTAACAGAATTTCCTTTTATCTTTGTGGGAAAAGAAGAAAAATTAAACAAAATAAATGAAGCAAAATACAAACAGAATGGGTCTACGTTCCAAAGATGTACATGATCGCTGTAACCGAAGAAAATAAACAGGCCCGGCACTGCTGAGTGCTCAAGTTTTATCCTGCAATGGTTTGATTCAAGGTCCATGCTTAATATTACTGGATAGGATTCAGCAAAATGCAGCTTTGGAACAGAAAAAAAGAGATCAGACAATGGATTGTTGGATCAATCAACATGATCAATGGGATAGATTTTAGCCAGTGACCTACCAGGCTTTAATAATGATAGAGCTTAATCCTTTAATACTTCATTAGGAGTACAGAACAATAGGCCAGTGCATATATGTCCAAAATATTACATTTTACAGAAAGCTTTTAAAATACCTGTAAAAATTAACTGAAGAGCTCTCTCTCATCATATTCTAATAGTATTTGAAATGTGTTCATTTATGAAACAGATACCATTAAAATTCCCATATATGCATCAGAGTCACAAAGGGCCAGTGTTTATCCTGATAGCACTGGGTATATGGTAGAAACTGACCCTGGATGGTGTACTAGTCCATCTCAGGGCACATTCACATTCACACACACACACATGCACGCACGCACGCACACACCCACCCACACGCACGCACACACCCACCCACGCACGCACGCACGCACAAACACACACACACACACATAACAAGCAGACCAGGCACATTTACAGTTGCCAAATATTCTAAACTGCATGTCTTTGGGGTGTGAAAGGAGAACTTGACCACCCTGACAAAAACCAGAGTGGACAGCGGGAAAACATGTATATTTCATACAATAAGTGTCCTAGCCATGAAATTTATTTTTTGTAATATTTACTGGAGTTTGACCTAATAATGCTTAACTTCTGTAGAAAAAGTTTTTCTAAGGTTAACATTTAAGTTTACACACTAACAAATGCAGATGAAGTGTTCGTATAATGATGCAACTTTGAGATACCATCCAAGGATTCAATTAATCATTGTTCATTTGACTCTGCTTTTTCCAGTGTGTTGAATCTATACTATTAACTTTTTGTGTAAGCTAGGTGAGCTTAGGAATTTAATAATAACAATCAAGAATGAGTACTGTAGCCTATAGTATTACTGATTAATCCCCTCTGTTTTAAAGATATCAATCTTTTATCAAGTTGGTACTTACTTTAGAATAAATGAGCTCTATGTGATAATGATCCAGTGAAGGGCAGTTGATAAAATATAAAGGAAGCAACCAGTACAGATATTTGCAGCTATTATCAGAAGATAATTCCATGTTATACAATTACAGTGTGAAATAACATTAGATTTCTTAAGTACTCACATGGGAGGTAGACAGCTTGAAAGTTCCCAACATAGTTTGGTCCAAGCTCAAAAATAGTGGAAATACTAGTAGCAGGAAGAACTTCTTCGAGGAAGTGCGTGGGTCCAAGACGCCACACCAAGGTGGAAAGCTGGCGCTGGGCAGGAGGAGAACCAATATAACTGTATACAGTACTGACAACAGGGGGGTTCACAGAACTCGAACCTCCAGGGGTGCTGTGGATATAATGTAACTGGAAAAAAAGAGGTTTAAAAAAAATGAAGTACTTGGTTAACCAATCAGAAATATTCCAATGCAATATTTTTGTAATATTTCACTGAATACATATGCAGTAGAAATAATAAACACATTAATTTTGTCAAAATAATAAAACTAATGGAAATGTACTAAAGCACAAAATTCAAATTGAATAAAAACACTGCACTCATTAAATTATAATAGTCAAAATGTTGAAATAATCACTTTGACATGAAAATATTATATCATGGATTGATTTCTTCTAAATGTGAAAACACCTGAAAAGCTATTTAAATCAGCCAAAAAGAGTTAATAATCAAATTTCATAACCTTTCAACTGACAGAATAGAAAGCAAAGTCATCCTAGTTAAACTTGGACTTTACTATCAGAGATACCGTTTAAGTTATTCTCTAACATTGATGCTGCATATAGTGCCACATTCATTTTTAATGACATTAAAACTGACTTTTTGTTCATTTTATTTCTTGTCCTGAGCACTGTCAGATTGGCAGCTAAGATATTTGAAAAATATAAGTGAAGAAACAAATCCCTAAAATGATGACAATAAAACATATGGCAATTTACAGTATGCTACATCCCAGTATTATTGTGAATTCAGCACAGAGTTCCTAAAATGAAGACTCATTTTAAAGATTACAGATAATGTCCTGTGGGATAAGGATGACCCCAGAAACAGAAAGAAAAAGCAATAAATAAATGTATAGCATTATATATACATACATATATTATATACATACTGTACATATATATCTCTCTATTATAAAAAAAAAACCTTGTAAGGGAGACTAGGGAGACGAGACGTGATCTTCTCGGAAGACAATTTGACGTCCCGTGAGGGACTCTTCAACTTCACGCGAGACAAGGCAATGAGCCAACATTTAAAACAAGTTCACGGACATCTAACCTAGCAGTTGATGGGATGCTTTTGGCAGACATGCTTCATGTGCTCCCAGCGCTTAAAACAACGACAAGCAACAAGCAGAAGATGCAGCTTGCATGCAACCCATTCACAACGAGAGCAGCAGAGACGCGAAGTGGCAAAAGGACAGCTGCTGTATAGGCTTTTAAATGATCGACACGCAGCACAAGAAGCAGAAAACGCAGCTCGCCGGCAGCAGCAGCAGCAGCAGGAACGAGCCGGCAGATGTTCCAAACACTTCTCCTTAGCGTGCGTTCAGCCGCCACCCCTTCACAACGCGAGCAGCGTTATATGTCCTGCAAGAAAGAGATTTAACCGTGCCCGGGGCCGGAAGTAAAGGACAAGTACAGTATTGTTTTTATAAAACTTTTAAAGTAAAAGTGAAAATAATGCATATGTAACAATTCCCATGATAATAACAATCTCTTTAAATTGTATATCCATTAAACCAAACCGCGGGGTGGGCGAGCCCCCTAATATATATATATATATATATATATATATATATATATATATATATATATATATATATATATATATATAAAAATGGAATGGGTGGGTCGTCGGGTGGGCCTTTTTTTCATTCCGTCGTTTTTTCGACGTTTTGAAAATGTAGAATGATTATTTGATTTTTTTGTTTTTATTTGATCGTGTCTATGTAGCCGCCGTCGTAATAAAGTATCGCTAAAATCGTCATTTATCGTAATTTATTTTTGACGTATAACGTCGCCGTCGTCGAGGTCAGTGATACCACTGCAAAAAATCTGCTTACGGTTGAAAGACACGCCCTACTCACTGGACAGTTAAAAACACCAATCAAACTAACGATGACATCAAGTATTACCCAATCAAAAGTAGGAAAGGAGGCATCTTCATAAAATGCGTGTGGGATGATTTGCATGAGACGCTGCTTTAAAAAAAAAATTATACAAAAAATACGGGATAAATCCCGTCCAGTATTGATTCAAAACGGGACGCGCAATTTCATTCTCAAACGCGGCACGATTCCGTATTTTAAAGGACGGGTGGCAACCCTACAGTGCCAGGTAACCACCCATACAATCACATTGTGATTCAGACTAGGAATGCAATGAATGTAATTACCCCGATCTACATACAAGGCGAAAGTCTTGCAACATTCAAAGATGATGGTTTGGGATAAGTACACCATACAACATAAAAGAGCTTATGAAGCCTTGAACCGAAAAAAGCAACATCTCAGAGATCGTAAAAAAAAAAATAGGAGCTAATGTCGTTTTACTCGCTGTAGATTTTAGTCAAACATTACCAGTTATTTCACGAGGGAGACCAGCACATCAACTCAACGCGTGTTTAAAATCCATGCTTCTCCCACGCTCGGTTATATGTCGCGTGTTCTCGGGTAGGTGCACCAAAAAATGTATACATTTAAGCATGTAATGGGCAAACAAAAAATGAGGTATACCCGAAGGCACAGCAGTAGTACTTAATGTAACTTTACTTCTTAAATGTTAATGTTTTACTGTTTAATAATTTATACGCTTCTTATATGTTGTTCAAATTCTTTTATCAAAATACCACTGACAGCGCAATGCACGATAACATCGAGTGAATACACCATACGCATCCGCCCACGGCTGCCCTGCTGTGCGCAGATAGGACTTGATTGTACAATAAAATAAAATAAAGATAAAAAGACTAAAACAATCATCACCCATAAAGCGGATAGTAGACGTGACGTACTATATGTGTACCACATTTCAAGTGTATAGGTGCAACGGTTTGCGAGCTACAGGTCATTTAAAATCCTGGACAGACACACAAATTGCCACGGTAGCAAATTACAGAAGAAGATTTTACTGTTTAATAATTTATATTTATATGAAATGTGCTTCTTATATATTACTTCATATTCTCATATGATAATGATGTTAATGTTTATATTGATTTCTGTGTTATTAAAACTGCATGTATGTGTGTATATGTATATATATATATATATATATATATATATATATATATATATATATATATACTAGCAAAATACCCGCGCTTCGCAGCGGAGAAGTAGTGTGTTAAAGAGGTTATGAAAAAAAAAAGGAAACATTTTAAAAATAACGTAACATGATTGTCAATGAAAGCCCGTTTCACTCAGTAAGTCTTATGTGTGTGTTTATGTATGTGTGTGTATATATATGTACATGTGTATATGTAGATATGTATATATATGTATATGTATATAAATGTTTATGTGTGTGTGTATATTATATATATAATATATATATATATATATATATATATATATATATATATAAAAGACAGCAACAGTTATAACAATGACAACACAATTACATTGACAATCATGTTACGTTATTTTTAAAATGTTTCCTTTTTTTTTCATAACCTCTTTAACACACTACTTCTCCGCTGCGAAGCGCGGGTATTTTGCTATACATATATACGAGCTGTATATACCCGGCGTTGCCCGGGGCAGAAGTAACCTAATCGGTCAAACACTTACATATATACCAAAGTAAACCTAATCGGTCAAACAGTTACATATATAAAAAAAGCGAACCTAATCGGATAAACAGCTTCATATATACAGAAGCGAACCTAATTGGTCAAACAGTTATGCATGTGCAGAATAATTTTACAAAGATTATGCGTGTTAACAATCATTAAAAACAAAAGATTGAGGAACTCTTCTTCTATATGTGATGAAGCTGGATGAAGCTGACTTGACGAAGACGTAGGTGGCATAGATTGGTTTTTCTAAAACAGAAGAAAAAAATGAGTATCTATTATTATTTTAAATTAGAATGAAAATGAGAACCTTCATTAGAGATAGATTATCCGTATTAAAATATGTGCATGAATAAACTTTTGCTAACTCTCTACCAAAAGTTTATTCATACAAATTGGCATGGGATGGCTTTGTGAAAAAGTAAAAATTAGATAAAAATAAATTGAGAATGCGTACTTCGATTTGACTGAGATTATCTGTAATGATGAAAAAAAAGTTTAGTATGTTTTTTTTTCCATACGGGAAGGATGTAAAACCTTACATAGGCACCCTTCAGCCCGTACTGAAGGGTACTGTCAGATTCTTACTGACTAAAAAACACCCTTTTTATTCCACAGCTACCCCAAAAACCACTATTAGGCATTACTTTGGGGTGGCAGTAGTTTAGTTATGAAACAGCTGGGTCCTGAAAAAAATCTGTCTTATTAGTGGCTTCATCACATATAGAAGAACAGTTCCTCAATCTTTTCTTTTTAATGATTGTTAACACGCATAATGTTTGTAAAATCATTCTGCACATTCATAACTGTTTGACCAATTAGGTTCGCTTCTGTATATATGAAGCTGTTTAACCGATTAGGTTTACTTTGGTATATATGTAAGTGTTTGACCGATTAGGTTACTTCTGCCCCGGGCAACGCCGGGTATATACAGCTCGTATATATATATATATATACACACACACATATATACATATACACACATATCCTACTATATCCTTCTTAAAAAGTAGGGTATATCCTAATGTCCAGGATAAATTACCCACAACGGCCTAGTCACTCTGGCCCTCTAATCATCTCCTACCTCTATTTGGCTAATTATCTCTCATTCCTTCACAAGCTAATTGCTAATGTCTGGTAAGCAAACTGGTGCAAAAATGGATGCCATCGCATCATCCACTTGGATGCTGCACATTTGTAGTGGTTGAAGTGGCTCCCCACTCACTCAGTGAAGTGCTTTTTAATTAGTATTGTTATTATTAACACAAAGCACTTAATGAATACAGTAGACTGATACTAATTACTAAACAAAGACTTTTATTAGAAAGAAAATAAATATATTTTGAATTAAATTTCAATATTTGATAAAAATATAACTATTTAATAAACTATAGTGAATGAGATTTGTGGTTTTTATCAATTAATACAAATATTATTTTAATAATATTTCAAGAAAATGAATACAACTGTTGCAGTTGTTTTTAATATTTTACCAACAGTAGATACTAACCCTTTAAACAAAACAAAAAACTACAGACTAATCATAATTTTGGCAACTGGGATAAATATCTTGCTTAACTAAGCTTTCAAAGAGGCAGGCTCTTTATAAAAAAATATTTCATTTCTATCACAGCTCTTTCTTTTGTACAACTCCTGAAGCTGCACTAGAAAGCCTTTACCGATACGTAGTGTTGGCAGAATCATCAGTACTAAAGAAATGAAGGAAGGAAATCAGACTTTATTCGTTACCCAGTAGTGAAAACAACTGTCTGATTTCAGAAGATTAGGTTCAGGTAAGTATATTCATCCATCCATTTTCCAACCCGCTGAATCCGAACACAGGGTCATGGGGGTCCACTGGAGCCAGTCCCAGCCAACACAGGGCACAAGGCAGGAACCAATCCAGGGCAGGGTGCCAACCCACCGCAGGACACACACAAACAAACCCACACACCAAGCACACACTAGGGCCAATTTAGAATCGCCAATCCACCTAACCTGCATGTCTTTGGACTGTGGGAGGAAACCAGAGCGCCCGGAGGAAACCCACGCAGACACGGGGAGAACATGCAAAGTCCACACAGGGAGGACCCGGAAAGCAAACCCAGGTCCCCAGGTCTCCCAATTGCGAGGCAGCAGCGCTACCCACTGCGCCACCGTGCCACCCTAAGTATATTCAGGTTTACATTAATAAGTACATTGTATAATGTTATTCTTACATGCATATCTCTTCAGAATAGTGACATTAATAATACAATTCCAACAAAAGACATGTGTATGAATATTGGCACTGCATGTGCTTTTTCAAATTATCAAATTCTTATTTCTTTTTTTTTTTTTTTTTTTTGCTAGTGTTCCATCTACAAAGCATAATGTGTTTATCACTAGTACACTACTGCTGAAAAAAGACACCTGAAAACACATCCCTTTATACAAAAATGGGAACCTCTGTGCACACAAAGTGACTTAACTAAAGAGAAACTGTTCTGACATTTTATCTAACTTTACTGGCTCGTCCTATTGTAAGAAAATGTTAGATTTACCCTGACAAACAGATTGAGCTACAAATGCATCAGTATTGCCAGACATGTGTAGGTTTTTTATAAACTGAGATACCAAAAGTCTTCATGTGCTTTGCAAATGCAATAACTAAATATTCTACAGGTAGCTTTGTGACTTTCTTTAAGCATTTCATCCCTATTAATATTTATAACTAATGAAAATCTAACAAAAAATATAAATATACTTAATTTAGAAGTCACAAGTCTTCAGATGTTTAAATTGCTAGTTTAAAAATTTAGAAAACTGCCAAATTCCTTCAAAATTTCTCCATCTTATAAATTACATTTTGTGGTATTGAAAACTTTGTTTCTTTCCTGAAAAACCTAAAAACAGCAGTTTGTTTGCATTTGAGGTTTATATGGAGATATGGCATATCTAAGTTCGAGCCGCAGTGATTTAAAGGCATGGCAGGCAAAATTTATATGAAGGTTTGGGGGTGATGACTGCAAAATTCACGACTGCAAATCAGTGCATTTATGTGATATATGCAAAATTTAAGTAGTTTCATACACTGAAAATCTGTCAGTTTCTCCAAAATGTGAAATGACAATGTGGCATTTTTGAAAAGGAAAGTTAGGCAACACTTTAGCTTATGCACTGCAAAAATGATTCTATTACTCATATACTAGTATGTAACAAGACCATAACAAAAGCATATTTTGGTCTTAATAACAACTACAAAGCATCACTAAAGTGGTTCTTTATTTCTCCAATACGGCCTACTAAAATACTCCTGTTTGAAATGGTCAGAGGTAGCTTAAATGAGACATATTACATTTGATATTGCCTATGTTAGTAGAAGAATTCTTCATATTCACAAGCAATTATATCAGCATATCACAACCTCTTAATATGTCACATTCATTGAGATGAATGTCCATTTTACTAAAGCATTGTAAGAGTTATTAACACAAAAGAAGTCTTTGTTAAGATCTAGACAGACAGATATCCCTAGGGGATGCATTTTTGGAGTACCTAAAATAAAGTGTTACTTGTTAACCTATCCTTAATTTTATATTCATTTTATTTTATTATTTTGTATGCAGTGGTCAGTTCAAAATTAATAGTGTCTCTAAGTAAAGCTTGGCTACAGCTCAAACCTAATTATGCATGTCACTGCACAGAACATTCCTCCAGTAACTGATACAGAGTATAATTAAGAAGACAAAAATAAAGATTTACAAGAAAATGTGTGTAAAAAAATCTAAGACTACATTAAAACAGCAACATAATGTTTATTTAGCTCCAATATGGTACTGATGATGTAACACATTAAAAGTTAATAATACTGCAAAAACAGCAACATCAGTGACTATAAGTGAAAATATTCACCATGAAGACATACCTTGATAGTGCTGACAAGCTGCCCATCCATATACAATGTTGCTGTGCTGTTCTTAAGCATACCTTTGCTCATCACCAACACTAGGTGGTGCCACTGACCTTCACTAATAAGGTCACCACATCGAAAACGAGCACAACAGGGAAGAATTTCATAAAATGATGACTCCTCACTAAAATCATCCACTGTCAAAAAGAAAATAAAAATTAATTTTTGAATACAATACAATATTGTATAACAAAAGTAAAACATAGCATTTAAAATTAAATAATTTATAGATCAGTTTGTTTCTAGAGATCCACCTCTAGTAAAGATGGATGTAATGAGATCGTTTTATGTTAAAAATGAGAACAAACTACATCAATAACAATATTATATCATAATTTTACTAGATTTAAACAAGCTAAGAACATTTCAATTTCCAATCAATATTGTGGATGCTAATAAAAACAAATGTTATTTAACTCGAAGCAGGTGTGTGATGTCTTTATCTTTCACTAGGTATAAAAAAATCTGAGTAACACATGTAAGCCTCTATTTAAGCCATCAACACATGATGGATTTGAAACAAAAGAAAAAAATGCACTTACACCAAATCATATATAACAGTCTCAAACTCACTTAATCCAATTTAGGGTCATGCGGAGTTATACCAAAACTGTTAAATAGTGTAAAGTAGTATATATTCCAGAACTCAATTTACTCAAAGGAATAACAATCAGACAATGACATTTAAATGTAGCAGCTTGTTGTGTGAATCCTAAAACTCCTTATGCATCGACCTATAATAAAATCATACTTTTTCTTACTGTGTAAATTGTGTGTGCATCTATTAACATGTAATTAATTATGTAAGTAATTTAGAGACAGAAGGATCTCTGTTAAGATTCATCTTGTGGGAAAGGTTATTTAGAAGTGGGATAAAGCATGTCACTCTGTGTTGGGATTTTTAATGGTGACATCTGAGACAAACAACAATATAAAAAAAAAGAATTTTCATGCTTTTTCCACTAAATTTATGTCCAGTACCAGCTTAAATATCAAGAGAAAAACTTGAGAGGATTTGTATGCATTTTAAATTGGGCTACTTACCATAATTCTGAAGCAGTTCTTCTTTGGTAGAAACTATGAGAGATCTGTCCTTTGCAGAAAGAACAATTGCTAGGCAAACATAGTGCTGCTCTGATGAAGTTGCTCTCCGAACTATGTTTAGTAGTCTGACAGGGTGATTATTGGGTGGAGTACTAAACCGCTCAATACAAAACCACGTCGAGTAAGTCAAGCCTGATGGAGGTGGGAAGAGCCTTTCTCCTAAGAAGGGTAACAAAAAACAAGCAAAAAAAAAAATTAATTAAACAGCAGCCTTTTCAATGTAGATATTAGGGCTGAATTAAAATAATTTAATTGTGAAGTACTATTTCTCAAAAAATAATAACACAGACAGCAATTTAAACACAATACTAAAAATACTATTTCATGCAATATTTCAACAATCAATAACACCATTGAGTATTAGTCACCAGACTTTTCTGCCTGTTGTTTGTATTGTTCTGCTGTCAATTGTTTGTGGCAGACAAGCAAGTAAGATTCTCTTTGAACTGTGTACATACATTATGACAGTGAACTTGAACTTTAGTGATTTAGCTTTTTTTTTTTGTTTAAACTTACTATTGACTCTTTGCTTTTTCCACTGTTTTATAAATTAAATTTAAGAATGTGTTTTTCTAGATTGGACTTGTTGTGGATATCTAAACTGTCAGTAATCTATCCATATTCGGAACGTGATTTTACCAATAAAGGGATGCATAGAGATTGAACCAATTCAAGCAGTACAAAAGCAAGAATTAACCCCAGATGGGCTACCAGTCCATAGCCTATTGTCAGGAACTTTGCAGCTGCATATAAGAAATACTAAATTTAAGTAATTTTCACTTAAAAGCTTAAAAATTGAAAATGCAAGCTTCAAAGACGGAGCACAAAGGCTCTTTATATACAAGTTAATTTTAAGAAGACAACAGAAAGCATCAATATCCATCTTCTATGACTCACTTTAAGAAGAAGTCTTATGAATTCTGATTAACAACTTAAGACACTACATGGGCACTAACATATTTTTAGTGTAACATGAGATGATTAAAATTTAAAGTGACAGCTCAAAACAAGATAAAAAAAACAACACATGAACGATAGTTGTTATAGGAGTGGAAAGAGATTTAAATTGGTTAATTAATTATCCGCTCTGCCTTCAGCAATGCCAGTAATTAATTAAATGATTCATTAAGTCTCCTTTTTTATTTACCTTACCTTTTTCTGTTGTAGAAGGTGGTCTTCGACCGTTAAGACTTATATCAAGGTAACTGAAGCATACTAATTTTAAGAAGCATAATAATACAACTTATTGATAAACCAAGATATTATAGAATTTATTTCTGGTCTCAATGAGTCTGCAGAGAGGCCTATGCAAAGATGTCAGTTTAACTCTGATTTACACCTTTGTTATCAGATGAACTACTGGCCGGTCCTGGTACAAACAGTTCATCTACTTAGTTTGGAATGTAAGTAGGGGTGTGCTGCAGCTGGGTGTCTGCATCCCTTTTACATCTGCTGTCTTAACAGGCCTTGGGTGGCACTAAAGCCTAACAAAATGGGCAATGCCCACTTTGTCCCACATTGTTTATTTATAAGTTATCCCATTAATTATTTCACTCTTCCACATCTGTATACTTGGCTTTTTGGTGCTTATTTAAATGTATTTAAAAAATAACAATCACTGGAAATATGAAAAGGAGAGGGTTGTTTTTTTTCCTAGTTTATGGCTGTTTATTGTTGATCTCCCATCACTTTTTCTTTATTTAGTAAAAAAACTGATCAACAAAAGATAATGTTCACAAGCCTGTGTAGATCTTATCCCCTAAACTCCAGTCACTTTAGTTGCTCAGTCTGAGCTCCCCTCAAGTGTGGTTATTGTTTCAGCCATATAATGGGTTTATATAGCTTACTGGTTGTTGTCTTACTTACCCTACATTAATAGATTTTCAGTGCCAGAATTTAAATCCAGACTGAAAATCCTCTCTTTCATAACACAGCACAGTATTCTGAACCCTACCTAATCCAATTCAGAGCCACAAGAGCTTGTAACTACCCTTGCAGACCTTTATGGGGTCAGTTTAAAGTCAACTAGTCACCTAACATGCATGCCTTTGGGATGTGACAGGAAAACTGAACACGTTAGGAAAAAAGACAAGAGAAAAACACTACTATTCTTTTGTTTTTTGCTTTATAATGTTTTAGACTAGCCTTAAACTGAGCATTTTCATGGTGCCAGAGAGTGGTGGCACGACTGGATATACCAGCAAGAATTTCACTTTACCATGTATGCAAAATGCTGCTACTGCTCCACAGTCCACAAACCTCTGTCCAACATCTTACTGATGCTTAAATTAAGAATATGGATGCTATGGGGGGTGCTCTTGTAGTTACAGTCCTTAACCAGAAAAATGTGAAAAAGGTCAAACATATCAAAGGGAGGTGTACATAGGAGGGAGAAATCAAATACAGGACTTTTGTTCTGGTCTACCACTGGGAAAGGTGATTACCTCACTGTCTACCTTTTTAGCATATTCAAGAACTCTCCTTCTTCACGAATCAACTCTTCACCCTTTCCTCTCCTTCCATTCAGTTAAGTCTTTCCTCTAGACTTAATCCCCCTCCCAATCTGAGCTGGCTTTAAAACCATACCAGAATCACTTCTGGCAAAAACCTGAAACAACACCAGGGTCGAGATAACGTGGTCCTTTTCCTCAATTCAAGAATCATATCCTGTTGTTTATTGGTTGGGTGGACAGAACTAGTCTTTTGCCTTAAACTTGACATGCCACCATGTATTAGCCAGGAAGACTTGGATTCTCTTGCCTAACCTCACCTCTCCCCTTCTAGACTGGGGCTCTTGCTTGTTGTTCCTTTAAAACATTCAGTAGAGAATGTAAAGAGCACTGCATCCAAACTGCCCCTGTATTCAAACAATGGCTTGTTTGAGGCCTCTTTTGTCACTTGAGTGATTCTGTCTTTCCTTATCTAGAGACTCCCTGATGGAGTTTTAACTATCCAGCACTAAATTGGTAGTTGATTCCTTTGGTTTCTGTTGTAATAGGAACAACAGAAACCCGCTTTGTGAAGACAATCCATGTCTGAAAACCCTTCACTATGTGAATTTGCAAAATAAGAACACATGCCATTATTATCAAAATGTTTCATGTTCCCTAGACCCAAGAATCATCTAAGTTTTCCTTCAAACAACACCTGAAACTGCATGATAATGGACACAATTTGTACTTCAAAACTGTTGTTCAAGGATGGTTGTTTACATTCAGCTAAAACCAGCTTTAAAATTAACCTCTGACATCAACAAATTTAACAATATCTGTCTATGGGAGAAACATAAATAATGAAAATTATATTATCTTCCAAGCTCAGAGAATTCTGAATATGTTGTCATTAATGATGAAGGAAGGGTCACAAGGGAATGGGGGATTTTCCATGCCTTTTCCTGTAGTCCCTATTTTAAGATTTCACAGGTAATCTTAGATTGTTAAAGTTAAGTTACTGTCATGGAATTACAAATTCAGTGTAGTTCTAGGAACAACAGAACTCTTCAGTATATGTTCATCTGCTGGGTTCAATAATTTGATTTGATTTGATAATTTAATTTAATAGGCATCATCATGAGACACACACATAAAACAATATACAGTTTTGGTCAGTGAGACTGTGTAATACAAAACCTTTTCCAACTCTTCAAAATTGTGTTTTAACAAAAAATTGTGAAAATGTAATTTTTAAAATATTACATTCTGTTCACTTGATAGCATTTGGCTGATAAAAACATAAAATGAAGAAAATGTCCATGTGATTAAGTCTTCAAGACGTGAGCAGAATTTATGCTGACAGTGATTACAGTGGGATGATAACAGCAGCAAATCAGAATCAAAATCCCTCTCATTTCTCTACTCTTTTCTAAATGTGGGCTGAAAGTTAACACCACTTCCCTTTATTAGCTCCCACAGGACTACTGTATACCCATCACATGCTTTTATGGGGACATGTTTGCAGCATGCAGAAATCTCACTGTATTGCTTTTAGCATTCATGCATTTAGCTGTATTCCCTAGACAAAATTCAGAAACCTATAGCAAACTCAAAGCAGGATTGTTTAACATGGAAAAAAATTAATATTGCAATAACAATACTGCATACATAACATAAAACAATGTCACATAAAATAACTGAATTTCAATGCAATGAAAAAGAAAAATATCAAAAGGTATGCAAATTCTGTATAGGATTCCTTATTCAATGAAAACAGAGAATGATTCAAAATACTGAATACTTCTGCAAAGCTCTGTATTTTGATTATAATATGAAATATGTATGACTTAAGTATGACCACTTTTCATGTGACATGGCTACAAATAAGCTTTATAAAACAGAGGGTTAAGCATGCATCTGAAGTGAGCTCTAAATTGAAGAACTTTGTGAATTATTATGTTTAAGTGCTGGCCAATTTTATCAAACTTTTCAATTACTGTAACTTTGAAGCAATTTTTATACCAGTCCATTTTCTACTTGCAAGCCTGTAATTATATAGTACAAAATACATAGAATCTACAAAAAATTCCCTAGCATTACCTGGAAGTAAATAATCATTTATAGTAATAAAAAAAAATAAAAATATGAATACTAATGCCAAAAACTCTGCTTAAACAACTGCACACACTGGCAACATGTCTTTTTAAATAACCACGGTAACAGCATTAGCAATTTATTTTCTTTTGTATAGTACAACACAACATGGAAAAAACATTAAAACCACTTTAAATTTTGAATGGATAAAGTTACTAAGTCTTACCAGTTCCAATTCCACTGACTACAGCTCCATCACTGACTCCAGATGCTGTGGTATTGTTTGAGAGTGCATTATGGGGAGCCAGGCTAGGCAAAAAAAGGCAACTGAAAAGGAAACAAAGAATTTAATTAACAAAAGACCTACAAAAGAATTACATTTTATTTTAAATTATAATGATGTTTTAATACTACCAATACAGTAATTATTTATAAACATTATGTTCTACATAAAGGTGAATGTCAGCTAATTAGAGGTTGTGTAGAGAAGATACATTTACAGTAAATGAATACTGCATCCAAAAATGATATATTTTTTCCTATTTTTCGTCTCATGTTTTTATGCAGAATGAGAGGAACAAATTATGATAATAGAACCTAATGGTGACCAATTTTGTACAATGGCAAACAATGTGAAAAACATCCATTGAAAAAAGAAAAAAATCTCACGTTACTTATGTTGCACTATCCAGTCATATCCTAAAAATGTGCAAAACACAGGCATTTTTTGCTAAAATATTATTATAATTACAAAGATTAACAGTATGTTTAAAGTTATATGGCTTTTAAATAGTATTTCTCCTAAATTAACAGCTTGATAAAGTGGTATTCCACTAGTACTTAGAAGACTAAAAAAATGTGAGCAAGAGGAGATATAGGAGTGTATTTACTGTAAATCTCACCTTGGCCACTGCCTTTGTGGTCTCAAGTACTCAGGCTTTCCTCCAATGTCCATTAATTATACAGGATAAGTTAACTGGTGACTATAATCTGACTCTGTAGGAGTGAATGTTTAGGTTTGCATGAGAGTGCCCTACAATGTACTGGTATCTCATCCAGGGGGTTTCTGCCTTGGATACTGCCAGGATACAACTTATGGGTGGCACAGAACTCATGGATGAAATGGAACTTATCTCCTTGATGTTTTAAAACACAATATATTGTTTATGATTGTTTTTCCCTCTTTCATTAAACAGTTTCTGATTTGTTTTCACCTTCTTCATATAGACTGCAATTTTGAAACAAAGGTTGAAGCAGGTCCCGACGGTGTCCCTGGACGTTTGTTGAGGAGCTGTGCAGAACAGCTGGTTGGGGTCTTTACAAAGATCTTTAACCTGTCACTGTCCCAGTCCTCAGTTCCTCCCTGTCCGAAATCCTCCATCTTAGTCCCTTTACGAAAAAAATAACCCACAACCTGCCTAAATGACTATCAACCAGTAGTGCTCAACCAGTGTTTTGAGAGATTGGTCCAGCGTCATATCATGTCCTTCATCCCTCCCACCTTTGATGCACACCAATTTGCTTACAGGGCTAACAGGTCTACTGAGGACGCTGTTGCTGCTGCTTTTCATGCTACCCTGTCCCATCTGGAGCACCAGGGGAGCTACGCATGTCTCCTCTTTATTGATTTTAGCTCCGCTTTTAACACCATCCTCCCTCACAGATTGGTGTGCAAGCTGCTAGCCCTGGGACTCCCGTGTTCCACCTGTATATGGATTAAAGACTTCCTGACAGACCGCACACAAAGGGTTAGAGTTGGCCCTCACATCTCCTCGGCCATCAGCATCAGCACTGGCTCTCCTCAGGGCTGTGTGCTGAGCCCCCTGCTCTTCATGCTATACACACATGACTGCGCCCCCACCCACCACAGCAACACCATCGTCAAAGTTGCAGACAACACCACTGTGGTGTGCCTCATCTCTGGGGAGGATGAGTCCACCTACAGGGACGAAGTAGAGCAGCTGATACCATGGAGCACTGACAACAACCTGCTCCTGAACACAATTAAGACCAAGGAGCTCGTTGTGGACTTCAGGAAAAAAAAAAACGGACATCAAACCACTTTACATCAGAGGGGGTTGTCAGATTTCCACTGCCTGGGAGTCCACATCATGGAAGACCTGTCCTGGGGTGCGAACACAGCTGAGCTGGCAAAGAAGGCTCAGCAGAGACAGAGTCCTCAGGAAAAATAACATCCCCCAAAAACAGCTAGTGTCCTTCTATCGCTGCTCTATTGAGAGTATCCTGTGCTACTGCCTCTGTGTGTGGTTTTCCAGCTGCACAACAACGCAAAGGAAAACACTTCATTGGATCGCAAAGACTGCCCAGCAGATCATCGGCTATTCTTTACCCTCTCTGGATGAACTGCACAGCTCTCGCTGCCTCAGGAAAGCGGAAAACATCTTGAAAGATTCCTCACACCCCGCTCATGACATGTTCCAACTGTTGCCATCAAGTAAAAGATATAGGAGCATCAAAACAAAGACAGATTGACCGAATAACTGTTTCTACCCTGTTGCTACTAGGGCACTGAATGCCACCTAATCACCTCAAATGCAGCACTGCAACAGATGACATCTTGTGCAATAGTGTTCATGTGCAATTAAGGTCTTATGTTGAATGTTTGTGTTCTACCTTATTTCTTCTTATCCTTTTGTAATTATATTTATTTATATTTTGACACCGCAGGGACTGCTCCTAATTTTGTTGCAATTGTTACAATGACAATAAAAATATTCTGATTCTGATTTCTGAATAAGTTCTGTTGGGATTTATGTTGGCTTCATTTTTTACTATACAGAATCTGCGTTTTTGCCAGGGTTTTTTTTATTATTAGGGTGTTCTTCATTTTAAGCCTATATATGCTGGGTTCAAGTCATCTGGCACTCTTAATGCCATGGTCTATCAGACCATTTTCTTTTACTATTTAATATAGAAATAATGATAGAAAATATTCACGAGAAGCATATTGTTAAAAAACGCTTCTTTGATTCATCAGTAGCTTCAAAATTTACAAACATTCTAAGCAACCAGTCTGTTTGTAGTGCTAACTACAATAGCAAGGATAATGTAAATAGTGAGGTGGAAAATTTTAATACTAAGGTGAGAGTTGCTGCTGACATAGTTGCACTTGAAAAGACAGTTAAAAAATATTCTAACATTGTTATACCATGGAAGACCCAAAGAGTGTCTGAGTTAAAGAGAACCATGCCGGAGAGCTGAGCGTAAATGGAGAAAAACTAAACTAACTATCCACTATGAGATATTGAAGGTTAAAATAACAGAATACAACAACATAGTCCATCTTGAGAGACGCTGCTATTTCTCTGGAATTATAAATAACAATTCTAGTAATCCCAGAGTCTTATTCTCTACGATTGATTGTCTGCTAAACCCAGGTCACTCAATGGAATGCCTCCAAAATACTTCCAGTGAAACGTGTGAGGCTACTGCTGAATTTTTTAATCAAAAAATTAATGATTAGGAATAATATAGTACATCTCCCCAACACTAATCCTCTTAAGCCCCAGTACTCTATTATAAACAAATTAAATTATTTCACAAGGATAGATTTACCTGATTTATATAAAATAATTTGTCAACTGAGACCCTCCACCTGCGTCTTTGACCCAATACCAACAAGTTTTTTCAAAGAAGTATCCGGAGTGCTAATTGACAGTATTCTTGACATAGTAAACTTGTCATTAGATATGGGGGTCTTCCCAGACTGTCTTAAGACTGCTGTAGTTAAACCCCTGCTCAAGAAAAATAATCTTGACTCCTCTGCTTTTCAAAATTTTAGACCTACCTCTAATTTGCCATTCTTATTTAAAATTCTAGAGAAGGCAGCCATTATGCAGCTAAATGACCACCTCAATAAACATGCTATTCTTGACAAGTTTCAGTCTGGTTTCAGAACAAATTACAGTACAGAAACTGCACTCGTTAAAGTAGTAAATGACTTGCGGGTAAATGCAGACAGAGGCCGTTTATCTGTTCTCATCCTCTTAGATCTGAGTGCCGCATTTGATACCATTGATCACAATATTCTTAGAAATCGCCTTAGTCAATGGATGGGCCTCTCTGGCAGTGTCTTAAATTGGTTTGAGTCTTACTAGGCAGGTAGAAAATTCTTTGTTAGTTGTGGTAATTATACTTCAAAGACACATGATATTCTATATGGTGTTCCACAAGGCTCTATTCTGGGTCCACTGCTCTTTTCGATTTACATGCTTCCATTAGGTCAGATTATCTCAAGGCATAGCGTGAGCTACCACAGCTATGCCAATGACACGCAACTGTATTTATCAATAGCACCTGATTCTGTTGATTCGCTGACACAATGTCTTACTTGTGTTTCTGAATGGATGAGTAGTAATTTTCTCAAACTAAATAAAGAGAAAACTGAAATTTTAGTGATTGGAAATAATGGATATAATGAGGTTATTAGAAATAAACTTGATGCATTAGGATTAAAAGTCAAGACGGAGGTAAAGAATTTAGGGGTAACTATTGACTCTGACCTGAATTTTAAATCACATATTAATCAGATGACAAGGACAGCATTTTTTCACTTAAGAAATATATCAAAAGTTAGACCTCTTATATCATTGAAAAATGCTGAGAAATTAGTTCACGCTTTTGTTTTCAGTCGACTAGATTACTCTAACGCACTCCTCTCAGGACTACCCAAAAAAGACATAAATCGATTGCAACTAGTGCAGAATGCAGCTGCTAAAATCTTAACTAGGAAGCAAAAATCTGAGCACATTTCTCCAATTTTGATGTCACTACATTGGTTACCTGTGTCATTCAGAATTCACTTTAAAATACTGCTTATGGTTTACAAAGCCTTAAATAATCTCGCGCCATCTTATATTTCGGAATGTCTGACACCTTACACTCCAAACCGTAACCTTAGATCTTCAAATGAGTGTCTACTTAGAATTCCAAGAGCTAAACTTAAAAGAGGTGGTGAGGCGGCCTTCTGCTGTTATGCACCTAAAATCTGGAATAGCTTGCCAATAGGAATTCGCCAGGCTAATATAGTGGAGCACTTTAAAACATTGCTGAAAACACATTACTTTAAAATGGCTTTCTCATAGCTTCATTTTAGTTTAATCCTGATGCTCTGTATATTCAATTAATTACCATTATTATTCATGGTGGCTTCAAAATCCGTACTAATCCAGACTCTCTCTTCTGTTCTTTTTCTAGGTTTCTGTGGTGGTGATCTGCGCCACCACCATCTAATCAAAGCACCGTGATGTCCCTACATTGATGAATTAAAGATCAGAAGTCCACGTGACCGTCATCATGAAGTCCTTCCATGAGAACCCTAAATACAATGAGAACTGATTGATGTCATTTATGTTAGGTAGAATGCCTAGAGGGGGCTGGGCGGTCTCATGGCCTGGAACCCCTGCAGAGTTTATTTTTTCTCCAGCCATCTGGAGTTTTTTTTTGTTTTTTCTGTCCTCCCTGGCCATCGGACCTTACTTTTATTCTATGTTAATTAGTGTTCTCTTATTTTAATTTTTATTTTGTCTTTTTTTCTCTTCCTTCATCATGTAAAGTACTTTGAGCTACATTTTTTATATGAAAATGTGCTATATAAATAAATGTTGTTGTTGTTAATATTGGCCTTGAATTTTACTTTCACTGTTTCCCAGTTAAATATGTGTCCAGTGTAACTTGTATGTGTGTTCTGATGGCATTGCAATGTTCCTGTATACATATTAAGAACATCCTTATTATAAAAAAGACTTTATGACCAATACCTTTTCGAATCCCACCTTATTAATCCACTCCCACCCTTACAACCTCCCCCTCCACCCCCACCCTTCACCTGTTATATTTTGCCTTTGATTCCTGTATGTCTAATCATTTCCCTCTGAACATGACATCTGGTAGGTTATGCATATGTTAATTGAATTTCTGTCTGTCCGATTGTTAAAGTGTCAAGCAAAAACCATGGCACCTATTTCTACAAAACTTTGCAGTTATTTCTGGTATAGTCTAACTTAGAATACTGGCCAATAAATGTGCTCAATTCTGTAAAGACAAAAATGTCTGTTTGTATCTCTATATCCCTTTAGCTTATGGAAACTGGCCCTTTTCCATTCCAACCTATGACAATGAAAAGTTACATAACCACCTTCATCAGTTTCACAAATAGTTAAAGTTCATTCCATCAGTCTACCCAATAATTGATTAATTGGACATTGTAGTAGGTATCAATCAATTACAGCTTATAAATCTGTCTGTTTAAAAAAGAAAAGCAAAGATGTGTTCAACACAGAAATGCGGAGGTGAGATAAAAGCAATGCAGTAAGTATTTTTGTGGTAACTCTACCACTGTCAGAACATGTTTTGTAAATAAGTGGGGAAAATAATATTTTTAAAAAATGAAAGCAAACAGAAGGCGAGAAAGAAGCCTTGAAAATACTGACAGAGTCTGAGAAGCAAGCTTTATGGGAACACGCTTGACAGATGGAGTACTGGTGAAACAGAGGTTCAGCCACACGTCAATGCAGAGGAAAAGGTGCTGAAGGTACATGCAGGGCAAGAAATGTCAAATATTTTGAATTTATTCTATTACCTTTCTTTGACAGATAGCATGGCAGGTTTATAAAAAAAACATTAAGCTATGGTGGCATATTTTAAAAAGGATGGTTTTGGTGCAAACAAAATGTATTATATTCCATCATAACATTTGAAATTGTGTAGCCTGGGTTTAGAAGTGTCATATTTTTCCTTTTCAGTGTGGAAGTAACGTTTAACATTTTTTACAAAGCAGATGTGTGCTAACAAAACCCTTCACTAACTTTCTGTTATGTTGTTTCACCTGAAAGAAACAAAATACAAATTACAAATTATACAGCAAAATGGGATCTCGTCATATTTTTTTCTACTGTTCACCATATTTATTTAAAGAAATCAATTTAAAGTTGTAGCCTCTGGCAGATGTCAGTCATTTGGGAAAAATATTCTACATAGCCCCACCTACTTATGCAAATGATGTACCAATTTGCCCATTAGAGAAGTAACGATAAGGAATGTTTGCAGCTTGGGAGTGGTGAAGGGCATCAGGGAGGTAATTTACTGGCTTCAAATGGACTAAGCAGAACTAGGCTAGATTTAAATTGTATGGGGTAGGATTTTGACTGTAATTGGGCTGTAAAGTGCCTGTCATCCTGCACTCGACCCTCATTTGCCTCTTATTAGAGAATGTGGTGCATTCTAAATGTTCTATAATATTTAAATATACTTAACTGAACTATATAGATAATTATTATTACTGTTCTATTAACTATACTTTGATGCAAAATTAAGATTGTGGGTTTGCTTCCCGGTTCCTCCCTGTGTGGATAGCGCTTTGAGTACTGAGAAAAGCACTATATAAATGTAATGAATTATTATTATTATTATTATTACTACTTCTATTTCTCAAACTCTCACGCCTAATTGCACAGTAAAAGTTTGCAAGGCCTTCTTAACGTCAGAAGACTTAAGATGCTAAATAATATTTAAAAAAAAATACATGTCTTTATGCCTCGACAAGGAATTAACAAGTGTCAGATCTGCTTTTTTTTTTTGCAAATGACATACATTTTACCAATCTTCCACAGAAAGCCATGTAGAACAAACAGCAAACGTGTGTATATATAACTGGGTATACCATATTGTACAGAGTGCCTCACATTTACAGAAAACAAACAGAACCTCACCCAAACCCCTCAAAAGATGTGTCAAATTCGACAAAGGCCGGAGTGACTGATGAGCCATGAAGCCTGATATCATGTGGAGTTGTCATGGATACCAGGCACTTCACTCTGGTCAGAGGCACTGTGCTTCCTTCTGGTGATCTCATCAGACTTCTGCTTATCCTGTAGTGGTTGTTATCTTCATTCACAGCAAACACACTGTCGGGGCCAAATCCCTCCATTGACATTGTCATGCTGCCTAAAGGAACAAACACAGAAAAACAATTTTTTTTTTTTTTTAAATTACAAATGTTGCAAAGCCTTGTACCCTAAATGCTCATATCTAAGATCAACTCTTTCAAAGGCTTAATCACATTCATTTGGACACAGATAAATAATAAACGACAAAATATATAGGATGCATATACTGTTGCATAGTAACAAGTATTCTATGTTTTTTGGAAGAAAATCAGGAACAAACATGTATAGAAGGAAAACGGCATGTAAAATATTTATACACTTAGAAGAAAACTCTGCCCTCAGATAAATGACATGTAAAAAGTAAAATAAATATCAAATACATTTAGAATTCTGTTTTTAATTATTACTACTATATAAAATGTGGAGAGATTGCTATGAGAATTATCAAGAACAATTACTCCTTTTATAACAACAAAGGTTTACATCCTACAGCTTTTACGTAACTAATTTGTTATTTTTGTACATTCAAAACAATTTTCATTCATCTTAAAAATTCTTTTTTAAGTTTACACGGCCAATTTTACATACTTTCTGGAATAAAATTCACAATGCATAGTGTAATGTAATTTGTACATTTTCTTTAAAAATATGGAAAACCATCACTTGCCACTAACAACTGCTCCTAAAGCACCTTCAAATATACTCACAATAAATACACAATTTAGCCTATTTTAAACACATCATCACTGAAGAGATCATCTGTTCCTTAAAGTACTTAAAAATGTGTGTAATTTTATGGATATTATGCCTTTGCTTAATAGCCTGTTGCTAGAGACATGTGTCTCTATTATAAAAGACAATCTTGAGATGAGACTATTGCCAAGAGGTTTTTCAAGTCCTGCCCTCCTTTCAACCATTTCAGGTTACAGCCCACGCCCACGGTCCTCTCACCTCTCATTTGTGTGAATGCTTTTGTCAGACACAGTTCCTGTGCTCTCATCTCTTATAAATCTTTACGTTTTCCTCACTTTAAGTTTCCAATAAAAGAAGACTTATTATGTCCAAATCTTATTGAAGAATTTCACCCCGAAGGGTTATCAACAGAAGAAATGAGTACAAGGGTAATCCTAGCACCGAGAAAGGATGAAGTCAAACGAATTAACACGAAAATTATCTATCGGTTACACGGCAAATTGGTTAAATGCGTATCAATAGACTATGCTGAAACAGTTGGTGGTGATGTTGCGGAAGATGAAAACATCAACTTACAATATCCCACAGAATATCTACAACCGTTAACACCATTCGGTCTTCCACCGGCCGAATTACTGCTGAAAGAAGTTATGTATTGTAATGTTATTGCGTAATTTATGTCTCAGTAATGGGCTATACAATAGGACAAGATTAGTTGTATTCAAAATTGGTCGAACAATTCTGACATGCAAAATTTTAACAGGCGACAAAAAAGGTAATATAATACATATTCCACGGATAGTATTAGACACCAAAAGAGATCTTTATGTGCCATTCGTATTAAAATGTTTACAGTTTCTCGTTAGAATAGCTTTTGCTATGACAATTAACAAATCATAGGGACAAACATTCCAAAAAGTCGGTTTATTTATTACAGAGAAAGAAACGATATTCACTCACGGGCAGTTATACGTTGCGTTGTCAAGATGTAACTTCAAACACTGAATCAAAATTCAATGTGATATTGACAAAAAGTTATTTCCAAATATTGTTTTTACTGAAGTTTTATAGTAATAGTGTAAGTTTAATAAGTATTCGTGTGTTAATTTCAATGCCAAACGGAACAAAAACGTATAATGCAACGAATACCTCTAACACAACACAAAACAATTTTTTTTCAATTTATTACGTTTTACTATTTTTTACTATGGTTAATTACTTGCTGTAATGTAAAAAGGTTAGGTCTATTATGCATATGTAACAATTCCCATGAAAATAACAATCTGTTTAAAATTGTATGTTCACTCCCCCATACATGAGCAGCAGAGCCGTGAAGTGGCTAGCACGTAGCGCCTGCCCGGGGGTTGGCAAGTGAAGCGAGCAGGGGGCAGAAAACCCCCAAGCTTTAATAATAAACAAAATACTATGTGTGAAAGTGCCATTATCAACTAACTGCAAAAGTCAGTTTACCCTAAAGATGTTGACCAAGGGTGTCCAAGCTTTATTGGTGGTAGTCAGAATTGTTAATAATGACTCCTACAGTGGGCTTGCATAAAATTTAGGTGTACATATGAACCTAGCCAAGGTTAAAGACAAACACTGATTTTTAACCTACTTGCTCCAACAAATGGTTTAATTATAAAACTTTTTTAACAGAATGATTAAGAGCAACACTCAAATACCAATGAAAAACAAATTTTAAAGTAAAATGATTTTACTATGACTTGCTCTAGTCATTAATGGGAACTGCTTATTTCTACAAACTGTTAATATTACCTGAGATGCTAAATGTTTCAACAATTAATTCCTTGCAAAGATTTGTATCTGTTAGCACGCTTCTATACTTTTTTTATTGTCATTTTTGTTTTTGAAAAGATACGCTTGTGACTGCATGAGCTACCAAATAATGATATCGTGTGTACTGCATGTGTGCTCGGCCTTGGAAACAAATAATGTACAAGCTGTAGAAATCAAGCTAAGAAACTTTTAAAAACTTATTTTTTAAGTTTACTGTTGCAATAGAACTCAGTTACTACCAACTACAAGAGTTCTGGATCACTGTCCACATTAATAGCCAAAAGAGATGAAAAATTGTAAAAATTAGATCAGGTTGCATAAAGTCCTGAAAGCAAGATTAAATTTACCAGAACTGATGGCAATATGAGCCGCATATCTCATGCAGTTCAAACTTTTTAAATGAATAGGATTTGCACTTGTTGCAGCATTCTTAGATTACTGTAGAGATGAAAGAATGGAGAAAAATTAATGTAAAAAAAAGCTGTAATAGCACTGTACCAAAACTGAAATAAGCCATCTTGGGAAGCTGTAACTACCCTTCTCTTTTGACTTGGCAATGAGGTTTTTCAAAAACAGACAAATTGCCTGAAGACACAATCACTACGCTAATAAACTGGTTAAAGTACAGCATTAAACTGTTTTGATTGATCCACTGCTTGAAAATACTTCTCTTTCCTTCTTTCGCATTTGTAAACAACATTCTTTATATTTATTGAGCCACAGGACCTTCGGGGTGCCACTGCAAAACAAATCCACTGCAGATAAAATCAGCTGTGCACATGGTTATATTCTTTATAAAAGCAGATACTGAGCAAAGATAAGCAAGCATCTAAAAACTCTGACATTTATCCCTCTATGTATCAGCACCTGGGACTGTTTTCATTTTGTATGATAAAAGAACAGTTTATTTATATTTTGGATCTGGTTGTCAAGATACCAAAATTCCAAACTTAAATACAATAATAAGAAAAGTATTCAAATTCGATACCATTTTCAATACCCAATACAGTATGATGCGATGTAACTTAATAAAAAAACTTAAATTCTAATTATGTATGCATTAAAATCTTTACATTGATGAAAACATAAATTGTAGTAATAACATGCAAATACTTCAAGTAGTGAAACTGTTCGTAAAAGGCAAGTGTAAAGTTCTATAAACAATGAACAGACAAATCCAGTCACAAATTTTTTTATTTTAGATTGATGAAAACAAACTCTGTTAATGAGTTAGCACAATGAAATGTTACACATGTCATTAAATGTTAATTGAATAAGTATTGTAATGTTTTGTAAAAAATGCCTATAAAAATGGTAAAACAAACATTAAAATAAACATAGAAGTAAAAAGAATATCAATGTGGAGTTTTGCAAACAATTCTTCAGAAAGTAACACTAACAGACCACTAACATGTTCAAAGGCGTTGTATAAATGAAACAGTGCACATTGCATTTTTGTGTAAATAAATTATGATGTCTTTGTAACTTTTGAATTTTTGCAAGAAAAACTAACATGTAATTCTGCTCTTCCATGAGGAGTGCTTTAGTTAGGCTGCAAATGAGCCCTGAAATACTAAATACACATTTTGAAGCACAGCTGGAAGTATATGAGCACATGGAATAGTTGTGCCACTGTATATACAATTTAGCACTGAAATGTTACACCGCCTTACATGCGATATTAAAAATGATTAAATAAAATTGTAAAATCACACACAATAATATAAACGAATTAAATGCGCTATGGTAGCACACTTCACAGTGACAGTTTAAAAGTTAAGGGAGTGAAGGAGCTCGAGTGCTAAAGATTGAATGAATAAACAGCATAGAATAAAACTGGCTGGCAGGTAAAAATAAATGCAGAACCCTGTATTAATGTATTAAACTTTAATGTGTTAAACATTTAACTGGCTACAAAAATGTACTAACCTGTAGAAAAAAAATATTTACCCTGTACACTGCCTCTTTAAATACAGCAGTTTACAGGTTTACACATATTAATGTTTCCGTAATTTTGGAAAGATACCACTCGAAATTCTTTGTATTGACTTGCATGTTAGTCCTTTAACCCAAGCCTGTCAACCCACTCGTCAACAGATCTGGCAGCCTGGGACACCGTCATCTAAGGATCACTGTTTAGTTAAGTACACAAGCCCCAGACACCAAGGGGACTAATCCTCCCACCCATCAATGTCTTATTGTACTGACTGGTACTCTCCAGACACCTACGGACTCAGAAAACGCTATATTAACACCTATCAGTGGGTGAAAATGGGGCTGCAACTCTAACCATGGCAAACTGGAAGTATATTTATAATGCACATTGCAGAATTGATACCATGAAAAATAAGCATTGAATTATGATCTTAAATATTAAAATCGATACTTAGTATTTCGATACTTCTGACAACCCTAGTTTTAGATGTCACAGGATGGCAACTTACTATGCACTGTAGTATTATGTTGTTAAGAACTCCATATGAAGGCAAGAATGTTATATATTTCCATGGATTCTCTTTGACCTTACATGGTTATTTAACAAGTCATAGAAGATAGTTCATCCTGTCGACTGTATATATGTTTTGTGAACTGGAAGACAACGCTGATAAGATTTTTAGACTAATCAGTTTGGGAACCTGAGAGTTACATATTTAATATTTACAAATAGTGTTGTGTATATGATCTCATGTAATTATAATCTTTAGCACACCCTGAAAGCACGTGCAGCCAAGTGTAAAAACTTTTTGTGGTTGTTTTTAAAATCATGTGTAAACAGTAAGATGATGGCCAACTATTTTACTGCAAAAACCCAAAAAACACATGATTTTTGCATTTGGTGTAGGGAACACAGATTGGCTGCCATTCTGGCTGGGATGGATGGTTCCTTACTCAGCCAGGAAGCCTTTATTATGGATAGGAGGAGGAATGTAGCCTCCAATTTGCACACCCACAGGGCTACATGAGAACTGCAGTCTCAATAGACAGTCTTGCTGGGTTTCTTAGGAGATGCCAGGGAGAGCTGTGGGAAGGAGAAATCTACATTTTAGGGAGGTTCTGTCTAACCTAGAAGAGCTTCCTATATGCAAAATGGTAGCAGCAGAAGTACTCCTGGGTCCAACATAAAGGAAGCTGCTCTGCATCACCCAGACGAGTTGGAGTTTTTACAGGAAAAACGATAAAGCTCACCTGGGAAGGAGGATAGGAGAAGGAAGAAAGAAGAGAAAATAACTGCATTGCACTGTGTATTGTAGAAGAGGGAGAAACCTGTTTAAGGTTTTCTGTTTATCTGGGACAGTTGTCTGTGTGGCTGTGTCTGGGATTTGGGGATCTGAGACACCCTCTACAGTACTACTTCCTAGTAAAATAGAAGTGAGATAGCTGATGGGTTTAGCTTGTGGGTCAGAAGGCTCCCAAACAATTCCAAATAGTAAAAGTTATATTTACTATATTTTCAGCTATAATTCTTGCAGCTGTAATTTACTTTTAACAGATCCTCAGTATAGCCTGAGCTGACATTGCATATGTTCGGTTGTCAGGTAATTGACAAGCTATTTTAGTAAATAACTCATTTTAAAACAGCATAACTATGTAAATCAATTTGAAATGACACAAGTTATCACAGTGCCATTTGATGGTGTTGTGAAGCAGATAGTGTGTTTTGGTTCCGAATAAATATGACTTTCATTCTGTTTACTGTATAAATGAAAAGTGCTTCTGCTAAACAAAAACTGGGACTTACATGAAAGAATTGCACTGTGACTTCTCTATTACCCTGAAAACACACTCATCGAGTCTCAAGAATCTCCTGTTATCTAGCCTTAACCCTCACAAAAGCACATGGAATGCCAAATAATAAACTTTACTCAGTAAAACAAGCAGTGGGCAGTGCAGTTACAGGCTAAAGTTAGTGGAAGTAAACCCCTGAATGAAAATGAAAGGCTTTTTAAATAAATATCTCAATGACATGATTAACTGACAAAGAAGAGAAACAAAAAGGTATTTAAAAAAAAGAAAGAAAATAATTATTTATTAGTTAGTGTCAGCGCCGATCAGCAAGCAGACTATTTAAAAAGATACTGCAGACTGTGGAAAGGAAAAAAAAAGTTGAATGAAAATGTTCGATTTTAGTTAAGAAATAAAAATGGCAACAAGGTAAAATACTAAGAATGTTAAGAGCTTTGTTTCTCAAAATGTTTGGTGTCACAACCCACTTTTTCCCCCAATATGTCTTCATGACCCTGCAAAGGGAGTGAATCTTCAGAACTGGGGGTTGGGAATGGTGGTATAAGGGGCGGAATTAAGTTTGATCATCGGAGGGACGACCTGCCATGACCTGTGCAACCCCCTACTATTATAAACAGCAGCAACTTGGGACCCACTGATGGAAGCCCGTAAACTAAAAATGATGACCCCTCTGGTAAAAAAAAAAAAAAACTGTTTTAGAACTTTGTGATTTTTCATAAGTAGCTGATTTTTGTAAGCATTAACTATTATTGGTTTGTGTACATTATCCAGTGAAATTCCTACTCTGCATGTGCTAAACAAAGATTGGAAGAGTGGTGCAGTGGTAGCCCAACTGCTTTGCAACTAAGAGACCAAGGTTCATGTTTCTATGGGGAGTTTCCATGCTCTCCCTGTGTTCATATAGGTTTCCTCTCAAAGTCCAAAGATATGCACATTAGTTGAATTGCTATTGTTCAAACTGACCATATTGTGAGTTTCTGTTTTCACCCTGTGGTGAACAGATGCCATGTTCAGGTACTGTTTCTGTCTTGCACTCTGTGAATGCTGGGAATGGCTCCAGCTGCCCCGCAAAACTGCCCTGGACAAGTGGGCAAAGAAGAAGAAATTGAGAATGGAAATTAATTGGGCGGTTACACATTCAGTTTAGGAGATAGATCTAGACCACAGCCCCCTAAAGTATGTCTATTGTTATTTTTGTTCAAGTCTGAGTGAACCATGGCTGGCTCATTGAACACTTTGCTTTCATTACAAAAAGTTGCATCCTTGAGGCTCTCTCACTGGCTTATCAATATATAAAACCTACATCATGGTCAATATAATGCAATTTCAATCCATAAATGTTAGCATTTTTCACATTCACTTACTCACTAGGCTGATGAATTTAACTTAACCAATGTTTTATCTCAAACATTGTTAGAAGTGATATATTAGGAAAATGCTGAGAGTGTTTTTTAATTTAATAGCAACACACTTGTGGTGTTAAAGGGATTAAAACATTATTGCTATAGCTGCAGATATAAAATTTGTGCAAATGACAGCCAAAATGTATTAGGCTTTGAGTTATTATTGGAACTATGTTACAATTTCTGCTTAATATATGCTTTTTACTTAAAACATATCAGTGAGCCAATTTGATTTGTACAAAATGGCTTACTTATTGAAATCCATCAAAAACTAATTAACACTACATCATCTACAAATGTGTGAAGCTTATTATTTTTTTGCTGTAAAGAGAACAACCCCAATTTCCTTAAAGTCTTCTTTTTTCATTAAATCATGTAACTTCTTATCCTGATACTTGAAATAAATTAGCACCATACTTTTAACCAGTCACTGATTTTCTTAATGCAGATCACATAATATGATGAATAAAATGCATATACCACTTCCCATTTTTTCACTCTCTGCTCTCTGTTACTAGGCAGTATGGTCATAGATTCATTAGTTTTACATCTCTTGGGATAAGCGTATGCGTGTTCAATTTGTACATTCTTCCCAAGTAGTCAAAACTCCCCTTAGATCCCAAAGCCACATCCTTTAGGTTGATTGGCAACTTTCACTTGGCTCAATATAAGTAAGAAAGGAAGGCAAAATGGCACTGTGATTAGAGCTGCTGCAACACGGTTTCAGAATTTAAAGATAAAATCCCAACCTTACATTATATCTGTGTAGAACTGGATGTTCTCCTAGTGTCTGTTTAGGCTTTTCTATAGGTATTCCAGTTTCCTTCCACATTAAAAAAATAAGAAGTTAGGACTGTAAACTGGCGTAGTATGAGGAGACATGGGTGTGTGGACAGATGTTTACTGTGATGGACTGGCATTACATCTAATGCAAGCCCTGTCTTGTGAATGATGCTATTGGGATCGGCTATAGACAATCCCAAACAATCTAATAATAGGTAACTCATTTAAATAAAATGCAGAGTATAGATGCATGATTCTCCTATAATAATCACCAAATTGTCCTATGCAAATATTAAAAACGTTTACGGAAATCATTAATCTGAATCTGATAACGAATTTGATGCACAAGGAGTACTTATTTGGCACTAGCTGATGTGGTGTAATATGTGTAGATGTATTGGCAACATTTATGGAATGTAAATGCTTAAAAACTAGAATTTCCACCATTCAGAAATGCCAATCAATAATTAATAAAAACATTTTTGCCTTAATATCTGCTATCTATAATGGGACATTTCAAAAGTTTTCTTAAAATAATGAAATACATTGCCAAAATGCTAAAGTTTCACTTTAATTTATTGTATCTTTATTGACATTTTCAGTGTTGGACTGGTGTCCTTTCCAGGGCTGGCTCTTATATACTGCACCTAGTCACACATATGCGCTTGGAAAGCTCATCTTATTGTAATTCCAACCCAAACCAAGGGTTGGCACTGTCACCTAATGCTTCTCCTTTTCTTCCTACAGATCGGACAACCCATTCTACCTGACCACCCCTTCCAGTCTGGCTTCCTCAAAGCCACCATCTTCAAGTTAGTCAGGTTCTGACTACCATCTGGAAAGACATTCAAGCCTTGTTGCTATTTGCCTTGCTTCTCTTTTTCCTTTAGGCCAACAAAAATATGGGGTTCACCTTCGAGGTGCCCCCACTCTCTCTCTGTCTGTTTTGTTACTATTTATTTATTTGCTTATTTAATTATATATATATTAGTACAGCAGGGAAACAGCACTACTTGTAAGCCACATAATTAGGTTCTAAACAACAACTTACTTGGAGATAACCAAGGTGCTAGAAAGCAGTAGGTAGCCTTCTAGTGGGAAATAAACCAGCTAATGCAGTATATTAGATGCAATTCTTCTCACAGCATGAATTCAGAAAAAACAAATATAAGAACTTTCAAACATATTCGAACAAAACAAAAAAAAATTTCAATTTTATTGTCACTGTACTATTAATATCTTTCATGGTCACGTGAACGCAAAGGTAAACAAAATCAAAAAATAATCACAAAATACAACGAGAATCACTGAAAAAAATAAATAAATAAATAAATAAATACAAATATAATAAGTAAGCTGCGGTGGGTTGGCACCCTGCCCAGGATTGGTTCCTGCCTTGTGCCCTGTGTTGGCTGGGATTGGCTCCAGCAGACCCCCGTGACCCTGTGTTCGGATTCAGCAGGTTGGAAAATGGATGGATGGATGGATGGATAATAAGTAAGAATACAAAATACATTACAACTCAAGTTCCCTTTTCATGACATGTTGTTACATACCAACACATACATGTATTTACTGTTTGCTGTTTAACACTAACATTAATTTAACTTTCCATGATTTTTACCATGTACCTCCAAGTATAGGTGGAAAGGAGACTCCACTTGAAAATGCATATAACAGAACACAAAATACAGACTGTTGACAGTATAGTATCCATCTTTCTGTAACAATTACAAAAGAAGACATATTTCACTTACTTCTCATTTCAGCCTCATAACTTAATGAGCTTGGTTTGTGAACTCTGTATTGTTTTAAGAGCTTCTTATCCCATGCACCACAGTTCAATGGATTTCCAAGTCGAAGAAACTCCCTAATTAAAAAAAAATAATAACAAACAAAATGTACGTTTTAGCTTGGCACTGTTAACAAAGTACAAGTCATGTTTGCATATATTTCTATTTGTGTCATTTATGTAGCATGCTGCAACACTTGAGAGTATATATGTAGAGAGTAACAGTTACATTTTCAATATAAAGTGAATCAGTAAGCAAAGATTAAACTAAGGGGTTATAATCATTCTACTGGAACCCTTTATCAGCTTAAAAAATGTAAAATGCATTAGTTTTGTTTAATCTTTGATGAGGCCAATTTGATAACTTTTTTTTTAAGAAAAACAGAATTACCATATATACAACATATATAATCATATATATTATATCTATATATATATTTCAGCATGTCTGTCTGTTGGTTGGTTGGTTGGTACGTCTACATCAGTGTTTTGATTGGCTGAACGAAGCACTGGGAAGTGAGTGACCAATCGGATTAAAAGAAAAGCTCAAGGAAGTCACTCGACTGAAGAAGACGAAAATGCAAAAAGAAATAAGATTTTGGATATTTCAAGTGCTCAAACTACACCTCAAGAATTGCCAAAAACGAAGAAACCAAAAAGATTTTTTACTGAAGAACAAAAACTGTGGAATAAACAGCGACGTGCAGTACGACAAGGTAGTCGTGCCCGTCAAGGACGGGCTGCAGGCAACTTTTATCAGTGTTGCAGGGTAAAAGTCATTAAGTGCAAAATTATTTGTACCATGATTAAATTTAGTAATAAAATGTTTTTTGTTATTTGTGTTCAAATCTCGCAGCAGAGACAAAATGAACGCTAACGAGTTGCAGCTTACAGAAGCAACCGCATGGAAGAACAAACACAATTGGTTCACGAAATTGAGCGTCTGCGATTGCAACAAAAACGTTCTACTGCCACTGAAATTGAAGTTGCTGAAAGACGTGAACATGAACGGCAACGACAACAAGAAAGTCGGTCAAACGCAACTCAAGTTGAAATTGTTGAGAGAACAGAACAAGAACGTTTACGACAATGAGAGAATCGTTTAAATGCAACTGAACGTGAAATTGTCGAAAGAAGAGAACAAGAGCGACAAAGACTACGAGAAAATAGACTTCATGAAAACGAGGAAGATGCAAATTCAAGTCATCAACAAGATCACATTCCAACTCGAGAAAGTCGAGCAAATGTGTCTGAAATTCAAGCTCAACTTCGAAGAAACACTGTATGTTGCCTTATCTCGAGCAACTTCAAGAAAGAAGATCAAGCTCTTAGTTTGAAAAGATTGCCACGAGGATCAAGATGGTCTTTACATCAATAATGTAGTGTACCCAGGGATATCCACTTAAATACTTGAATAAACATAGTTTACGTATTCATTAAGTATGCATTGATTGTGTTAATGATTCATAATTTTATTTTGATAAAGATAAGTCGTTCATTTTATGGCATGTAACACTTTCATACGTGACTTAAACTAGAAACAACTTTCATTATGTTTATTATTGCCTTGGAACTAAGATCCATACAGCTCAGGTGGTAGAGTGCACACTACCCTTGGTCGGTGATTCGATCCCGGATGCCGGAACAAAGTTAGGACCTAACACCACCTACTGTCCGCCTGGGTTCGAATCCCGATTTGTTGTGTGGCACAAATAACAAAAAAGATTTTATTACTAAATTTAATCATGGTACAAATAATTTTGCACTTAATGACTTTTACCCAGCAACACTGATAAAAGTCGCCTGCAGCCCGTCCTTGACGGGCACGACTACCTTTTATATATATATATATATATATATATATATATATATATATATATGTTTACTGTAAAGTAAAGTATCTGAATGTGACAATGCACCCAAGTGTGCCCTCTGATGAAGAGTTGGGCTGTCTGGGATTATTTCTTGTTTTTCTCAATAACATGTTAATACCTTAGAGAAAAAGGAATGATTATTTGATCCATTTGTAATTATCGTCAGCCAAATGTTAAAAGAAATATTGTTACAACTTCTTCACATCATCATTTCCACCAGTTACTGGAACACTACAGTAATTCTAAAAGTGCAATTTACTTTGTCACTTACCTTAAGACCATTGGCTGTAAAGCCTGTGATGCCAGGCGTTCAAACATTCTTTGCAATGGTGGATGCAGAGGATGTTCCTCATCGCCAAGTGCAGCACTGCATCGTTGTAGCAATCTTGAGTGAAGTCCTGCTTCACACATGATCTGTTGGTTTCTCTCTGAATGCACTAGTGATTGCAAGATGTTTGCAACTGCTAGCTGGAGATCAAGTGCATGCTGGGAAAATAAAATATAAAACTCAGTGAACTTTGCTGTGAAAAAAAGAAATGATTTACTTTAAGAATTTATCACAACTTCAAAGAAACATCAGTAAAACTGCTACTCACAAACAAAAACATCATAAACCAGTCTTGTGTATCACCACTCACCCTTTCTCATAGTATAAATAGAAACATTTTTTGCAGCCGTAACAGCAAGTCATAGTGTCAGACTGTACATCTACTTCAAAAGACTAAACAAAAACGTTCAACAATATGGATCTTAAAGTTAAAAACAAGGTTCACACATTTGGGAAAATTTTATATTCAGTCAAAGCAAAACAGGAGAGTCCAATAACTTAAATTATTTGATTTCCCACACATATTTTAAAAATGTATCAATGAAATGGTAATGTGAAAACAACTTAAGAATTAACCAAAAAAAACAGGATCTAGCTTGCTGTTAGTCTAGCAGTACAAAATAGCAATGTGCATTTTTACAACAAGTTCTACTTCAGAAAAAGTTTTCAATACAACTAGCCAACATTGACTGCCTGGTGAGATCTTGGCACACCATTTGTCATATTCTCTCACTTTCCCAGTGCCTTCATGTTGAAAAGCAGAATTTATTCTAAGAAATCTAACCATGTAAATGACATGAATAAACCTTCCAAAAAAAAAAAAAAGCCTTTATCATCATTAATATCAAATAGGAAATTCCTCCTATTTTGGGGTATCTGAACTTTTTATAGCTTAATTTAACAAGGCCACACATTCTGGGTGTTGTTATTAACACTACCAAATTCCATACGCTGAAACTGTGGACTCTAAAAACATTCCTCTGTGTTGTGGTACACAGTCCCTTCTGATGTTCACAGTCTCCCTGTTGATTTTTGCATCTGAACTATCTAACCAATTTCCACAGAATGAAACTCAGCAGACAATATCATTAAATTTACTTCATATTGAACAAATGTCATTGCTTTGCACATATAACTGTGTCAACTATAAATGTGTATAATTATTCAGCACCTCATAACTAGTCTAGTAAAGTCATTGTTAAGTATCTCTGATTTTGTCATATATTATGCTTTTAAATGTTATGCTTTTTTCCTTAACATATTTAATTGGAAAAGCATGTATAATATAAAGTGTAATTAATCTGTCATACAAAATGTCCCACGGACATGGGCAATATGATCTGAAGTACTGAACATTAAAGTTATTATTATTATTCAGGTCCATCCATTTTCCAACCCGCTGAATCCAAACACAGGGTCACGGGGGTCTGCTGGAGCCAATCCCAGCCAACACAGGGCACAAGGCAGGAACTAATCCTGGGCAGGGTGCCAACCCACCGCAGGACACACACAAACACACCAAGCACACACTAGGGCCAATTTAGAATCGCCAATCCACCTATTCCCTACGTGGAGTTTGCATGTTGTCTGCGTGGGTTTCCTCCAGGCGCTCCAGTTTCCTCCCACAGTCCAAAGACATGCAGGTTAGGTGGATTGGCGATTCTAAATTGGCCCTAGTGTGTGCTTGGTGTGTGGGTGTGTTTGTGTATGTACTGCGGTGGGTTGGCACCCTGCCCGGGTTTGGTTCCTGCCTTGTGCCCTGTGTTGGCTGGGATTGGCTCCAGCAGACCCCCCGTGACCCTGTGTTCGGATTCATTGGGTTGGAAAATGGATGGATGGATTCAGGTCAGCCATTTAATAAATCCTGTGAGTCACAATGCAATGTGTTATTCATAGCTAAGATAAAGGAATATGAAATATGCTTCTATGTTATAAAATAGCTTGATGAACACTGACTGAGACATTTTCTATTTGACACATCTCAATCCCTACCTCTGGTTGGACATCTGAGCTGACAGAGGCAAGTAAATCAAGCGTGGCGAGTACAGCTCCAGGGTGTATGATGACCAAATCAGATGAAAGAGGCACAATCCCTGAATTCACCTTTAAATCACCAACTCCTTTGAGGGGCACATTTGGCACAGAAGCTGACACGACATGATATCCATGTCTTCATTGATGACAGAATAAGAAAAAAAAAGACAAAGTCACATATAATGTAGATACATGTATATTAATACAATAAATAAAAATACTTGTGTCTTGAGATACTGTAATGTATATGCAAGTTACTTTAGGTGTCTGTGGTGTGATTTACAGTTTATTATTTACAACCTATAACTTATTTTTTCACCTTGAAGGACAAATTTGACGGATAAACAGTATATGCAGACTTACTGTAGTCATCCAATCAGAATAAACAGGTCTTCCTTTAAAGTCACTCTTCTTCTGTGAAGATTTTACTGCTTCACTGAGAAATTTCTCAAGTATTAGTAGTCTAACAATAATATTGTAGTTTAAACAGAAAAAGCTTACAATTTTCTTTAACACACATCTTTTCTTATGGACCATTACTCTCCTGCCTTGTCCTGCCACAGAGTTATGTTCTGGTTGACTTTTCAGAGGTCACACAATAAGCATTTCTCGGCATAACAATGCACATTACTACATTGGCACAAACATACAATAAAATGATAGTGCCCTTTGGTATTAAATTAATAGTACTTTTCTCACAGAAATGTTTCATAATAGTAATTCATAAATAAAATTATATTCTCATAACCATTATGAATAGTGAATGGATGCATAATGCATTAGGTTGCATTTTCAAGAATGTGCAATTTAAGTCAACACCGAATGAACTGTCATGGTAACATTGAAAATGTCAGTGTCAAATACATTGGAAGCCAAATAAAACTGAACACACAAACATGCTGGCAAATCATTAAACATTAGATTGGTAAAATTAATTTGCTGTCTTAAATGACATATGGTATATATGCTAAATAAAGGAGCGATGACTGCACAACCATAACTTGTTCTTTTTGGCGTCTGCAAGTTTATTCCACAGAGATGTTAAAGGAAGATACTAAGTTCTAAAATTTTAATTAGTGAATGACATCATCATCAACATTAGAAGATCTGCACTGGGAAGCAGAAGAAATAACACATTTGCTTTTCTAGTTATTGGATGTTCGCCTACAACAAAATATCAAGCATACGGCATCAGTATGCAATATACATCAGCATTCTAGACCAATGTATAGCAAATGAAGAACATATTAATTTTGGATCTAAAAATGTTTCTTATCTCACTGGAAATTTAGATTTTATGCCATACAATTCAGTACCTTGCGTTTTGTTAACATTTTGTCTGTATAATGGTTACTAAATATTTGCAATGAATATTTGTATTTCAACCCTACACCTTATTTCGGTCTACACCAAGCCTGCATAACAACCAATTATACCAATACATCTGCATTGGCAGCTGAATTTTACTTTCTTATTGTTACTCAATTTGTTTTATACATGCTGTACTGTTACAGTATGTGTATGGCAAATATTGGATTATTTTGAATACTGTAAAAGTTTTATTTCCGCTTAATTCTACCATGCATGTACAATATGATTGCTGCATTTCTGTAACAGTTGGACTATCAACAAATCCTTTTCATTATACTGGAAGGCATAATGACAACAAGTTGACATGAATACTATGTCTCTTTGGGTTTTATTTCTTATAATCTGGATTATTTCAAACACTCCAAACAATGTGTGGTTGGACATGTTGCTATTTCTGATTGTCTTGGTGTGGGTGTATGTCTGAGTAGCTCACATGCTAGTCAAGAACTGGTTCCTGCCTTGTAATTAATGCTTCCAAGATTGATTGTGTATTTCTGCAACCCTGAATTGGATTAAGTCAGGCTGACAATGTTAGTGTGGCATGTTAATTTAATGCATTTTCAGCACTATCACTTGTTAATGAACATCATATCATGCTGGTCTGATCCATGCTTCCTGGTTGAACCAAGAATAATGGCTTCTCACTACAGGTAAGTTAAATATTTGGGGACATAAAAACTCTTACTAATCACATTTACTTTTCAGTAATCTACCTGTATATCTAAGAACCAGATGATCATCATATTTATGACAGACACAACAGAGCCAAACATGAGTTTGTCAACATCAAATGCGGTGAATTCCAGAAAAAGAACTACCCACAAGGCGCATCAATGTTCAATTATTCACAGAGCAAGATGACTTTAAGCCCTGGACATGATGCTAATAAATGTCTAGATTGCAGTAGTTGTTATTGGTTTTAGAAGAATTAAACACATTAATATGGTGCATAAAAGACTATAGAAATTCTTGTTCAATTAAACTCACACTACTGTTTTAATATTTATTTAGGCAAAAAGAAATTAAAAAGAAGATTTACACAAAATGTAGTCATAAACTTGCTTCCTGACAAAAATTACACAGAAGAACATAAACATTCTAAAAAACAGACTTTTAAATTATTATAGGGTAATAAGGGTTGTAGAAAACATACCCTGAAACTATTCAGAAAGACAGAGCATGTCTCTTCTAACCCGAGCAACATAAGGGTTTCAATTAAAGACAAATCTTTTTTTCCCTTTCTTTTTAATTAAGAGTTCAGATGTGACAAAATGCAGCAGCAAGTCTTAAACATTTGAATTGTTTTATATGTATATTACCTTCTCTTAATAATTATAATTTGTGAAACTGGGGAATGTTCTGAAGAGCTTTGTCAAGATCTTTTGTGAGTAAAATGTATTAGAATTTTCTTCACATTTTACTTCTTTCAAATTAATGTTACTAATTGCTTCTGTTCTTTTGTTGTCAACGTCTTGCTGACGTCATGTTTCTAATGTCTCATTTCACAGCTTATACATCAAATGACGACATATCAGATGCTGCCTATTTGAGAGGCTGGGGTTGCAGTAGAACTCGCTACAAATCAAAGAAAGGAAAGAATATACAACAATTTTGTTGTTTTAAAACAATTTTGTTTCAAATTTCAGGTTTTCCACTAAGCAATCCAGTTTATGATTTTTAAATTCTCCTTTAAAATAAATTTTGCACTATCATTAATTTGCCCTTGCTTCTCCTATGCAATCTCTTTTGAGTGTTTTTATGTTCTGCCAACTGTATAATATTTTACTAGTGATGATTCACTGTTTGTTCATGGGAAGATGCTCTCGCTGGTTACAAACCAAATATGGACTCCACTGCATAAAGCTACAGAAACTCCATTAAATATTAGCTATCAAAAATGTTAGTAAACACAAAAACATTTGGCAAATGTAACACTGTTCTTTGGCAATGAACAGTGTTGCTCAAAAGTTTGCAAATTCATAATATAGTTTGTGAAATACATTTTAAAATTGAATTTATTGTTTAATCAAAACTAATCCTTAAATATTTAAAATGAAAAGTATGACATCCTCATTCATGTTAAACAAGCAGCAAATATGACATAAGACCATACATTTCCTGTAATTACTAATCAGCCTCTCACATATTTTTGCCAATATGTCCTTGCAAAACCACATCAACTACTCCAGATTTGTCGTCTCTCTTGCATGAAGAGGCCATTTTATATCTTGTCACGTTATTTGAAGTTGACGTTTCGCCATTTCAAAACATGAATTCATATGAGGGTTAGATGCTCTTTTCTATTTTAATTTTCAAATGACAGCATAGCATTTAAAATAATGTTAATCCTACGAAGCCATCCTAATCCATGGGTAAACAAGTGGCTCCAAACCATGATGCGGCCACCACCATTGTTGTCTGTAGGGATAAGGTTACTTTATTGATCGACAGTGTCAGGTTTTTACCAAGAAAAAAAAATTTTTTATTGGCAAACAGGATCAATTTTTGATTCATCCTGTCAGGAAATGCATGAGAAATCAAAAGCATTATCTTTAAAGTATGTAATTTGAATAGGAATTTTCTGTTTTAAGAGCAATGTAGATTGTGTCTTACATTAGAATGAGAATGATGACTTACATTCAGGTCTTTTCCTAAAGTTCTCTTATATCTCCTTAGACTGCGATCTGTTGCATTGTGCCAACCCATGTGGCAAAGACTAAAATTACTTTGCTTCATACCTTTTTATGTTAGAGGGCTTTCTATACTAAATAATTTTAGTCCTTGTTTAAAATTACCTTATTGCCTGAGTGAATAGAATTTGTGATTCAATTACTCTTGCACAAGATGGGAGTTATTTTTATTTTCCTTTTCTAATGTATAAATGAATTCCACTAAATGATATGTACAATCTGTAGATGCAAATCAAATGTTTTGGTGGAAGTATGGAATAGTTTTGATTAAACAATTATCTCAAAGTAAAATATAAAATTTTAAGAATAAAGTGAAATCACAAACTTTCAAGCAAAACATGAAAACAACAAAGCAATGATCAACATGCAGAATAAGGTAGGCTTGTTGTGACAGACAACTAAGACATTCACAGATTTATTTTCACAGAAAGGGAGAATAATCTGAGACAGATATAAAGAGGGAAAAAACACCAATTTCAGGCAGTACCTTTTTCTGGACAGAGCTGGTGTCCCCCAAGGAGAGGGTAGGGAGGTCTCGTGTGTCAGGCAAGGAGGAACCTGCTCAGCACGACTAGATACACAAGACAGCAGATGACAGCCAATGAACATAAGAGGTTAAGAGATAAACAAACAAAAAAGGTAGGAAGCTTGTTAGTTTTCTGCTTTTGCAAAAGCCACTGAAAACAGCAATAAATAAAGACAAGACAGAACATTACAGTCAGGGTATACTTCAGATACAACATGTACACATGGCTAAGGTGAACAACACACTCATTCTTCAACAACCTGACTATAAGAGCGCAGAATAGACAATAATAATACATACAGATCTGGTGTCTGCAATATTGCACTATATCCTAATAACAACCATTAAGGGCAAGAAAGGCAGAAAGTTAATACTATAACTATATATATATAATAGCAAAATTTTTCATCATAAAAAGGCTGAAAAAATAATTGCTATAGCAACATTTTTAAAAGACGAAATTAAATAGGTTTATTATTATTAAAGTGTTAATCAATTATTAATCATATATGTTACGTATCATGAGTTTATAAAGTGTCCTACAAATATTTATTTCAGAAAAGGGCATTACAGTATATGCAGTGTGACAGCATGAAACTAAGAAAGACTTTATAAAGAAGAAGCCTAGACTCACTAGTCTCATTTTTGAAGGCTAAAGTATCAAATACCACAAGACTTTGGCCAAACTGAGATTAAACTTTTACCCCACTGACAGAAGTTTCTAAGTTTGCCATTGCCTTTTCAGAACCTCATTGTCTGCTTCCTTCTGACTATAATCAAGACAAATACAAAGATTTCCACAAGGAGGATAAGTCCTACTAAGTAGACTAATGAAAAAGGCGACTCAAAAAAAATATCAAATTAAGGAACTGACACTTAATATGTGGCGACTAGATACAAGGCAAAAGTTAGCTACTTTAAGAACTAATCAGATGGTTTCAGTGTAATTTTTAACCTTCCACAAGTTCTTAGTAGCTTACACAGGTAACAATAAGAATGCACTGCTCAAAGGCTGACATATCTCAAAGATCAGGAGTTAATTCAATGACTCATATCTGAAAAGAACTTTACTTGATTCCATCAGAAAGCAAATTCTAATAATTGTTTATGAATGGCTTTAAAGGCATTAACAAATTAGAAAAAATAAGATCATATGAGGGTTATTGAAAAGTTCCTATGCTTAATTTAGTGTCCCTGTTTTTTAGCATATAGTACTTATACCAGAGATTAAAAAAAAACAAAAACTTCTGAACATCCTCAGAAAAATATTTATGGTTAAGTGTACAAATAGCTTATGGTTTCTTTCACTTTGACACTACCTGGAAATTGGTGACCTCTCCTAAGTGTAATGAAATTTACTCTGTACAAGAGGTGTTCAATAATTTAGACTAAATTCATATTACCAGGCTAAAGTGATTCAAATTTGATCTGTTAACTTAATCTGAATGTGATGTTTTCAGGGCTGTGTGGACACAGAAATCTGATCTTTTCATATCAGATTTGAGTAACTTTCATATGTGGATACATATTGTGGCGAAGTGACATGAATGAGAACGGTCATATCAGAATTTATGCGTTTTTTTTTTTTTTTTGCCTTGTTATTATCAGCTAGCACTGGCATTGCAACAGAACAACAATGGAGGAGATCTACAGCTGGAACAATAGTCACAGTCCCACCATTGCTGGTTCCTTTTTTGTACCCAGGCATCTCTTGGTGCAGCAGTGTCTGGAATAGCTGCGAAAACAGCAAAAGCTAGCTGTTATTTTTTTTTTTTTTTGCCTTCTCGACCTGAGCAAAATGTGATGAATATACTAGCTATGAGCTTATCCATTTTGTTGGTTTTAATACCATAAATCATCTCACAAATATGATGTTTTTTGTAGTTGGTGATGCAAAATAGTTGTAGAAAAATATATTGATGTGCAAATCCATGCTGTTTTGGAGGACTGAATTTGTCACAGGAGATCAGGACATGTCTTTGCATGCCACACATGCAGTTTGACATCATTTCATATAAAGCACTCAGACAAACAGGATGGCAAACACATCCATCTGTATATGATGAAATTGACCTGTCAGTAAATTGCTTACAAAGAAAGGGAAGAAGCCAAAGGAAATCCATAAGAGGTTTAATGCTATGTATGGCGATGAGACACCTTCGAAATATAAGGTGAAGTTTTGGGCCAGGCAATTTAAATGGGTTGATTGCAGATAACCCCTTACATGAGTCATCCTGTGGAGGTATTTTCACAGGAAATATGCCAGAAAGTGGATGCCATGATTATGGAAGATAATTGTGTTGAGGTTATGTTATAGACCTTGAACTTGGCATGTCAGTTTCTATTATCTATACTTATTTGATGATGTCAAAGGTCAGTTCCCAATGGGTTCCCTGAATGCTGACACTGTATCAGAAATCACGTTGCCAAGAATTTGGACACAACAACATGAACCTTGTTAGAGAAAATCCCATCGAAATTTTCTCACATATTGTTTTTGGGAATGAAATGTGGGCTTACCACCATGAACCTGAAACCAAACAAGAACCCATGCAATGGAAACAAAATGGAGCCCCAAGCCCCAAGTAATTTTGCATTCAGCAGTTGGTTAGAAAAGTCATTGTGACAGTTTTCTGGGATAAAATGGGAATTCAATGCCACACAAGTTAACCATCACTGGTGGAACCAACACTTCAACAATGAAGTTATTAGAAAAGGCCATCAAACAGCAATGCCATAGAAAACAGACAGCAGGCAAGTTGCTGCTTCAGGACAATGCACCATCCTACAAATCTCAAAAATTGAAAGCTGTTATCAATGGATGTGGCTTCATAGTGCTAAACCATCCTTCATACAGTCCAGACCTGGGCCCCAGTGGTAATTTTCTGTTTCAAAACTGAAGAAATTCTACATTGATGGTGATTCCCCAATTATAATGACATCTTTGGGGCGGTAACGAGTTAGATGGAAGATCAAGGTGAATCCATCTATTCCGAAAGGATTAAATCAGTAAAGTCAAAATGGACCAAGTGTGTTGAAGTCAAAGAGGGATACAATGAAAAATAATGAGGTGAGTTTGACCATCAGACTTTATTTTCTTAGTCAGGTAGATAAATTATTGAACACCCCTCACACTTATTCATCTGTCAGTGAGAACTATTTGTCATCAGTGGTTGTGTTTTGCATCTTCCCACTTGCCAGACCAATTTTGAACACCTCTAATGAGTTCTATACACTTCGGCAGGTTACAATATTGTACCAATATGAAATGTACAAATAGTGATGTGTTGTATCATTTTTAAAAGTGAAAACCTAAAGATTGACATCTATTTGCCTTTGCTGTAAAATGACAAACGCACATATTATAACTTGGTAGCAACTTGCACATTGACAGCTAGGTCAACAACAGCTAGCTAGCAAACCTTCAGACTAAGGGATGCAATGCTGCAAAGTCCCAGCGAGCTACTTCACAAAAATGGCTTGAAAACAAATAAATAAATAAAAATAGGGGTGGAGACTTTTTGAATAACTTTGATATCCCTGCTCATAATAAACAACACTTGTCTTTTGAAAAGTCATTTAAATATACAACACGGTAAAAGCAGAAGATAAAGAGAATAAGATAAGTTTGGAAGTTTAGTTTAATGCAGAAAAAAACATTCATTTATTTAATACAAAAGATTATTCCATTAGATTTGCCATTAAATTGCTGCATAAACCTTTCCGGAAGGTTTTCTTTCTTGACATTTGCAGGAGTTGAGTGTTAACTACTCACATCTAGGCAGTTGCAATCAAACTGGTAACACAACTGAAATGAGAATAAACGGCTGAGTTGGCTTGTTACTATTCTCAATCTATGATCCCATTTTTAGAAAAATTAAAAGTACAGTGATCCCTCGCTATATCGCGCTTCGCCTTTCGCGGCTTCACTCCATCGCGGATTTTATATGTAAGCATATTTAAATATATATCGCGGATTTTTTGCTGGTTCGCGGATTTCTGCGGACAATGGGTCTTTTAATTTCTGGTACATGCTTCCTCAGTTGGTTTGCCCAGTTGATTTCATACAAGGGACGCTATTGGCAGATGGCTGAGAAGCTACCCAACTTACTTTTCTCTGTCTCTCTTGCGCTGACTTTCTCTAATCCTGACGTAGGGGGATTGAGCAGGGGGGCTGTTCGCACACCTAGACGATACGGACGCTCGTCTAAAAATGCTGAAAGATTATCTTCACGTTGCTATCTTTTGTGCAGCTGCTTCCTGAAACGACATGCTGCATGGTGCTTCGCATACTTAAAAGCTCGAAGGGCACGTATTGATTTTTGACTGAAAAACAAACTCTGTCTGTCTCTCTATCTCTCTCTCTCTCTCCCTGCTCCTGACGGAGGGGGTGTGAGCTGCCGCCTTCAACAGCTTTGTGCCGCAGTGCTTCGCATACTTAAAAGCAAACAGCCCTATTGATTTGTTTGCTAGAGATTGTTTTCTCTATCTATGTGACATTCTGTGCTCCTGACACGCACTCCTTTGAAGAGGAAGATATGTTTGCATTCTTTTAATTGTGAGATAGAACTGTCATCTCTGTCTTGTCATGGAGCACAGTTTAAACTTTTGAAAAAGAGACAAATGTTTGTTTGCAGTGTTTGAATAATGTTCCTGTCTCTCTACAACCTCCTGTGTTTCTGCGCAAATCTGTGACCCAAGCATGACAATATAAAAATAACCATATAAACATATGGTTTCTACTTCGCGGATTTTCTTATTTCGTGGGTGGCTCTGGAACGCAACCCCCGCGATGGAGGAGGGATTACTGTATTGCTCAACCAGTAAAAAAAAAAAAAAAAAACCACAATATAATATTAATGGATTCTATGTGAGGTCATTTATCATTCATTATAGATGCCTCTTGCTTTTAACAAGTATAACTGGCAGTGGAAAAAAAAGAGACGCTGGTGATGACAGAATGAACTAATAAAGGTCTACATATGTATTAAATATTAAAAAAAATCATAGAATCTTAAAAAAGTTTGTGTGTTTGTTGGGGGCAGTATTAGCTAGCTAGAGGGGGGTCGCAAAAACCTGAAAAGGTAAAGTGAAACTCTGTTCATTCATCCATTTCAACACCATGTAGAAGGCTGAATGCAAACCCGAAAAAGACATTAGCACAATGCCTAATCCCTTAAGTCACCATGGGCCAGTTTAGAGTCACCCAATAGACTAATATTACTGTACATCTTTGAGTTTTGGGGTGAAAAATAAAGTACCTGGAAAACAAAATATGGAGCATATGGGCAAACTCTATACTCAAAGTCTTCTGGAGTTGTGAAGTTATTTTAACTGCTGACTCACTGTGCAGTTTTAATAACAAATCCCAAAGATGTTCAATGTTAAATAGCAAACCAAAATTGTCTATGTCTATAAATGTGGCAAGAAATGGCTCGACATCCTGTCCAGTTTTGGTTTCCTGAACTGGGCCCTATTATGCCTGGAGAGTTACCGGTTCTACACAACCCTGAAGTGAACAAGCAGCTGAGAAAACAGATAGCTATATAAAATAATCCTACATTGTGATCATTTGAATAGGTATGTGCAAACACAAAGTCAAAGGATTTTACAACATAAAAAAGTGAAACTGCTAATGCACTGTTCAGACCAAAAAAAAGATTAAAAACAAAGATCTTGAAATAGCCATGACAGAAAGTAAAAACCCGTAATTGTGCAATTTTTACTTATCATAAATAAGCAAATTACCTGTCAAAAGAATCTGTGGCCATCTTATACAGGTAGATGAAGAGCTTACTGCAATGTCTTAGGGTGGGAGATACACTATCAATCGTGATCAGATCATCTTCTAGCATCCTCTGGAAAGGCTGGGAATTGGAAGGGAAGACTGTAGCAGGACTGATTTTCTTTGAGTCAGAAAAGCAGCCCAAGAGCCGCACAGCATCAGCCAGCTTCTCATACTGAATCTCAGTGCGAAAAAAGTGTGAGTTAGCAGGCTCGTATCTCATTGCTGCAGTCAAAGTGCAGAAAACCATGTGTAGCAACTCAAAAACTTGGTTTTGGTTAACTTTTTCCCAGCCACTTTTTGGAGGGCAGCACAAGGATCTCTCCATGGCAACAAGCAAAGATGTGACATAAACGAAGCCTCCAACCTTCCGGAAAACTGTCCTGGTCCGATGGCTTTCACGCAGAACCACAAGGAGTGCCTGAGTAGGGAGAACAAATAGGTGACAAATGAGAGTAATGCTGATCTAGCATCAGTAGCTCTTGACCTTCTGTTTGACAAATGTTAAATGATACAAAAACATTTCATTCAATACAAATAAAATATGAAAAGTAATTCAATAAATACTATTGGAAATTATTATAAATCATAAATAACACCCAACTCCAATAGTCCAGGTAGCCATATAAAGTCTCATCATTAAACACTTCCTCATATACTTAATAGGTGTGATTTTTATTTGGAAAACACAAACAAATATACGTAAAACGGCAACAAGTGGAATGAAAGTAATTTTTTTACAAAGTAGAATTAGAAATTACAAAGCTTTACTTTCACTGTACCAGAGCAATGAAATTGTAAAAGCTATAACTGTAAATGGTCCAAGTACATCAAGCAACAACAAACAAATAACATACCATAACTAAATAAAGGGTGAAAATTATTATACACTAAAGTAATCAACATACATACTGGAAGTAAATATTATAACGGTTCTGTGAGTTTTTAAAATTCTAATGGCTCAAGATAAAAACGATCTGCAAATCTTTATTTTCTACTTTTAATGCTCTTGTATCACCTGCCACAGGGCAGTAGTCTGAACAATGAGTGACCAGGATAGGAAGGGTCTTTAATGATTTTTCTGGCTCTGTGTAGATCTTCCATGAAGGGCATAGAGTAGCCAATGATAATCTCTGCAATGGATATTACCCACTACAGAGGTTTTCTGTTTGCTGCTATACAGCCAGCATACCATGCTGAAATACAGTATGCTAAAACACACTCGATGGTTGAGTAGTAGAAGGTCAGCAGCAGCTTCTCCTTCATTTCCACTTTCCAGAGAAATTCAGAAAATGCAGTCACTGCTGGGACCTTTTGACCACTGGCAGAGTATTTCCTGTCCAGGATAGGTCCTCAGAGATGTAAGTTCCCAGGAACATAAAGGAGGTGACCCTTTCCACCAGGTAGAGTGGGGCTGGCTCTGATCTGTGCCTCCTTAAGTCAATGACCATCTGTTTAGTTTTGCAGGTGTTGAGTGAGTGAGAGCTTGCTCCTGGAGCACCAGATTCTGTACTTCATCCCTGTATACTGACTTATCATCACCAGTTATGTGACCTACCACAGCGGTTACATACATAAAACAGTAATACAATAGTGTTTTGTAAATATTAAATGACTAACAGTATATAAATTAACAAGAGGGCTACGCCCCCTGCTCGCTTCGCTCGCCTACCCCAGGCGTTTTGAACCCGTGCCCGCTGGGCAGCCGTAGTTTCAGACACGCGTTATAGGAGCTTGCGTTGTTTTGAACCCGTGCTTGCCCTGCTTCTGCGGTTTGAGACGCGCGTTGTAGGCGTATATCCGTCACTCGAGCTCGTTCGGTTTGAACCTGTGCCTGCTTTGCCTCTGCAGTTTCAGACGGTGGGTCGCGTTCGGCGTTTTGTATGATCCCAAGCAGCACATTATTCCTAACTTCACTCCGCAGTAGTGCCACACACAATATGGCGGTGATGCCTGCGCCATCACTACGCAATAGTGCCACTCACAATATGGCGGCAACGGCTGCGCCTTCCGTATTATGTCGGGTTTTACCATGCTGTGTAGGCGCCTTTGCCTTTCGTACTTTCCCGCGCCTTCCGACACGTGATGTAGGCGCCTGCACCTTCCAGGTCTGCCTCCACTGTGTGGTGTGGACGTTTAACTGTTGTTTTTTCAGCCTTTATATTTTGTATCTCGCTGTGCATGTGTTTCGTGCCTAGGTTTTTTTGAAGCTGTTGCATTCCAGTTTTCATCATCTGTAACTTGCTCTCCATGTGTTTGGCCCCGTTCTTTAACCTCTTTATGATGTTTTACTTTGTTTCCTACTGTCTTTTATTTCTGACCTTGCTTTATCCTGCTTGCGGCATGTCAGACGGTTCGTAGTCTCTCCCGTTTCGCTCTGGGGCAGGGGGGGTTTTGTGTGGCACCTGCGCACGTTCGTAGTCTCTCCCATTTCACTCTGGGGAGGGGGGCTTTGTGTGGCGCCTGCGCACTATGTCTCCTGCGTCCACAGGCAGGTCCCTGCGTCCATATCTGGTTTACCATTCTCGGTTAGTAATATGAATCAAGCAATGTACACTATCTCTTCATGCTGAGAAATAAAAAAAATGCTTAAACTGTCATAAAAGGGTAGGTGAAAAGTGCCAACAGCTTGTCCAAATTACTTGGCTGGAATGACTGTGGCCTTGTTTTCTGGCTTGTAAATATCATGATCTTACACCCAGCCATTAACAAATTGGTAATGTGTTTCTAATAATGCATAACTTTTAAACTTGCACATAAAGTATGCACTAATGCTGCATTCCATACATCTCAGAAGTCAGATGTCGGAGTTGGGAATGACATTACATCCGAGCTAAATGCATTCCAGTAAAACAATTGGCAAAAGAACAATATGGACACCCCCAGGAAAAACTTTCTTGTGCTTGCTCTTTCAGAATACAGACAACTACTGAACAACGCATTTAGCAGTGTTTTGGGCATGCAAACAAAGTAGCAAATGTCCACAGGTAGAGGTTGGACAGAATTGTGTGTATAACTGATTTAATGGATACTAATAGACAGAAGTACTAATAATAATAACAAGTATATTATAGTTTTCACTAAGATTCACAGAGTATGTCACCATTTTGGATTGATATGATAATGTGAAGTCGGACAAATTCGGACATGACAGAACAGCACTGAGTTTCTAAGTAGGAAGTCCAAATTGTGGGGACATTGCAGTTGAAAATTCTGACTAGGAATTTGAAAACTACAACATCCCAATTCAAATGGAGCGCAGCACGAGTCCAATTGATCCCTATCATTTATTAAGCTCAACTTGTTCACACAGCATTTCTTTGCATCCCAATTCTGTTTATCCTGGTATAATCCCTTCCCCATTTTTCCTTCCTTTGTCCATTTGCTTTGCTTTTATAAAAGCATTGAGGTTTTACTGCCATGTAAATGAAAGTTTGTTTATGGGGTCAAAAATTTTGTATCACGTTAAGTTCAGATTTTTAATCTACAAAATTCAAAATGTCTAGAAAAGTTGATTTTAGCATGTTTGTATGTGTGTGTCTGTGGAAAACCAAAATTGATTTTCATGTCTTAAAATCAACTGTTTTTTTGTGTAGTGTCCCAGCATAGATAAAATCTTTCAGAACAAGTGGTTTCAGAGATATCTGCCTTTAATGTAGAGACCTATGTAAAATGAAAATTTCAGAAAAAATTGACTTATCTTCTTCAAACAAGTTGCATCGTGTGTGCCTTGTTATAGGCTCCTGGTTTATGTTTTTTGGTCCAGTTTGCTACTTAACTCCATATCCTTCAAAAACTGTCTGCCATGTATCCAATGATAACTGCTTAAAAATTGTTTAATGTAACCAGGATTTTTGTAGTCTGCTCTGTTTAGTCATGGAAAGAGGCGTATTGATTTGCAAAATTTCTGCATGACAAGTTTTTGAGATACATAATTTTTTTCATTTCATAACACATGTAAATACACACAGGGACATACATAAGTGTGCACAGGCATGCACACATACTCACCTTCATGCAATTAAACATGTGAAAATAGCTTACAACAAACCAGAGCATATGCTGACGGTGAAGAGAAAGAAATGAGCACACACACTCCTAGATCTGTAAAGGTCGACGTAGACATACAGTAGGCATTAAGCCACACAATCTGTCTATCTGTGCAGTTTATTTACTTTATTTGATCCAATGTGTTCAGTTTCTATTAAATATTAATTAATCATTTGTACTGTACTGTATTATTTCCAATGAGTGATTTCCATCTGCATCAATAAAATGTAATTTACATGGAAGTGCCAATTTTTGCAGCATGTCACTACTACTGAAATTACATGCTCTAAACAAACCAGTATAACCCTCTAAAGATGGTGTTCATGTCTCATAATGCAATGCGGTGTGACACATCGTTTGATCCCTATAAAACAGGAGGCATGTTTCAAAGTGTCATCCATAACCAATGCAGAAGGATAAAATAAAAACAGCATCACATACAAGCCAAAAAATTAAGTAATTTTACTTATTCAGCCAAACACGATTTTCCACTATATTTGGCAGAACATTTTAACTACATGAAAATATGAAGCATCCCTAGTACTGTAGGTTTATGACAGCACTACCAGCTGTTGATCCCCCCCCCCCCCCTTTAGCTTGTTATATTCAATTCAATTTAGTTTGTTTTTATATAGTGCATTCCTTTAGAGAAGCTTGAGGCCTTTTAATGTGCTTTCTACTTGTTTATAAGGTAAAGGTAATTGTTACTCTTCAACGGACACAAAAAAATGTTAAGATAGATTAAGGCTTCACCGTATAGTCACACCAAAAGGCAAATTTAGTGGAAAATCTGAAGTGTCATGTGTGCTGTGCAACTTATTCTATATAAGGCAGAAAGTCAATATTTACATTACAAGTCATTGCTGTCCTATTCACACAGAGCTCTGACTCCACTAAAGCTGACAATCAAACTTTACTTTTATTGACAGACAAAATAATCACAGGTGCTTTATCCCACAAGATATCTGTCAGAATAGTAAAGATAACAATGTTAAATATTTGGTAAGAAAAATGCATTTTTAGCAAATACAGGAAAACTGTTTAGTTAGCCTACTTAGCAATGTACCTCTTGAATATAAATTAGAGGATCCCATAGACAGCTACACTCAAAGTGCAATTTCTGAAAATTTGGTTAGAGAAATTAAAACAGATAAACCTGTGAATTTTAAATCAAAAATGGATATGACTAAGATGGTAGTGTGTTGATTTTTCAAAACTTTTAGCTGTTTTGGCAGTAGAGCAGATGAGAATTAATTTGTAAACTTGACATTTTTCCCTCTTCTGCTAAATGGTACAGTACATAGGCTGTTGAATACAACTTTAGTCCTTAGTACTTAATACTTTTACTACCATTATGTCTTCATCTAGTCGTTAATCCTTCCCATCCCTAATCTGCATTTTGTACTAGGCAATGAATATTCCTTTTTAAATAAATATTGATTTACCTATAAATATAAGTCATTTTAGTTCAACAGTTACAGAAAAGAAATTAAGTAAAACAAAGGAAGGGGCTAAAACAAACACCTCCTAAATGCTGCATATGTCTGATCAGAGGTAACAGGAAGAATTTATTTGAGGTAATTGCTGCTAAAGAAATACCTACTGGTTAAAATTACTAACTTTTTTTATTCCTTACCTTCAATATTTAAATAACGCATCTGATAAAGATATATTGTACAATTTTGTGATCAGATTTTTTCAGCCATATACTGTACCATATATACTGTATCAGTGGACAGGGGCTAGTTGAGTGACAGTTGCCTTTATGCCATAGCCCATTACTAAGGAGCACAGTCCTAGAAGTCGAGCTGACTACTATCATCAATATGACGCCTTCGATATCCAAGCTTGGGGATATTCAGTGTCAAAAAACTTTGCTAGTGCTCTATTTAGATTTCCTGGTTTCTGACTTTTTGAATAGCAATTTTGATTTGGGCACATGATCAATTTGTATTCCCAGTATTGACCTCTGCTTTATTTGTTCTGACTAACAATTCTTCTCCAGATCTTTTTTGCTTGTCTATGCCTGCCAGTTTCCATCATGTGGAAAAACAAATGTAGCAGAACACAAAGTACAGACATTTGTAGTGCACTAAGAACGATCTTATTAGTTATGCTGAGTTCAGTTTGTGAATTTTGAATAGTGCTGAAGAACATGTACTATGAAACCACATTCAATTGTTAGCTTAGCCAAAGGATTTGTTTCAGTGCCCAATAGCAGCTGGAAAAAATGATCACTTGTTGTTACATGTGGTGCCCTGTATGAGACATGCCTTAACTTTTACAACTAACAGTTTCAGATTACTGGCCAGAGCCTGAAAGTCTGGTCATGCTGAACAGTAGGGCAGTGTAGTTTGGGAAAGTTTAAGCGCAAAGCAGGATTCAGAGTATTTTGCTAAGTTAGAAAGTAAAGCTTTTGATTCCCATGGGAATTACCTTGGCTTGTGTAATAAGGAATTAGTAGAAATGCTGTGTTTTCAGAAATTGTAAAAATGTTAGCTGCCTAGCTAGAAGAAAGAAAGCATAATTGCCTTTTAGATTTTTTTCAAAACAAGTTATCTTGGTTTTTAGTTTAATCCAGTTGATGCTTAGTTGCAAAAATGCAGCTTCCAGTAGCTTCTCTGACATTTTTGGTTGCAAAACTGGACATTTTCTATCCGCTGCTTAAATGCTGGACACTTTCCAAAGCGCTCTTGCACTCTGGCATGAAATCTTTACTTTATGTTTTTCAATTAAGGAAAAATAACTTACACCTAAAGTAAAGAAGTTGTCTTGGTAGTGTCATCTGGAACTGAATGAAGTCTGTATGAACCCACCCACAGTGTTTATAATTATATATATTGCTTATATTTGCTATTATTGGCTATTACATTAATAGACATGATTTTTAAGTAAAAGCCTGAAGCATTGAAGAGTGGTACAACTGATTATTCCTTACAAAGCTGCGGTCCCTTAAGGATATAAAGAATGCTAGAATGCTTTGTGATGTCCTCTATTGGTGATAAACTGGGTTGAAGTAAAGGGGTGGAAAAAATAAAAACATTCAGATTCAGCGAGGTAGCATGCCTTTAGATGTCCCATGGATGGAATATGTGGGCTACAATATGGACAGGGTGGCACGGTGGCGCAGTGGGTAGCGCTGCTGCCTCGCAGTTGGGAGACCTGGGGACCTGGGTTCCCTTCCCGGGTCCTCCCTGCGTGGAGTTTGCATGTTCTCCCCGTGTATGCGTGGGTTTCCTCCGGGCACTCCGGTTTCCTCCCACAGTCCAAAGACATGCAGGTTAGGTGGATTGGCGATTCTAAATTGGCCCTAGTGTATGCTTGGTGTGTGTGTGGGTGTGTTTGTGTGTGTCCTCCGGTGGGTTGGCACCCTGCCCGGGATTGGTTCCTGCCTTGTGCACTGTGTTGGCTGGGATTGGCTCCAGCAGACCCCCGTGACCCTGTGTTCGGATTCAGCGAGTTGGAAAATGGATGGATGGACAATATGGACAGTGATACAGATATGATGATAAAGGTAACAGTTACATATCTGATTTTGACATTTTTTCCTATCCCTCATTAAGAAAGAAACTAAGAGGTTAGTTGGTGCCTTTTGTGTTAGGTGCATGCCATGGATAATCTGATAACACGACACACTCCCTGGAGTAGTGTAGAATCTGACAGTGGCAAAAGTGTTCCATATGTTGACTAACATGTCATGCACAGGATGTAAGACATTGTTTAATTACCATCACTGGAACAGAAGCAGCCACCCTGATAACTTATTACGTCTGCTGGTATTCTCATTTTTCATGCTGCTACACAGACACGCCACTATGAGTATACATGTAACCACAAATCGATAGAACGTATGCATAAATGTTCTGCCCATGCAAAAGAACCATAGCCTACACAGGAAATACAGTTACCAGAGGTACAAAGTTGACCCTTGGTGCAAATATTACAAGCCCAATTCAGATTTTGTCCAGTTGCACCCATCATACTTAAATACCTAATCTTGCATAATTCTGCTTCCTGGATGGAGACCTCACTCTACCATCGTCTCTGGTTTTGCTAAATTTGAGCTGTGATAGTTGATTGTAAACTGGGGTGTGCTCCAGTTCTACATTTGCCTGAGAAATCAACAGTCACAAGCTGAAAACCTGAAATGTTTGGGATAAAAAGGTGCCATGACAAACCAGAATGAGTTCAGCTTCTTATGGCTGTTTGGGTTATGCTTCCAGTGGTGTGCTCTAGAGAATAACATCAGGTTCTGAACTTGCTGTCTCTATAAACAGTATACGCAAAACTGAGACTTATCTATATAATCTAATAACTTTTCAGAAGCTAAACGATTACACTTTAAAAAAAACAGGTTACATATGACAAAGAATGGCATGCTGTAAATGACTATAAAACTGACATATTTTAATGTTCTACAGTACAATGTAAGAGGATTAAAAAGAAAAATGATTAAACTGCTACCAGGAAATTGTTCAATGCATGTTAAGTTGTGTGGTATCTAATAAAAGACTAGGAAAAAAAATGTTTTTAATGTAACTTTGGAAAACCGTATCTATACAGAAGTGCGCTAGACCAGGGGTGGGCAGATTCAGTCCTGGAGGGCCGCAGTGGTTGCAGGTTTTTGTTCCAACCCAGTTGCTTAATTAAAAAAAAATCCTTGTCAATCATTTAATTTTATGGCTTGCTAGTGCTTTAACTCTGCCATGTCAAGTCATTCTCATATCCTAGATTTTATTTCCTTTCTAAGGATATCATCCAAATGATTTGAAGTCTAAAATAAATGAGTAATTCTCAGTTCTTCACTTTTTTCTCTTCTCTTTCCTTCCAAGTATTTAATTAAACCTAATAGTGCGTGATAAATACACACAGGTGTAAATGGAAACAAGCTAAATGGAGAAATGTTGGTTTCTTTTGTCATTTGCATCTTATTGCTAATAAGAAGCAATTACAAACCAAGACTACAGCTGTTTAAGACTAAAATAAGTAATAAGGGTTCAACATCTTAACGAGCGAGACAACTAAAGTGAAGCAGAAGTGTTACTTGAGAAATAAGTGCTTCTTATTAAGCAATTGGGTTGGAGCAAAAACCTGTAGCCACTGCGGCCCTCCAGGACTGAATCTGCCCACCCCTGCGCTAGACCAAATAAGAAACAACAGCACCAGGCATTTATTTTGAACAGAAGACAAAATTAACCAGATGCAAAAGAAATAAACATAGATGAAGTTGTAAATTCCAATATTTCAATAATTACATTGTATGTAGAAATACAGCTTGACAGGTGACTAGTCAGACCATAGGAAAAATTATACGTGGCACATGCAGTGAGCATGAGCAAAGTGGTATTTCATCATTTATTTCACTGTAAATATAAAATAGCAGCCCCATTCATTAAGACAATACTTGTACAAATGAATCAATTGAAATAATACTTGTATATGTCAATACAATAATATGTCACAATGAGAAGAATGAGCCTTCCTTGGCAATGGCACCTTAACAATAGTATCTGTTATTGTAAAAAAAAAAAAAACACAAATACCGTAAAATGTATTTTTCTTGAGATTTGTTTTAATGTACAACTCTGATTAGTAAGAATCCATGCATCTATTCGTTCATTTTCCTAAAATCTAACTTCGGTGTTGTAGAAGGCCATATTCTATCCCACTATGAATCAACCATGGGCAGGGCTCCAATCAATCACAGGACACATTCATGCATACTTATTTATAGAGAACCAACTATGAGTTTAAAATTAACCTTAAAATGTGTGTGTTTGGGATGTAAAAGGAGTAGCCAAAAAATATCAATGCAGACCCAAGGAAAATGTATAAAGTATAAACAGGCAATGATCACTGCAACATAATATTCCTCTGAAGTTAACAAAAATAATTATATCAAATAATAACAGTACTGAATTATACAGTACTTTTCTAACTTATTATGTCTGTGGTTTAAAAATAATCAAAATCAATACTGTAGTGCACAGGTTAGCACTGCTGATTCACAGTTCCATGTTTAAAGTACTTGCCATCTCTTTCTTGCAGTCAATTCCATGGAAAGTCTTTATTTCCAGGGTCCAATGCCCTATTCGCTATTTTGTAACATTGTAGATAGACATCTTTTGAGCATAATGATTTATTTTGCACTCATTAGCATCCTTACCGTTGCCTGTTATATAAGAATATTCATAAAACTTACTCTTAGGATGTCTGTTTTGAGCTGCAGTTCTGTAGGTGGGGCAGAGTGCATCAATCCTAATAAGGTCCCCATGTCATCATCTCCACTAGGTGACAAAACCAGCTGCTGGATAATCATCAAGGCCTGTTCTCTACATTGTGGGTATTTCACAATGTTGTGTACACACCTGGCACCTCCAAATTCACGAAAGACAGCTAAAAAGGAAAATTATATTTTAGAAATATAAACAAGTTAAGAAGTGAACAGTCTGCATGGACAGATTGATGAATGCCTTTTTTATAAATTGGATCATTCAGATTTGGATAATTAGAACAGGACAGGCTTACTAGTGAATGATAACATAAACCTGCACTGGGCACTAATTAGGTACCAGCTTTGGACAGGGTGCTGTCAATTGTTGAATCCACTGACACAAAAAAATATATTTGCACTTACATGGCACAAATTTTTCCTTTGTAGTCCAAGGTGAGTAATGTCAGTATACCCGGACTATGCGAAAATTTCTCCAACCTCCAGAGGTACAAATTAGTCCCATAAGTAAAAGCTCTAATACAGGTGACAAGGCAAGTTTTACTTACAGTGAATACATTTTATTTTCATGTTAACATTCATTTGCAGTCAAGGAGCTGACACAAAACTGATTAAAATCTTCATGATTTCACAGCAGGATAATTCTAATGAAATTCTAACTTATCAGGTCTAAACATTAGTTTTCCGAAATCGGCATACTACGTAGGCGTTATTTTTGACACCAATATGTTTTTTTCAAACAGGCATCACAACACCTTCTAAAACATGTTTTTCCCATCTTAAAAGTATCAGAAAATGAAGACAGTTTCTAAATCTGAAGGATACCAAGAAATTAATTCATGCATTTATATCTAGCACAAGAGACGACTGTAATATGTTATTCACAGGCTGTTCAAAGCATTCTATATGCAACTTTCAGTCAGTTCAACATACTGGTACAAGAATCATTAGTAGAACTATAAAGTGCAACTCACCTTTTTAGGTTGCTTCTAGTTAAACTTATCTGCCTTCTGATATACAAAACTTTAAATGGCCTAGGTCAAACTTACCTAGCTGAACTTTTTAGTACATATCAACCAGAACACACATTAAGATCTCAGGATGTCAGTATACTAAAAAATTCCAGGATTAATACAATAAATGTGAAAGGCTGAGCTTTTAGCTACAGGGCCCCAAAGCTGTGGAATAATTTTTAAATAAAATATCCTTCTTTAGTCTCAGCTTTTAAATCCAGGCTGAAGACTCACTACTTTTGTCTAGTATATCCTGACTGGAGCTGCTGATTAGCTGTGCATACTGCATCTCATTTTTACAAAGACATACAATTATTACACTATAAAATGTTTAGGAGGTGGTGGACAGCCAGCTGGCCTAGGTCTCTAGAACTATGATTGTGTTTTGTGTCTTTTTACTTTGTTTTGTTACGGGCCGTGGCCCCCCTTTTTCTCCAAGAATGCTGTTGAATGGACTTTTTCCCTTCTCTGTTGTCATCTGGCCATGGATCAATGATAATATTAATTGATATACACTGTTGTGATCCCTTTTTATTCACCAGTTTGAAATCACTTTGTTTTAACTTTATGTATAAACTAATCTGTATCTTATTATTAATATGTATGCACTATATGAAATTACTAATTTGTACAGTTTGTAATTATATTTTACCTGTGAACGTTTTACAGCACTCTGAGTCTGCACTCAGTGAGTACTATACATAAATTTGATTTGATCTGATTTGAACTGAATTGAAATTCTTCTCGCATCTTACATTAATTAGTTCACCAACATTTTCTTTTTCCCTGTTCTTATCTTTGTCAATACACTGTTGAAATAAAACCAGCATGGAATTAAGTTTTTTGGTTGGCTGCAAAGGTGGTACAGGGATGGGTAACACTGCTGATACATAATTCCAGCAACATGGATTCAAATTCCAGCTAGGTGACTGCCTATGAGAAATCTAAACATTCCCATATGTCTACAAAATAATCCATTTTGCTCCCGTATCCCAATGTCTAGCAGCATGCTAGGTTTAACCGGCACCTCTAAATTTGTCTGGTGTGAGCCTGCACTGTGATGGACTGGAATGCATTCAGGCCTGATTCCTGACTCACAAAAAGGAGACACACATAAGTGCGTACCACAAATCTTGCTGTGTGAAAAAAGAAAAATTCAAATGTAGATTTTTAGCTTTTTTAGAAAGGCAGAAAATGTTTAGCAAAATTACAGTCTCCCATATACCTTAAAGTTTGAGCATTCTTATGTTTGAAATGCTTGAGTGCCTGGATAAACTAATGGTAAAAATTAAATGTTTATTATACAGAATCTCGATTTAATTAAAAATAAAATATTGATGGACTGTTCAAATTTACATCTAAAATATATAATTGGGAAAAAGTATTATTTCATTCTTTTATTTTGACTGCATAAAAAAGTCATTCATTTTTAGAAGGTTCTAAACACAAAAAGCATAGGAATACTTTTGCTCTATTTATCTTTAGCTAAATTTCCCATGAAAAGAGACATTTTCTCTACCCTAGCATCAATGGACTTGGGCAATCTTAAAGTAATCACCTGATTAGAAATTTTCTAGGAGAAAGAGTTCTTAGGAAGGCTTACTGTCTGCTGAAAGCTACATTTAATCTCCTCAATGTTGACATGAACAAGCGGGAATTGCACATTTCTACTCCTTTTTTCTTTTAAATAAATCTGACAGGACATACAGTAGTAATGTGTCAGCTAATTAAATTAAATCTCAATTACATGACAATTCTAAAAAGTCACAGAGAAGGCAGATCGAGCACATCTGCATACTGCTCAATCCTTCATTAAGACTTCTTTTTTCAATCACTGTTGCTTCTGGATTAGCAGTTTCAAGTTTTTCATAATATACAGGGTGTGCCAGCTAAAGTGAAGGAGTGTCATCTGTCTTATGACCTCAACAGGTCCATTATAAAGATTCAAACAAAAGAGGGAGTTAATATAACCAACCTACAGCAGGAATGTCTAATGTTAGAGTCAAAGCAGGAAAAGAGAATGGCTCAGAGCTGTACGAGTCTACATGCAGAAGGACCAGTTCCTTATATTTTTGGTAGGTGCTAGTATATTTCTCTTTCAGAAAAAAAAAACAGTTTGGAGCCTGAAAATGCAAAATATTACTACTGTATAATGCTATAATAGCATGACATAATAGAGTGTTGATCAATAAAGTTACATTCTGGGTCACACTTCCTATGAACAATGAGTATATTGATTCAGACTGTCAACAAGGCATTTGCCAAAAAATAAGTGTTTTTGGTGGCCCAGAATGTGATGAATTATAATAATGCATACCAGCAGAGTGGACAGTTTGACTTCTAATAGTATTATATAACAACAATACCACAAAATCCTGTGCAAAGCAATCAAGATAATATAACATTTTTAAACCTACTAAAACCACTTCAGGGTTGTGGGGGCCACAGTCTCTCTCAGTGAGCAAAGCTTCAACTGGAAATTCAACACATCTCTCTTAAGAAAAGAAATCCTATTTGATTTAAAAAAGTGTAATGGACATACTAGAAGCAATGCTACACAAGTGTCTGTAGTATATTTGTATTCCTATTCTACAGACTACAATTTTTCTATAAAAAATTACATTATACTAATATTATTTAAAAAAAATCTTAAGACATCAAAATCCAAGGTATCTTCTCAAAAAATACAAAAATACCTACATCAACACCACAGTGTGCATTTCTGTCAAATAACCTGGCCACAGCACAGTTTATCACTTTAAGTAGGTTAGAAAAGTGCTATACAAATGTAATTAATTAGTTAAAGGGATGTACACAGTGACAATGAATACCTCTTCTGTAGCACTTCATTCCTTCATTTTTAACACCTGCTTAACCATTTCAAAGTCAATGGGAGGTGATGCATTTAAACTGTTTCTGCAAAGCCCAATACAGAACTGGAAGCACCAAGCACTCTGGTCAGGTGAGAAGAGCATGACAGTAAGTAGGAATTACTACATTATGTATGCTCTGCTGCGGTGGGTTGGCACCCTGCCCGGGATTGGTTCCTGCCTTGTGCCCTGTGTTGGCTGGGATTGGCTCCAGCAGACCCCCGTGACCCTGTGTTCGGATTCAACGGGTTGGAAAATGGATGGATGGATGGATGTAAGCTCTGTAATGCTATCATTGTTTTCTTAGTTTATAAAGGGTGGGTGGCCAGATTTTCATAGAACCAATAAAGGACACATCTTTTTTCAAATTTTAATGTTCTTTTATAATTTTTATAATGGTTAAATAAGAATCCACACCTGTAGCTGTGACCTACCTTATTGGTGCTTTAAAATACAACAACTCCACAGAACTATGAGTAGCCTTTAGCTCCTTTTTATCCATATTTCATCAGTTACTCAAAGAAGTTACAACCAGCAAAGAAAACCTATATAAAAATGGATTTAACTAATGCAGAGAGTCTGACTTTAACATTCTTTGATTTAAGCTTTTATTTGCCTTTTTGATTTCTTTTGCACACCACCCTACATTTTAAGAAAGTCAACAAACACATGCTTTTGACTCGTTGCTCCTAACAGACCAACATTACCCTTGTTGTATTTACAATTAAAGTTGATTTGCCAACATGTACTTATAGCACTTGACAACTTGACTCCATTAAACTGTATTTTCCAAGCCTGTCTGGTTTTGAAGATTGGCCTGGAGCTTTAAACTGTTTCAGCTGCCTCATCTGAATTTACTATGCTTCCAGTTTTGGTGTTTTTGGAAATGTTACAAGTTTGTTAACTGTATCAAAATGAATATCCTTAGATAAAAAAGTAACGTTCTAAGCATAGACCTCGGACAGACTGCACTGATGACCTTAACCAGCGTGGAACATTCTCCTCTTAACCTATTCTTAATATCTGTGAGGTAGCACTCTGCCACCCACTGGTAATATCCTTATACGTAATTATGTATATATTTAAGTAGCCTACAAAAAGTGACTATGAGCTACCGCAAAATGTAATAATATGAAAAGAGCTTTTGAACTACATACTAGTTCTTATTTATGCTTCATGAGTACTAGATGAGGCTGAATTTCTATGAGAAAAGTTTCTGCTGCAGCACAGTAAAAGTTTTAATACTGTAATCAGTATTTGAGTATGTGTATATAGATCTATTTGGCCAAGCTTTGCACTTTAATAATAATAATAATAATAATACACTTTATTTATATAGCGCCTTTCCCATGCTCAAGGCACTTTGGTATCAACTTTTCCGGGGTAGGCTTCATTTTCTTAATACTTTCTGCTAAGTTCAAACAATGGGTTGTAATAATTAAATACTTGTTCTATGTGTCAATAGATGAAGTACATACCAGCAAAGAATGAAAATGGCCAGATACTGAACATAACTGCAAAAATTAACAGTTTTTCTAAAGGAAGTATTGCTCATCCCAACATTTGCATCAGAGCAGAAAATAGCCATGGATATTGTGTCAGTTGATCACAGGACCCACTTACACATGTCTACACTAATGCTCAGATAATCTAAAATTATGAATCAACCTATCTCTGGAGATGTGGGAGTATAATGACATAGTAAATTCGTCATTAGATACGGGGGTCTTCCCAGACTGTCTTAAGACTGATGTAGTTAAACCCCTAACTTAAGAAAAATAATCTTGACTCCTCTGCTCTTGAAAATTTTAGACCCATCTCTAACCTGCCTTTCTTAAGTAAAATTCTAGAGAAGGCAGTCATTATGTAGCTAAATGACCACCTCAATAAACATGCTATTCTTGATAAATTTCAGTCAGGTTTTAGAACAAATCACAGCACAGAAACTGCACTTGTTAAAGTAGTAAATGACCTGCGGGTAAATGCAGACAGAGGCCATTTATCTGTTCTCATCCTCTTAGATCTGAGTGCTGCATTTGACACCATTGATCGCAATATTCTTAGAAATCGCCTTAGTCAATGGGTGGGCCTCTCTGGCAGTGTCTTAAATTGGTTTGAATCCTACCTGATAGGGAGAAAATTCTTTGTTAGTTGTGGTAATTACAACTCAAAGACACATGATATCCTATATGGTGTTCCACAAGGCTCTATCCTGGGTCCGTTGCTCTTCTCAATCTACATGCTTCCGTTAGGTCAGATTATCTCAGGGCACAACGTGAGCTACCACAGCTATGCTGATGACACACAGCTGTATTTATCAATAGCACCTGATGACCCCAATTCTCTTGATTCACTAACACAATGTCTGACTTGTATTTCTGAATGGATGAATAGTAACTTTCTCAAGCTAAATAAAGAGAAAACTGAAATCTTAGTGAATGGCAATAATGGATACAATGAGGCTATTAGAAATAAACTGGACACATTAGGATTAAAAGTCAAGACTGAGGTAAAAAGCTTAGGGGTAACTGTTGACTGTAATCTGAATTTTAAATCGCATATTAATCAGATCACTAGGACAGCATTTTTTCACTTAAGAAACATAGCAAAAGTTAGACCTCTTATATCATTGAAAGATGCTGAGAAATTAGTTCACGCGTTTGTTTTCAGTCGACTAGATTACTGTAACGCAATCCTCTCAGGAATACCCAAAAAAGACATAAATAGTTTGCAACTAGTGCAGAATGCAGCTGCTAGAATCCTAACCAGGAAAAGAAAATCCGAGCACATTTATCTAGTTTTGATGTCACCACACTGGTTACCTGTGTCATTCAGGATTGACTTTAAAATTCTGCTTATGGTTTATAAAGCCTTAAATAATCTTGCTACATCTTATATTCCAAATCGTAACCTCAGATCCTCAAATGAGTGTCTCCTTAGAATTCCAAGAGTAAAACTTAAAAGAAGTGGTGAGGTGGCCTTCTGCTGTTATGCACCTAAAATCTGGAATAGCCTGCCAATAGGAATTCGCCAGGCTAATACAGTGGAGCATTTTAAAAAAAAACTGCTAAAAACACATTATTTTAACATGGCCTTCTCATAACTTCACTGTAATTTAATCCTGATACTCTGTATATCCAATTCATTATAATAAGTATTCATGGTGGCTCTAAAATCTATACTAACCCCTACTCTCTCTTCTGTTTCTTTTTCCGGTGTCCTTTTGGTGGTGGCTTGCGCCACCACCATCTACTCAAAGCACCGTAATGTTCCAACAGTGATGGATTAAAAGCCAGAAGTCTGCATGACCATCATCATCAAGTCCTTCCGTGAGAACCCTAAATACAAATAGGACAATTTCATTTATGTTAGGTAGAATGCCCAGAGGGGACTGGGCGGTCTCGTGGCCTGGAATCCCTGCAGCATTTTATTTTTTTTCTCCAGCCATCTGGAGTTTTTTTTTTGTTTTTTCTGTCCCCCCTGGCCATCGGACCTTACTCTTTTTCTATGTTAACTAATGTTGTCTTATTTTAATTTCTCATTTTGTCTTTTATTTTTCTTTTCTTCATTATGTAAAGCACTTTGAACTACTTTTTTTGTATGAAAATGTGCTATATAAATAAATGTTGTTGTTGTTGTATAACCTGTACAGACACAGGAAGAATGTGTAAACTCCACACAGACAAGGACTTCCCACAGGATTTGAACCTTAGGACACTAGATTCATTAGACAACAGTGCTAATAACTGTGAGTTCACAGATTAAATAATGTATGTTAATTTAGTGATGCATGGATAAGCTTGGAGGAGCAGTAATTTTGTTGACTAGCTTCCTGTGATTTTATACTATGTGTTCTACTTTTTGATTAATAAAGAACACTATTTCTGTTTGCATTTTGCATCCAAGGCGCTATCTCTTATATATATTTCTCTTCTGGTTCATCCTGCTTCCACTTCAAAACCGGTCCCGCCCACAGGCAGCCGACATGGCATTTCTTGATTCCTATTCGTCCTCTTCCATGTCATGCATTATACTGGCCTGCTGAGCGTAATACATCCAACAAGTACTCGAAGTGCTGCCACAACGGTAAAGTAGCTTTACCACCTTTGCAGGAGCCACCTGTGTCTTTACAACAGCTTCTTACACAGCAAACATCAGAAGCTAAAAATTATCGTGAACACATTCGAGAATACAACTCTTCTCTAGCATTTGCTTCCATGGGTGCACAGATAACTCAACCTCCTGGCCACGGACCATACTGTTTTAAAATACACGGGCAAATTTATCACCAAATCTCTCCACTATACGCTAACACTTCTACCTCTCCAGGATATGGACAGTTGTATGTTTTTGACACAGCGCAAGCTACTGAAGTACGCTTACAAAATAAAGTAAACTCTGCATGCAGAGAAAATGTACTTCTCCAGCTACATTCCATGCTCAGAACCATCAACCCCTTCACTACACTAAATCATACAAACACATGCATGAAATTGCTCAGTCCAATCCAACAGCATCTGTACGAATGCTTTTCAAGGAAAACCCTAGGCAGGATTTATGACGATACAATGCCCCGACATGTCACACCGATGTTGCAGCAATTTTCGTCGGAGAAGATGGCAAAACGCCTGCCGAAAGGGACATTTGCATCTATCCCACAGGCAACTCCTGTTAACAGATTTCCACGCTCAGTATGAATTGCCACCCTACGGTTTACCCACATTTATTCCCTTACGGAGACATTGCGGATAAGCGGAAGAGGATGGATGGATGGATGGACGGAGACACTGGCTGGCACAAAGATTTACAACATGTTCCCGATAAACTGCCACATGAATAAGGCTTACTCAATGCCAATTTTACGCGTACAGATTAGCAATGAGGAATACATTTAGTATTTTGCACTCCAGCGGCAAACTATTCCAACAGTACGTCATAGATGCGTATGTTAAAACAGAGGGCACACGTCTCAACTATCTCAGATTACATCAACAAGATCTGCGCGTGGAACTATCAGACGCACTGCAAGCAAACGCTGAAAATAATAACGTGCGTGTAGGCAAAATGATCATAGTACTGTCCACATTTCCAGGAAGTCCAAGATACATACAATAAAACTATCAGGATGTCATGGCCATAGTACGTAAATTCGGAAAGTCTGATTTATTTATCACTTTCACATGTAATCCTGCTTGGCCGGAAATTCTACATGAACACTGCGTCTTTAAAGAAGTATTTATTTCTTCTTGATTTCTGAATTCCTTTCTCACCGTTTTCCGTTCCTATTCTTACACCGCCGTATGCTACGGCGGGCGTCAGCTAGTTTTGGATATTTTATGAAATTTTGTATTGCCATTTACAGTCATCAACTAACATAACTCTCATGTCTTTGGAATAATGACAGAACCTGGAGTACCCAGGTAAAAATTCATAAAGGCATGGAGAGAACATTAAAACTCTCACAACTGAGCAAGGATTCAAACCAAACCTCCTGAAGAATTACTGCAACAACAATGCCATTCTACACAACATCAATAGATGCTATTTTAGAATTATCTTTATATAAAATGCTAAGGGTTGTCCATCTAGTACACAAAAATTTAAAGCTTACAAAAACATAATCAGGCCTCAGGTCCTTCTCACTGCAAATGGCAGCATGAATGCAAGCCATTCCTGACAGAAAAGATAACAGTAGCAACATCTACTGAGAGGTAAGATCATTGCACAGGCCATCAGATATGTCTCAGCTGTAGGATATACAATGCAGGCACAACAAACATGGACAGCTGCCTGCAGACTGAATTCTGCAAACTCTGTAATAATTGGGAGAAAAAAGAACCACATGAACCATCTTTCTTTGAGGACTGTTGGTCCATGTGTTTCCCAGTTACCATGATAAAAATTTATAGTAGGTAAACAATTGATCAACAATATGAAAAGTGTATTTTGCAAATTTTCTATACCTGCTTAGCAGATTCTAAGTCACGAAGGCCAGAACCTATTCAGGTATAGCACAAGCAAGGCAGGATCAAATCCAGGGCATAACACTTGTCTAAAACAGGTTATAATCATGCATATACTCACAAAGGTTTAATTTAAAGTCAGCAATTAATTTAAACTGCGTGTCTTTGAAATTTGGAAGGAAAACCATAGTACAAGAGAAAACACCTACATCAGCACATCTAGATAAGGTAAACTCACACCAACAATGACTTTGGCTGAGGTTTGAAAACAGGCTTTTAGACATGTGAGTTTTCAGCACCAGCAAATATCTCACTGCAAAGCTCATATTAAAAATTGCTGCTTAAAATTTATTTTATGCAGAAGGTGAAGAAAGACTTCAGAGTTTAACATTTTATTGGAAGAGTAATTTCTTTGTAAATGCATCTTAGAAGATTACAGCAAATTATATACAGTGGTACCTTGAGATACGAGCCAAAATTTGAGATATGAGCCATCAAAGAGCTTGTCGCCGCACATTCCGAGGAACTGACGATGGAGGAGTTGACGGAACTACAGACGCAGCAACATACGGAGGTTCTGCAGGAGTTTGGTATCGCAGAGGAGCCAGAGGCAGAGGAGGTTATCTCTTCAAGTGAGATAAAGGAAGTGTTGGCAATGTGGGAAAAAGTTTCGGACTTTATTGAAAAGAAACACCCTGACAAAGTTGCAACTGGTCATGCAGAGGCGCTATTTAATGACACTTGCCTAACGCATTTCAGAAACATTCTAAAGGGGAGGAAGAAACAAAGCTTCTTGGGCAGTTTTATATTGAAACGCCCTGCGAATGAAAGTGACGAAAGCATGGCAAAAAAGAAACAAAATTAGTGAAAAAGAAAATTATGTTAAGCAAAAGTGAAGTGAAAGAAATAAATAATACAATACGCTAATCGGCTCAACCAACATCTGTTTATTTCTTTAGATTCTCTTTTATGTATTAGGTTTTATTTTGTTTGTATACAATATTTGTTCATTATAAACACATTTTTCTTATGTTGAAAACATTTAACAAAAAATTGGGGTGGTTTTTTGGGGGCTGGCACGAATTAATCTCATTTAAATTAATTTCAATGGGGAAAATTGATTTGAGATACGAGCATTTTGACTTACGAGCTCGGTCACGGAATGAATTAAACTCGTATCTCAAGGTACCACTGTACTTTTGTTTTGTAAGAGTGTCTTTGGCAGTCTGCAAACTAATTTTGGCCACTACGCAGTATTTTAATATAGTAAATACATATATTTTATCCTGGCTTACATTTGTGCACTACAGTGCATACAAGCATAAAATGTAATTAATTTTCAGACACTTTCTTCACACTCAAAATTCAAATTAAATTTCTTGTGGATGAGAAATTACTGCAAATGTACAACAATCATTTTTCTTACCAGCATTTGTGTTGGACCCCTGGAGAAGAACTGTTAAAGTCTCCATTACAAGCAATGCTAGTTGCTTTTGGTCATCCATTATGCAATTATTCTTTGAGTCACCTGTGAATTGGAAAAATCATATTATGCCTTAAAAAATATCATTAAAATCATACATTTAATTTAGTTGTGTCAATGTAAATAAACTAAAAGGTTACTGATATATAACAAGGTATATTCAAGAACTTTGAGACTGAAGATGACAAAAACAGGTGTTCTTAACTGCAAAATTATTAAACAAAACTTAATTTTACTCTTAGCTAAAATCTGAAATTAAAAATACAGATTTATATGATTAAATGGTAGCTAAGGTAAAGACAATATATAACTCAATTAAATCCAGTTAAACACAGATGACTAAAACAAATCAAGCAAAGGTCATCTTTATAGGACACACTTATTATCATCATTATCATCATCCATTTTATTTATAGTGTTTTGGTTACACATAAAAACATATTTGTGTAACATCCATCCATCCATCCATTTTCCAACCCGCTGAATCCGAACACATGTTCGTGTAAATTGAGGAAAACCCTTGTATATACTTTCGAACACTTGCATGCTGTTCATAAACATCTACTGTTAGTTATCCAGACCAGGACAACTGATTAATTTATGCATATTAAAACATAATATTTCCAAACCAATTTAATTGATTTCAGGGTCGCAAGGAGCTAAGGTCTATCCTAGCGGCATTAGGTGTAAGGCAGGATACAGCTCTGGACACGGCACCAGTAGATATCTTTATAAACTGATAATTAGTGCTCAAAGTTGTTAACCAGTAAAAAAAAAAAAAAAAAAATATCAAGAATTGTTTTTTCTTCAAGTTTTCCTTTGGCTTATTAAAAATGTAGATTTTTTTTTTTTTTTTTTTTACTTTTAGTATTTTACATAATAAATAGTCCAATGTTACTAAACAAAACCAGTGATCTTTTCAATTAACAGCTTTTTAACACCTACACTGTGTTTTACACAAGGTTGCTTCCGTGCTATAATAACTGAAGCTTTTACACCCAACACTAAAGGTAAAATTATAAAACAGTTCCTCATTTTGGTCAAGTATAAATGAAGCATACCTTGCTCATTTGGGCCTTGAGTGGGGTCCTTCAAAAGTGCAGCATACTTGTGTAGAAGATTGACCATAACCTCCATTAATCCCACTTCCCTAAATACATCTCTGAAGATTGGGTCATGACGAGTGAATTTTAACAGAGTTCGCATTGCGGTGATGCTACACTGGTAAGAGGTACTTGATTTCAGAAGAACACTCACACTAAAAAGCTCTTTACAAGGAATATAGTTCAGGCTAAACACCACAAACTCTAAGAGTTCAAAATATTTTGTCTGTGCTTCCGCCAGCTTTGAAATTTTTTCTGCAAATTGTGATAAGGTGTGTTGGGATTCCAAGATGAAGTAGTTGGCATTATCAGCCAGGTAGATGTTTGAAATGGCATCTAAGATAAACTGAGTGAGTCGGCTGGTTTTTGCTTTTAGAAAGGCATTCTGAAGAACTGAAAAGGCCTGGATGTTCCTCACTGTGTGCCCTGGGGAAAAAAACAGAGGAAACATATTTAAGATATAAAACTACATGCCCCTGATTGACTGTCTGACTGATGCACAAGAAATAATTTGCAGAGAACATAAGAAAAAAGTGTTTTTAGTAATGGATATATCTAATGGTTCTGATGCCCAGAGAAAAATCCAACCTTACTGACAGGTTAATATACTTGGAGAGAAAAGAAAAACAGAGAAAACCACAATATTTTGCATTTAACAGTCAGAAGGGATTATCTTAGTGCTGGTCTGCAGTAGTAGCTGAAGAGTTCAGATGGTAGAATGTCTGACTGCTAGTTGGTGGCATGGTGAAGTGACAACTGCTTGTATCTTTTTTTTAGCTTGATCTTGTTTATATATGTCATTAGTATTATATACATTTTTATCCTTCTTTATGTATTATCTTGATTAAGTGTGTAATCCATTCCATGAGGAAAACTAACATAGAACACAACCACTACTTACTACAGATATTTAACAAAAATGGAGATAATATTTTTATAATTTTATCTTCTATAGGTTTTCACTCCTTGCTTATTTGGCTTAATAATTTCATATAACAACAGAACAAATATCTACTGTATGAAATCAACTCAAAAGAAACATTTATATGTTGTCTATAGCTAATCTCATGGGTCTGGATCACATGGAGCCTAATTCAATAGATAGATAGATAGATAGATAGATAGGAGCACAAGGCTGGAATGTTGTTGTAACAGCGTATTTAGAATGATATAAGCTACACACAATAGTTAAATAACAACCTGATCTGAATAAATATAACAGAAAAACTTGGTGATGGCTGATGTTCAGAGACAGCTGTATAAAGCAAATTTGGTCTTAAACCAACATCAGTTACATAACTATGTATTTAACTAAAATTTAGCATATTAATATTTTCTGAATTTAGGGCTGCTTCGAGAAGTACCCATTGCTTTTCTTTTATACATATACCCCCTTATTTAACCAATTATTTTGGACAAAGCTAGCCATATTTTTGTTTAGCACCCTCACAATTTTGAGGTATATTAATTTGCCTTGCATTGATTTCACTAAAGGGCAGCTAAAGGAACTCTATGCACATTAGGTATGGTGTAGTTTAATATTGTGAATTATATGTAAGTAATGTGCAATTGTAAGGGCAGCACTGATTAAAAATCTGTGAACTGTACCGTGTGAAGATAGTTATTCAGTGTTGAATAGAAAACTGCCATTCTTCAACTTGCTTTTAAAAACAAGGACATGAAAATGAACTGAAATATGTTTTTCACCTCAAATGTTGGTTATTCCTGACTGAAAAGCATACACTAAAACAAATATGGACCAATGATGTCATACAGTTTTCTTCATATTCTGATCATTAGCAGCACATCTAAGCTTCAAGGTCCACAATATCAGGAGTAAAAGCAACATATATTTTATTCTGAAACTTTGTATTGGAAGATGATAACGTTGGACCATGGGATATATACAATAACTGAAACAATATAAAATGAATGTGTGCAAAACTTGTATATATACAAAATGAACAGATTTCGGGTGCTAAATTCTTGGCCCATGAGTACTTGACCATACCCAGAAATCCTTATCTTTAGATGACAATTTCATAAATCATTTCAAACAAATAAGCAAACATGCTAAATTCAACAATCTGTTACATCTAAAAATATTACCATGAAAAAATGTTTGTGAAATCAAAGACAGCAAATCCCTTCTCTGCTTTAAATGTAAAATTACAGCAGACAAGAAAAAAATGTAAAATACTATAAACTAAATAGGCTGTTAACTTTTCTAAAACTTTCACCATAAATATTTAAAAAAAAAACATTTAGGGACAGAAGATACGGAGATTTAATATAATTGCAATCAATTGAACCATTCACTGAGTTACAGTATGCAAACCATTGCCACCAAGACAGGCACAAATTCAAACAAAGAAATCACACAGGAAAAGGTCAAAACATGATCAGAAAATGATTAAAACATGTAAATTCTTTCTAAACTTAAAGTTAAATATTTTGAGGCCATTATAATAATTTCTTCTGTTACATTTAAATAGAAATTAAGATAACCCTCTTTTAATTTAAAAGTCTCCCTGCTCACTCTAAAAATGTGCAACACATACACATGCACACAAATGAACTCGCCTCAGACTATGTAGCTACTTAAATTTGAGTAAAGAGTATTAGGAGGATTGCTAGTCAATTATGTATTTTGAGTATGCAGCACAACTCCTGTTCCAAACCTTGGTCTTCACATGCATGGACTATTGCATTTCTCTGCTGGCAGGAGTATCACTATGTGTCACTAGGCCCTGCAGATGACTGAATATGCAGCAGGAACATTTAACTCCTCTTTTCAGAGCACAACATTGACTCCCTGTAGAAGCATGTATTAAGTTTAATTTCTTGATGCTTACCAAACAAGTAGTTAGTTGATCAGCACCTATATACTGTACTGTATATGGAGAAACTTGTGAGATCCTATGCTTCTTGTTCACTCAGGTCTGCTGATGAATGACTTCTGGTGATGATGCCTTTTCATAGCACCAAGTCTCAATCCAGACTTTTCTTTTAGGTGATGATAATAATAATAATAATAATAATAATAATAATAATAATACATGTATTTATATTGTGCATTTCCCATGCTCAAGGTACCTCCAAGCTGGTGAAATAAGCTGCCAACCTCCATTTGAAATCCTGATCTTCCCAATGTGTTTAAGAAGTGTTTGTAGACTCTTGTTTGGTAAGTTTCTGTCCTAGTGATATTAGCTTTATTAGGTTTTTATAAGGAGCTGTAACTACCACACAGCTTTTGTTCTGAACTCTTCACTTGTAATGATTCATTCTGTAACATTGTCCTGTTCCCAAACATTCCCCCCAGACCAATGTTAACTCGACTATGTTGACCTCTTTTGTAAGTCGCTTTCAACAAAAATGTCTGTTAAGCTAAATATATATAAATGTAAATATAAATATAGAAATTGTACACCAGACTGAAAAGAAGGGGAAGTAAATTCAACACAAAAAACAAACAAACAAAATAAAAAAAAACAGAATAAATAACACAATTCAGCTGCCATACGGAGAAAGCAGTTATTAGCTAACAAACCATCCAGATGGAATGGATTGTCTGTTCTCTTACTTAGTGTTTACTGTTATGTTGTATTCATTTAATTACAGCTCCAATATTATAATAAAAATTAATCTTACTAACCAATGATTTGAGTCTTTCACATTCTTGCAGGCAAGGCAATAGGAGGTTTAATGTCATCCCATTGCAGATAATAGCCACAAATGTGAAACTGAGAATGTTATAATGTGTTACTTTGTAGTTGAATTTCAAGTATGAATTATTTACACCTAAATAATTATCAGACCCTGCTTCGGTTGCTTCAGGCAGTGCTGAATTATCTTATTTATTTTATGCAGTCTCAAAATTCAACAGATATAAAATTTATTACTATGGCTCTTTCATTATAAGCCTGAATAAACAAAGCAAAAAGGAAAAATATGACAACATTATTATTTTGCTCAAAATTGCTCTCACTTTAAAGTTCTATCCATAAAGAAATTTAAATCTTTATGAGTTTACAATGAGATTCTAGCAACAAAGAATGGAATAAATGCAAGAAATTAATTACATTTTTTATTTATATTAATGTTCATCAATTCTTATTTTCCAAAAAGATCTATTTGTGTTCAATCTCCTCAAGAAAGCAAGACTATGTAAGCTTAATATCAAAGGCTAACACTGTGAATTCAGGGTGTAATTACATAGGAATATGTATTTTAATTGATTGCTTCACTTTGACACACACTTTGAACCAAGCTAGTCTTGCTCCTCCTCCTCCCAACTCTCAGAAAAGTGATGAATGGATATAAACAAACATGCTATTGTTGGAGTAGGTAAAGGTTTAAAATACATGATTGAACCAGAAGTTGTACCAATGAAAAGGCCCATAAGACCTTTCAATGGCTACACAGTAGTACAATGAGCAGCACTGCTGCCTCACAGATCCAGTGTATGAATCTGACATTTGGTAATTGTCCATGTGAAGCCATACCACCTGCATTTCAGAACAGGTCCGACATCCGAAGCTAAGCATGTTTGGGCCCAGCCAGTACTTGGATGGGAGACAATCTACAAAAGCTTGGGTTGCTGCTGGAAAAGTTGTTGGTGAAGTTAGCAGGAAGCACTTACTATGTGGTCTGTGTAAGGATCCCAATGCCCCACTAAAGTGATGGGTATACTGTGCTGAAAAGATGGTGCCTTTCTTCGGATTTAATGTAAAACTGAGCTCCTAACTCACTGTAGTCATTAAAGATTTCTGGGCATCTTTCGAAAAGGGTTTATCCTGATGTCATGGCTAAATTGTCCACCATGGCCTGGTCAATCTGGCTCCCTAATCATTCTCTGTCTCTAATTGGCTAACTACCACTTCACTATGTGAATCTCCCCTTGGGATTAATAAAGTATCTATCTATCTATCTCTCTATCTAATACAATAAAAATCAAAGCAATTTGCCACAAAAGCAAAAAAATATGTTTAGATTCTCAATGTGTACAATTTTCAAAACACAGTAACACACTGTATATAAATTAGCTATTAAATGTGTATCCACACACTATAAAATCTATGCATGCCACTATATTATCGAACTTCCTGTCAGGAGTACTTGGAAATTGTTTCAACCAGTATTCTTCTTTTCATTTCCCTTGTATTTTGCACCCTGTTTTATTTTTGTATTCTCAAAGCACAAGCTACACTGGTTAGCAAAGAAAACAGAAATAGCACAAGGAGAAGTTAAGCCCAAGATAGAACAACTCAAACCATAACTTCACGCCTGTTTTGAATACTATATAATTTCCTTGTCAATTACAAAAGCATTGTTCAGAGACCTATCAAAAACATGTTGTACTGTGGACCAAATTTACTTTTGTGTATATTAAGTCCTATATTAATAGAGAACAAAAACATTTTTTCCATTTTGCACAGACTCTGAAATTTCATTAACGAGTTTACCTTTAATTGCTTTCTGCCCTTCCCTTATAATATTAATTACCAAATTAACATTCTGATGCAAATGAAAACCTATAAATATATTCAAATGCCAAAAACATTCAACTGAGGTTAAAAGTGTTTTTTTTATCACTAATCCAATAAAGAGTATATACGAATGCAATAAAAATAATATTTGGAGGAAAATAATGCAATCTGTTTGGTGCTTTATTATATGGTAGTTTGTATTTTATTAACAAATATAGTATCTGATGTTTTAAGAGATTAATTCCCTGTGCTTGTTGATGGAAAATCCAGCTCAATAAAAGACCAAGTGCCTGTGTGTGTGTATTCAGTTGTTATGTCTCTGTTATATGTTATTTTGTAAGGGATTCGTAAAAAGAGTGCTAATGTTGGCAATGCACCATCTGTCAAAATGAAAAATGCAATGAATTTTATTACTACATGCATTACAAAATACATTAGTGCACTATGTAGATGCCACATGGGCTGGATGGGCATCCCGGCCAGAAGAGGGGATGGTCCCTTACCCAGAAGGAAGGACAGCCCACTGAAAACAGAAGATGTCACTGGGGGTTTTTACTCCCCCAGCATGCTAGAAGGCAGCGGCCCTAGATGTCAATGCCCATTGGGCCAGGATGCCCATCCAGCCCATGTGGCATCTACATAATTTCCTGGCATGCCCTGCTGGCTTGCGCTGTGGAGTGAAGCAGGTGCGAGCGATCTGCTGAGAAGATGGCTCATCTTCGGTTTGGTGCAAGGTGGTCAGCCATCCTTGCGTTGCCTGCCTTGCTGGCATGTGCGGGCGGTCTGATTGTCTCATTATCAGCCCAGGGCAGCAATCTGGCGATTGCATCTGCAACCGCTCCCCCACCATATAATAGGGGAGCTCAAGAGCAAAAAGAAGAAAGGAAGAACAAGAGACAAATGGAGATTAAAGTAGAGAGTGTGAAGCAGGCAAGAAATGGGAAAGAGTGTGCAGGAGTGAGGAGGCAGACAGCCAGGAATAGGAGAGCCCCAAAAAGGACAGCATATGACCAACATTTGGGGTGGCGGTGATGGTTCACTCCAGATGAGCAACTTAAGGGAGTGGGAGTGAACAGGAGGAGTGCGGCTTTGTGCAAGTCTGGGAAGGCAGCAGCAGTCAATGACAGAGGCTGTGCCTTTCCTTTGTCCATGGCAGGGAAGGACCCGAGCCTAGTTCCGGGGACTTGGAGCTCTACTGTGTGGCCATGGAAGTAGCTGGGACCCAGACCAGTAGACTGCAGAAGAGAAAAGTCTAGGTAGGTGGCTCCTCAGCTATAAGGTCCTGAAGGATAAGCTGGGGGAGATGGTGGTTTTAATGGACTGCACTAGAGCATGAGCTTTAAGAGAAGGTTTCCTGCGCTGTTGGTTTTATATATATTTATTTATAAATTTTTAACACTTCTTCTATGGGATTATTTACTTATTGAACTTTGCACAATTTATTGACAATGTTGGTTTTGAATTGTTTTTAATAAAAGCACTATGGCACAGTTTCTCCTACCCCTTGCTTTATGTGGGTTTGTCCTCATCTGCCAAGCTCATCCTAGTCATGACTATCGACAGAGTTGGGTCCAAAAGGCTCCCGAACGCAACAGGGAGCATGGAGCCGACCTGCACTGTCACATAAAGTCAAAACTCAAAGAAAAACTACACTTAAACTTATTGTTACAAAAACACATCAACCTTAATAAACAACACCACTCAGCATAAAACTATACCTTTTCCTGCTGGCTGAGGAACAGCAAATCCTGGAAGGAGGAAAGGGGCTCCTGTAGTGACACCAGTGGTCTTCAGTTCACCCACACCGTATGTCGTCAGTGATGTCACCAAGTTCACTAAGTCTTTAAGAGCGTCTTTTGAATCATCTTCTTTTGCTTGTTCAAGCCTATAGAAATGTGCCAGTCTTCAGTATTATAACTTCATACTTAAAACATAAATTTAATTTCATACTCACTTTAAACATATGCAGTGCATTAAAGAAACAGAAGCTAATCCAATAAAAAGGAACAGTATTTCTTTAAACATATTCAAAGAGACTACAGCTTAATCCCGTACTGTACAGTATGCCAGTTATCATAGGAGTGATTTTACTTTTTTCTCATCTGAAGCTGGTTAATGAACTTCCAAAGAAACCTTATTCAAACAGTGAAGAAGGAAGGCCCATAATAAGACAAATCAGCTTCAGGAGGGTCAGAGGATGTGTCAGTGAAACAGCTCAACCCAGAATGTTCCAAAACAAAACTGCCCCCCAAAGGCCATGTGGAATTAAAAGGGTGCAAGAACCATAGATGAGCAGTTTGCCTATAACAGCCAAAGATAGCAGAATACTCAGTGGGAACTCTTTGGGTGTTATATTAAATACAAGAGACTTTCCTCTTTATTAATGGCAGACAGATCTGATTACACTAGTTTTTCTTATTTGCAGTTTTTTGCACTTTTAAATTTTGATTTTTCTTTTATATACTTTATTAATCCCTCAGAGGAACCTGTCTTTTTGCATGAACTTTGAGGGTCAGAGCACAGGGTAAGCCATTATACAGTGCCCGAAGCAATTTTCAGGATAAGGGCCTTGGCTCAAGGGCCCAACAGAGTAGAATTCCTTCTGGCAGTATTGGGATCTGACCCGGCAACCTTCCTGATACCAAAACAGATCATTAGCCACATAGCCACCACTTCACCCTGTTAAGTCATTGACTGCACTGCACTCCAGAAAACTTCCTTATTTGATAAACCACAGATAAAAAAACTAAAGTGGTGACTTTCTGAGAAACAAATAATAACCGTGAAGGTGATCATGTCTCTTGATGTTCAATAAAATAAAATAGGGAGACATTGTGGCACAGTATACTGTATCAGCTGTGTGGAGTGTGCATGTGTTAGCATGTCTCTCCCACAACCCTGTAAGGTTTTTGGGTAACACTGAATTAGTGTGAGTGTGTGAGACAATGTGCCCAGTGATAGAGTATATTTTCAATCTGTCCCGGACTGAATACTGCCTTGCTCCAATTTCTAAGCTCTTAAATTGGAATAAACAGGTTTGCAAAATCAATAAATAAAGAGTAATTGTGCAATGTTTAAAATTTTACTAATTTAATCCTAATACGAGAAAATTTTATTTTGGCAGCGAATGCCAAGAAATACTTTATTTAGGTTCACCTATCAATCAATACTGCAGGCTTACATACCTCAGCATCAGATCACAGAGGAACGTGTACCCTTGACATAACCGGAAATCATCCAGAAGAGTTTGTGATACATCACTTGAGTCTTTTAAGAAGCAAGAAAGGCCAGCAAACATTTCAACAATCTCGAGGGGTGAAAGGTCATCTGACTGTTGCATATTTTGTATGCATGTGGCTAAACATTCTTTTTCTGAAATTGAACATAGAGAGTTCACAGTCAAGCAAACATTCTTTGCAAAAATAACACTGCAAAACATTTAACTGACTGATTAATTGCAGACTTTTAACATACATGATCTAATGAAAATGTAGGACAAAATGGGTTACTCTTATACATTAACATCGTAAAACTTTAATTTACTCTTTAATTGTCTCAGACTATGTTTTTCACAGATGTACAGTGCATCTCATACACAAATACCACAATACTGTTCATTTATTGATCAATAAATCTTTAAGTAAAAAAGCACTTTCACTGAGAGTATCAATACAAGGAGTTTGTAAGCACATTATGCACAATACAAAGCTACAAATCCCAGTTCTTAATCCGAAATTCAACAGGGAAACACTTTGAAGCTCACATTTAATGCTCCGGACAAGTAAGTGACAGCCTAGTTTGCACCATCTGAATAAAAGTAGTATACAAAGCCAAACATAAGCCTATAAAGAAACAAGCACTTTATAGGCAAAGAAAGAAAAAAATGTTTTTTTACTTATTGTACTATATTATTCATATAGGGCTTTGAGAGTAAAAATCCATATATCAAATCAATCAATCAAAGGTCTTCATTTTAGACCACATCCAGGGCAGGTTTTTTACTCAAAACCCTCTTCACAGTATTTAGCATACATACTTGGTTGTCATTTGATATTTTTGACAATGAGGTTTTATCAATCAAACCCAAACCCCTGGAAGGACAATTCCTTCTTGACTCATGCTCTACTTTTAAAAGAAAGAAAAGGATAAAACTATTTCAGTAATGCAATGTACAATAGAAACAATCATCAACAATATTTTAAAAAACATTTTATGGGAAGAAACAGGAGGTACACATCAGGAATTAAAGGAATCATTGTGCTTCCTAGTGTTCAGACTAGGAAAGTTCAACAATAAACATTCATCCATCAAATTCAGATCCATTTAATCCAATACAGAATAGCAAGGGAACTGAACCTATTCCAAAAGCTTAAAGCACAAAGAAAGAATGAACCCAGACACAAGATTCAAAAGAATGAAAACATGGAATCTTTATAAAAAAAAAAAATAAAATAAAAAAAAAAAACACCTTACTGGACTACTGAGCTGTATTTTGGAAGTACTGAATAAATGTAACCTTAATAAAGCAGTCAGACCAATTCTCCTTACTGAAACAAGGCATATAAATGAATCATAACAATAGATATATTTCAAATCAAATAACCCTCCCAAAGAACTAACTGGAATAGAGTTAAATAAAGATACTAATAATAAAGACCTAAACAAGAAAAAAAAATGTTTTTCTCTGTAGTAAATCTTAACGGTCATGTACTATTTAATGCAAACTTTGTTCCATTTTCTTTCTACAGCACTTGGCCTCAAAGTCTAGGATCTCAACTAGTGTCTGAAGGTACGTTTGTCCTTCTATCTTGTTCACAGATATTCCAGAAATGCTTGTATTTTCTAGTCCTAAAGATAAAGCACCTGATCCCACAATGGACTGCTGCCTTCTTCAGATTTGATTCCTACCCTGCGCCTTGTTAGTATAGGCTGTATCCACCATGACCATAAAATGGATTAAACAGGTTAGGTTTCACACATAACAGGCATTAATTGTGGTAACCCACATCAATTTTTAATGAATACAATTCAAAAATCTCAGCATTTTTTAATTATTATATATGTTCATACTGATGTGCTTTAAGTTAAAATTGAAATTTACTGTGAACTTCACACAGTGCTTCAAAATTCTTACTTGCATGTCTTCTACAGACTAAAGTCAGTACAGTACTACAATATAAACAAGACATGACAAATATAACAAAATACATTAAAGGCATAATAAAAAAATTTTACAAGAACAAATTATGCAATTGTTATTATGAAATTGTGCATGTGCCAGTAACTCTATACCAATTGCCAGAAAGGAAGAGGGAGAAAATGCTTGTGAAGGATGGCCGATGTCTTTAATACGTTATATTGCTTATCATTCCAAGGTGAATTGAATTATATGCTTTGAACAAAATAGAAATGTTCCCCATAATATTCTGTGTCAGCTTCACCACCCAATGCACTATTCTGCTGGACTCAGTGGAGTATGTGTCATAATAGTATGCTATGTTGCCAGTAAGAACAGATTCCACTGTGCTGCTATAGAAGTTGGTCTGCAAAAATGGAGACATCCTGGCTTTGAACATCAAAGAAAATAAAGGCACTGGTGAGCCTTATCAACAATAGATGAAATGAGCTGTGCTCACTTCAAGTTATCAATGATAGCAGCTCAAAGAAATGTAAAGCTCCTGGTCTTCTCTAAAGCATATCCATTGTAGATGGAAGCATTATTGCCGTTCTGCTCCTTGGATTTTATAAACAGCTCCTTGGCTTTGCTGACATTAAGGTAAAGGTTGCTGTCCTTTCATCATTGTGTTAAGGCAATTTTATTTTCTCTAAGCTGAGAATGGTGGTACTATAAGTAAAAATAGTGATTGAATTAGAGGGGTGTTTTGCCAGATAGTCATACTTGAACAAGGAATACAACATGGGACTCTAGCCTACTCTGTTACTGTCTGAGCTGTGGATCTCTGCACCTGTTAAAACTCCAAAATTCAATTTATGGGTGACACCAAGTTCCAAGGTGAATAAATTGTTAATCAGCTTTGATGAACAGTGTTAAAGGATGATCTGTAGTCTAATAAACAGTATTAGGGCATAGCAGATTTTATTACTCAAGTGTACCAGGATAGAATGAATGGCATCCTTTGTGGGCTAGTTGTGGAAATAAGTAATCTAAAGGTGGCCCAGAGTATCTGGAATATTGGAGTGTCTAAGTCTCTCAAATCCTTTCATTACAGAGAGAATGAAGTTTAATTCATAATGCAATTTTGAATCAGGCTATACAGTATTTCATGCACATGATCATCAATTTTTATAAAATATTTTCCCACAAAAACAATACTGATAAGAAAAAAATATTTTAAGCAATTATTCAAATTTATCTTGGTTTTTTACTTCTAAACCAGACATGGTAACCATCAGGGATCACACTGGCAAGAAAACAGCACACAACTGGTCTCTACCCGATTTTCACTCTTTAACGTTATAACTTACTAAAGTAATTTTTTTTATTATTATCACACTTCATTTTCACTGAAAACACCCAATGCTTGAGATTTGACTGAAAACAACCGAGGCCTGAGAACATTTTCAGCTCTCTGTACAGGAAGGGACAAAATGTTTGTAATGAGGGATACACCCCATATGGTAATCAAATGTTCCTGGGTTAAGGCTAATAAGGTCAAAGGAAAGACAAGAGGACTGTGCATTCCATTCATGTGACATCAGGAAATTATAAGAGGGACCTAGCAAAAGGAAAAATACAATTCACATAAGACTTTAGAGAGGGTCTAAGCTCTACTAATCTGTGAAACTTTACCAGATGTCACATAAACTGGGCTTGGACACTCATTCAAGCTGCCTGCTGCTTGGTATTTTTGTATTTAAGAGTTTACCACTCTAATAACTAAGATGATGGGAGTAGAAGGACCTTACCTAATTAAACCCAGAATTTGTAAACACCAACTGGACTAATGATCTAAATTAATTTTAGATTATAAAAATCTAAATGTATTCAAACTGTACATTTAAGTAGTATTAAATTCAGGGCTTGACATGTTTGTAAAGAATTACTGCTGCTTTTGCAGCACAGTCAGGTCCTCGTAAAAGTAAACACATTTGTGCCTATGCTAAAACATTAATGTGAAAACAATGCTTGAATTGGTAAAAGGTAAAAGCTAAAAATATTTATTTATAAAATAAGGATGACTCAGTAGCTCAGCGGTTAGTGCTTCTGCCACTTAGATCCAGGATTTCACGTTTATATCCTACACCTGGATATCGTCTATGTGTATTTTGCACATTCTTCCTCTGTGTTTCCTCTTGGTACTCCAGTTTTACTATCACATTCTGAAATATGTGCCAGTTAGGTTAAGTGGTCATTGAGTTTTGTGTGGGTGTGTGCATGAGCGGGTCCTGAGAAAGACTGTCTTCTAATTGCCTCCATCCTGCTGGGACATCCTCTGGTGTCAATCTTGACTTAGATTATGCAGTTTTGAGAATGAGGTTTCTATTGCAGGATGGTGCATTTTTATTTAAAATGAAAAAAAAAAAAAAAATTACAAAAAAAACAAAACTGTGGTTGACATATATGGTGGATTTGCAGTATAAGAGGCATAATGAAGTTCTCACTGGAGTTTGACATATATGGTGGATTTGCAGTATAAGAGGCATAATGAAGTTCTCACTGGAGTAAAACAGTATATCTTAATTTTATTTGTAATTTAGTCACTTTTTCACCAAAACACCTTACGAGGGCTCATTAAAATGAAACCAGGCAAAACTGTTCCAAAAATGTTCACTAGATACCCATGTGGTGCATTTCCATGTCAGAATAAACTTCTGGTCAGTCAAAGTACTGTGACTAGCTAATGTGCTTTTGTTTCATCAGATGTGATGTGACATCTGATAGAAATCTTTCCCTCTGTCAGTATTCATCTTGATTTGGCAAATGTATCCTCGATCTGCGGAATAAATACTGATAGGACTGGCAGGATAAGACGTTTCCTTGCTTATTGTTTTGACAGATTTCTTGGCACTAGAGCAATTTAGCTGATAACAATAGTGAAATCAGCAGTTTTTGACTGATAAAGTAATAAACTGTATTGAAACTTGACCCAAATGTGTGTTTTGCAGCATCACTGCCCCATTTCACCCATTAGTCAACGTATTTGTCTTTTAGATAGATAGATAGATAGATAGATAGATAGATAGATAGATAGATAGATAGATAGATAGATAGATAGATAGATAGATAGATAGATAGATAGATAGATAGATAGATACTTTATTAATCCCAATGGGAAATTCACATTCTTCAGCAGCAGCATACTGATACAACAAATAATATTAAATTAAAGAATGATAATAATACAGGTGAAAAAAAACAGACAATAACTATGTATAATGTTAAATATTAACATTTACCCCCCCTGGTGGAATTAAAGAGTCGCATAGTTTGGGGGAGGAACGATCTCCTCAATCTGTCTGTGGAGCAGGACAGTGACAGCAGTCTGTCGCTGAAGCTGCTCTTCTGTCTGGAGATGACATTATTTAGTGGATGCAGTGGATTCTCCATAATTGATAGGAGCCTGCTGAGCGCCCTTCGCTCTGCCACAGATGTTAAACTGTCCAGCTCCATGCCAACAATAGAGCCTGCCTTCCTCACCAGTTTGTCCAGGCGTGAGGCGTCTTTCCTCTTAATGCTGCCTCCCCAGCACACCACTGCGTAGAAGAGGGCGCTCGCCACAACTGTTTGATAGAACATCTGCAGCATCTTATTGCAGATGTTGAAGGAAGCCAGCCTTCTAAGGAAGTATAACCGGCTCTGTCCTTTCTTGCACAGCGCATCAGTATTGGCAGTCCAGTCTAATTTATCATCCAGCTGCACTCCCAGATATTTATAGGTCTGCACCATCTGCACACAGTCACCTTTGATGATCACTGGGTCTATGAGGGGTCTGGGCCTCCTAAAATCCACCACCAGCTCCCTGGTTTTGCTGGTGTTCAGGTGTAGGTGGTTTGAGTCGGACCATTTAACAAAGTCATTGATTAGGTCCCTATACTCCTCCTCCAGCCCATTCCTGATGCAGCCCACGATAGCAGTGTCATCAGCGAACTTTTGCACATGGCAGGACTCCGAGTTGTATTGGAAGTCCGATGTATATAGGCTGAACAGGACCGGAGAAAGTACAGTCCCCTGTGGTGCTCCTGTGTTGCTGACCACAATGTCAGACGTGCAGTTCCCAAGACGCACATACTGAGGTCTGTCTTTAAGATAGTCCACGATCCATGCCACTAGGTATGAATCTAATCCCATCTCTGTCAGCTTGTCCCTAAGGAGCAGAGGTTGGATTGTGTTGAAGGCGCTAGAAAAGTCTAGAAACATAATTCTTACAGCACCACTGCCTCTGTCCAAGTGAGAGAGGGATCGGTGTAGCATATAGATGATGGCATCTTCCGCTCCCACCTTCTCCTGATATGCAAACTGCAGAGGGTCAAGGGCGTGTTGAACCTGTGGCCTAAGGTGGTGAAGCAGCAGCCTCTCCATGGTCTTCATCACATGTGATGTCAGAGCAACAGGCCGAAAGTCATTCAGCTCACTAGGACGTGATACCTTTGGGACTGGGGTGATACAAGATGTTTTCCAAAGCCTCGGAACTCTCCCCTGTTCCAGGCTCAGGTTGAAGATGCGCTGTAGAGGACCCCCCCAGCTCCGATGCACAGACCTTCAGCAGTCGTGGCGATACTCCATCTGGACCCGCTGCTTTGCTGGCACGAAGTCTCCTCAGCTCTCTGCTCACTTGTGCTGTTGTAATTATGGGTGGGGATGTCTTTCCTATGCTGGTATCAGCAGAAGGATGTGTGGAGGGTGCAGTACTCCAAGGTGAGAGTGAGAGTGGGTTAGGGTGGTCAAACCTGTTAAAAAAGTTGTTCATTTGGTTTGCTCTCTTCACGTCTCTCTCAATGGTGGTACCCCGCTTCGAGCTGCAGCCAGTGATGATCTTCATCCCATCCCACACTTCCTTCATGCTGTTATTCTGCAACTTCTGCTCCAGCTTTCTCCTGTACTGCTCCTTCGCCGCCCTGAGTTGGACTCGGAGTTCCTTCTGCACGCGCTTGAGCTCATACTGATCACCGTCTTTAAAAGCCCTTTTCTTCTGGTTCAAAAGGCCCTTGATGTCACTTGTAATCCATGGCTTGTTGTTAGCATAGCAGCGTACTGTTCTTACTGGAACTACAATGTCCATACAGAAGTTGATGTAATCAGTAGTGCAGTCAACAACTTCCTCAATGTTCTCATTATGAGATCCCTGCAGGATATCCCAGTCTGTAGTTCCAAAAAGTTCTCTCAGAGTATTCTCAGCCTCCAGGGTCCACTTCCTGAATGATCGTGTGGTTACAGGTAGGACTCTAACTTTTGGTTTATAGTGAGGCTGAAGCAGAACCAGGTTATGATCTCCTTTCCCAAGCGCAGGCAGCGGGGTGGCACTGTATGCGTCTTTAACGTTTGCATACAGTAAATCAATAGTCTTATTTCCCCGGGTGTTACAGTCCACATACTGGGAGAATGCAGGTAATGTTTTGTCCAGCGTCACATGGTTAAAGTCTCCAGCGATTAGCACAAGCGCCTCAGGGTGCTGCGTTTGTAACTTAGCAACAGCGGAATGGATGATGTCACTCGCTGACTCCACGTCTGCCCGAGGAGGAATGTATACAATAACAACAATGACATGTCCAAACTCTCTGGGCAAATAGTAGGGACGTAAACTTACGGCCAACAGTTCGATATCCCTGCAGCAAGTGGAGATTTTGACGTTAACATGTCCAGAGTTACACCACCGTGTATTAACATAGAGAGCGAGTCCTCCTCCTTTGTGCTTACCACAGGTACTTGCATCTCTGTCCGCTCTAACTGTGCTAAACCCGGGTAGTTCCACGTTGGCATCTGGGATGGTGTTATTTAGCCACGTTTTACTCAATTTGCAGAGATTTATGTACTCCTCAAGTTCATCTTTTAGCTAAGTTTGTATGAGTCAGGAGGCAGGACAACTTTTCAAATAATTTACATATTTGTTTTCATATGCAGGGTGGATTGATTGTACCATTATTGCTATTAGATGGGCCTCTAATTAAACTATTTTTTGTATTTATAATGTGTTATTTGATCATTTCATGGGTAATGTACACTCTTCTTTGCATTTTTAATAATCAAGGCTTAACTAATATTTTACATTTTAGGATTTAATAACCACTACCAAAAATGCTTACATCTGCTAAATAAAAAATGAGCATAAAAAAAAAAACAAAAAAAAACACATTTTCTATTATTCATCGAAAATCCCCACTTCCAGGGTAAATGTACTGCTGTTCATGGCAAGCACTGCTCCAAAAACAAAACAAAATTTGGAAAGGTTAAAATAATAATTCTGTTTTCATGTTAGTTGTGTCCAGGGATTCAGTGACACCCCCATCATCCACAACTGAGATGAACACATCATCCGAATATGTTTACACAGCATGCAAGTATTGTCTCCTGCCTCCTGACTCTGGCTCCCTGAGGTGAGGCAGAGGTCTCCTATAAACCAGAGTCTGGAAGTGCTACCATTGTGTAATCCAAGTCCAAAGTAAACACTTCCAGGTCAGGTAGGTAATTTTAAAAAGTAGTGAGGGCTCACCAAGCAACCCCCACCACAGTACCCATGGCATGGAGCAGAGTTGTTTCATGGGACTAACATTTCCAACATGCCCCATCGTCTGGAAAATGATAGCTCCAACACAAGAACAATGCCCTCTAACGTATCGGGGAGTATATACTCCAAAAAGGTTAACTTCCCCAGACCTTCATTATCCTGGCCTCCCTTCCAGGCAAAGGGTCACCGTTTCTTCTGGACAGGATGCCAGAAATTCTTGTATGGTAGTTGCAAGCAATATCATTCTCAAGCTCACTTGATGTAATTCAGGATTGGGGATTGTGGGGGGAGTGGCGTGCCCACCAGCACACATACACACAACTACATCCACACTGGGTCACTGTGGAATGACCAATTCACCTAACCTGCACATATTTGGAATTGTGGGAAGAAAGCTCATGCAGATCTGTGGCAGACCATGAAAAATGGGCATGGACAATGAGGTGCACAGGAACGGAACCCAAGATGCTCATATTTGTTTGTTTAAAACTTTCAGTGCTTTTTTGTTTATATTCCTTAATGTTAAGCACATACAGTAAATTATACTTGCTAAGAAATATTATACAGTGTGAATAAGACGCTATACTGCGCCCGATCCAGCACAGACTCATACTAAGGCACGTGTAAAAACACACTAAGACTTTATTTTCCGTCACCTGTGGGGCACATCTTCCCCGTGAACCCCACAGGCAATACACAGTCCCAAAAGCACTCGCAGTTCACACAAAGCACTTTCTTCTGGCACCACCACTCCTCCCGTCAACCTCATCCTCTTCCTCCCGATTCTGGCCCTTGAGTGGTGGTCGCTGGCCCCTTTTATAGTTCACTCGGAAGTGCTCCCGCTGCTTGATCACCGAGTTCCAGCTGCACTTTAAGGTGTGGTGAACATGCTGCAGCTCAGGAGTCCCAAACACAGCACCCCCTGGCGGTGCCTGCGGGACCCAACAGGGTTGCACCCAACTCCAATTCCCATGGAGCCCTGTGGGAAACCAAGGCACGGCTCACAACAACACAACATATTATGACAAGTAAATTTCCATCTTAAAAATGCTGTAAAATTCAATCATTCTCAAGCAAAATTGACTACTACAATGCTTTACATTCAGACAGCTCAAACTGTTCACTTACTACTGTACAAAAATTAAAAACACACAGGCAAGTATTGTAACTAAAAGTAGCATGACCATATAATGCCAAGTTTTTAAATCACTTTATTGACTTCCAGTTAAGTTTAGAGATGATTTAAAAAATTCCTTCATCCCTCACCTTATACAAATCGTAAATGGTTTAGTTCCTCCTTACCTCTTAGAGTTTACCAGAAACCATTTTGCAGTTCTGCAAAATTTCAGATAATGAACTGATGCAAGTTTCATATTAAAGTTACACATACAAGTGAAAATCTTAACAACAAATATCAACAGTTTATAAATTTGGATTAACAGATAAATAAACTGAGACAACACCTAATTTCATATCTAAACAGGGGCTATGATAACACATACCATGAATGTACTTGACCACATTGACGCTGAGGCCATGCCGTGATATGGTCATCAATACCTCTCCAGCACTTTTTCTCCATGGAAGATTGTGAGGAGGGCACCAAGATGTTATTGCACTAAAGAGGAGCTGCAGGTCATCTTTCTGAGCGAGCTCTTCAGCAGGAGAAACAAAACTACAGAGTTTCACCAAGATCTACAAGAAACAAAAAAGAAAACTGAATGATGAACCAAATAACAGATTACAAACATAACAAAAATTAACAGTATTTAATATATTATATTGATATAATAATACTTAAATATGAAATAAATAAATAATTAAAGGACAAGACACCATATGTAACATTAGACCATGAATTCTTATTTTAGAGACAATTCTGTTTTTTAATACAAACGACAGAATTGATAAACAAAACTTGCTTGTTTGGAGAAAAACTCTCAGCACTTTCAGGAAACTGACAACCACGTAATTTATGATTATTTTTATTCTTTTTTAAATGATTTGTAAATCAGACAAAAAGTTTTTTATTCCCTTGATAAGGAACAGTAAAAGCAACACTGATTGTCAAACCTTTATATTTAAGTCCAGAGTAAGCATAAAAAGAACTAGCAAAAATACAAAAACAATGTTACATACTGTGAAAAACTATTTATTTTACAAAATATTGAGTTCCAGGCATTAACAAACCTGCACAAAGACTTTCTGAAGCAAAGCCCTTCTATCAGCCAGGGGAACTTCTGTCTGAGAAGCTCCAGGAACATCAGGCACATGTGGAAGGTCAAAGAAAAGGTACAGACACTTGACCAGAGTTGAGGGTACAGACATTGTTGTCATGCAATCCACTGTTTTCTGAAAAGACAATTGAGAAAAAACTGATTTAATAATATGTTAAAAAAATAAAATAAAATTATGAAAAGCTAGGATGAACATTGCAACTATGTCTTTCAGTCTAGGCTAAAAGAAGAAACAAACCTCGTCAATGGATAGGTTGTCATTTTCTTCTCATCTGAGTAAAATATTAGTGCCTGACCTGCTGCTCTTTATTACACTACTAAGTAACTAGTGCTGCATTTGTTATATGGCAGAGCTGGGAGGTTGAAAGTCGCAACTGCATCATTTGTAACCTCTGTTCATTTGCAATAACCAAGTGGAAATGTAAACACAGATGCCACCATGAAAGCAGGTGTTTGGCTGGTGGTTAAGCAACAAATGCTAACTAATAGTTCAATAGTCCAGAACAAAGAAAAACAGAAGAGCAAGAAAGGTGCAAAAAGTTTGATGTCATGTCTAAAACAGATTTGTACGCTCTTAGCAAAGATAAACACTACTATTTCTACTCTAAGGTTGAAACTCAAAAACTACAACAAAGCGACCATTCAACACAATGTATGAACAGCAGCACGTATTACGCTATGGAAATGTTGACGTTTACTTTCTGAATAATCAGTAATATAGATTGAGGTGATTAATTTAAAGTAAATCTGTCTAATAAACAAATTAAACCTATCAAGTGTACTTACTGTTCACAGTGAACATCATCATTTTGGATTGATGTCATAAGCTGAAGTCACAACATTATTCCATGTACTGTAACTACACTTCTCCATTTGAACAAAATTTAGCAATGCTAAGGCAAAATCAATCCACAAGGCCCTTCAGTCGGTGTCCTAGTGTCTTTGCTTAAGAAACTATCTTAATATATAAGCTGATATTTATCTTCCTCCATAAGAAAGTCACCTCTCAATTTAAAATTTTTTTAAATGAAAAGATTCAAACTCTCACCAACGCTAATAAGTGCTAACCTAGGAATAGGTCTAGTAGGTCTCCTCTGACTTTCTCCAATATGGTTGTGCCCTTGTTGCAATATGGACATCAAAACTGCATGTAATATTTCAGATGTGGCATAACAGGTGGATAATACATACCATCCTTGTCAAGTAACTCATACTATGTGCAATACAAAAAAAAAAACACACACTACATGCTTCCCCAAACAATCATGAGCATACAAGATAAGTCTTTCAATAACTTTTAATTATTCGATTTGTCTTATGAACCATAATGCAGTTGAATTTTCACAGATACAAACACTGAATCTGCGACAATTTTCAAATGCATGTCGCAAGCACTAATACCCAATCACCTCTGCAGACAATCCAAGTACAACTTGCTACTATTTGTGAAACGGGGCATGGCTGGATGTTTGGGGCAGGGCTAGATGTTGCTGATGGTGCATTCTGGGACCGCCTAATTTACCTTACAAAGAGGTTTTCAGGAAGGATTAGTTTTGTTAAGAAGCAGACACCTATATTTGCCTTTTTAGTCACTTTAGGAAACTGCATTTAATTTTTAAATTCTTCTGTTACTGTTATGTTCTTTTGCTCAAAATCACCCCAATTACTATTTTTAATGCTGCATTTTCTTCAGTTATTTCATTGTCATCCCCTATTCCTTCTAAGTAAATGAATGACATTATCCTGCCCTATATAAAGTACACTGTTCAATGTACCAACACTGCTTTTAAAACTTGACATTTTTATTTTATATTTTTAAATCTGCACATCAATTTGAAGTTAACTTTACTGAAATTAAAGTTAGTGTGTTCATATGAATTAATATTTAAAGTGACCTGCTCAGTATTTGTCCTTTGTTTTGAAATTCATTAGTCATTTTTGATTAACCATTTCTTAAAAACATTATGGCAAAAATGTGCAGAGGATAACAGAGTGTAAAAACTTTTTGTTTTGTATAATACAACATCACCTGTTCTTTTTCAACTATCAGAATGTCATTCATATGCATCTCAATAATTTCAGTTTTCAACACAACATACTATAGTGGGTGCAGTTGAATGATGAATGGGATCAAGAAATTATAAAACTCTGTCATATCCTGAATTCTCAATTTAAATTCACCCCTCAATGACCCCCAAAATTCCCATAAATGCATTTGTAATTGGAATGCTTAATCAGTTCCAAGATATACTGTACAGTCATATGAAAAAGTTTGGGAACCCCTCTCGGCCTGCATAATAAATTTACTCTACTTTCAACAAAAAAGATAACAGGGGTATGTCTTTCATTTCCTAGGAACATCTGAGTACTGGGAGTTTTCCGAACAAAGATTTTGAGTGAAGCAGTATTTAGTTGTATGAAATCAAATCAAATGTGAAAAACTGTCTGTGCAAAAATTTGGGTCCCTTTGTAATTTTGCTGATTTGAATGCATGTAACTGCTCAATGCTGATTACCTGCAACACCAAATTGGTTGGATTAGCTTGTTAAGCCTTGAACTTCATAGACAGGTGTGTTCAATCATGAGAAAAGGTATTTAAGGTGGTCAATTGCAAGTTGTGCTTCCCTTTGACTCTCCTTTGAAGAGTGACAGCATGGGATTCTCAAAGCAACTCTCAAAAGATCTGAAAACAAAGACTGTTCAGTATCATGGTTTAGGGGAAGTCTACAAAAAGCTACCTTAGATGATTACACTGTCAGTTTCAACTGTAAGGAATGTAATCAGGAAATGGAAGGTCACAGGCACAGTTGCTGTTAAACCCAGCAGGTCTGGCAGGCCAAGAAAAATACAGGAGCGGCATATGCGCAGGATTGTGAGAATGGTTACAGACAACCCACAGATCATCTCCAAAGACCTGCAAGAACATCTTGCTGCAGATAGTGTATCTGTACATTCTTCTACAATTCAGCACAATTTGCACAAAGAACATCTGTATGGCAGGGTGATGAGAAAGAAGCCCTTTCTGCACTCACGCCACAAACAGAGTCGCTTGTTATATGCAAATGCTCATTTAGACAAGCCAGATTCATTTTGGAACAAAGTGCTTTGGACTGATGAGACAAAAATTTAGTTATTTGGTCATAACAAAAACCGCTTTGCATGGAAGAAGAAGAACACCGCATTCCAAGAAAAACACCTGCCACCTACTGTCAAATTTGGTGGAGATTTCATCATGCTGTGGGACTGTGTGGCTAGTTCAGGGACTGGGGCCCTTGTTAAAGTCAAGGGTCGGATGAATTCAGCCCAATATCAACAAATTCTTCAGGATAATGTTCAAGCAGCAGTCACAAAGTTTAAGTTACGCAGGGGTTGGATATTCCAACAAGGCAATGACCCAAAACACAGTTCGAAATCTACAAAGGCATTCATGCAGAGGGAGAAGTTCAATGTTCTGGAATGGCCGTGATAGTCCCCTGACTTGAATATCATCGAAAATCTATGGGATGATTTGAAGCAGGCTGTCCATGCTCGGCAGCCATCAAATTTAGATAGATGGATGGATGGATGGATGGATAAATATTAATCCCCAAGGGAAAATTCACATACTCCACCAGCAGCATACTGATAAAAAACAATATTAAAGAGTGATAAAAATGCAGGCATAACAGACAATAACTTTGAATAATGTTAACGTTTACCCCATGTGGAATTGAAGAGTCGCATAGGGTGGGGGAGGGACGATCTCCTCAGTCTGTCAGTGGAGCAGGACAGTGACAGCTGTCTGACGCTGAAGCTGCTCCTCTATTTGGAGAGGATACTGTTCAGTGGATGCAGTGGATTCTCCATGATTGACAGGAGCCTGCTCAGTGCCCGTCGCTCCGCCACAGATGTCAGACTGTCCAGCTCCGTGCCTACAATAGAGCCTGCCTTCCTCACAAGTTTGTCCAGGCGTGAGGCATCCCTCTTCTTTATTCTGCCTCCCCAGCACACCACCGCGTAGAAGAGGGTGCTCACCACAACCGTCTGATAGAACATCTGCAGCATCTTATTGCAGATGTCGAAGGACGCCAGCATTCTAAGGAAGTATAGTCGGCTCTGTCCTCTTTTGCACAGAGCATCAGTATTGGCAGTCCAGTCCAGTTAATCATCCAGCTGCACTCCCAGGTATTTACAGGTCTACACCCTCTGCACACAGTCACCTCTGATGATCACAGGGTCCGTGAGGGGCCTGGGCCTCCTAAAATCCACCACCAGCTCTTTGGTTTTGCTGGTGTTCAGTTGTAGGTGGTTTGAGTCGGACGACTTAACAAAGTCCTTGATTAGGTTCCTATACTACTCCTCCTCCTGCCCACTCCTGATGCAGCTTACGACAGCAGCGTCATCAGCAAACTTTTGCACATGGCAGGACTCCGAGTTGTATTGGAGGTCCGATGTATGTAGGCTGAACAGGACCGGAGAAAGTACAGTCCCCTGCGGCACTCCTGTGTTGCTGACCACAATGTCAGACCTGCAGTTCCCGAGACGCACATACTGAGGTCTGTCTGTAAGATAGTCCATGATCCATGAGACTAGGTATGAATCTACTCCCATCTCTGTCAGCTTGTCCCTAAGGAGCAGAGGTTGGATAGAGTTGAAGGCACTAGAGAAGTCCAAAAACATAATTCTTACGCTCCAATGCCTCTGTCCAAGTGGGAGAGGGATCAGTGTAGCATGTAGATGATGGCATTCTCCGCTCCCACCTTCTCCTGGTATGCGAACTGTAGAGGGTCAAGGGTGTTGCAGACCTGTGGCCTCAGGTGGTGAAGCAGCAGCCGCTCCATGGTCTTCATCACATGTGACGTCAGGGCGACAGGCCTGAAGTCATTCAGCTCACTAGGACGTGATACCTTTGGGACTGGGGTGATGCAAGATGTTTTCCAAAGCCTTGGGACTCTCCCCTGTTCCATGCTCAGGTTGGAGATGCACTGTAGAGGACTCCCCAGGTACAACGCACAGGCCTTCAACAGTTGTGGCGATACTCCATCTGGACCCGCTGCTTTGCTGGAACGAAGTCTCCTCAGCTCCCTGCTTGCCTGGGCTACTGTAATTGTGGGTGGGGGGAAACTCTCTCCTATGCTGGTATCAGCAGAAGGATGGGTGGAGGATGCAGTACTCTGAGGTGAGAGTGACAGTGGGTTAGGGTGGTCAAACCTGCTAAAAAAGTTGTTCATCAGGTTTGCTTTCTCCCTGTCTCCCTCAATGGAGGCACCCCGCTTCGAGCTGCGGCCAGTGATGATCTTCATCCCATCCCACACTTCCTTCATGCTGTTATTCTGCAACTTTTGGTCCAGTTTTCTCCTGTACTGCTCCTTCGCGCCCTGAGCTGGACTTGGACTTTCTTCTGCATGCGCTTGAGCTCACGTTGATCACCGCCTTTAAAAGCCCTTTTCTTCTGGTTCAAAAGGCCTTTGATGTCACTTGTAATCCATGGCTTCTTGTTAGCATAGCAGCATACTGTTTTTACTGGAACTACAATGTCCATACAGAAGTTGATGTAGTCAGTAGTGCAGTCAACAACCTCCTCACTGTTCTCACTATTTGACCCCTGCAGGGTATCCCAGTCCATAGTTCCAAAGCAGTCTCTCAGAGCCTGCTCTGCCTCAAAGGACCACTTCCTGAATGAGCGTGTGGTTGTAGGTAGCTCCCTCACTCTTGGTTTGTAGTGAGGCTGAAGCAGAACCAGGTTATGATCTGCTTTCCCAAGCGCAGGCAGCGGGGTGGAGCTGTATGCGTCCTTAACGTTTGCATACAGTAGGTCAATAGTCCTATTTCCTCGGGTGTTATAATCCACATACTGGGAGAAGGCAGGTAATGTTTTGTCCAGCATCACATGGTTAAAATCTCCAGAGATTAGCACAAGCACCTCGGGGTGCTGTGTTTGTAGTTTAGCAACAGAGGAGTGGATGATGTCTCCCGCTATCTCCACGTCCGCGCGAGGAGGGATGTAAACAATAACAACAATGACGTGTCCAAACTCTCTGGGCAAGTAATAGGGACGCAGACTTATGGCCAACAGTTCGATGTCCCTGCAGCAAGTGGAGATTTTGACATTTACATGTCCAGGGTTGCACCACCTTGTGTTCACATAGAGAGCAAGTCCTCCTCTTTTCCGCTTTCCACAGGTATTTGCGCCTCTGTTCGCTCTAACTGTGCTAAACCCGGGTAGCTCCACGTTAGCATCTGAGATGTTAGTTGTTAGCCATGTTTCACAAAAACACAACAAACTGCATTCTCTGTAGGTCCTGACATTTTTCACCAGCACAGCTAGTTCATCGATTTTATTTGGTAGTGAGTTCACATTTCCCAGGATCACAGAAGGCACCTAAGGCTTGTATCGCCACTTCCTCACTAGCCGCTTAGCCTTTAGCTTAGCGCCAGCTCTGCTGCCACGATACCGCTTTCTTACCTCATCAGGTAAATAGGGAACCATACAGGCAGTGGCTTTTTTTCTCAGCGCTAGAATTTGACTACCTGAATAGACGAGTCTCAGTGTGTAAAAATCCATTTCCAAGTAGTAAAAAGTGTCCAGGAAACGAGTCCACATAAAAGAAAGTGGTAGGAGTGATTCCAGAGAGATAGAAAAAAGGTAGAAAGATAAAGAAGATAAAGTCCTACACGGAGGTGCAGGAAAGGCTGCCACTCACGGCGGTGCCTAACTACTAATTTAAATAAATAAATTTAACTGAACTGGAGAGATTTTGTATGGAAGAATGGTCAAAAATACCTCCATCCAGAATCTAGACACTCATCAAAGGCTATAGGAGGTGTCTAGAGGCTGTTATATTTGCAGAAGGAGGCTCAACTAAGTATTGATGTAATATCTCTGTTGGGGTGCCCAAATTTATGCACCTGTCTAATTTTGTTATGATGCATATTGCATATTTTCTGTTAATCCAATAAACTTAATGTCACTGCTGAAATACTACTGTTTCCATAAGGCATGTCATATATTAAAAGGAAGTTGCTACTTTGATAGCTCAACCAATGATAAACAAAAATCCAAAGAATTAAGAGGGGTTCCCAAACTTTTTCATATGACTGTTTATGACTACTGTTCTCTGATATGTACACTGCTATAATTAGGTTTAGGAACATAGATAATAGTGATCTATTAGGTCACATCTGTTTGAAAAACTTTTTTTGTGCATACAGGGCACATTTAAGATAGATATTGGTTACTGTTCATATTGATTATGGACTGCATACAAAATTAATTTGAACGGCCAAGCAAAAATTTGATGTAAGCCAAAAATTGAACTGGGTCAGTTTTCGCTACAGTGTGAATGTAGCCCAAAATTCAATGTGTTCAAGTGGCTTGCAATGCCAAATTAAAGAGCTATTCATCCACTGTGGGCTTTACAAATCTTGCACCTATACCCAACTACAGATAAATAATGTGCATACTGTATACACCACTTGTCCTTATTGTTATTGAAAATTTGATTCATTAAATTCCTCCAAATTGGTAAAAACATGCCACATGTCACAAACCTGTCCAGAAGATGCAAGTAAGTTGATAGTAGTAAGCAGCATCCACCCTCGGCTTGCCTCTTCACTCTGGTTAACTTCCAGAAACTGAACTATTGCACGACTTGCAGCCTCTATCAAGAAAGATTACAACAGAAGTAAGCATAACAAATATATCTGTTCATTGTGAGCATAATTTCAATGTGATGCGATTTGATGCTGAGGCAGCAAAATGGCATAGTGGTTAGTGCTGCAGCTTTATGAAACCAGCAATCTGAGCACAAATCCCACATAAGGACACCATCTGCTGTGTCTAAAGGGTTCTTCTCCAGGTACTCTGATTTTAGCTTCACATCCACAAAGACACGTGTTTGGTTATTTGGCATAAATGTGAGTGTGAGATGTGATGGCCTGACACCCGTTCTGGGCTTTTTCCCTGCTTTTAGCTCAATGCCCACTAATTCATCACAAACCATAAAAATAAATAATAGTTTTGTAACATATGACTTACACAATTTATCTTTTGTTGATGTCAGTTTAGAAAAAAATGAAAAAACAATTCTTCATTATAAAGTCAAAATTTTTCTAATGGTAAGCAGTTCTTCAACATTTTCCAAGTATCACTCAGTGTTGGCAACTGTACCGACATTATTTGACTGACACAGTATCACCCTGTTCGATTTTCACTTCATTTTGGGTGTAGTCTTCAACTCTGACAATGCACAAAACTGCTCATCAGCACTTCAAAATGAAGATGTTTGACATTGGGCAGGAATCAATAATAACTTAGGAGCATTTTGAAGAAGACTATGCAAGTTATATAATTCCCTGAGATTGCTTGATTTGGCCCTGTACACATGAGCGTTCAAATCTTGGTTAAATGAATGTGTTCTGAACGACCTAAGCATTTAAGAAGAAAGGAAGATTTTGTGTAATCTATGAACAAATGCAACAATTTCCACATAAGGTCTTGAGTCAGTTTTGAGTTTTGATTGCCTGCTGCAGCTTGTACAACACTGTATTACACACTGGTAAACTAATATGCAAGTCAGTGTTAGCCCTGAAGAGAGACTACTTGTCACCTTGAGTTAAGCAATATGCAAACAGTACTTGTGTATGCACTCACTCACTAGCATTAATAATCCATTATAGCTAAAGTTAAGAAATTAGCACAAACCTATAAACTGTTTTGAATTCTCCATTATCATCATTACTATTTCTTTGATAATGTGTGTGTGTATATATATATATATATATATATATAATATACCCTATTTATATTATTTTAATCCTTTTCTTCCTTACATTTCCAGTATCTACTAAGAAAGTCCACCATTCAGAAAATTGTGCATGAAACATGTCATGTGCTGTGAGAATGTTTCAAGTGTCTTATCATGCCAGAGCCAACAGAACAGCTGTGGACTGATATTGCTGAAGGATTCTGCCAGTTCCCTAATTGTCCTGGATATCCAGTCCTCCAGAACGTTAAATGAACGAAATGTACACGCAATAAAGAACTTTTCTTTGTGCTCATTGGGATTTCGGCAGAAATTGACACCAAGAAAAAGCTGCATGCGATGTTTTTCTGCTGTCCTCCAAACGCGAATCCGAACAAATGCAAGTGATGAAAGCCCATTTGGATGGTCTGATTCACTGCAATGAGCAGAAAAACACATGGTGTTCAATCCGTGCTGAGACGGCAGAAAAATGTTCAGTTCAGATGTCCATGTGGACAGGGCCTTACAGACCATGTTAGGCAGTAAAAGTGATAAAAATAAATAAATAACTTGTAAACCCTTCAAAAATCCACCCATTCATCTTCTTATTCGTTTCTCCAGTTCAATGTCACAGGCAGTCAGTGAAAGAAGGAAACCAACACCAGACAATATCCTAGTCTGCCACAGGGTACATTCATGCACTCACCCACACTTTTCACAGCTGCTTATCAACCAATTATGCTTTCTTTGGAATGTGGTTAGAAAAGTTGAGTATCTTGAAAAACAAAAAAAAAACCTACAAAGACACAAGTTGAAGGTGGAAACTTCATATAGACAAAGAACAAGGCCTATAAATGAACTTGGAGTGGTGGCTCTGAGGCTAGGGATCTGCATTGGCAATCGGAAGGTTGCCGGTTCGAATCCCGTAAATGCCAATAGGGACTCTGCTCTGTTGGGCCCTTCAGCAAGGTCCTTAACCTGCAATTGCTGAGCGCTGAGTAGTGAGAAAAGCGCTATATAAATGCAAAGAATTATTATTATTATTATAACTCTTAAGCTTTAAATCACAATCACTAACTACTGAGCCATTGCAACAAAATTGTGCCATACTATCAAAAATGCAAATAATAATAATAAAAAAGCAGGTGTACATGACTGAATTGAGGACTGATCCCCCATTCAAATCAAGTCAAGTTTATTGAAATGTCTACTCAACACAACTGAATTCTTACTTGCATGTCTCCTAAGAGAAGTTGACATACGTAAGTGATATACACACATATATACTGTATACTGCATATGTGTGATAATGTAAATATTGAGAGAATATTCAGCATAGTGAAGGAGTTAATATTCCATTGTCAAGGACTGAGTTTGAAGTGGCACAGTAATAGATTATGTACGTATGTATGCATACACACAGACACACACACACACGTGGTGTATATTATTGTTTAAATGATAGTCGCCAAAAGGCACAAACTTCATTCAAAATATGGTCCAGGTCAGATGTAATTGCAAGGTAATAACAACATACCAGTGCCTCTTAAGATCACTATTATGCCATCATTTTCAAAATTTAATGTGCTTGCCTTTCGTTACATGATCTCCTGCCAGTCTTAACACCGAAAAGACAATTCTTCTAGCAACAATTTGCAGGAACTTTTTACATTTTTCTTATATCCATTTATAGCTCTTAAAAAAACCACACTATTGCCTAGCTGCCTGAGGACTGGGATTTTAAAAACTAGACATACACTATATGGCTAAAAGTATTTCAAAATTATTATATTCAAGTGTTTCAGCTGTATCCATTGTTAACAGGAGCATAAAAATCAAGCATACTGTATATCAAAATCAAGCATATCCACTAGGGCTGGGTATCAGCACTGATGTCTCCATTTCGATTCACAATCGAGTTTATCTTGATTGAATTAGCGTGCACTGCTATATTTGAAGTGCTGGCTTTTATAGAGATTACTTAACCATGCACAGAGAACATTAATATAATGTGACAAATTTCAGTAATACTTTATTTGAAGGGTGTCTACATGGGGACTTCATAACAATGCACAACCATAAAATGACATTTAAGAAGCAATACTTGATTAATAATGAACAGTTAACATCAGTATTTGCAAGATGTGGAACAAAATATCATTGCTCATTAAAAAAAAAAAAAAAAAACTTTTTCACAACATTGCACGTCAGAGTCCACAAATATGGGGGCTCCTTGTTTTAATACTTTGTAATGGCATCTACATTATAAAATGTACATATCATCTTGAAAATAACATTACTATGAAATAATCAAAAATTGCTTAAATAATAAGTATATTATTCAGCAACCTTTTCATGTGTTATGAATCTCCATGTAGACACCATTCAGCTAAACTGTTTGCCAAATTTATTCCCCTATTTGACATTTAAAATAATCTTGAATAAGTAAAAATTAAAGATACAGTGAGAAGACTCATGTCCTTGTATAATTCTACAAGTCACACATATCTTCAGTTGCTCACGTGTGGCAGTAACATTAATCCATCTCGAAAATGTGTCCTCACAGTTCCTCCTATGACAAAAAGGAAACAAGCATCTAGAGCTGCTAGTAATATGCTTAACCAGAAAGCACATTTATTGGACTTTCGAACACACAAACATGTTACTGAAGGGATCACGTGATGGAACAGCACATCTGAGATGCTAGAAATGTTTTTTGAAACACCACCCAGCCATCTCAGCAGCTCTGCATATTGGTAGTGAGATTGCTCTTGGTGTGGCTGTCTGCAACACATCTGCCACATTGTTTTTAATGTAGTGACATGTGATTGTCACATAGAAATCTGCTGCCCTGGATGTCCAGCTATTGCCAAATTAGGTCTGCCCGCTCCACTGATCTGAGAGATGTGGCAATGCCTTGCATAAGAACTTAATAAAGCTTAGGTACAATAACTTCACTCACTTGCTTTCTGCTTGGTACAGCATACCGCAGTTCCAAAACCTGTACCATTTGTCAAAAGCTCTTGTTTTCAACAATGGTGTGGGGTCTCTTTATTTTTAGAGTTAAAAACTGCTACAAACGCTGTTATTTTTTAGGCAAGAGGCAAACGGAAGCTTGGAGCTAAACCCCATCTCCAGTGTAGATTTAGGCTCTACTTGTTTGGATGTTGACTGAAGATTGTTTAAGGGTAACATTGAGATAAATGATTTCTCAAACTGGATGTGTTACAACAATGCTTAACTTCCGAGTTGCATAGCTTACATACAGCTTTGGTTTTATTCAGCTTTTCTTTACTGATGTACTCTCTGAATCCACAGGAAGTCCACACATCTGATTTAAGTGTTGAAGACATTGATTTCAGTTGAGGAGGACACACCATTTTATGTGAATAGTAAAGTGCTTTTTCCATTAAAAGTCTTAACAGGCTCAACTGGATCGGATGCCAAAAACAAAGATAAGCAAAAATCTACATATAGTAATTGAGCAGGATAGTTGAAAAAACTGCCCCTGGAAACAACATTAATTCAAGAACTGTGAGATGAGAGCTTCATGAAATGGACTTTCCATGGGTGAGCATCTACACACAAGCCTAAGATCACCATACACAATTCCAAGCTTTGGCTGGAGTAATGTAAAGTGAGACACCATTTGACTCTAGAGCAGTGGAAATGTAGTATGTGGAGTGATGAATTACATTTTACTATCTGTCAGTCTGATGGCCGAGTCTGTGTTTGGCAGATTCTAGAAGAACACTACCTTCTGGACTGATAGTGCCTACTATAAGGTTTGGTGGAGGAGGGATAATGGTCTGGGGAAGTTTTTCAGGATTTGGGCATGGCCACTTAGTTCTAGTTATGGGTACTGTTAATACTACAGCATACAAAAATATCTTACACAACTGTATGCTTCTATCTTTGTGGCAGCAGTTTAGGAAGGCCCTTTTCTGTTCCAGCACAACTTGTGCCTTGTGCACATGGCCAGGCACATAAAGACATCTCCTATGGTTTGTACAGAGTCCTGATCTCAACCTTACAGCTGCAAAGGTGGGGAGCAACTCCATAGTAATGCCCATGGTTTTGGAATGGGATTTCCAAAAAGCTCATACAGGTGTGATGGTCAGATGTCCACAAACCTTTACCCATTCAGAGTAAGTGTTGGCAAAGGCTATCCAATAATATATATGTAACGTAATGGCCTGTCTGACCACACTGATACTGTAAACTGACTGAAAGCGGCATCAAACACAGCATGTTGTGTTCATTAAAAAAAACAAAAGTCTTCAATGGAGTGTTAATAGTGAAATGATGTATAGTTAAAGACCTCTGAAATAAATCAACAATGAATGCCAATGTCCCCAACACTGTAGTTGAATAAAAGGCACTGAACAAATCAGTTTCACATACTCAAAGCTGAAGTTGGACACACACACATGTCATTTCTGAAATCCCAGGTAGCACATACCTGTTGATTTATTGGAGGCCCTTCTTCGGATTTCCGTCACCATTAATCTGGACACCTGTGTTGTAAACTGCAGGAGATCTGAAAACTTCTCTGTCATTGTACTGGGTGGAGCACTGCCAAACACCTTGTTTTAAAGAAGAAAAAAAAGTTACTACTGACTTATATCCTGGAAATGACAAGGACAAATACTATTCTGTTTTTTGATACATTCTCAGAAGCAGTATCCTTTTAAAACATAGTATGGAATTTTAGGAATAACAAATTAATAAATGTTTTTCTGACAATGTAAGGTTTACATCAAACACTGTTTCCATGTTTTATACCATACCGAGTTGTACATTTTAAGCACAGAAAATTTAAAACAGTTAGTTGGTGATTAGAGGTAGGATAATTCAGGAATTTAAGCAGGACATAAAAATACATAAGTGTAAGCTAGGCCAAGATGTGCCTCCTATCCATTATTCCAGGAATAGGGATGAAAGGAAGTGCACCTCCCTTTGTCAGTATGACACCTGTTTAAACAGATAATTTTCATCAAATATGCAGTAAAAGCTGAAAGTCCCAGTAAGTGGCACTGTAAGATTTAAGATTAAATATTTTTGTAAATTGTGTTCAAAAGAATTACTTATGAACATTTTTGAATCACTTCAAGTTTTTTTTGTCCATTGCCTCCTCATTCACTGGTATTAGAAATCCCCCACATATGATATACCATATAACTTGTCATGATGTCTAGGTATGCAAGACCTTGAGCCTTTTGGGGTTCCCCCTACTTTTGGTTCTTTAACCCCAAAATAAACCTAATTTTTAGACATTTTTTGGACCATATATTTACAGGAAATTACACCCTTATGATAAAGAGTAAATCAAAGGGTGTCTTCATCAAAAATTATCAGAAGTAGTAAAAAAGTGAAGTGGTACATGAAGTGGTACATGCCATATCAAAGAACTCCAGTGATTTACTCCCTAATCGAATATGAGGGGTCAAAGACATTCTTTTTCAGAAAATTTGAAAAAATGTCATTTTACGTTATTTCAAGATTGCTGTAAATAATTATGATAACATTTTAGATATTTGATGCTTTATCTGTGGCTCTAGCTCTCTAAAATCGACTCCCAGAAAGTTAAAAATGACACGTTTCAATCATAAACAAGTGTGGTATCATTTTAGACCATTTCAATGTCAATGATTTGATAATGATCTTATTCTGAATCCGTTACTAGAGACCCAGACCCCTATGGACCTCTACCAGAGGGTGAAAAATGACAAAAGTTCTATTACAATCAAGAATATTTAGACTTTACACATTTAAATTGAAGCACGTTTTAACATTTCAAACATCTGATGCAGCTATTCTTGTTTATTCTGTACTTCTACCTCATGATGTTATTCACTGCCTTTCCTATGAACACCATGAATTATTGTTGTTTACAATAATTTAGACTTTTTCCTTTGTCTCCTGAAGTGTGCTGTACATGTGAGGTATTATCAATACCATGACCCAAATATTCTAAGTTTATGTCCTCAGAAAAAGTTGACAAAAATCATTGTTAAAAAGTAGCACAGCAATAGTATGGTGGCATAATGAAAAATACTGAACAGCACATACTTTGCCAATCCTAATCTAGAAGACAATTTTATGGGACACTCCATCAGCAAGTGTCTAAAGCATAGGTGACTTTCTAGTTTAAAGTATTTTTATATGTTTAATATAATTATTTATTTTTATTTTTATAGTATTCCACCTATGTTCAGATTCAGCAGGTTGGAAAATGGATGGATGGATAGTGTATTTTATTTTTCTATGTGTAAATCTATATTCTCTTAACCCTCTTGTGTTTTGTGGGTCATACCTCAAGAGGTGGGGGCTTCCTAATATCACCATACCCAAGCTGTATTTCAGTCAAAGCAGATGGAGAGTACAGGCATGGCACATTGAAGGCTTGTGCAGTCAAGTGACTGTTGTTTTCTCTATTTAAATTTGCAGGAGTTTTAATTATTTTACATTCTGTTATTGGATTATTCTTTCAGATTGTGTTTTTGGACTTGTCCAGCAGACCCCCATGACCCTGTGTTAGGATATAGTGGGTTGGAAAATGACTGACTGACTTTTTTTCTCTTTTTGAACATTTTGTTATTTTCCAGGTCTTGTTAATAAATCTCTATATTTATAAATATTATTTTATGTATATCGGTCACTGCAAGCCAAAGGTTTCTCCACTTTTTTTGTCCTTGCAGAGCATTTTGATATTTTGGGGAATTTAATGTTATTCTAAGACCTAAACCCTTTCATACATGCATAGGCTGAAGCAGGTCTTTAAAGCTGGAGTTGCCAGTTTGAGTGAGGCCTTTTCCAGGCATGCAAAGGAGGTCAGTGAAGCCTTTTGGAGACATCAAACCTCTTTTCTTGTATGGTTCAGTTTTCAAATAATAATAAGATGATGCTATAGTTGTCTGATAAGCATAGTAAATTGTCATGCGGTGTATATGTTTTTAGCTGCTTGCTTGCTTTTCTCCAGTGTGGGCATTTTAAAAGAATACAGGAAGAGTATGACTTCAGGACTGTGCACAAAACAATATAAAGAGTGTCATTTACAAATGTGAAAGAAGAGGTTACAATGAGAAAGGTTTTCTGGTAGTGGATGGACCAAAATGGATTATTAGTATATTTCAACCAATGTGTTTGGTGGGACAGGGTATAAAATACAAAGTGGCATTCTTTTCAAACCCTTCCTGGCTTCCAAGTCAGCTCATTTCAATTTTGGCATGTTTTTTCTCCATTCTTCAAACTTTATTTTAGGAAGCAGTGTTCAGAAAGAAGTGCGGACTTTGCAAGATATACAGCTGTTATGTGGACAATGTTTCTGAAGTCCTGCAGCTAGATATTTTTGAACATTAACTGAACTGAAGGAACTACAAAAGGAAGTGAAATGTGAAATTCAGTAAGCAAAGCTGAACTATCCACATTACTAACCGAGAATGCTAAACCGGATGGACGCAGGGACATCCGGCCATGGGCCGTAGCCGCAAAAAGACGTACTGCGCAGGCGCCCCAAGAAATGAGGCGCCGCGAGAGGCGGCCGCGACCACAGAAAAAAGGAGTCAAACGCAGGCAACGCACACAGCGCCCATTGCACACAAAACTAGCACACAAAAAAAAAGAAGCCGCTCGCGCCCCACAAATCCCACACCCACCTCCAAGCACCCCCCCCCCCTTACAAGCAGCGGACGGGACACACACAAAGAGGACGATTCAACAAGCCCCTGGCACACAAAAAAAAAGAACCCGCAACCCAGCCTCCCCCATCACACAAGCAACGGACTGGACACACACAAAGAGGAGGATTCAACAAGCCCCTGGCACACAAAAAGAAAGAAGACGCTCGCGCCCCACCAATCCCACCACCCCCTCCAAGCAACATCCCCCCCAGACGCCAGCAAAGCACACAGCGCCGCACGAATCCCATTGCACACGAAACGGGACGCACACAAAGAGGAGGATTCAACAAGCTCCTACCACACCAAAAAAAAAGAAGCCGTGACCGCCACCCCAAGTCCATTAGAGACGAAACGGGACAGACTACGGACATGGCACACGAAACGTTCACAACAACGACGATTCAGACCCACAAACACACTAACATCAATAAGAAGTGACACCCAAAACCCCATTTCTAAAGGAACCATCCGCAGACACCTGCCAAACGATTGCGCCACTTAGCTGACAACGCGTTCAATAATGAGTCCACTATTGAGGAAAATTCATTGGGATTAATGAATGTCATTTGCAATCATTGTCATTCACTTAACTTCCCTGAAGAAACAAATGGCTATACAAGTAATGAATTTACACGTTGTTGTCAAAAGGGTCAGATTAGACTGCCTCCTTTACATTCATATCCTGAATATCTACAGAAGCTTCTAACTAACGATGTACCTGAAAGTAAAAACTTTATGAACCGCATTAGATCCTACAATAGTTCATTTGCTTTTGCACCTACTGCAGTAAATATCAGGCCACCAAAAGGCAATGGCCCATACTGCTTTCGCATATGTGGACAAATATTGCATCGCATTGGAACGGTGCACCCAGAAACAAATCAACAACGCAAATATGCACAAATCTACACACAAAGCCCCATTTCTAAATGAACCGTCCGTATTAAACATACGTCATCTCAACACGTTCACACTATGCAGCATAGGTGGATCTCATTACAATAAGGCACTATTAACCGTTCAACCGCAGAAAAGGCTCCATATTAACAGTGAGTGCGATCCTCCTTATTACTTATCCATATTTCTCACGCTGAAGAACAAACAAGTCATAAATACACGATCACAGGTACAAAACGATACGGCTCGGATAACGGGACCAAACACACGAACCCGCATGAAAAAACAAAATACACGGCGGCGCTTACAACGCGCTTCTGAACCTCCGGAAGAAAAAATGTCTCGGCTCCAAAAACGCAAAGCTCAACTAACACATTATCAGAAACGAGCGCATATGGACAGACACACTGAACGCGCATACAGCGCGCGTCTCAAAGTGCTGCATCGAAACAGGCACGGATTCAAAACGAAACACCTCCCGCCTCAGACATACAGAAACGGCAGCGAAGGGACAAAATAAATAAAGGTGGCTGACAACGCGTTCAATAATGAGTCCACTATTCAGGAAAATTCATTGGGATTAATGAATGTCATTTGCAATCATTGTCATTCACTTAACTTCCCTGAAGAAACAACTGGCAATACAAGTAATGAATTTACACGTTGTTATCAAAACGGTCAAATTAGACTGCCTCCTTTACATTCATATCCTGAATATCTACAGAAGCTTCTAACTAACGATGTACCTGAAAGTGAAATCTTTATCAACTGCATTAGATCCTACAAATCGATATCCACTATGAACATTAACAGTGGCACTGCACATGGCATCCGTCTTGCAAAACTGTTAATTATTGATGAATGTACAATGGCATCCACTCACTTACTCAACACCATTCATAAACTTCTACAAACGTTTATGAATAATAATCTTCCCTTTGGAGGAAAGGTACTTTTATTACGAGGAGATTTTAGACAGTGCTTAGCTATTATTCCACATTCCATGCGCTCAGCTATTGTTCAGTGCACCTTAAAATACGCAGACAATTGGCATTGCTTTCAAAAGATACAGTTAGTACAAAACATGCGATGTCCACATCCAGATCATAACAATTGGTTATTACAACTGGGAGATGGTACACTCACCAATACAGATAGACTTCTCCCAGATATTATTACAATTCCTCAAGCCTTTATCTGCGCCGACTTAGTTACAGACAGATTTGGAACAGCAATCTCATTAGACCAAATGCCCCTTTTAACACAACGCACTATATTATGTCCAAAAAATATTAATGTGGAAAACATAAATACCCAAGTCATTGCATTACTTCCTGGAGAGACACAATTCTTTCTAAGCTCTGACAAACTTGACTCTGATCACGACAATAACCATCTTCATTGACCTTACAAGTTCTGACCTGGAATTACCTTTTACACTTAAACGGCGTGTGCAAAGAAATTTTCCAATAAACCTTTACACTGTGCCACACACTTTATTGTTTGCTTTCTATTTGCATCATCTACACCTTCACACTATTCTATATCTCATTCATACATCACGCTCTTTGTCATTCCCAACACCAGGGGATGGCGAGCGAAGCGAGCAGGGGGCGGAGCCCCCTAGTAAGAACAGGATTGAGAATGGAATGCTGACTGACAACCTGGGATCACTGAGAAATGGCATTAGGGTGATGGCTGGCATGCACGTTTAATGTAATAATCATGCTGAATTAACAGGGGTTAAAACTGACTTTCAAGTTAGATCAAAAATTTAATGAATTCTACATAAGATTTGAGATGCCCGATTTTGCTTGGGAAATTTAGTCACCAAAGAACAGATTCAGGTCAGGAGTTAGTTTTTCTAATTAAAGTGAAACGTACATGTTATTCCAACAGCAGACACTACACAACCAAAAGCATTAAATGACTTCTGATCAGTGGAATTAGCTTTTCATATTAGGAATTCCTTTGAGAAGTTGATTAAGAGAGATCGCTAAACAAAACTGAGGCCTACCAGGGCCATTAACAATTTGCATACATAGCACAGAGTGTAAGATGTGACAGCGATACTTCTCAATTTACAGTATGAGCTCTTGGGAGGACCAAAAAACATTTAAGATTGTGGTTTATAGATTTATTGTCAGCTTTTAATACAATCCAGACCCAAATTTTAGTTGACAAACTGATCGATCAGTTCTAGTTGGAGCCTACGTTGGCAGGGTGGATTCTCTACTTTTAAGTAGCAAAACACCGAGAATGAGTGTTAATGCCCGTTTCCTTGATTGTCTTTACCTGTAGTATTACCTCAAGGCTAATGCATATCTATTTTTCTATTTACCATATATAAAAATGACTGCTGGAGCTCATACAAGAACAGACATATCCTGAAAATTGCAAATGATTCTGTCATTGTGAGCTTTCTATAAGACAAGGGGGCTCCGCCCCCTGCTCGCTTCGCTCGCCTACCCCCGGCGTTTTGAACCCGTGCCCGCTGGGCAGCTACGTGTCCGGATGACGCACGTTTAATACGGAGCGTTTGCCCGTGTCATTCTGGAGTCCCCCACTGGTAATACAGAGCTTCGTCCGTACTATTACGCGGTGCATTTTGGACTTCTGCGGACCCCGTAGTTTTTCTCGTTTCAGTTTGTATCTTTGGTCAGTTGAGCTCATGTTTTTCAAGCTTTTGAATTCCGGTCTTCATTATCTGTAACCTGCTGTCCATGTGCGTGGCCCCCTTGTTCAACCTGTTTAGGACGTTTTAATTTGCTTTCTACTCTGTCTTTAATTTCTGACCTAGCTTTATTCCGGTTTTGTTTCAATGAGACTGGGTCCGTGGTGATTATATGTAAAGGAGGCAGTCTAATTTTACCCTTTTGACAACTACGTGTAAATTCATTATTTGTATTGCCAGTTGTTTCTTCTGGGAAGTTAAGTGAATGACAATGATTGCAAATGACATTCATTAATCCCAATGAATTTTCCTCAATAGTGGACTCATTATTGAAGGCGTTGTTAGCCAACTGGCGTAAGCATTTAGCAGGTGTCTGGCGTTGATGTCCGCGACGGGCATGTTTTGCTTGTGGCGTTTGACTGACGCGTTGTTGCATGTACATTATTTGTGACGCGCTATTTTGTAGTTTTAATTGATTTGTCACCGCTTTGTGAAATAAGGAGGATCTCACTCACTGTTAATATGTATCCTTTTCTGCAGTTGAACGGTTAATAGTGCTTTATTGTAAGGAGATACACCTATGCTCACACCTATGCTGCCTAGTGTGAAGGTGTTCAGATGACGTATGTTTAATATTGACGTTTCCTTTAGAAATGTGGTTTTGGGTGTCACTTCTTATGGGGGGGGGTTGAGGATTGTTGTTGCGCGAGCGTCTTCTTTCTTTTTGTGTCCCATGGGCTTGACACCTACGCCGACACCCATGCTGCCTAGTGTGAGGGTGTCGACGTTCACTTTAGAATATGTGGCTTTGGGTGTCACTTCTTATGGATGTGTGGGGGGGATTGTTGTTGCGCGAGCGTCTTCTTTCTTTTTGTGTTCCTGTGTCTTGTTTGAATTCCCCTCTTTGTGTGTGTCCCGTCCCTTGCTTGTAGGGTCTGTGGGGTGGTTTTGTGTTCTTTTTTATTGTCTTCCATGGGCTTGTTGAATCCCCCTCTTGGTGTGTGTCCCGTCCCGTCTCGTCCCGTGCCTGTAGGGGGGGGGTGGGGTGGTCGTGCCTTGCCGTTGTGCGCTCGTCTGTTCTTCTTTTTTTGTTGTGTTTAGTTTCGTGTGCAATGTGTTTTGTGCTTTGCCCGCGGTTGAGTACTTTTTTATGTGCCTTTTCCTTTTTTCGGTGCTTGTGTGACTCCTTTTTGTATGTGCTCACTCCTTTTTTCTGTGGTCTTGTCCGCCACTCGCGGCCCCTCATCCGCCTTTGTCGCCCTCTTTTGTCCGCCTTTCTCCGACTCTCGCGGACTCTTTTTGCGCCTGCGCCTCTCGCGGACCCTCATCCGCCTCTCTCGCTCTCTTTTGTCCGCCTTTCTCGGCTCCTCAGCCGACTCTCGCGGACTCTTTTTGCGCCTGCGCAGTACGTCTTTTTGCAGCTACGGCCCATGGCCGGATGTGCCTGCGTCCATCATCCGGTTTAGCATTCTCGGTTAGTAATATAGATAAGGAGAAAAGCCATGGACTTAATGTTGATGGGTTTGTTCAATAGTCTGATCATTTTCTTCAGCTGGTCCCCTCCTCCCACTCCATCAACAATAATTATAAAGGAAAATGTGGACCAGGTTAAGGACTACAAATATCTAGGGACAATCATTGATGAAAAGTTAACCTTCAATCTTAACAGAGAATAATACATTTGGAAGAAAAGGCAGACATGGCTATTCTTTCATAGGAAATTGAATTGTTTCTTAAAGAGGGCAAAAGTGTAATTACATTTTTATAAGTCTTTTATTGAATCTGTTATTACATTTGCTTTTATATTTATCAACATTAAGATCATAAACTATTCTAAAAGCATTGTAAAAATTACCAGTAAGATTATTGTTTTGCACTGAGCTGTATCACAGGCAGGTTAGAAAAAAAGCCAACTTAATTCTGTCAGTCAATTGTCATCCACTTTCTTTTCTAAAATTTAGCTGTTGTCATCAGGCTCCAGATTTAGGTTCCCAAGGGTAAAAAGCAACAGATTTAGGAACTCTTATTCCTAGACATATAAATATTTTGAATTCTTTTACCAGTAGAGATGCTGCTGAATTCTGAACTTCTATTTTGTGTACTGTTAAAGGTAATTCTTCTTTGTACTAATCTTGACTGTGCATATATTAATATTCATTTTCAGTTGTTGTGTATTTTCTTATTTTGTGTATACAAAGTATTATAATTAAACATGATGTCATTCCTTCATTATACAATATTATATATCACCCTTTCATACACCAGTCATGCCACTGTTTCCTGGAAATGACATTAATTAAAGTACTACCTATAAAGAGGGTTCAGATAATCAGAAATAGACAAACTTAATCCCCAATGAATTTCCTGCTGACAGTTTCCCGTTTTTAAGTTCATTTTGTATTATCAGCATTGCCACTTTTTCTTTAATATAACACAAGCAAAACTACATGAAAGAGTTATAAACTCTTTTCTAAACCAGTGTTTTCCAATACAGGTCCTGCTGTCAACAAGGTACAAATAAGCCCTATCATGAGATGCTAGAACAATATGGGTCATTCCCATGCTAAGCCATAATGTGTATTTATTATTAGTGGATTAAAATTCATACCGAAGCAATAAAGGGTTGGGCAAAAGTACGTGTACAGTTGTTTGCATGGAGAAAGACAGACAGATTATGATTATTACAATAGCTTTATTAACTCAAAAGAATGTCACAATGGAACAGTGCACTTAGGTACATTCTTGTAAGTGCTCAAATTGCTTGCCTGCTTTTGTCTACCCCTGTATAATGTACGTGATACTTATTAACTGCAGATCAAATTATGCACAATGATTCAATGTGAGTAATATATTGAAAATAAACATTTTTTACTTGAAAATTATAACAACACCCAAATTAACCAGACGTGCAGCTTTCAGATTAGTAATACAGCTTTGGGCATTATTACCTTACCATACCATACCTTACCAAATTAAGTATATATCAATGTTCAAAGTCCGAAACCTAGTTAGTGACCAGTCAAAAGATTCTCAAAATTCCAAATCAAGACATACAAAAAGTGGTAAAAATCTTATTTACTAAGACATAGAAGGCACTGCTATGCTTCTGTATTGCATGAATTGTGTTTACTACAAACAGAATGGGTCCCAATGAAATCCAGTTGACAAAATAGGCAGATCAGCAAAATAAATGACAATGAAATCTAGAGGCAGGGGGTTAAAAAACAAGAGGGTAAGGGCAGATATAGGATCCTGTAAGCTCATGACAGATGGGAGAGCATTATACAACTACTGTATATTTCACATTAATGGGAAGATAGTATCCTCTGGCTTCAGTATTCTTTGTATTCACATCTGGCATGCACTAGTACAGAAATGGAGGGAAGGGAGGGTGAAATGGGCTCACAGTACGTGTGAGGGATTATTTTAATAGAATTTCAAATACACAGGCAGGAGAATACTACTAGACTCAATAGAAATGGGTTTCCCTGTTGGGGCTGTCTCCACACTTTGCCTTTTAAACTGTCAGACAGGCATTTGGACTTAACCTATCTTTTGCCATGGGCAAACATGCCTGTCTAACACTGGTTACATTATTATATGACTTCTAAAAGAAGTAGTGAATAAAAGGGGATTTGGCCTAAGCCTTCACTAAGCCACACAAGCTTCAGAAGAATGTAAGCAGATACCTTTCTGGAATATGGGCAATTAACTCAAATGGTGGGACCTGCAACAGCAGACAGGCTTTTCTCATTTTACACTGTACATTTTAGGTACTCCCTCTATTATATTTCATGGAACTATGTGACTGACATGCGGTTCTTTTTAAAACCCAAAGGATGTCATTGCATGTGACTGGGTAGAGCAAAGAAATATTATTGGGCTGCAAATTCCAATTGTCTGTGAGTAAAAAGAACTAAGGGTGCTTACACATATTAATAACAACAATGCAATAACATTTAGAAGCTAAACAATACATACATACCGTGTCCCGAATTTGTTCCTACCTTGTGCCCTATGCTAGCTAGGATAGGCTCCAAATGTGTCTGGTTTAAGTGAGTTAGAAAATGACAATACATGCAAAAACACACAATTCAGATTAAACACATAATAAAAGAAAACTGAATCTCAATAACCAGCATAAATAAGCCATAGCACTATAAAATACCAATTAATATAAGAATTGAGATATGGTCTTTTCACAGCAAAGGAGAGGAAAAGACAACTGTATTTAACAGAATACATGGAGAAAATAAACTTCTTTTGATAACCTAGGCCAACTGACTGCACCCATGTTTCCCTGTGCATTCTGCAATATCAGAAGGACTTGTTGAAAACCATAGCTGTAAAAGCAGAAGTAAAGCCTGACATATAAGGGTCAAATTTCATTAGAACAAACTCCATTGTAACGAAATTCATAATTTAACACCTAGACAATTTTCTATAGAACTGCTGTTTTCAAAACACCTTATCACAGCAAAATCCATTTTATTTGCAAAATTCATTACAACAAAGTAATCTCTCTATTATAATAAAAAAAACCCTGGAACAGGACAAGACTTTTTAGCCTGGGACGAGACGTGACTTTTTCAGAAAGATACTTTCACATCCCACAAGACGAGACTTTGTAACAAGAGATTTAACCACGCCGGGGGCCGGAAATAAAAGACAAAGAGAAGATGACAAAGTAGAACGTCGTAAAGAATTGTTGGTGTGAAACACATGCAGAGCAGGTTAGAGATAAAGAAAGTACTAAAATTTGAAAGTCTCAAAAAATGATAGTAAAGATCACTTTAGCACAAACAAACAGAAATTATTACTTGGTGAAATAATGGAACAGCAAAAAGAGATTGAATATATTGTTCAGATTTAAACTTTAAGTCGGAGACTGATAGATAGTCTATTTCGTGTTGTCATAAGGGAAAAGTAGTGTTTCTTCCCAATGAAGAGGCATATCCGCGAGAATTAAAAGATTTGTTGTTTGGTGAAAGTGAAATCCACATACGCAAAATGGCTGGCACGTAACGCAAGTTGGGGGAGTTGGCGAGCAAAGCGAGCAGGGGGCAAAGCCCCCTAGTTTTTCATGAAAAATGCAGACTATACATATTTCTTCTGGCGTTGCCTCAAACTTCTTCAAAAGACCTCTAGAGTTCTGCTCTGTTGTGGAGTTGTTTCTTTCCATTATATATCAGAGGAGGGTTATTTGACTCAAATAATGATGACAGTTGAGTAAACCAAGTGATAAAACCATTTAATCCAACTGGTTGTTCAGTGCAGCTCCTGAATCATAGTGGACCACAGCTAGACTCTTTTGGCAAAAATTTGAGGTCACTACATTCTACTTTATTTGCAGGTACCACATGACCTTGCTCAGCACATCAACCAAATGAGGGATTCATTTTTTGCTCACTCTTTAGCAAAGCTGCTGACTGCCAAGCTTTGCTCGTGTTTATGCCACTTGACATATTTCATAAATTCACTAAGATTTTACCCTGTAAACAGATGTGCAACATAATCTGTCTCTTTTTTGCACTTGAATGTGTTTTGAATTTTGTGCTCACCAATTTTTCCATCTAGCAATTCATATTTTCTGTTGTGACCTCCATTTCCTCTAACTTTAGATGTAACAATTTTCAAGGTTATAAAAAAATAGGGTGACTCACAAAAGAACAAACAGCAGTAATTTACAGACCACACATTTCTTTTTTAAAAAAAGTTCTTTAGATGTTGTTCTGAGTAATTTTGTGACCTCTTGGACGAGTCATCGCTACACTCTTAGAGTAGGCCGGCCACTCCTGGGAAGGTTCACCACTGTTTCATGTTTTCTCCATTTGTGGATAATGGCTCTCACCTTTAGAAATGGCTTTGTACCCTTTTCCAGATTGGTAGATGTCAATTACTTTGCTTCTCATCTTTTCCTGAATTTATTTAGATCATGGCATGATGTCTTCCTTTTTGGGATCTTTTGGCCTACTTCACTTTGTCTGACAGGTTCTTTTTAAGTGATCTCCCGATTCAACAGGTCTGGCAGAAATCAGGCACTTGTGGCAAGTGAAATTGGAACTCAGCTTTCCAAAAAATGTGATTAACTACATGATTTATCAAGGGGGGTAATTACTTTTTCACATAGGGCCATGTAGGTTTGGATAGATTTTTTCCTTAATAAATAAAACTGCATTTTGTATTTACTTGGGTTATCTTTGTCTAATATTTAAATATGTATGATGATCTGAAACATTTAAGTGTGACAATCGTGCAAAAAAATAAAAAAGGAAGGGGGGCAAATACTTTTTCACAGCACTGTATCTACATGTTCCATATTTCTTTCAGTCTAATTCTGACAGCTGGATGAGCAAGTCCTTCTAGAGACAGCGAGTAATAAAAGCAGCCACGAAAAGGAGCGGAAATCCTTATGAGCCACAGATGCTGGCACCAAGCTTCTCGACATTGTTATTAATATTTTATATGTTATTTAATATTTTACTCCTGTTTCTGCAAATCAGGAAGTGCTTGTGACAAGTTTGCATGGGACATGGCATTCTTTAGAGTGGGTGTTTTAAAGTATTATAGTCACCAACGTTACAAGTAACGGCAGTCAGAGACTGGGGTGTTCAAACGTCTGCAAGCAGAAAAAACAAGTGTGGAAAGAGACAGGGAAAAATATCATGCATCACTGTTCTGTGGACATTGTGGGAAGGGGTGCTTTCAGCACATTTCAGTAGCTGAAAATGCATTCCAATCCCTAAGTGCTTGCAGCACAGCGATAGCCAAGTTCGCAAGTGTAAAAAGTTCTGCATCATGGGGAGCTTGAAAAAAAAATGTTTGCCTAAGCGGATTTCCAAGAAAATATTTGGCGAACAAGGTCACTGGAAAACACAGCATATTCACTGTAAAAAACACTTGGGCGAATTTCACCAATAAACACTATTCATGAATAATAAATTTTAATTTTTTAAATTCTGAAAAATACATAAATGTACATTATACCATTATCTAACAAAAGTATCAAGATTTTTTGGTTATTGCTCACTCCTACTTTATAGTAATGCTGTTCATAATTTAACACCAAATATAATGTTTGTATCTAAAGATACATAAGTTCTGCAATGACTTCAATTATGGCAAATGGCTACATTTTGGGTGCAGTGAATTTTGTAACAGATTGTTACTGGCACCTACTAACACAATATTTAATTTATTCCTAAAAATATCAAGAAAACTGTGGTCACTACTTATGGGTTCGGCATCCTGAATTCAAATCCCATTTTAACTTGTAGTGGTTTTTGTGGAGTTTGTATCATTTTCTCACATGTACAGGGTGTTTATCAGGTAATCTGGTTTTCCCCTCATACATCCCAAACATGCAGGAATGTGAATGTGTCCTGTAATGGACAAGATTGGTTCCCCCCTTGTACCAAATGCTACCGAGTAAGATCTGCCCCTTACAGCATGGAAAATTACACTGTAGAATGTTACATTATGTTAAAAAACACGAAAGAAGTAGAATATTCATGAACGTGTGCACATTATAAAACATGCTATGCCTCTGACTAAAAAGTCATATTCTCATCAGAAATGGGGGAGAGAACACAAAAAGTTGCAATATACTGTAACACTAAGGCATACAAAAACAGACATAATAGTGGGCTATCTGTATTTTGTTGGTATTGTTTTTCATCAAATAGGGTGGCCACAGTGGCGCAGTGGTAGCGCTGCTGCCTCGCAGTAAGGAGACCTGGGTTCGCTTCCCGGGTCCTCCTTGCGTGGAGTTTGCATGTTCTCCCCGTGTCTGCGTGGGTTTCCTCCGGGTGCTCTGGTTTCCTCCCACAGTCCAAAGACTTGCAAGTTAGGTGAATTGGCGATCCTAAATTGTCCCTAGTGTGTGCTTGGTGTGTGTGTGTGCCCTGCGGTGGGCTTTCCACTTTGTTCAGGCACAGTTACAACTTAAAATATTTCTCAATTACTGGTTTATATGCCAGTTTCAAGCACTACCAATTTTAATATTGTGTTAAGATCTACAAACACCAAAAAATATCTATTTTGACAAGCTATACTGAAGACCTGAGATTGTGAATTTGGGAGTATACTTTTTTCCTCTGCAATACAAATCACATAGTTAGAAATGTCTTTCTAGAAAATACTGTCTAGTAGATTACCGATATAATGGCCAGCTAAAGCGAAGGGGTTTTCACATTCCAGGTGTGATGCTAGATTAATGGAACCACAGCTGAGGATTTATTAAAGCACTGTATCAAACCCCACAGCCTAACAGTTAGTAGAAACAATATCCTGCTGCTGTGGTCTAGGCTCCTGTACAGTGATCCCTCGCTATATCACGCTTCGACTTTCGCGGCTTCACTCTATCGCGATTTTTTCTCATACACGCTTACGTCACTACGCATGCGCTTTCTCAGAACTTTTATCTAAGCCCCACGATGGCTCCTAAACGTGCTGCTTTTTCTAAGCCTTCTGACAATGAAACTAAGCGCCGGAGGAAGATGCTTACCATCCAGGAGAAGGTGAAACTCTTGGATATGATCAAAGATGGCAATATCCTACAAAAGCCTCCTCACGCATATGAAAAGACAACGCCAGCAACTGCCTATCAAGATGTTCTTCAGCCGCAACCCAGACACCCACTGCTTACTCCTAGTACTCCTTCAGCGGAAGAAGACAACGACGCACCTGCTGAAGATACTGCACCACCTTGTGACGCTTGGGTCACAGATTTGCACAGAGACACAGGAGGTTGTAGAAAAAAAGAACTTTATTCAAAGCACTGCAAACAAACATTTGTCTCTTTTCAAAAGTTTAAACGTGCTCCATGACAAGTCAGAGATGACAGTTCCGCCAGGAACAGAGAATGTCTGAGAGAGAGAGAGAGAGAGAGAGAGAGAGAGAGAGAGAGAGAGAGAGAGAGAGAGAGAGAGAGAGAGAGAGAGAGAGAGAGAGAGAGAGAGAGAGAAACAAAACAACCAATTCCAAAGCTGAGAGGTGCTGCACAATACTTTTAAGTAAGCGGAGTACCGCGTGAGAGGTTTATCGCGCGTTGTAGCGCAAGTAAGAAGGGAAAGGAGCAATGTGAAGGTAGACTGTCAGCTGTTTCAGGGGTTTTCCCAGGGGCGTCTGTGTCTTTTGAGGGTGCGATCAGCGCTTCAGCTTACAACCTGAAGACTCTCCTACTGAGCTTGTGCCTTCATAGGTTAGTGGTTGTGTGTAAGAACTGTGTGTGTGTAATTAAATGTACAGTACAATAATAATAATATGATATTTGTAACGTCTAATATGTCTTATTTTCTCTTATTTTGTCTAATATATTGGGTAATACGAGTGTAATGGTGACTAAAGGGTGTTATTTCATGTCTAGAGGGCTCTAATAATGTTAAAAAATGTATTTAGAAGGTCGTAAACAGGTTTTCTATACTCTAACTGCGAAAATATTCGATTTATAAATAAAGAATCCTACTTCGCGAAAATTCATTTATCGCGGTAGAGTCTGGAACGGATTAACCGTGATAAACAAGGGTTCACTGTATAGGCAACTAGAAAATGTAGTTGTCACAAGAGTTAGGTGGTTGAGGAGGTATGGGGTGATCTGGAAGAATTTCCTGGAACAATATTAATGACACATCTTGGTCTCACCTGACAGAGGAAAAGAGTTGGCCAGGGTACTGAGAAAGGAAGGCAGGGAGGCAGAACTGAGTGATCTAATCCTGCAGACTGATAGTTATAACAGAAGGCATTAGGAATTAGTCTTTTGTTACTTTTCGACGAACTGGCTGCGCTGGTGAAAAATGTCAGAACCTACAGAGAATGCAGTTTGTTGTGCTTTTGCGAAACATGGCTAACTACCACCATCCCAGATGCTAACGTGGAGCTACCTGGGTTTAGCACATTTAGAGCGGACAGAGACACAAGTACCTGCGGGAAGCACAAAGGAGGGGGTCTAGCTGTCTATGTCAATACAAGGTGGTGTAACTCTGGACATGTTAACGTCAAAGTCTCCACTTGCTGCAGGGACATTGAACTGTTGGCCGTAAGTTTACGTCCCTATTACTTGCCCAGAGAGTTTGGACACGTCATTGTTGTTATTGTTTACATCCCTCCTGAGGCGGATGTGGAGATAGCGAATGACATCATCCATTCTGCTGTTGCTAAGTTACAAATGCAGCACCCTGAGGCGATTGTGCTAATCGCTGGAGATTTTAACCATGTGACACTGGACAAAACATTACCTGCCTTTTCCCAGTATGTGGACTGTAACACCCAGGGAAATAAGACTATTGACTTACTGTATGCAAATGTTAAAGACGCATACAGCGCCACTCCGCTGCCTGCGCTTGGGAAAGCATATCATATCCTGGTTCTGCTTCAGCCTCACTACAAACCAAGAGTGAGGGTCCTACCTACAACCACACGCTCATTCAGGAAGTGGTCCCCTGAGGCAGAGCAGGCACTGACAGACTGCTTTGGAACTACAGACTGGGATATCCTGCAGGGATCACATAGTGAGAACAGTGAGGAGGTTGTTGACTGCACTACTGAATACATCAACTTCTGTATGGACATTGTAGTTCCAGTAAGAACAGTACACTGCTATGCTAACAACAAGCCATGGATTACAAGTGACATCAAGGGCCTTTTGAACCAGAAGAAAAGGGCTTTTAAAGGCGGTGATCAGCATGAGCTCAAGCGCGTGCAGAAGGAACTCCGAGTCCAGCTCAGGGTGGCGAAGGAGCAGTACAGGAGAAAGCTGGAAGCAGCATGAAGGAAGTGTGGGATGGGATGAAGATCATCACTGGCTGCAGCTCGAAGCGGGGTGCCACCATCGAGAGAGACGTGAAGAGAGCAAACCAAATGAACAACTTCTTTAACAGGTTTGGCCACCCTAACCCACTCTCACCTCAGAGTACTGCACTCTCCACCCATCCTTCTGCTGATACCAGCATAGGAGAGACATCCCCACCCACAATTACAGCAGCGCAGGTGAGCAGACAGCTGAAGAGACTTTGTGCCAGCAAAGCAGCGGGTCCAGATGGAGTATCACCACGACTGCTGAAGGTCTGTGCGTCGGTGCTGGGGTGTCCTCTCTAGCGCATCTTCAACCTGAGGCTGGAACAGGGGAGAGTCACGAGGCTTTGGAAAACATCTTGCATCACCCCAGTCCCAAAGGTATCACGTCCTAGTGAGCTGAACAACTTCCAGCCTGTCGCTCTGACGTCTCATGTGATGAAGACCATGGAGAGGCTGCTGCTTCACCACCTGAGGCCACAGGTCAAACACGCCCTCGACCCTCTGCAGTTCACATACCAGGAGAAGGTGGGAGCGGAGGATGCCATCATCTATATGCTACACCGATCACTCGCCCACTTGGACAGAGGCAGTGGTGCTGTAAGAATTATGTTTCTAGACTTCTCTAGCGCCTTAAACACCATCCAACCTCTGCTCCTTAGGGACAAGCTGACAGAGGTGGGATAGATTCATACCTATTGGCATGGATCGTGGACTATCTTACAAACAGACTTCAGTATGTGCGTCTCGGGAACTGCAGGTCTGACATTGTGGTCAGCAACACAGGAGTGCCGCAGGGGATTGTACTTTCTCCGGTCCTGTTCAGCCTATATACATCGGACCTCCAATACAACTCGGAGTCCTGCCATGTGCAAAAGTTCGCTGACGACACTGCTATCGTGGGCTGCATCAGGAGTGGGCAGGAGGAGGAGTATAGGAACCTAATCAAGGACTTTGTTAAATGGTGCGACTCAAACCACTTACACCTGAACGCCAGCAAAACCAAGGAGCTGGTGGTGGATTTTAGGAGGCCCAGGCCCCTCCTGGACCCCGTGATTATCAGAGGTGACTGTGTGCAGAGGGTGCAGACCTATAAATACCTGGGAGTGCAGCTGGATGATAAATTGTACTGGACTGTCAATACTGATTCTCTGTGCAAGAGAGGACAGAGCTGGCTATATTACCTTAGAAGACTGGCGTCCTTCAACATCTACAATAAGATGCTGCAGATGTTCTATCAGACGGTTGTGGCGAGCGCCCTCTTCTATGCAGTGGTGTGCTGGGGAGGCAGCATTAAGAAGAAGGACACCTCACACCTGGACAAACTGGTGAGGAAGGCAGGCTCTACTGTAGGCATGGAGCTGGACAGTTTGACATCTGTGGCGAAGCGACGGGCGCTCAGCAGGCTCCTATCAATCATGGAGAACCCACTGCATCCACTAAACAGTATCATCTCCAGACAGAGGAGCAGCTTCAGCGACAGACTGCCGTCACTGTCCTGCTCCACTGACAGACTGAGAAGATCGTTCCTCCCCCAAACTATGCGACTCTTCAATTCCACCCGGGGGGGTAAACGTTAACATTATTCAAAGTTATTGCCTGTGTGACAGACGACCGGCTATGGACTCTGGTCATCACCCCCAGGCCGCTAGGAGGAGCCCTCCGGACAGCATATTTGTGCCCCGAGTTCCAGCAGGGCCTTATGGACTTTGTAGTGTTTTGACACAGCCCTGCTGGATACCTTGGGGGCCGCCAGGAGTCGCTGTAGGGGGGCTAGTGGGCTCTGGCATGCCCTATAACCCGGGAGTGCATCCCAGTCACGTGACTGGAAGAAGCGATGTGCTCCCGGGATGAAGAAAAGGACTTTGCCCTGACCCGGAAGGAAAAACGGACTTGTGGGTTTGGCTTGGAGCCACTTCCGGGTCAGGGGCTATAAAAGGACTCTGGGTAAGCCCAGACATTGAGCTGAGCTGGGAGGTAGGGTGGCGACGTGTCTGGGAGAGGAGGAGTATTGTTAGAGAAGAGTATTGTGTATATGAGTGTGGTGGAAGGAGTGCTTGGTGCACCTTATAGTAATTATAAAATAAATATAATTTATACATTCACCTGGTCATCAGAGTGGTACCTGAGGGTTCGAGAGGTGGACACGAGCATCTACTGCTACACCTGTTTTTACCTGCATTTTTATTACTCTTTAATTTAATATTGTTTTTTGTATCAGTATGCTGCTGCTGGAGTATGTGAATTTCCCCTTGGGATTAATAAAGTATCTATCTATCTTTTATTTGAATTAAAAATGGAAGCCTACACTTCAATCACATCTTGATTGCTTCATTTCAAATCCACTGTGGTGGCACACAGAGCCGAAATTGTGAAAACTGTATCACTGTCCAAGTCTTTAGTTAATTTTCTTTTGTTTTAGCAAGATTGATTTTTTTTTTATTCCCACTGCCATTTTGTGGTGCTCTGTATACTGTTCCCACCTAGTTGCTATGCTAGGATAAACGGATGTGCACAATGCACAAAATCATCGTCATGATAGAATAAAAGTCATCATGTGACTTCATGATGTCCACGTTTTACTGGTTAGAATATTAGGATTAATAATTTTGTCTTTGACTTCTTAAATATGAATTTGGTTAGCCTTTTGATTTTGGTATTTAATTTCCGATCTCTGATCTTTGACCTGGGTGCAGGCCCGGCCACCAGGTGCTTGCCATCGAGCCCGACCTCCAGGCCTGGCTCCAGAAGTGGGCCCCGGTGACCCGCGTCTGGGCAAGGGAAAACGCCATCCAATGTTTGTATGCATCATAGGAGGTTTTCTGAACCGCTCTTTGTCACGTCCCTCGCCTAGGACCAGTTTGCCTTGGGTGACCCTACCAGGGGCATAAAGCCCCCGACAACAGAGCTCCTAGGATCATTGGGACACGCAAACCCCTCCACCACGATAAGGTGGCGGCTTGAAGAGGCAACGTGGGTCCCCTTCCCATGAGCTCACCACCTGTTGGAGGGGCCAAGAAGGTTGGGTGCAGTGTGAGTCGGGTGGTGGCCGAAGGCTGGGAACTCGGCGGTCCGATCCTTGGCTACAGAAGCTGGCTCTTGGGACGTGGAATGTCACCTCTCTGATGGGGAAGGAGCCTGAGCTAGTGCGCGAGGTTGAGGGGTTCCAGCTAGATATAGTCAGTTCACCTCGACGCACAGTGTGGACTCTGGAACCACTCTCCCTGAGAGGGGCTGGACTCTCTACCACTCTGGAGTTGCCCCTGGTGAGAGGCACCGAGCGAGTGTGGGCATACTTATTGCCCCCCGACTTGGAGCCTGTTCATTGGGGTTCACCCTGGTAGACGAGAGGGTAGCCTCCCTCTGCTTTTGGGTGGGGGGGACAGGCCCTAACTGTTGTTTCCGCCGAACAGCAGTCTGGAGTACCCACCCTTTTTGGAGTCCCTGGAGAGGATACTAGCGGGCGCTCCTGCTGGGGACTCTCTCGTTCTGCTGGGTCTGCTGGGAACATCTGGCAGAGTCCCCTGTCAGAAGTAGCTTCAACTCCCACCTCTGGCAGAACTTCGACCACGTCCCGAGGGAGGTGGGGAACATCGAGTCTGAATGGGCCGTGCCTCTATTGTTTAGGCGGCTGACCGTGGCTGTGGACGTAAGGTGGTCGGTCCCTGTTGTGGCAGCAATACCCGAACCCGTTGGTGGACACCGGTGGTGAGGGATGCCGTCAAGATGAAAAAGGAGTCCAACAGGACCCTTTTGGCCTGTGGGACTCCAGAGGCGGCTAACAGGTACCGGCAGGGCAAGCGGAATGCGGCTTCGGTGGTTGCTGAGGCAAAAATTCAGGCGCGGGAGGAGTTTGGGGAGGCCATGGAGAACGACTTCCGGATGGCTTCGAGGAGATTCTGGTCCACCATCCGGCATCTCAGGAGGGGGAAAAAGTGCAGTGTCAACACTGTATATGGTGGGGATGGTGCACTGCTGACCTCGACTCGGGATGTTGTGGGTCGGTGGGGGGAGTACTTCGAAGACCTCCTCAATCCCACTAACATGTCTTCCAATGAGGAAGCATAGCCTGGGGACTCGGAGGTGAGCTCTCCCATCTCTGGGACTGAGGTCACCGAGGTCGTCAAAAAACTCCTTGGTGGCAGGGCCCTGGGGGTGCATGAGATATGCCTGGAGTTCCTCAAGGCTCTGGATGTTGTAGGACTGTCCTGGTTGACACACCTCTGCAACATCGCATGGACATCAGGGACAGTGCCTCTGGATTGGCAGACCGGGGTGGTGGTGTCTCTCTCTCTTTAAGAAGGGGGACCAGAGGGTGTGTTCCAACTACAGAGGGATCACACTCCTCAGTCTCCCTGGAAAAGTCTATTCGGGGGTCCTGGAGAGGAGGGTCCGTCAGATAGTCGAACCTCGGATTCAGGAGGAACAGTGGACCAGCTCTACACCCTTGGCAGAGTCCTGGAGGGTGCATGGGAGTTTGCCCAACCAGTCTACATGTGTTTTGTGGACTTGGAAAAGGCGTTCAACTCTGTCCCTCGGGGAATCCTGTGGGGGGTGCTCCGGGAGTATGGGGTACCGGACCCCCTGATAAGGGCTGTTCGGTCCCTGTACAACCGGTGTCAGAGCTTGGTCCGCATTGCCAGCAGTGAGTCGAACCCGTTTCCGGTGAGAGTTGGACTCCACCAGGGCTGCCCTTTGTCACCGATTCTGTTTATAACTTTTATGGATAGAATTTCCAGGCGCAGCGAGAGCGCTGAGGGGGTCCGGTTTGGTGGGCTCAGGATTGGGTCACTGCTTTTTGCAGATGATGTTGTCCTGTTTGCTTCATCAGGCCGTGATCTTCAGCTCTCTCTGGATCAGTTCGCAGCTGAGTGTGAAGCGGCTGGGATGTGTAAAAACATAAAAAGATATAATTGAACAAAATGTATGTGTGTATAGAAAATAGGACAGAGTGATGAAACTTGTTTGTGTTTTGCGTGCGTGACAAAAAGCATGTATACTTTCTAGAAGTTTCTTTTGATGATGTGTGTGACAAGAAAATATACCTTTAGGGTAATGACTTTACAAAAATTGGAAAAGTACAATGAGTCAGGATGCTATTTTTTGCTTACATGGTCAACGATCAGGAGATTAGAAAGGTATAAAAGAACAAGGACATCTGCGCTCGAGGCAGATGAAGTGCGGTGTCCTAGGACTGTGTTTCTCTGACATTTTTACCTTTGCCTGGTATGTATTAATAAAAGGTTTTGACTAATTTTAATTTTCTTCTCTGTCTTCAGTCACAAAAAGTGTCCACAGTTTTTTGGCGCCCAACGTGGGGCAAGAGACGGCCGGTCGACTCCTCCAGCGAGACCATTTCAGTGATCCGTCTTACCAGCGGACTGCCGTCAACTTGAGATCTCCGGCAGCAGAGCATGCAGCTCCGGTAAAAGTTAGGACTGCCCTGTCCTGAAACAGTTCTTGCGTGAGGAGCCCCTGGTCTCCTCTTTGCTACATCCACAGTGACTGAACGGATTTCCAGACAGAGCTTGCACACTTCCAGGCTGGGGTAAGCACCGGGGGATTTCCGAACATTTTTTTTTATTTTCTAAATAACGGGAGGGCGAGTTTCCTGTTGACCGTCTAGTCATACTCATATCTCAACGGGTTGCTTAAGGTGATGGAGACTTGACCCAAGCAGTTTGACGCATACGAAAGGTCTGACGAAAGGATACTGGCCTCACCCATATCCTAGACTCGGCTGGACGTATTGATGTAGTATTCTGCTGAACCGAATCGGACACGAAGTCACCTGAGCTGGAATCCGGGGAAGTGAGCGGACAGGCTAACGGGACGAGTAACGGGGTGGTATGGAAATATAAACCGAAAAGAGTACAGATTACAGGATTGCTGTTAGGAACGGAATGACACGTAGCGCTATGGAAGATATGTAGCTATGGAAGATATGTAGCGCTATGGAAAAATAAATAAATCTACATACGGAATAAGCAACAAAACCGTGTTCTCCTGGGAACTGGATCAGTACCGATAGTTAGGTGTCTCCCCTTGAAACTAAGAAGGGAACAGTTTAGGTTTAGTGAGTGGCACACTTAATGCCTCGCTGATTCATACGTACAAGGGATTAGGCGAATCAGTATATAGTTGGAAAATTAAATACAGGACCCGGGAGGGCAAGGGAACATAATGGGAACTTATAACAGTAAGCCTGTTAATCGCCGCACAGGGGGATCAAAATCATTAATGCTGGAAGAATTATTTTCGGAGGATCAACAGACGCCCCGTAAAAATGGGTCTCCTAGAAAATTTATAGAAAAGAAGACAGGTTTAGATTTCAAGAAGGCATGTAAGAAATGGAATAGACAGAGTGGTGGGCGTTGGCCGATAGAGGGGACAGGAGATGTAAGTGAAATACAGGAAGTCAGGAAGATCCTGTGTAGGAATAAGCAGGGTTGTTATAATAGTGGACCGTATCGAATGGATATGTTCGATAGATGGGAATTAGTAATAAAAGACAGAAATTTAGAAGCAGTACAGAAACAGAATGATTTGTTGCGGGCAAATGAGGGAAAGGCTAAGAAGGAGAAAGAGGAATTGCTAATTACATTACAGAAAGTTCAGATAGACACTGAACCACAGGCAGATGGGAGGAAAAGGAAGAATAATCCAAATAAAGACCCCCTTTATCCTATTATTTTTTCCCCTCCTCAGTACCAACCTCAGGCACCTCCATTATCCCCTCCTCTATCCCCCATTCCGACTGCCCCCCCTGCACTACAACTAGCAGAAGTTTCTCCCGATGATTCCCCAGGCACAGATCACTATGACTCACCCTGTACTAGACAAACCCCCGTCTCCAAATGCACTCGAAGTCACAAACCAGCTCCAACTTTTTTCTCATCTAATCCTTCACCTTCACTTACTTGCCCTTTAATAGAAGTTCCCAATCCCCATTATAACCCTGCCCATCCAGCTGGACCCCAAAATCCCACAACAGTAATGATACATCGGAATTGGGACATCCAAGAACTAAAAGATGTCGTGAATGCACTTCCAGATCCAAAGGAAGTAGGAGGACTAAAATTTGTTGAACAACTTGATCAGTTAGATAGCATGTATAAGCCTAATGCTGCTGAATGGACCCAGGTACTTCGTCGAAAGCTTGGGACCACATGGGCCACTGTTAGCAGGGGTGTCCGCAATGACGTTCCATGGGTATGGAACCCAGCTTTAACTCGAGGACAGGGGATGGGTGGAGACGGCGATTTTAACCCACAATGGGAGGCGTTGAGACAAAATATTGCAGAAAAATATAAAAAAGGAACGGACTGGTCCCTTATTTCTGCTGCAAAACAAAAGAGAGACGAGACGGTTGATGAATGGGCACATAGGATTCAAGACCTTATGGCTAATCACTCGGGCTTGGGAAATGCTGATGACCGCACCCGAGCTGCAGTTCCACCTTTTGTTTCCGGTTTGCGCCTTGATATACAAAACAAGGTCCGCACTTCCTGTATTGAGTGGGAAAGTGCCACGTTTGATGAAGTCAAACGACATGCTGAACATGCCGAAAAACAAACTAAGCAGAAGGAATCGGACTCTCATGCCAAATTATTGGCAGCACAGATGAACTATTATTCCAGGAATGCTCCTGACCAAGGTCGAGGATATGGCTTTAGGGGACGAGGACGAGGAAGAGGACGAGGTGGTTTTAGAGCTCCTCCTGTTGACCACACTAAGAATCCTTTTATTCCCTCTCCTTTAAATTCCAATGCTAATTCCTACTCTTGCCACGCTTGTGGTAAAACTGGACATTTTCGTCGGGAGTGCCCTCACAGACAGCAACAGCCCCCACCTCCCCTTATTCCACCTGTTTTCTCTGACACCCCTGACCAACCATACTGGCCATAGGAAAACGCAGGGACTTCCAGCCACTCTTTTCAACTACCTTTGCTTACCCATAATTCAGAGACTGATCCTTTACTGACATTGTTCGTTGATGGCACTGAGACTGTTTTCTTAATCGATACTGGTGCCACTCGATCTACCCTCTCGCTGGCAAAGGTCCCTGCCTCGAACGAAACTGTTACTGTACTTACTGCTTCTGGACAACCTCACCTTCTTCAAGTATCAAAACCTCTCCAAGTCCAGTCACGTCCTGGCGGACATACCTTACTGCATCGTTTTCTTTTGAATCAGCTTTGTCCAGTTAACCTTTTAGGAAGAGATCTCATGACAAAACTTTCTCTTTCTATTTCTATGACTGAAAAAGGTTTTTTCTGTTCAAACCCCAAGTTGTTGTGTCAAATTACCCCTCATCCCAAACCCTCTTTTGCAGCATGGACTTTAGATATTTCCCCACACACCATTCTCCTCAAAGCCCTACATTCTTTTTCCCCTTGTCTTTTTCCCAATTTACAGGCCCCTGACATTTTACACTGTACTGCCCAATACTTCCCTATAGAAGTAGACACCACCTGGCTAGAATCTTTCCTTACTTCTGGTACTTGCCCCGAAACCCTTCACATCTACTGTGTTTTTATTTCATCCACAAAGGCAGCTGCTTCTGTTCATCTTACATGCTCACAGCACATATATTATCTTGGCGGCACAGTGCCTCATATTTCCTTAGCTAAATCACACACTGTTAAATGGGGGGAAATAGGGCCATGGGTGGAAAAATGCCTTGAAAGAACAGACTGGTTACAAGTTACTCCAGGTATTTTTGATACTTCTGACCATTTAATAACTAAAGTAGTGTTTCAAACTGATTTTTTAGTACATCGCGCTTTGTGCCGTCCTTCCTCTTTTGCTTGTTCATTGCAAACCACTTTCCCTTCTTGGCTCTCTATGCTCCCTGATTCACTATGGTCCCAGGGAAAGAATGATTATGGAAGGATAGCCCATTGTGAGCCTCTGGTGATCCACCCGAAATCCTCCTTCCGCCCGCACCGTGCCCAGTATCCTCTGTCTCCCGAAGCAGAGGCTGGCATCTCCGCCGTACATTCCGATCTCGTCAAACGCGGTGCCATTATTCCAATCGAATACTCTCCAGTCAATTCCCCCATTCTACCTGTAAAAAAGGCTGACGGTTCATGGCGTTTCGTACAAGATTTGCGACAAGTGAATTCTGCCATCTTCCCTAGGGCCCCTATCGTCCCTAATCCCTCCACTATCCTCTCCACTATCCCTCCTTCCGCTCGGTACTTCTCCGTTATTGACTTAGCAAATGCTTTCTTTTCTATCCCTGTTCACCCTGATTCTCAATTTTGGTTTGCTTTTACTTTCCAAAACCGCCGTTGGACATGGACCGTCATGCCTCAGGGATACACTGAAGCCCCTTGTGTTTATGGACAAGCTCTTGCCCAAAATTTGGACGGCTTTTGGCCGGAAAGAGGTAGTACATTGATACAGTATGTAGATGACATAATGATATGTAGCGCGACGGAAGAAAATTGTACAATAGATACCCAGAAATTGTTGCTGTTTCTGTGGGAAAATGGCCATAAAGTTTCTAAAGCTAAGCTGCAGCTAATCAAAACAACTGTAAAATATCTAGGTCATGACATTACGTATGGAACAAGAGCTCTCTCTAGCGATTGCATTACAGCCATCCAAAATCTTCCTAGACCGGTCACAAAACAACAGGTTATGTCTGTTTTAGGTATTCTGGGCTACTGCAGACAGTGGGTTCTAAATTTTACTGAAAGAGCACAGCCGTTGCAACAATTGGCTAATACTCCTGGCATCCCCCTTTCTGGCCAGGTCCAATGGAATGAATTGGCTGAAAAGGCTCTCTGTGACCTCAAAGCTTCTCTTCTATCTGCGCCCGCGCTAGGTTTGCCTGATCATTCTCGTCCATTCACTTTGTTCGTGGACGAAAAGCAGGGATTTATGAATGCAGTACTGACGCAACAACATGGAGATAAACAAAGACCGGTGGCTTATTTTTCTAAAAAACTGGATCCAGTGGCCGCAGCACTTCCTCCGTGTCTTCGTGCTGTGGCTGCAACAACAGAAGCTGTATTAGCAAGCACGGATGTAGTTCTCATGAGCCCCCTAACAGTTAAAGTGCCTCACGCTGTACATTCTATCCTAGTACAAGCCAAAACTTCACATCTCACTACTGCTAGGGCAATACACTATCAGAATGTACTTTGTACTTTGTCAAATGTTACAATTGAAAGATGCTCCACTTTAAATCCAGCCACTCTTCTCCCAACTAACAACGAAGGACAACCACATAATTGCCATGACGAAATAGCAAAGGTTGTAAAACCTAGAGTAGATCTACAGGAAACATCTTTAGAAACTGGAGAAATGATTTTTGTGGATGGATGTTCCTTGCGATTGAAAAATGGAGCACCATCAACCAGTTACGCAGTGGTCCAAGGGGACCGCCTGCTGGAAGCAAATCGAATTTCATCAAGCTTAAGTGCACAGGCAGCTGAACTCGTGGCACTCACTCGAGCATGTCAGCTGTCCGAAGGGAAGATCGTAACAATTTATACAGATTCCAGGTATGCTTTTGGAGTCTGCCATGATCATGGAGCATTATGGAAACTAAGGGGATTTAAGACCAGTACTGGCAAACCCATCCAACATCAGAAATTGATCGAATCCCTTTTAGAAGCAATAACCAAACCATCGAAGCTAGCAATTGTTAAATGTCAAGCTCACACAGGAAAACAGGATCCTGTTAGCAAAGGGAATGAATTAGCTGACCACTTTGCTAAAGAGGCTGCATATAATAACACACCAATTTCTTTATTCCAACAGAGAAATGACCAGGATCCTGATAATCAAATTATTTCTTTACAGAGTGCAGCCACGGATATCGAAAGGAGAAAATGGTCCAAAGAAGGGTCCCTCTCTGATGGAGTCTGGACTCATAAACACACTAACAAACCTTTTCTCCCAAAAGCCTCATTCCCAGGAATGGCAAAAATCGCCCATGGCCTCGATCACGCAGGAAGAGATGCCATGGTTCGAGATGTTGAAAAACATTGGGAAGCTGTAGGTTTCTCTACATATGCAGAGCAATTTTGCAAACGCTGTGCAATATGTCAAAAGTTTAATGTGGGAAAAGGTGCCCAGGTAAGTCCCGCCGTTACCCCTAATCCAATGGGTCCGTTTGAACACCTCCAAATGGATTTCATTGAACTAACCCCGTCTAAAGGGTACCGATATTGTCTTGTGATTGTCGATGTGTTCTCCCGATGGGTAGAGGCTTTCCCTTCAAAACACAGCGATGCCAAAACAGTAGCTAAAGCACTAATTAAAGAGATTATTCCAAGATGGGGCATCCCTCAAAAGTTACAAACAGATAATGGCACTCATTTTGTGAACTCAGTTATAAATGAATTAACCACCTGGCTCCAAATTAATGTGCACCATTATTGTAAATACCATCCCCAAAGCGGAGGCATCGTAGAACGATGCAATGGCACTTTAAAAGCTAAACTCGCAAAAATTTGTGAACAAACTAATTTATCATGGCCGGATGCACTACCCTTAGCTTTAATGGGACTAAGGGGACGGACACACCGACAACTGGGACTATCGCCGTTTGAGATTCTGACCGGACGTCCCATGCCCATTGGCATGGTTGTAGGAAATGTGAATTTGCATACTGTGGACAATGATCTTCTCTCTAGTCTTGTAGGTTTACGAACCTCGTTGAAGGAAATCCACCAGCAGGTTAATCAAGCCTGGAGGACCAGCCCCATTTCCAAGGATTTACCAATTCCTTTGGGCACCTGGATCCTGGTTCGAGATACTCGGAGGAAACACTGGCATCAGCCTAGGTGGAGAGGACCATTCCAAATTCTTCTATCCACACCACACGCCGTGAAAGTTGAAGGACTGCCTGCTTGGATTCACGCCTCACATTGCAAGAGATGGCACCCTTGATTGCTGTGCTACTATGCTTTTCTTTTCCCTTGTCTACTGCCCTGGTCACCTTAACTTTCCCGTTAGGAATTACCACATCAGTGCAGTTTGATTTCTGCTCTATTATCAACTGTGGGACTGGTCGACAAGCCCAGTGGACCGGATCTGACAAATACGTGTGTATGAGGGGAAGTCTCTAAAGAACTTTCCACTAATTCTGGCATTACAAATCCCTGGGATCAGTGGTTTGCATCCTCCTTCGGATCCTGGGGACAATGGATAAGATCTGTTTTCATTTCTTTGGTTGTGACATTTTGTCTCCTCCTCCTGGTTGGTTGTTGTATTATTCCTTTGGTTCGCTATATAATATCTAAGTACTTTACCGCCTCTATGGAAAGGGCATATATGCTACATGAGGAGCGCATGTCTCGTATAGCTTCTTCCACTTCCTTTTCCCCTTCCCCTTCATCAACCATTTCAAGATAGAATTATATAGGCCCACATCATTTTTGTTCAAAAAGGGAGGAGTGTAAAAACATAAAAAGATATAATTGAACAAAATGTATGTGTGTATAGAAAATAGGACAGAGTGATGAAACTTGTTTGTGTTTTGCGTGCGTGACAAAAAGCATGTATACTTTCTAGAAGTTTCTTTTGATGATGTGTGTGACAAGAAAATATACCTTTAGGGTAATGACTTTACAAAAATTGGAAAAGTACAATGAGTCAGGATGCTATTTTTTGCTTACATGGTCAACGATCAGGAGATTAGAAAGGTATAAAAGAACAAGGACATCTGCGCTCGAGGCAGATGAAGTGCGGTGTCCTAGGACTGTGTTTCTCTGACATTTTTACCTTTGCCTGGTATGTATTAATAAAAGGTTTTGACTAATTTTAATTTTCTTCTCTGTCTTCAGTCACAAAAAGTGTCCACAGATGGGAATCAGCACCTCCAAATCCGAGATCATGGTTCTCAGCTGGAAAACGGTGGAGTGCCCTCTCAGGATTGGGAGCGAGATCCTGCCCCAAGTGGAGGAGTTCATGTATCTCGGGGTCTTGTTCACGAGTGAGGGAAGAATAGAGCAGGAGATCGACAGGCGGATCGGTGCGGCATCTGCAGTGATACAGGCTCTGCATTGGTCTATCGTGGTGAAAAAGGAGCTGAGCCGAAAGGCAAAGCTCTCAATTTACCAGTTGATCTACGTTCCTACCCTCACCTATGGTCATGAGCTATGGGTAGTGACCGAAAGAATGAGATTGCGAATACAAGCGGCTGAAATGAGTTTCCTCCGCAGGGTGACTGGGCTTTCCCTTAAAGATAGGGTGTGAAGCTCAGTCACCCAGGATGAGCTCAGAGTAGAGCCACTGCTCCTCTGCATCAAGAGGAGTCGGATGAGGTGGCTCGGGCATCTGATCAGGATGCCTCCTGGACGCCTCCCTGGTGAGGTGTTCCAGGCACATCCAACCGGGAGGAGGCCCCGGGGAAGACCCAGGACACGCAGGAGGGACTATGTCTCTCGGCTGGCCTGGGAACGCCTCGGAATTCCCCTGGAAGAGCTAGTAGAAGTGGCCAAGGAGAGGGAATTCTGGGCATCTCTGCTCAAGCTGCTGCCCCCGCGACCCGATCTTGGATAAGCGGAACAGGATGGATGGATGATATTTGACCTTTAATATATATATAAAAAAAAGGGTAGAGAGAAAAAAATAGCCTAGAAATAATATTTAATGACTAACAAGGAGTAAGATATGAACCAGTATATCATTGTTAAGTAATGAAGCAAAGGGAATAGTAGAGGAGGGTAAAATAAATGTATAATAAGATTTTGGAATAGAAACCGAACTAACAAAATAATAAAAATAAATTTTGGACATTAACTAAGGGAATGTCAGAGGTAAAAATGGTAAACAATAAAGAAATTTTAGAAAAACTAAAACTAATTTCAGAAAACACTCCAAAAAGGAGGATGGACAGGAACATGATAGAGAAGAACAATTAAGAGGAAAAAGAACACAGATGAATATTAATAAATTAACTGTACAATTCTATTAAGAAAATGAAATTAGGAAAACGCAGCATAAAGAGTCACAGAGAATTTATATAAAGTGGTACTCAAATCTTCCCTTTTACAAGTATCAGAAGGATTTCAGATAATGAAAGGAATACAATAAGAAGACTCCTTAAGCCCACACCTTTTTATCGTTTTCATGAACAAAATTATTAAACAATGCAAAGATGACCAAAAACCAAATGGGGGAACTGAAAGCTACACCCTTTATAAATACAAAATGTAGTTTTTGCAGATGATATAGTGCTGATCCTAGGAATCTGTGAATATCTGTAATACATAGCTGGAACACAATGGAATGATTATTAGTAATAACAAAAGTAAAGTGGTGCTTGTAAATGAGAAGAAAGAAGTCTCAGAAAGAAGAATAAGACTGAATAAATTGGACTTGGAATTTGTATGAATAATTATGAAGAAAAATGTAAAATAGATAGTTATATACAGTAGAATACACAAGTCCAACTGTGTTTACTATCAATAAAATAATATAATTATGAAGGAAAAAAGAATTGGGAAGAAAGGCAAGATTACAAATTTATAAGTCAGCGTACAAAGCTGTGTTGGATTATGGAGATGAGAGCTGGAATATAACTGTAAAGCACAGTAGAATAACTCCAGCAGCAGAAATTAAATACTTAAGAAGAAAAATAGAAAAAACAAAGATAAGGGAAGAATTAAATAAGAACCCCACTGGGAAGAAACAGAAAAAAATATGTATTAAGAATGGATGATGACAGAATACATAGAAGACTGCTGAAAATGAGAACAGGAGGAGTTGGAAAGATGCAAAGACAGAAAGACTAAGGAGAATGCAGTTAGAAAAGAGAAAATTGTTATGAGAAGGGATAAAACAAAAAAGTGAAGAGTTTCACAAAACAGGGGAAATATTATCAAAAGTTGATTAGTAAAGCCTACGTGCTATAAAGGTAAAACGAACTGCGTGTTGCTTACCCTGTTGAAGACAGGCAGCATCATATAGAGTTTCTCTTCCTGCTCTTTCTGGGTCATGTGTCGTGGAGGATGGCAGAGTTCTGAGAAGAGGCGGCGTAGATGCATAAGGCCCAGTGCATTATCCTGTGGGCTGCACTCCTCCTGCCGAGGTCGCCCCATAATCCTCTTCACCATGTTCATCTTCAGAGACTTCTTGAAAAATAAGCCAACTCTGTAAAAGAACCGAAAGAAGGTCATGGCTAAAAATCACTATGCCAAGAGGATAAAGGCAACATCTAAATAAATTATATGGTTATAATAATAAGTAGAAGGTGAAATACATTTCTTTTACTGAAAACCTTTTACAGCACAAGGAGCTTTTAATTAGATATATGTACTTATCTTCTGGCTGGAATGTCTACTTTTGACTCTTTAGCCACTAAATCAAGCTCAAAAAATGTAATCTGGATTTCTTAAAAGTATTACTGTTCAGTGCATTCTAACAAGGACATCAATTTACAAATGTACTACACAATGCCAATGCAAATAAAAAAATGTCTGTATAATTCACATTGTGCATGATGGGTTTCCTTAGTATGTACCTCAGCTTATAGCCATGAAACAGAAAGCCACAAGAGGCAGTGTCTCATCTCGTTTTGCTATGAATATTTAATTCATAATGTCTAACCATTACACTTATTTTTAACAGGAGACCTTTCTGCTTTTTTCTGTCACACTTTAGTTTAGGTTTCCATTATATCTCAGCAATTAATTGCGTGTTAACATTTAATTATAGTTAAAAGTAAAGTGTATAAAGTATCATTAAAAGCCATAAAGACTTTTGAAATATGTTATCATTTTCATTGTTTTATATTTTGTTAAAAAGCAATAATCTATACTGTATATATAATACAAAATTGACTGACTGAATTACTCTCTTGCTCACTAATCAACAAAAACACTTATTTCCAGTTTGGTTAAAAAACCGACACTTTGCAAAATTGTACATTTAAGTATCCTCTAGGAAAGGACATTTTGATGTACAGTGATCCCTCGCTATATCGCGCTTCGCCTTTCGCGGCTTCACTCCATCGCGGATTTTATATGTAAGCATATTTAAATATATATCACGGATTTTTTGCTGGTTCGCGGATTTCTGTGGACAATGGGTCTTTTAATTTCTGGTACATGCTTCCTCAGTTGGTTTGCCCAGTTGATTTCATACAAGGGACGCTATTGGCAGATGGCTGAGAAGCTACCCAACTTACTTTTCTCTCTCTCTCTCTCTCTCTCTTGCGCTGACTTTTTCTGATCCTGACGTAGGGGGATTGAGCAGGGGGGCTGTTCGCACACCTAGACGATACGGACGCTCGTCTAAAAATGCTGAAAGATTATCTTCACGTTGGCTACCTTCTGTGCAGCTGCTTCGTGAAGCGACATGCAGCACGGTGCTTCGCATACTTAAAAGCATGAAGGGCACGTATTGATTTTTTTATCTGTCTCTCTCTCTCTGCTCCTGACGGAGGGGGTGTGAGCTGCCGCCTTCAACAGCTTTGTGCCGCGGTGCTTCGCATACTTAAAAGCAAACAGCCCTATTGATTTGTTTGCTCCTTTGAAGAAGAAGATATGTTTGCATTCTTTTAATTGTGAGACAGAACTGTCATCTCTGTCTTGTCATGGAGCACAGTTTAAACTTTTGAAAAAGAGACAAATGTTTGTTTGCAGTGTTTGAATAACGTTCCTGTCTCTCTACAACCTCCTGTGTTTCTGCACAAATCTGTGACCCAAGCATGACAATATAAAAATAACCATATAAACATATGGTTTCTACTTCGCGGATTTTCTTATTTCGCGGGTGGGACTGGAACGCAACCCCCGCGATGGAGGAGGGATTACTGTATATTAATATTTAGGAACAACACCCCTCCACAACAGAAAAACTAAATACCCCAGAATTTCAAAAATGCTTGAGTAATTTGATTGAAATTTGGTTATGATATAGAAAAAATAAAATCATCGGACCCATATTTTTTAATTTATTGACATCTCTCGATAGTAATGTTGTAGAGAGTGGGCACTGCACACTTTTCTCAGCTCAGTGCTGTCATCAAGCAGAGAAACGGGGCTTGCCAGTTTATGCAAATGAGGGCTACCTCAGAAGGGATGGGGGAAGTACATGAACACTGCCACTGACCAACACAGTAGACAGACGGATGAAGAAGGGCAGGTGTCCTGCACAGGAAAATGACACAGGATCATATGTACTGTCAGCTGTGTAATGAAACAATGAAGGTTCAGTGAAAATCAAGTAAACATGTTTAAAAATGCCTGGGGAAGGAAGGGTAGGGAGAGAAATAGAGGAGGAAGCAGTTTCCTCGCATCCATGAAAAGCCAAGACTAACAACATTAGTTTAAATGCTATTGCAACTCAGTTATAATTCCCAAACAACAACATTTGAGGGGGTTGAACACTGTATATATTGTTCATGATATTATATCACATTATTTCCACCGGTTCTCTTCTGTACAGTCCTTGTGTCTGTCCTGTTTTGAACCTCACTTCTTCATAAAAAGTTCTTCCCTTGATTGTCTACATTTGAGACTCCTGTGTCTTCTTTCCTTTACCCTTGAAGAGGTCACTACAAAACTTTGACAGGAAGAAACCAATGGTTGAAGTAGTCTGGTATGCACTGGTACTCAGTATCTGCATTTTCCCCTTCTGGCTCTCACAGTACTGCCAATTTCTCACAAAGTCACCCACTTGCTCTCTGAAATTGCTTACATAATGTATATATTTGCATCTACAGACTTTAAACAGGGACCACCCCCACTGACCATTTAAAATGTTCCAAAGCATAGTATCAGCACTTATTTTCTTCCATTTCAACCACAAGACAAAATAAACCCAAAACTAAAACATTTAATTGATTTAATAGGCCACCTAAATGTGTACATATGTTAAAGTAAATGCAATTCAGTGTTACAACTTTATTGTCTGGGTATGGCTATAGGAGCATACACCTGTCTCATTTGACTATACAATGTAAACACATGAAAATAGTAAATATTTAATAATAATAATAGATACTCCCATTATTGCTACTAATTACCCATTTTACTGGATTGTTTTGAAATTGTGTTTTGCAGTTAATGTCAACAAAAGCCAAGGTCAGTCAATAGGAAAACCAAGAATTGACCTATGGTAGGAATGTTTTATCCATAATCATTTGTATGCAGCATGTTCAAGATTAAGCAGATTGAGTAATATTTTTAGCCCTGATTAAGAAAAAAAAGGCTACAAATATTATATACAAAAAAAGCACTTAGTTACATAGTACTTCTCATACATCCAGTTAACAGATGGCACTATAACCAAAGCCTTTGTCTTAAGAAATGTCCCGGGTGAACACATAGCCCACAGGTAGCCGATGGCAGTTTATAATGAATATCTAAACTAAAGTGTTGTTGTTTTTTTCCTCTTTTGTTGCTTAAGACTTGTATTTAAGTTGCTAAAATACTAAACAGCTAATCAGCATATAAATCTTAGAATATTACACCAAGCTTCATATTTAAGTACAGTCATGTGACGATTTATGGCTGAGTACTGTCTGAACTGTCTGTATGTGTTACTATTCCCTTACTTAAAAATAACCACTGTAATCTTGAGATAGTGGCTTTATCAAATAAAGAATAACATCTCTCAGATTACCAACTTGATGCTGTTGAAATTGTATTCTTTGCAAGGTAAACCTATGTTGACATGATTATTTTCAAATCAATCAACAGTTGCTTCACAAAAGAGAGACAAAAAAACATGAAGACATTGTCTATTGACGCATTAGGAATCTGTGATGCTTGATTAATTTTTCAGGTTAATTAACTTGACATTTGAGAGCAATTAGACTGCTTGTCTCTAAATTAAGTCTTATAATTAGGACCAATTTATTTAACAATTGGGTGCTCTTCTCAGAATCCAGTTTAAGTGTCTTTCAAGTGGTTTCATATCCATGTGCCATGCTGACTCCAAATGAAAATGTTAATTGACACAACTGGCAGTAATCTCCAAATGTATATAAGCTGTTTTGAAGCTGGTTAAAACACAATAGTCATCCACATTATGTCATGGAGATTAATCCACTTATGGCAAAGCTTTCAAAACACAATAGTAGAGAATTTCTTTGATATTTATTATTATGCCTTATCCAGCTTCCTAGACTATTATGGTAAATGTCAGCCCTGCTCCTTTAACAGAAGCTCTAGATTGGCAAAGTGTGTTAAAGCATGTCAAGCACGACAATTTATGTGCAAAGCTTCTAGTGATCCATGTTTAGATACACCACTGGCCACTTTATTAGGTACACCTGTTCAACTGCTTGTTTACACAAATATCTAATCAGTCAATCACATGGCAGCAACTCAATGCATTTAGGCATGTAGACATTGTCAAGATGACTTGCTGAAGTTCAAACCGAGCATCAGAATGGGGAAGAAAGGTGATTTAAGTGATTCTGAACATGGCATGGTTTGTGGTGCCAGACAGGCTGGTCTAGGTCTTTCAGAAAATGCTGATCTGTTGGGATTTTCACACATAGCCTTCTCTAAAGTTTACAGAGAATGGGCCGAAAAAGGGAAAATATCCAGTGAGTGACAGTCCCCTGGGCAAAAATGCCTTGTTGATGCCAGAAGTCAGAGGATAATGGTCAGACTGGTTCGAGCTAACAGAAAGGCAACAGTAACACAAATAACCTCTCATTACAACTGAGGTATACATAAGAGCATCTCTGAATGCATCGAACCATGAAACACATGGGCTACAGCAGCAGGAGACCACAACGGGTGCCAATCCTGCCAACTAAGAACAGGAAACTGAGGCTACAATTCACAGTGGCTCAACAAAAAGGACAGTAGAAGACTGGAAAAACATTGTCTGGTCTGATGAGTCTCGATTTCCACTGCAACATCTGGATGGTAGGGTCAGGTTTTGGCATCAACCACATGAAATCATGGATCCATCCTGCCTTGTATCAATGGTTCAGGCTAGTGGTGGTGGTTTAATAGTGTGAAGGATATTTTCTTGGCACACTTTGGGCCCCTTAGTACCAACTGGGCATCATTCAAGTGTCACAGCCTACCTGAGTATTGTTGCTGACCATATCCATCCCTTTATGACCACAGTGTACTCATCTTCTGATGGCTACTTCTAGCAGGATAACACACTAGGTCACAAAGCTCAGATCATATCAGATTGGTTTCTTGAATATGACAATGCGTTCACTGTACTGAAGTGGCCTCCGCATTCACCAGAACACCTGCGGGATGTGGTGGAACAGAAGATTCGCATCATGGATGTAAAACCGACAAATCTGCAGCAACTACGTGATGCTATCATGTCAATATGGACCAAAATCCCTGAGGAATGTTTCCAGCACCTTGTTGAATCTATTCCAAAAAGAATTACAGTAGTTCTGAAGGCAAAAGGGAGTCCAACCTGTTACTAGCAAGGTGTACTTAATAAAGTGTCTGGTGATGTATATCTGCATACAAGATTTGTCAGAGTTGCCTCCATTTCCTGGGGAGGTTAAGGTCATTTGGTGTATGCAGGCCACTCTTTACATGTTTTCTACCAGTATGTAGCAGCCAATATAATTTACTATGTAGTAGTGTGCTGTGGGAATGGCATTAGCACAGGTGATACCAACACACTAAATAAGCATATTTAAAAAGATGGTTCAACCTTGGGAGTCAGGGGGACTCAAAAGAGTAAGTGATTGAAAAGAGGCCCTGAGCAAGCTGCTTTTGTATCTTGAACCATAACTCTCATTACCTATATGAGATCTTAACTAAACAGAGCATATTTAGTAAAAGACTGAGACAACTATGTTGTTTCAAATAGCACTATGTGAGGTTGCTTTCTACCTTCAGCCATCAAGCTCTATACTGAAAAACCCGTCAGCTGAGGGTGGGCTGGATGGTGCTGAGCTGGTCTAGCACATATCTTATTGCTATGTGCAATATACTGTGCCAATAACTGACATCCTGTACTGTTAAATTGTAACTTGTAAGTATCTGCCATTCTAATCACTTTATCCTTTGGAAATACCTGAAAGCTGTTAATATGCAGCACTTATAGATATTTCTTATTATATGGTATACCTTGTTAGCATATGTAACATTCTGAAATTTCTTGTTACATGTATATTTGTGCCTTTTTGTCTGATGCTGTGACCCTGCAATTTTCTTCTGGATTAAAAAAAGTTTCTATCTAAATTTACTATCAATCATCTTTAAACTCCAACATTATTAAGAATATGGCAAGAAGGCTAATAACACAAGGTGGCACTGGGAAACAGGAAATTTTGGAACTAGGTGTTGGCGACCCTCAGGTGTCGACAGTTGTTTTCGTTTAGAACTCCTTGCCATTAGTTATAATGGAGCAGTGGAGTGGTGCGCAACTAACGTTCGCTGTGAATATCTTTAATAAGAATGGTAATAGTTTGACTGCTGTGCAAAGGGAATTTCAGCATCATTACCAGTTAAGATGTTATGATGATAATCATAACATGATAATCAGAAAAGGACTCTAACATAAAATATTACCATTCACATCATACAGTACTTTAACTAACAGACCCACAAATATCTTTGCAATTAGTCCTTAACACATTAACAGAATTTAAAAAGACATCTAGACTCAAAATTAATTTGAATAAAAGTGTGATTTTTCCAGTGAACTTTGTAGCACACCAAACTGGACTGGACAACTATCCGTTCATTGTATCAAAGCAGTTGAAATATCTAACGATAAACATCACAAGTAAATATAAAGATCTATTTAAACATATTTTGGTAACATCATGGAAAAATCAAACAAGATGTTCATAGATGGTCTAACACCCCACTTCACCTGAGCAGGGAGAATCAATACAGCCAAGATGAACATCCTGCCTATATGCATTAACAAACCATTATTTATTAAACTAGACTCAATTATCATGTCATTTACTTGGAATTTGAAACATCCACTCATTCAATCGATGACACTACAAAGACCAAATACACAAGGTGGCATGGGACTACCTAACTTTCAATTTTATTACTGGGACGCAACTATACATACTATAAAGACCTGAAAATGAACACAAATTGATTCGTTTACACCTAGTCATCAATGGGAATTAAATTTTGCTATACTGCTTTACTTGCACTAATTTGTGCCCCTGTAAATATTAACTTCCGTCAATAATCCATTCATCCACCAATCACCTAGAATATGTAACCAATACAGGACACACTTCAAGGCAGATAAGTTTTTATCTGTTGCTCCATCACACAATAATCATCTTTTTTCAACCTTCTCAGACCTACTCATTATTTAAACTCTGGAAATCACTCAGGATTAAGAGACTATGAGAACTGTATATAGATAATGAATTTGTATCTTATGAACAATTACACTTCAGACTTAGCTTACCAGCAACACAAGTTTCCAGTATTTTAAATTAGAAATTTTGTTAAAAAAATTTACATGAGTTTCCAGGCCTCCCACCCATTTCTATTCCAGAGGCAATGCTGAAGACTCATAGAGCATTTCAACAATACAGCATATATAAAAACGACTCGATGAATCTTCCCAACAATCCTAAGGTATTTCAGTTAACATCTCAGAAACAATTTAGCTCATAATATACAATAAATATATTAAAAAAGTAGAATTGACCTTAATAAAAGGAAATGTGTCTGTGTGTGTGTGTCTGTGCATCTGCGTGTTGCTATGTATATATTATATGCCATTTTGTTGGGATTTGTAAAACCAGTGGTAATATTTGTGCTGCACCATCTTTTGGAATAAAAAATGCAGTACATGTTACTACTACATACATTACAAAATATATTCCACTAGAATATGTACTGCAAACTTAGATTTCAACCTGTCTTAGATGGGTAATTTCACAAAGAGCACTTCAAGCATATATAACATTAACAACATAGCATTCTTAAACCCACTTAACCTAAGTGTGCATTAGTAGGGGATAAAGACAGCAGCATCAAGCAGTGGGCAGCATTAAGTCCTGAAACAAGTGACCATCCACCAAAGCACACACTCACATTACCCTCTCACACTACACTCACTAATTCAAACAAGGTTAATTTATGGTCGCCAATCAATCTAATAAGTTTGTCTTTGGGGTATGGCAGGAAAAGCAGAGGAAGACATTTCCCAGCAGAAGACCCAGACAGACATATAGATAGTGACTGGGCCTGGGACACAAACCAAGGACTCTGCAGCACTAACTCCTGTAACATTATGCTACTATTCACAAACGTTTGAGACAAACAAACAATTCACATCAGTGTGTTCTCTTACCGTGTTACACACTGAGAAGTGAACAACACTGACAGCTTTGCACACACATCAAGAGGTTGTCGTATTAGCATAACTTTACAATGTTATTACTCAAAATGTCTCTGTTTGGTAAATCTTTGCCTATATATCTGAAGCTGCACCATATCATTAGACCTACTGTCAACAAAATCCTCTTTATGGCTTACATAATACAGTACATCATATGGTCATCTATTTTTATATGTGGTAAAGCAAAACAAAATAGTGACATTTTCCATCTCCTCAACATGGAAACTAGATCACTTGATTCAAATGATGCATTTTTTTTTATTCTTATATATGAACAACCAATAATTGTCTGCTGAGATGTACCTGGTAAGTTTTTTCAACTAAGGCAAAGTAACAAGTAAGGAGTAAAGACAGAGGAAAATGAAACTTCTATGTCTGAGTAATGCTTTGCATGAATAGCACCAAATGTCAATTCTTCAATTTCACAGCAAAATATTAATAAATGTACAGAGGCTTTCCTTAAAAGATAATACGCATCACATTCAAAGCTATTAAACGCTATTAAAGTACAAATTTTTATTTTAAACAGTGTAAGAATAATACACTTGCCCATCTACTTTTGAATGTATTTGACAGCTTTAGTTTCTGCCATGACGATTGAAACATCAAACACCCGGCAATAATTATGAGCAGGTAAAGCAATTACAGTAAGCCAAATCTACTGGTAACAGAAATGAAGAAAGTCAGAGTTATGCTTTGTTCACATCTGCAGAAGAAATCTTAGCACAAAGACACAAATGAAATAACAGTTCCTGCCAGGAATAACTGAATACGTCGATTTACAACATTAAATCTTTTGGAGTCTGCCTTATCTGTCAACACAGGACATCAGTTAAAATAATGATGTGCTTGAATTGAGACAGCTTTGACACAAGACGGACTAAAAACTAAACAAAAAACAGAACCATGAAGGTAATTCAGGAAAACAAGAGCAAAGAAGTTTAGAACAGTTTATCTGGCAAACTGAAATTGTATCGGCTAGGGCCAGTAATTACAGCTGTGGTGATAATAAAATTCTTAAAAACCAAGCCAAACAATTAGTTTAAATGCTGTCTGCATGGCTCATTAAGGGATGCTATTCTTATTAATTTTGCTCTAACTAAAATGCTTGACACCAATTTGACAGTAAAGAATACTTTGGGAGCAATTGTATAAACAAAATCAACACTAGGACTGACTTAGGCAACAAGCTTGATTACCAAGGTTGCTTGGAGTCTTTCTGTTGCCCTGGACTGAAGAACAATTCTTAAGAAGTTCTGACCTGATCAATGTGAAATGCCTAAAGTCTATGTGATCCCAGTAATAGAAGATCATTTTAAAATATTGTTAAATCAAAAGAAATATAGGGATTGAAACAACCAAGATAAAGAGAGACACACCCACAGACATTAAGTAACACTCCAAAATTTCTTATTCTATTACAGGGTCATAAGGGGCCAGTGACCAGAAATATTATAGGTGAAAAGGGAACAATACCTGGAGTGGGCACCAGTCACCTCATTAATATTGTGTGGGATACTGGCACTGGTACAGCATTTTGGGATTTTTAGTACAATACACCCCTCATTCCCATTCCTGCCCCATAATCCCTCAACATTCCATCCAACACACATATACTGTATATTATATATATATATATATATATATATATATATATATATATATATATATATATATATATATATATATATATATATATATATAAACTAAGGACAACAGCTTAGTAAAAACCTGAAATTTTTATGATTTTGAGCAGTCTTTTCTTTTCCTTTTTAAAACAGGGCTCAACCTTAAATACAGTACAGGGCTGCTATGATGTCACATCCCATGCAGCTCACATGCCTGGAAGAACACAGCATCATAGCAATCAGCACACAATATGTGGGTGCTCGTGATGTTACCAAAATAATTGAGAAACAAATAAAAATAACACAAAGATGCTGTAATTATCTCTTAAATGTTGACAGTCACAGTGCTGCCTCCTTTTCCCTGTCAGCAAGTGAATCTTGCCATAGCATCCTTGCTGCTGCATGCAGCGTAATCACTGCCTTCTATAATTTTATAATTGCAAGACTCAAAATTCATTTTGAAATTGAGAGATGGAATCCCTTTCTTAAATTTAACATGGTGGGTTTGGGAGTTCAGACTCTAGGAGGAGATTGTGTTTGTCGAGGTCAAAAACCCAGTTTAAAAAAAGATTGATAATAATATTTCAGGCATTTTTTAAATGTCACAACTTATTCTTTATTATGTCTACAGTTTATACAATTTTAAGTAGATTAATTATTTAATAAAAGACTGACTGAGGAGTTTGTTATTTCAGCTATTGTAACTTTACATACGTTTTACATGTAGCAATTTCCACTCAGGTTTGATCTAAAAAAACAGATTTACCATAGAAAAACCGCACCCGTTGAATAATACAAAAAATTACAGAATATAAAATATGCTAAGAAAACACTTTTTTTTTCCATACTATAATGTTTTTCATTGAGCAATGAGCATAAAGCTGTGAGTGTGAATGCTGTTAATTTAAAAAGTTTGAGATATTTGTTCAAATATAGCTAACATATTTGCAGCTTACATGACACAGTAGTGCACAATGATCAGCTATGCCACTTTGCAAATACTGCAGTAGGTTCACATATAGCACTGGATGGTCTGTGTGTGGAATTTGAAGGTTCTCCCTGTGTCTGTTTATTTTCTGGGTTCTCTGGTTTAGACAAATGGTCCCAGTGTGGATATATGTGTGGGTGTGTGTATGAATGGACCCTGTGATAGACTGGTATCCTGATCAGGCCCTTTTCCTGCATTGGGCCAAATTGGGCCAGGACAGGCTTTGAGTCCCTGCTCTTCCGAACTGGAATGGGTTTGCGAATAACTAAGACTACTGTTAGGTTGTTAGTTAAAATGTTTTCAATATATACATTTCCAAAAGACCATAAGAGAATGTAAAAGTGAACTGTGGTACCCTACACTCTAAACAATGTTTCTTAAATGGCATTTTACTGGACTGTGTGTTTACTCATAGACCCACTGCTTGACAAAGAACCATTTAATTCTGAGGAGGGTTCTTTTCATATGAAATTGGTCCTTTGGGCTTTGAAAGGTTCCTATATATAGCCACAACAAAAATATTTAATTTACAGTAGGCTACTTAGCAGGATGCTAACAGATTAAGAAAACCAGAATTTAGCCTGTGTTACTGTCCTTTTAAAATCAGGAAACCTTTTGTATTTCACAAATGTGTTATCTATTTATGGTTATTTATGAAACAAGTTATAGAGGTAAATTAAGGTTCTTGCTGGAACCTTCTTATGGATGGTTCTTTTGGGAACCAAAAATGATTCCCTATGGCATCATTCCAAAGAACTACTCTGGCACCTTTATTTTTAAGAGTGTAGGAAATGTCCTAATATGTCTGTTGAAATGTCTTCTTTTCAGAGTTAGCGAGGTGGTAGCCTTCTATAGCCGATTTTCATAATGCTCAAGTTAACCCTGAGCACTGTTTGTAATCATCACTGATTTTTACTTTTCAGATTCAGCTTTAAAGGCAGCCAGCCCACTATACACATTTTACATTTTGAAAAAAATAAAATGGTATACAATCAAACTTATACAACAAATGACTTCATAGTGAGAACACAAACACAAGAAAGCTATAGCAAGAAAAACAAAAATCAGAAAAAAGGAAAACAAATAACAGAGACACTAGAACCTTTTTACAGAACTAATGACTATATGTTTCTTTAAATGCCTCAGTAGAGCTACAAATTTGTCATCTTCACAAAGAACCTTCAACAACATTATCTGTGTGCCTTGTGTTTTTCCTTGTGCATATGATCTGGGAAAATCAGCATATATAAATCACAGACCTTGATGCAAGAACACGGAATTAAACTTTAAAAAAAAAACAATTAAGACTATTAGTTCTGCTACTAGAAATCCATGGATGGAGTCAATAAAACAAAAGTCAATATTAATGCATGTAACCATACTCCTTTACCAACAGAATGTTATGCATGGCAACTAGTTATAGCGGATGAGCCAAAACTGTTTTTTTTTTTTTCCTTCATAGTTATTACATTACAAGCTCTCATATTAGATACAGTATCTCACAAATGTGAGTACACCCCTCACATTTTTGTAAATATTTTATCATATCTTTTCATGGGACAACACTGAAGATATGACGCTTTGATACAATGTAAAGCAGTCAGTGTACAGCTTGTATAACAGTGTTAATTTGCTGTCCACTCAAAATAGCTCAAAACACAGCAATTAATGTCTAAACCGCTGGCAACAAAAGTGAGTACACCCCTAAGTGAAAAATGTCCAAATTGTGCCCAATTAGCCATTTTCCCTCCCCAGTGTCATGTGACTTGGTAGTGTTACAAGGTCTCAGGTGTGAATGGGGAGCTGGTGTGTTAAATTTGGTGTTATCGCTCTCACACTCGTACTGGTCACTGGAAGTTCAACATGGCACCTCATGGCAAAGAACTCTCTGAGGATCTGAAAAAAAGAATTGTTGCTCTACATAAAGATGGCCTAGGCTATAAGAAGATTGCCAACACCCTGAAACTGAGCTGCAGCACGGTGGCCAAGACCATACAGCGGTTTAACAGGACAGGTTCCACTCAGAACAGGCCTCACCATGGTCGACCAAAGAAGTTGAGTGCACGTGCTTAGCGTCATATCCAGAGGTTGTCTTTTGAAAATAGACGTATGACTGCTGCCAGCATTGCTACAGAGGTTGATGGGGTGGGGGGTCAGCCTGTCAGTGCTCAGACCATACGCCGCACACTGCATTAAATTTGTCTGCATGGCTATTGTCCCAGAAGGAAGCCACTTCTAATGATGATGCACAAAAAGCCCACAAACAGTTTGCTCAAGACAAGCAGACTAAGGCCATGGATTACTGGAACCATGTCCCGTGGTCTGATGAGACCAAGATAAACTTATTTGGTTCAGATGGTGTCAAGCGTGTGTGGCGGCAACCAGGTGAGGAATACAAAGACAAGTGTGTCTTGCCTACAGTCAAGCGTGGTAGTGGGAGTGTCATGGTTTGGGGCTGCATGAGTGCTGCCGGCACTGGGAAGCTACAGTTCATTGAGGGAACTGTGAATGCCAACATGTACTGTGACATACTAATGCAGAGCATGACCCCCTCCCTTCGGAAACTGGGCCACTGGGCAGTATTCCAACATGATAACAACCCCAAACACACCTCCAAGACGACTGCTGCCTTGCTAAAGAAACTGAGGGTAAAGGTGCTGGACTGGCCAAGCATGTCACCAGACCTAAACCCTATTGAGCATCTGTGGAGCATCCTCAAACAGAAGGTGGAGGAGCGCAAAGTCTCTAACATCCACCAGCTACGTGATGTCGTCATGGACAAGTGGAAGAGGATTCCAGTGGCAACCTGTGAAGCTTGTGTGAACTCCATGCCCAAGAGAGTTAAGGCAGTGCTGGAAAATAATGGTGGCCACACAAAATATTGGCACTTTGGGCACAACTTGGATATTTTTCACTTAGGGGTGTACTCACTTTTGTTGCCAGCGGTTTAGACATTTAATGGCTGTGTGTTGAGTTATTTTGAGGGGACAGCAAATTTACACTGTTATACAAGCTGTACACCAATTACTTTACATTGTATCAAAGTGTCATATCTTCAGTGTTGTCCCATGAAAAGATATAATACAATGTTTACAAAAATATGAGGGGTGTACTCACTTTTGTGAGATACTATATGAGCACATACCAAGAGAATAGCCACAGGTTTATACAGCAGCCAATGTATTCTTTGTCTGCCCCTTTTCAGAATAATGCAGCACACTTCCTAGTTCCCTGACATAAATAATTTTAACACATGGACATTAGGGTACAATGTGCACACATAAATTACAACTGCATGTTCGATAGTTAAAGGGGGGGGCCCATGGCATTGAACTGACAATAAGTTCAATATGAATAATGAATACACGGCAAGCACAAATCTCTTTCCATCATGCCTGGTGTTTGATATTTTTTCTTTTTTCTCAGGAACAGCTTAACCACTACAAAAGTGAAGTTTGAGCATTTTAATAGAGCTGACCTAGATTGTGTTGCCTTCTAGGACTCCAACAGAGAACTATCAAAGAAAACCCAACTGAATAATCAGTTTTCTACGCACAAAGAAGGTAGCTGTGCTGTAAATATAGCCTCAATGACTACTTGCATATTTATTTCCCTTAGGAGGCAAATCTCATCTTACTAAAACAAACTCTATTTAATATGCAGCAACACTCATATGTTACAAGAAAATTAAGTGTATAGGGCTAATATTATTACAAGTGAAACACTATACAGTATTCAGATTAGAAATTTTTATTCTCAATAACTAAAAAAGTATTCAACCCGATAGATTTCTCTGCATTTTAATAGGAGTCATGCACCAAGTGCTGGCACAGTTTTATTTTTGCATTGGTTTAAAACAAAAATTATGCTCTCTAGCCTAACACACTAATTTTACATGTCAACAATTCAGCATGTGGAAATTAACTTTAAACCCACCCTAGTCTCCAGCTTCTTCTGCGAAGACCATGACAAATACCATGACGATTCTATCAAATCACAAACCTTGAACAATTTTTATAAACCAGCAACACAATCAATCAGACAGTCACTTGCTCAAGATGGTTGGTTTTAATTTAGACAAAGAATAAGAAATAAAAATGTAAAAATGTGTGAAAATATAAAGTTTGTTGAGGTGTGATTGATCTTAAGACAAATGTACTTTAATTGTGCATAAGTATTGTACAATACAATAGAATTTCAAACAAGGTTAACATTTACAGCAAAAATCTAAAACAAATTTCAAACAGGAGATTTTACATTTGAATAAAGGGAATGTCAGGAGATCATCCTTGACGGTACCACAGTAATACTGTGCTGTTTACTTTTATCACTGTGAATTACACGAGGCAGCAGTAATAAGGGCCAACTAAGGGGGCTGGTTCAGTAATGTAACAGTTCTAGGCAAAAATGCCATTTAGATGCCAGCAAAGATGAGAGTTTACAAAACACATGGTGATCAGGTGGATGGCATCAGTGAGAACTTTTTTCCTTTTGACTTTTTAAGATTTTCAATACAAGGAAGATTGAAGAATATAACTTCCTCTGCAGAAAAAACATGCTGCAATTTGCTATAGGAGTAAGCAGATATTATGTGAAACTATGAGGAGATGCGAGGGTGCTGTTAATAACTGGACAATGTTAACTGTGTGACATGCGTGAAAGAATCATTCGGAGGTAACAACAGTGAAATATTTTGGTTTGCAGTGCACATTGAAATATACAAGTAAGCCCGCGATTCTCTAGAGAATCGTAAATCCAAGAATGGCAATCAGTTTCTGTTCCGTCTGATATTTGGATGGATAACATATCATGGAGGGTGGGTGCGTCTGGGGAAATGTCATTTAATTAAATAAGCATATCTTTACTAAAGCGGTTGCGTTTTGTGGAGACGTGATTCCGTTGCCTTTGCTGACACCGACTGCTGGCAGAGTGGAGCACAGCAAGTTTAGTTTACAGGTTGTAGTGTTCATGTGCAAGCCACTGAGTCTGGGAAGCCGCTGGGTTTGAGTCTGTGACCGTTATGTGATCTATATTACTGGCACAGTGGATTAGAGCAAGTGCAGTGTACAGGTTGTGTTGTTTGGGTGCCACCTAATGACTCTGGGAAGCCGCTGCGTTTGACTCTGGGGTGTGTGCCACGGCGCAGTACGTATGCGCCTCGGTAGGAAGCCGCTGCGTGATGAAATATCATGGAGGGTGGGTGCGTCCTGGGACAGTTCATTTCAACATGCTTCTGTTATTGTTTTCCTTCATGCAGTCGTGTCGTCGTATATGTGGTGGTGTGGGCGGTCGCATCCGGGCGGCTGTACAACCTGGCGTGCATGCTTTACCTCAGGTTTAGTTCACAGGTCGTAGGCATGGTAAAGTTTCCATTTAATTCAATACCCCCATTTGAACTAAAGCGGTTTCTTTGTTTGGGCGCCTTCATTCATTGTTTTTATCCATGTTATTTGGGCGCCACCTACTGACTCTGGGAAGCCGCTGCGTTTGACTCAGGGGCGCCACGCCGCAGTGCGCTTGCACCTCAGTGCGTCCGCCGTGCATAAATTAACTGTGATATAGATAAGCATGTGTTCTAGACATGTCATGAAGAGACCACTGAAATGGTCAAGTAAATAAGCAGAATATTCCTGGGGGATGGTTCAAGAAACTGGCTTATGCAATGTACTTTCATGCACCCAGATGGACTTGCTAGCTGGCACGTTTACAGTTTTCATAACAGAATAAAAGCTGAATTCAAGAGATACTGAAAAACAAGGATATAATGGAGTGTGGCACGCGGCTGGGGGTGGTACCCAGCCGGGATGCCCAAGAGGACGCCTCCTCTAGACCATGAGAGGGTGTCCGCCCTGGTTGTGTCGGGGACCAACCCTGTAGGGGCCCTTGGTCACCACCAGGAGGCGCCCCAATGCCTGGAGAGCCCTGGACCTCAGCACTTCCACCACACCAGGAAGTGCTGGGGGGAAGAGAAGCAGGGACACCTGGAGTGCTTCCGGGGATACAGCCGGCACTTCCGCCACACTGGGGCGTGTCGGTGGAAGATTTCTGGAGCACACCTGGAGCACATCCGGGGGATAATAAAAGGGGCCGCCTCCCTTCATTCAGGGCTGGAGTCAGGTGAGGAGTAGGACTGAGCTTGGTGAAGTGGAGTGGAGGCGGCCTGAAGAGAAGAAAGGCAGAGAGTGTGAGAGGCCTGGACTTTGGGGGAGTCTTGGGGGTTGTTGTGTGTGCACTTATTGACATTTATAAATAGACTGTAAATAAACGTGTGGTGGTGAATTTACCATGACTACCCATCTGTGTCCGGGGCCCGTTCCACAGGAGAAAGACTTATTTTAGGCCAGTTGTGCTCTATGCTAAAGCACCTCATGTTTTTAACCAGAGTATGATATGTAAACATTAATCCAGAATTGTTATAATAATAATAATAATAATAATAATAATAATAATAATAACAACAACATTTATTTGTATAGCACAGTTTCATACAAAAAAGTACATGTATCCAGCAGAGGGTGCTAGCTCCCTTGTTGGAATAACTGCTTTTGTAATTGCGGCATGTTACATAACCCGAAACAATCTAGATATAATACAAAAAGGTGACCCCCACCCCCCTTAGTGATACGGCAGTAAGAAATCACATAGGAGAAATAACTTAGCTTTCTTTAATGACAGCTTACACTGCATAACAGACAAGGAACCCATGACAAAAACCCAGTTCGGGAGTGAGAGCCCAATGTATAGAGTCTGCCATTTTCTTCACTGCGTTGGAAGGATTTTCAGGATCAGGTGACATTATCTCCCATCCGTCCGTCGACTTCAAAGTTGTGCCAGGCAATGTTCCAAGACCTCTTCCTTCATGTGCAGGCCCCCACTTAGGTGACTAATACAATTCCAAACATGGCAAAGAGAGGATACAATTTAATGCTGACTTTGACACACTAAAATAGTGCACGTTGCCCATTTTGCAGTTGTCCTTAACTTGTCTCGTCTTAAAATGCTTGCCTAGCAGTTATTATATGGTGAACTCCTGTGTGCTAAATCTGGCATTGTGTTAGCTGTACGTGTGAGTAGAAAGAAAAGTAGATTTATAAAATATTTTTGTACAGAGCACAGTGACATATTAAACTTATTACATATGCAGATTCAGTTGTTTATAAAGAGATCTCTGCCCTTACTTTTTTGATCATTCTGTAACAGACTTCTTCTTTCGGCTGCTCCCGTTAGGGGTTGCCACAGCAGATCCGCATATTGATTTGGCAAAATTTTACACCGGATTCTCCCTCTTTGGCATTTGCTGAAGAGATAATTAAAGATGCAATGCACAGGTTTCCTCCTGTCTTGTTTCTGACTCAAAGAGGTTTTATCAAACTTGTCCTAGCAGAGAACAAGTTTCTCTCTTTAATTAAAATGTTGAATTCTTCTACACATGAAGCTGTGCTGTCTTAGTTAAGCGAGTGATGGGACTTTCTCATTTATGTGAGCTGAAGACTGTGCTTCCCAAAAAATGAAATATCTTCACCACAGTAAGTGTGGCCTTGATTATTTCTGGCTTAAAGTGTATTTTTTCTTTTATATAAATGATTATTTCCAGTGTTTAAACTGGACCATCCACCAAGTCGCCCAACCATGGGATACGCGCGCACGCACGTAAGACAGAGCCCCATCCCCAACTCTAACCCTCCTCCCGCGTCATGGGGTACGCATGACAGAGCCCCGCCCGCCAACTCTAGCACTTACTGTCGCCGGTTGCATTAACAAGCAACCTTTGTGGCGTCACATGCATGTACTTACACTGACGACAAATATGACTGCTCTTCCTCACGAACAAGATTTCGCAAGACGGGAAAAACGGAACACCTGCAACATTACCTTCACATTGTTTTCCTTTTATTTCTGATCCCATTCAACAACAATGTGGCGACATCGACTTCTCAACTGTGACTCCGGAACAACTCAGTATGCGAGCTATATTAAGCGTCACCAACGAAGACTCACTACACCTTAATGAACAGGTACTGAACCTTATCCCTACCGACGAAGTAACTTTCACCAGCGTTGACTCCATCGTCACAGACGATCCCGCACATCAACTTTCATTCCCCAAAGAATTTCTTAGCAGTCTTATTCCCACTGGCATGCCTCCGCATAAACTCAAACTTAAAATTGGTTCAATCACCATGCTTCTCAGAAACCTCATGCCAGCAAGAAGTCTCTGTAAAGGCACTAGACTGACTGTTACCAGCATTTACCGCAATGTACAATCGAAGCTGCTACCTCGAAAACTGTCCTTATTCCCCAGATTTCCCTGACCCCATCAGATTCAAATTTGCCTTTTACTTTTACATGCAGAATTTCCTGTTAGATTGGCCTTTGCAATGACAATTAATAAGGCGCAGGGACAAACTTTCAAAAAGATATGCCTGTATCTGCCAAAACCAGTTTTCAGTCACGGACAATTGTATGTTGCTCTCTCCAGAGTTCCATCTTGTCATTCACTTCACAGTCGTATCCTCAAACCCACCCCATTTGGACAACTGTGTCTTTCAGGAAGTGTTCACCCATCAATGGGCGCTAAACAGGCTCCTATCAATTATGGAGAATCCACTGCATCCACTAAACAGTGTCATCTCCAGACAGAAGAGCAGCTTCAGCGACAGACTGCTGTCACTGTCCTACTCCACTGACAGACTGAGAAGATCGTTCCTCCCCAAACTATGCGACTCTTCAATTCCACCCGGTGGGGTAAACGTTAACATCATACAAAGTTATTGTCTGTTTTTACCTGTATTATTATCAATCTTTAATTTAATATTGTTTTTTGTATCAGTATGCTGCTGCTGGAGAATGTGAATTTCCCCTTGGGATTAATAAAGTATCTATCTATCTATCAATAAATAATTATGCGGCGTATGCTACACCGCGGGTTGGCTAGTATCTTATAATTTTAAGCAGACTCAGCTGATATGAAAAAAACAAAATATTTTTCTGCACTAACAAGGTCATAGGTACACTTGAAAAGTCAGAAAAAAACATAATTTAACAGCTTTACAGATGATTTCAGATGCTTTCTCTGCTAGTGTGAACACCTAGGAAGTCAGAAGCAAGACAGCATACCAGAAATTCTGTACACTCATAAAGCACAGATATAGCAGTCAAATAAAACACATGAATTGAACAAAGGGCACATGAATGAACAGAAAAAACATGAAATATAATGAAGGGACAACCTCTCTACATCTTGACAGTTCAGCGGACCTTCAGAACTCCTTTGAAAAGAAATTACTTTTGGTGACATCATAATGCCAGCACACTTGTTGACACGCCTGTTAAATACAAACACAGAACAAGAACAAGCATCATGATTGGCATGGTGACAGCATGACTGCATAATGCTCCGGGCAAAACACAGGAAAAACAATGAAACTGTGTGAGGAAATAAGTACACTAAAGGCAACAGAAATGTGTAAAGAAAAAAAGTATAGGTTTAGTAAAAGATAATGCAAAAACAGAAACATTTACAGTAAAGTAGTCATATTGTAAGAATGTGGACTTCTTTAAATGCAATAAGGAAGTTGTGGGTTTTCACTCTGGATGTGGAAGTTAAATTGCCATGAAGAAGTTTTGTCAAGAGTTGATTCCACTTGGCATTAGACAGTCAAGTGTACTGACAAGTTAAAAGTCTAGCTTATTAGGAAACCAATTTTTGAGAGTTGAATGGGAGACTTGGCTTTACTTTGGCATTTAATCAGTTTAGTACTCCTAAATTTCACATGCAAGTACAATATAGTGTTTAAACGTAGTATGTTTGGACCAGTGTTTTTTCAAACTTGGTTTTGTTTTTCTCTTTGAAAAGAGTGGTAAACAATTCACATAAAACTACTCATCCAATAGCCAGTCATTCAGAGCAAGCCAAACACTTGATACATGCCTCCTGTGTGTACGCGTAAATGAACAGTCGAAAATGAAGTCGAAAAAGAAAAAAAGTGTAAGTTCATTTACAATCGGGTCAATCAAAACACATAAAGAGGTGTCAAGAAATGAACAGTGTCCTGTGAGACTGACAATTAAACCCACCTAATCTTACACCACAAAGTGATGCAGGCAGATGGAGCTTCCGTGTCAATGTGATCGCTTTCAGGCACGATGGGGAAATGAAAGGTACACTCATTTTGACTTATGTAGTAGATATTAATCAAATATTCCAAAATTAACATTATTAACAAATATTTACAAGAATTAAGACAACAAAATTGTGATTTGAGATAAACTAAACTTAGGTTACGTTCATATGGTGGCTACTGGAGTGTAATTATGCAACATCATACATTTACTGTAATAAAACTGAAGCACATCAGTGTATGGCTTCAGAAGAGCTTGCCTTGTTTTGAACACTAGCTTATTTCAAACGTTTCCTAGTAGCGCATAATTTTCAAGTAGTCTTCTAGTTGTTTGATAATGGGTGTTTTGCTCATAGAGCTGTGTTTGTTAAATAAAACATATAATTATGGAAAGTTAGGCGGTGAGCAAACACAACTGTTGTCTACTCTCAATGATATTTTTTTCCACAGGAAAAAAATGTTTCTGCCCAATGAAAGAAGTGTGCAATACATCCACGGAGTGCTTTTTGACAGGCTTGGTTCACTTGAAATGTTGTGGTATGAAACACAATCGAACTACCTGGAAATTAAAATAAGGTAACTAATCATCCCCTGATTAGGAACATATCTAATGAGCTAGGAGGGTGAAAACTCCCTAAAACGTTAGGTCTGGATATTTAAAAATTATAATAACCATTTATTTTAATTAATACAAACTCATAATATCTCAATGGCAAATGCATGACCATCATTATTACACAGGTAATTATAAATATTATGCATTCATGGTTAACTGTGCCATATCAATTGCCAGTGTTTCCTATTTGCAAAACATACACACACATACACATTTTGTGGGAAGCTGAAGGGGAGGAGGACTATTCATATTTAATAAAGAAGTAAAGTTAAAATGGACATGGCTACAACAGTCATGAGGATGAGGACACCTGCAACTCTTTTCTCACATACACAAGGAGGAGCCAAGGACACCAACAGATGCTAATTTTCATTAGTCATTTGGACATCTCACTGCAAAGACCAAATGCTCACAGGGACATTGCAGAGTGAAAATACAGTAATCCCTCGCTGTATCGCGCTTCACCTTTCGCGGCTTCACTCTATTGCGGATTTTATATGTAAGCATATTTAAATATATATCACGGATTTTTTGCTGGTTTGCGGATTTCTGCGGACAATGGGTCTTTTAATTTCTTGTACATGCTTCCTCAGTTGGTTTGCCCAGTTGATTTCATACAAGGGACGCTATTGGCAGATGGCTGAGAAGCTACCCAACTTACTTTTCTCTCTCTCTCTCTTGCGCTGACTTTCTCTGATCCTGACGTAGGGGGATTGAGCAGGGGGGCTGTTCGCACACCTAGACGATACGGACACTCGTCTAAAAATGCTGAAAGATTATCTTCACGTTGCTACCTTCTGTGCAGCTGCTTCGTGAAGCAACATGCTGCACGGTGCTTCGCATACTTAATAGCACGAAGGGCACGTATTGATTTTCGATTGTTTGTTTTTCTCTGTCTCTCTCTATCTCTCTCTCTCTCTTTCTCTGCTCCTGACGGAGGGGGTGTGAGCTGCCGCCTTCAACAGCTTTGTGCCGCGGTGCTTCGCATACTTAAAAGCCAAACAGCCCTATTGATTTGTTTGCTTTTCTCTATCTCTCTGACATTATCTGCTCCTGACCGCACTCCTTTGAAGAGGAAGATATGTTTGCATTCTTTTAATTGTGAGACGGAACTGTCATCTCTGTCTTGTCATGGAGCACAGTTTAAACTTTTGAAAAAGAGACAAATGTTTGTTTGCAGTGTTTGAATAACGTTCCTGTCTCTTACAACCTCCTGTGTTTCTGCGCAAATCTGTGACCCAAGCATGACAATATAAAAATAACCATATAAACATATGGTTTCTACTTCGCGGATTTTCTTATTTCGCGGGTGGCTCTGGAACGCAACCCCCGCGATGGAGGAGGGATTACTGTACATTAACTTCTGTGTTGTTCGTCTGTTTGCAGTTATTTTTCATTATTACAATAAGGATGTCACTGATATCAGAAAGAAATTTCTTTTGCACATAAATACAGCTTTTTCAATGAAAAAAGAAATAAAGAAGAAATGCATGTTATGAGAATAAATTGATATATAATTAATCTTATTATCAGTGTTGATCGGAAAAATTTGCCAAAGCATTTTCATAGCGAATATGCTATGTTTCCTGAAGACTTGGTTCAGTGAAAATTTTCCTGGAAATTTGCTGTATGACCAGCTTAGCTGAACATTTCTTCCACCCAACAGTCCATGATCCTTTGCAGCCATGTTCAGAATTTTCACACATGCATACTGTATGCATACTTCACCTCACAGTTTAAGTCTCTGCCCAATGTGCTTGTTGAATGCACGATGTCATTACCCATATGCTACCAGCAAGATTAGCACCCCACATTTGTATAGAAAAACAAAAACAAAGTAGTATTTTTATTTGCAGAGTACATTATCTGACCATAATAAGAATATTATGGGTACTGACACTTAATATTATTACCACATACTAATTTCATATACCATCTGAATGCATATGTAATTAGCCATGTTGCCAGCGATGAGTCAAAATAACCTTAACGGTGTCCGCCCCCTCCACTCCTTGAATCATAAAACACATGAAAACCTATGAAATAATAACAATAGTAACAACGAAAGATGTAATACTTTTAATAAGGTGTTTCTATGTTTATGATGGCTAAAGTACAACTTCATAAAATGGTGCCTGGCACAGCCAACCAGTGCCCTAAAGACTGAAACTCTGTATATTACTTATTGCTAGTTTGTGGCCATTGTTGAATTTTGTTTGTGGCTATCGTTCTCTCTACGTCATTTGATGCTTGACGCATGGTAACCCAGTGGTTAGCACTGCTGCCTCACAGCTTAATTCACATTTTTGGCCACAATAATTGTTTCAGCATAGTTAGCAGAGACTTTCCTAGCTCTCAAAGGGCACTTAAAAGACCACTGCACCATTATAACCCACTCAAACCTAGAGGAGTTTCTCCTTCTTCGGTGGCTTCCATGCATTTTGCTGTGTTCAGAGAAGTTCCTAAACATATCGGTGATTTCACCAAACTCATGATGAAGTGAATTGTATGGGGATGGTGCATCAGTATTTATTATTAATAAAATTTCAATTGATTCTTACAATGTGTACTTCTTTTATGTGCATGGTGTTATGTGCTAATTCAGAAAAGGTTTAATCTGAAGTGAACTAAATGTTTCACAGTTGTGAAGTGGCTAGCACCAATATCTCATAGCTCCAAAGTCTTGTGTTTGAATCCAGGCCTGGACACTGTTGATGAGGAATTTGAATTCTCCCTGTGTTTGTATTGGTTTTTGGCTCACATTGCAAAGTCAATGGCGCTAATTGGTGACTCCAAATTATACAAATATCAGTAGACATGCCCTGTGATAAACAGAAGCCACATCTAATATAGATTTCTACTTTGTATCCACAGTTGCTGAGATATTCTCCAATATTGGAATTGGATTAATCATGTTTAAACACACATGGACAAATAGCTATAACATGTAAATATTTCTAAATAAGGCTTAATTGAAGCCATACTGGTCCAGTTAGAGAGTACTGTTGCATTTAATAGTGTGCCCTGCAACTGTTTGGCTCCTTGCATGTAATTCTGTTATGCAGTCCTTGTATCTTTGATCAGCATTAATACAGTTTAATAATTAATAGATTAATTAAATATCAGAAAGCTTAAAAAATAAGAAAACAGATTTGAACAAGAGTGGTATCCTATTTACATTGTTGTGTTACTGACAATAACAAAACTTCCATGAAAAAAACCTATACATGTGAACATGATGCCAAAATTGTACAACGCTTGCTTTCCATTTAAAAAAAAATAACAAAATGTCACTGTTTAAAGACATAATAGCTCAGTGATTCTTAACCTTTTTTGAGTCACGGACTCCTTTAAGAACCTGATGAAAGCTGTAGACCCCCTTCCCCAGAAATATTCACATCAACACAACTTTACATGCAATAAATATAATGTACTTTATTTAGCAAGATTTGACTGTTGCATACATATATGACATATGTAAAAACATAAAATGATGTAATTGAACAAAATGTATGTGTGTAAGTACAGAAAATAGAACAGAATGATCAAACTTGTTTGTGTTTTGCGTACGTGACAAAAAGCATGTATACTTTCTGGAAGTTTTCTTTCAATGATGTGTGTGACAAGAAAATATACCTTTAGGGTAAGGACTTTACAAATTGGAATAATACAAAATGAGTCAGGACGCTATTTTTATTGCTTACGTGGTCAACGATCAGGAGACTAGAAAGGTATAAAAGAGCAAGGACATCTGCGCTCGAGGCAGATGAAGTGCGGTGTCCTAGGACTGTGTTTCTCTGTCATTTTACCCTTGTCTGGTATCTATAATAATAAAGGGCAAAGCCCTCACTGACTGACTGACTGACTCACTGACTCACTCATCACTAATTCTCCAACTTCCCATGTAGGTGGAAGGCTGAAATTTGGCAGGCTCATTCCTTACAGCTTACTTACAAAAGTTAGGCAGGTTTCATTTCGAAATTCAAAGCGTAATGGTCATAACTGGAACATATTTTTTGTCCATACACTGTAATGGAGGAGGCGGAGTCACGTATCGCGTCATCACGCCTCCTACGTAATCACGTGAACTAAAAACAAGGAAGACATTTACAGCACGAGTCACACGCGGGAACGAAGGTAAATGACGTTAATTTTTGACTGTCTTTTAATACTGTGTAAGCATACATATTAACACATGTGCAATTAAACGTGTGCATTTACGGGGTGATTTCTCAGGCTTAAAAGCTCACCTTTTATCAAACGCGGGAACAAAGGTAACTGACGTTGTTCACTGTCTTTTAATACTGTGTAACCATACATATTAACACATGTCCAATTAAACGTGTGCATTTACGTGGTGATTTCTCAGGCTTAAAAGCTCGCCTTTTACTAAAAAGGTAAATGCAAAACTATTTTCAATCAGTGTATTGAAACGCTCCCGTTAAGGATTGCAATAACATATTCGCGAGATAAAAGAACGAAGTAGGGGGAAATGGAGGAACAGCCACAAACAGCGAAGAGCAAAAAATTAATTAAACAATTGAGAACGGAGCGAGTTAAGCATACAAGCATGTTCATAAGGGAAACAAAGCACGGTGTAAAACGTAACTTTAAATTAAGTTTATAGAAACGCTCCCGCTGCGGATTGCAATAACATATTCGCGACATAAAAGTTTAATGAGAAGACACGAGGTATAAACGAACCACACGCCGTGGCGCAACGTTAGGGGCAACAGTTTCAACCATTCTATGATCTGCTTCTCGCAACTGAAAGGCGGCACATGGCGGATGTTAGCCGACTTGCTGACCGCAACGTTAGGGGCTTCAACTATGGCGCTGACGCCACATCTCAGTGCCAACACTTTGCAGACTGTACTTAAAACACACGCCCTCCTCACTGGACACTTAAAAACAACAATCAAACTAACGATGACATCAAGTATTACCCAATCAAAAGTAGGAAAGGAGGCATCTTCATAAAATGCGTGTGGGATGATTTGCATGAGACGCTGCTTTAAAAAAAAAATGATAAAAAAAATACGGGATAAATCCCGTCCAGTATTGATTCAAAACGGGACGCGCAATTTCATTCTCAAACGCGGCACGATTCCGTATTTTAAAGGACGGGTGGCAACCCTACAGTGCCAGGTAACCACCCATACAATCAGATTGTGATTCAGACTAGGAATGCAATGAATGTAATTACCCCGATCTACATACAAGGCGAAAGTCTTGCAACATTCAAAGATGATGGTTTGGGATAAGTACACCATACAACATAAAAGAGCTTATGAAGCCTTGAACCGAAAAAAGCAAGATCTCAGAGATCGTAAAAAAAAAAATAGGAGGTAATGTCGTTTTACTCGCTGTACATTTTAGTCAAACATTACCAGTTATTCCACGAGGGAGACCAGCAGATGAACTCAACGCGTGTTTAAAATCCATGCTTCTCCCACGCTCGGTTATGTGTCGCGTGTTCTCGGGTAGGTGCACCAAAAAATGTATACATTTAAGCATGTAATGGGCAAACAAAAAATGAGGTATACCCGAAGGCACTGCAGTAGTACTTAATGTAACTTTACTTCTTAAATGTTAATGTTTTACTGTTTCATAATTTATACGCTTCTTATATGTTGTTCAAATTCTTTTATCAAAATACCACTGACAGCGCAATTCACGATAACATGGAGTGAATACACCATAGCCATCCGCCCACGGCTGCCCTGCTGTGCGCAGATAGGAGTTGATTCTACAATAAAATAAAATTAAGATAAAAACAGTAAAACAATCATCACCCATAAAGCGTGTGTGTGTATATATGTGTATATATATATATGTTGATATGTCGATGTGTATATGTATATATATATATATATATATATATATATATATATATATATATATATATGTAGATATGTATATATATGTGTATATGTATATATATGTTTATATGTGTGTGTGTATATTTTATATATATAAAACACAGCAACACTCATAACAATGACAACACAATTACATTGACAATCATGTTATGTTATTTTTGTTTCCTTTTTTTTTCATAACCTCTTTAACACACTACTTCTCCGCTGCGAAGCGCGGGTATTTTGCTAGTGTATCAATAAAAGGTTTTTACTAATTTTAATTTTCTTCTCTGTCTTCAGTCACAAAAAGTGTCCACACATACACAAAGTATTATTAAACTTTAAACAATCTTAAAAAAACACTCCTTTTGTATGCAAAAAGTAATGGCTGCTCATTATAATTATGAAATACAATCCTCTTCTGCAAATTAAAACAGATCTACTACTACATTTTCTACTACTACTACTATATATATGTATAGTGAATATAAATGTTAATTTTTATCGGACTCACACGGACCCCCTGAAACCCATCAATAGGACCTCAGGTTAAGAACCCCTGTAATAACTAAAGTGTTTACATTTTTATATGTAGAATTGAAAATGTTCAAGTTAAACATATAGCTGGAAGCAAACACTTAAGAAAAAAAGAAGAGAATCAGTACCTACTAAATTTGGATTCAGCGAAAGAAGAATGCTTGACCTTAACAAAATTATACACAGTGCTTTCCACTAGAATCCCTGAAGCCTATGAAAAAACTTGTAATCAAGGGTCACCTTAAATTCCTTTGCACCTCTCCATCAGCGTCTTTTGTTTTGTAAATGTGTCGATCAGCACAAGCAGCCTGCTATCCCATCCCCCCCTCGATGGAGCTCAACTCAGGCAAAAAGTTCTCCCAGCTCAAGGCTCCTTATCTGCGTTTGAGGTGCCTGGAGTTGTGTAGGGTAAATAATACAGTATATCGTTATTTGGAATCTATGCATTTCATGTGTGTTCCATGTCTACAAAGATCTGTGTAAGTTAGGTTGAAAGGAAATGAGAGGCAAGAAATGCTGAAAACATACCTAAAGGAGAAACTTTTTCTATGTTATACTAATAATGACGTGAAGTGTATAATGTGTGAAGACTTTAGTCCAAATATCAAATAAACACGTGCGCTTTTATTCAAGAACATAAACCAAAGTTTAAGTTTTTTAAAAAAAAAATCATTCAATTTACATGTTGCTGTCAATGAATTACAAAACCAAGCTCAAATGTCAATTGACAAAAAGTTAATACGTGTTCTTGGATGGTGCACAGGTAAGAACTGCTGCCTTATAAAAGAAAGGTTGCTGGTTCGAGTCCTGGCACTCCACGTTTTGAGTAGTGAGCTGCTAGTATTACTATTACTATAATAAAAACATTCATTTGAGTATTAAAATATAAAAGTCATCGGTATAAAAAACAGTAAACAATAATGAAGTATCACCTTAAAGTCTTTTAAAAGCATGCAGTCCAATGTAAAGTTAAGAAAAATGATGAAGAAATTACTTTAGACTCAAAATATCACACTTCTTCTCAGCAGTCGATATTCTAAATTATGAAGGGTAAGTAAAACAGACCCAGAATATTCTCTCTTCAGCACAACTGACACTTTCATGCAAAGATCAGCAAATTGCCTTCTCACTCATGAAACATCCTCCTCTAACTGAATATAGCAAGCTTATTTAGGCTCATGTCCACAAGTTCATTAAAAACTCAAGGAATTAAAATAAATGGTAAAAACATGAACATGCCACCAATACTTTGCACCTGTTTCCAAAAGAGGCATCAACAGGACTAACAGCTTTCTGTGCAATCTAAGCATTAAAAAAATCAATACCTTCTTGAGATTGCATCCATCTATTTTGTGAACCAATTTTTTTTTTGGCAGAACTACATCAAGCAGAATGCTAGCATCTCACAAATACAGATCTTTCAAGAGTTTATTTTGAGTAAATCAGACAAGCTGTCAAGAAATCCAAAATATAAAAATAATTATTCGCAGTCTTCAAATATGAAAAGGGTATTGAACCAAATCCGCAAACTAATTCAAGAAATCATTAAGGTCGGAACGCTCGAGTATTCAGTTAACAAGCCAGCTAATTTTAACCTTATACTGGACAGTTAATCCCAAGAATTATCATCCTAACAATATCTAAAGAGTTGGGTGTTGTATTCTGCTTGAGGTCACAGCAAACCTTGGAATAATATCCATAACTTTACAGGTGTCCATTCCTGAGTTAACTGTTTGTGACTCCACCATCAGAAAGACAATGGACAAAAATAGGAGCCACAACTGAACATAAAGGTTAGAATCATAGCTTACTATAAAAAAACACTGGTACTTTCCTGAAGTTTGCCACTGTTTGAAGTTTGAAATAAAATTGAACATCTTAGCTAGTAATACCCAAATTGTATCTGAAGAAACTCAAATAATAATAGTTTGGAGATTCTTTACTAAGTCAAGACCAGGACAACTTAACATCAATGAAAGAACTATGAGCCCAGTTCTGTATCAAAGTGATCTTCATAGAGAACATCAGGCTATCCATCCAAGAACTGAAGTACAGCTAAGTTATGCATGAAACCAGTAATTAGAAACACACATGGTCCACATTAGAGATTAGCCATACTTACTTGCATACCTACTTATGTACACATTGTCAATCCTATCAGCAAGGGTACATGGAGGAAACAAACCTTGGACATGGTATTATTTCATTGTAGGGCACACTCTCACACACTACTTCAGGTATCTAGTATTCTAGAAATTAATCTCATATCCACTTATTATCTGTGTGAAGTCTGAATGTTCTCCCCATGTGTGCAGTTGTGCCATCATACAACTCCCAATCAGTTTTTTCTTCTTGCAAACTAAAGATAGGTTTATTACATTAAATGTTGAATGAGTGGGCTAGGGAGTGAACTGGTGCTCTTTTCATGGTTGCTTCTGTGGTTCATTGGTATTCACTGTCAAAGACTTATTTTGGAGAGTGATTTCTTTCTTTCAGTTTTTGGCTGCTGATTATTGGATTACTTTGGGATTTGTTTGAACTTTCTGCCTTCTTCCTTCAATTTTTTGTTTTCTTTTTTTTAAAAACAACTATAAAGAGTTCTTGTAGGCCAGAGGTTTTACCACTCCTTTCTCTTATGGGATAATTCTGTTTAGTTTTGTATGTATATATTGGGATATTTAAAAAAAAATTTTTTAAATCATATCTCATTTGGGACTTCCTAGGCCAAAGTCTGCATGTAAAGCTTAGAATCTGGCAGCATGGGACACGGCCTTTCTTCAAACAGGCCAATGAAGATTTGGGCCTGATCTGTGGGTCTTATAGACATCTCGCATGCTTTTTGTTTTACAAAGGCACTCAAATCATAACAGAACATTTTTGAGAATGTAATACAGTAATCCCTCCTCCATTGCGGGTGTTGCGTTCCAGAGCCACCCGCGAAATAAGAAAATCCGCGAAGTAGAAACCATATGTTTATATGGTTATTTTTATATTGTCATGCTTGGGTCACAGATTTGCGCAGAAACACAGGAGGTTGTAGAGAGACAGGGACGTTATTCAAACACTGCAAACAAACATTTGTCTCTTTTTCAAAAGTTTAAACTGTGCTCCATGACAAGACAGAGATGACAGTTCTGTCTCACAATTAAAAGAATGCAAACATATCTTCCTCTTCAAAGGAGCAAACAAATCAATAGGGCTGTTTGCTTTTAAGTATGCGAAGCACCGCGGCACAAAGCTGTTGAAGGCGGCAGCTCACACCCCCTCCGTCAGGAGCAGAGAGAGAGAGAGACAGATAAAAAAATCAATACGTGCCCTTCGTGCTTTTAAGTATGCGAAGCACTGTGCAGCATGTCGCTTCACGAAGCAGCTGCACAGAAGGTAGCCAACGTGAAGATAATCTTTCAGCATTTTTAGACGAGCGTCCGTATCGTCTAGGTGTGCGAACAGCCCCCCTGCTCAATTCCCCTACGTCAGGATCAGAAAAAGTCAGTGCAAGAGAGAGAGAGAAAAGTACGTTGGGTAGCTTCTCAGCCATCTGCCAATAGCGTCCCTTGTATGAAATCAACTGGGCAAACCAACTGAGGAAGCATGTACCAGAAATTAAAAGACCCATTGTCCACAGAAATCCGCGAACCAGCAAAAAATCCGCGATATATATTTAAATATGCTTACATATAAAATCCGCGATAGAGTGAAGCCACGAAAGGGGAAGCGCGATATAGCGAGGGATCACTGTATTCTTTTTAAACCTACATCAATGTTTGTTCAATCTGCACTGACACAGTGCTGTATATGAACCATGAGTGATGTGTCCAAATATGTTTCCACACCTAGTTCATTTGAACTCTGGAGCCATAGCCCCACACAGTACAGTACAGTTAGGTCATTGTGAACACACCATTCAAACTCGGCTGTAGACCAAAATAACCAGACCAAGACCCTTTAGAAATAGTGGTCTTGGCAAGGTAACAAACAAACCCTGAAGAAGTTCACTTGTGGTATGTAGAGACATTAGGGATACAATTCATGCACACTGTAGTTATGCTGCACCATTGCTCTTTGCAATTAGGCAATCTCGACATAAAAACAAAACACATGCATGTAGCACAATTCACAAAAAAAAAAAAAACAGCTAGCACATACAGCAGTCATTCAGAGCAAGCCTAGCACCTAATTCGGAATTAGAACATCTTTCTCTAACATCTGGAAAAGTGTTGGCCATACACAAAAAAAGGTTTAATTTGACTTGTGAGCAGAGATTAACCAAGCCATGTAACTGAAGATAAAGTCTCATAAACTTACAATGGAACAGTGATATACGCAGGTGGGTTGCCTCTCAATGCAAATACTCTTCAAAAACTATACGGACAAAGAAGGCACATTAACTTTGATATTATGTAGTAAATGTTAATGAAAGATTCCAAAATTAACATCATTAAAAAATATTTACAGGCCTAAAAACAGTGAGCATGTGAGTTGAGATGAAGTAAATAGTGGTTACATTCATATAGTAGGCTACTGGAGAGTAAATAAGCAACATGATACAGCGAAATGAAACTCGACTGATACGTCAACTGTCTAAATGAAATCGAAGCACATTACTGTGTGCCATCAGCAGAGCTTGCCTTCTTTGGTTCAGTCACCCTGATGAAACATGTACTTTATGTAGCATACAAAGTAGTGTATCATTTTCATAGAGTCTTCTAGTTATTAGATAATCGGCATTCTACAAAACACCACATAATTATTGCACATACCATGGTGACCATCCATGATGATTTTTAATGGGGGGAAAAAATGTTCATGGAAAGAAAAGTTGTGATTGTGTGTCATTTCTGCCTGTTAATCCAAATTAAATTATGGGCTCAAGACTTTATTTGACATTATTTGCAGATAGTTAGGGTCCTTTCATTCAATTACACAGGCTCCTTATGGTTGTATTCTGTCTCCTGCATTTTTTTTTTTTTTAAGTTTTCCAATCACACTAATATTTTTACATTGTCTTTTAAAAGTCTACTATTTACACTGAAAATGCAAAAATTCACAAAGCTTTCTAACTGGTCATGTGTGGTTTATCAGCCATGAGCACTGTTTACTAGAATTAAACTAGAATTAAGATGAAGTGCTGAAAGAAAAAACAAGCTGTACTTCTTTGTGATACAGACAATGAAGCACAACTGACTTCAAGGATTACAAATGAGCAAGATGTTGCCAAATTCTTGGAAAATATAGTCTAGGAGTCAAAATAAATACAGTAAAACATTCAAATATTTTAAGCTAATCGACAACCCCCACAGTAAAGGTGAGATCGCAGGGACAAAACTAAAGTCAGTCCCTGATCCATTGACAATTACATGTGTTTTTGAATTAAATGAATTTATTAAATAAAAAGCAAAAAACAAAAGTGTCACTGTGCAGTTATTCAATAAATAATCTTCAAAACATTAATCCTTAAAAAATAGCAAAGAGGTGAAAAAAAAACCAGTGAAAATTCAAAGATAAAAATCACAACTCGCCAACAAGTAGCTCCTTTCACCAGTACACCTCATGTTTCCACGGCTGACTCCATTAATCACCAGACTTGAGACACCAATGAACTCTGTGCCCTTGGCTGTCCCCCTAGCCACCTCTGTCAGTACTTGCTGAGAGTCCACTAGAACCTCTCTCTCTCTCTGTACCCACAGTAAACTCTCTAGGGCTCTCGATCTCCCCTGCTCCTTTCCTCACTCATCAGGCTTGACAGCCCTCTTGAACGGCACTCCTCGCTCGCTCCATAGGTGTTTCCACTCGACCCGTAAATCCTCTTTCACTGTATGATTCCTGCACTGTTTTTTTCTCTCTCCTCTTTATTCTCACTTTTGTTTTTCCTTAATTTTCTTCCTTGGCTTAAATATTCTGCAGTGTAAGAGCTGTGCTAATCGACACACATAGTTACTAATAAAGGTGGGCTATGCTGATCAATTAATTAGTCCATACCCCTATTAAGCACTCTGTGGCTATACATCTTTTATAGTGTAAGTGTGGAGAAGTATAAATCTAAGAAATAGTCTATAATAATAATAATTTTAAAATATTTTTTATTTATATACTGCCACAGAATGTGTTTTTCAAAATGATAATCAAATGGCTTTTATTTTATGATTAAGGTCTACAAATTTCCAACTGTAAGGCCTGCATACTTCAAAACAGGCCCAAGGTGCTGAAACTCCAAAAAGACCAGAGGCCAAAAAAAAAACAGAAGAAGGCTTAAAAAGCAAAACTCAAAAAGGAAGACAAACAGCACTTTTATATTTTTAGATATATATTTAGTTTATTAAATTGAATAAAGAAAAATTCAACAAGCAAAATAAATACATTTTCAAATAAAGGAAGCACAAAGAATAAAACTCTCAAACAAGACTGAATTATTACAAAATACCAAAATAAAACTAAATAAACAAATAGTAATTCAAATACAGCAGAACCCCCATTTAGCATTTTTCTTGGGAACAACAAAAAAAGTAAAATGGGAGAAAGTGTTGAATGCAGAAAATTTCCACAGATTTGTCAGGAATTCCATTGCTAGAGTTCTGTACTTGCTGTGTTTAAAGTTTTCTGTAGTTTCACTGTGGTTGTTTGTGATTAATATTTATGGTCCAGTTTGAACTTGTCCTCATTTGTTCAGTTTATTTTGTGTAGTTATTACAGTCATTTTTCTTGTTTCAGATTGTCATTCCTTTTCATGAACTCCACTTTATTGTTGATAGAAATGGCTCTGTTGTTAAATCACAAGACCTTGGAGCCTGACACTTTTCCACATGGCACATACAACCTTGTTATTTAATTTTTGGAAACGAAATGAAGCTGTATTCACACTGAAAAAGATGTGATCTTGGTAGAGATGTGTGATCAGCAAAAAATGACACAAAATCACAACTTTTCAGAAAGGATTTACACTACTTTTGTAATCACTCTTTGCATCCAAAACCTTGACATCTCATCTACACCAGATACAGAAGTGATAACGGTGCTCAAAGCAGTGGCCCAACAGCTGCAATTTTTTTGCTTTCTATATATCTTCCTTTCAATCATAAGATGACGAATTTTCAGATGTTCTGTACTGAAATAATGTGTAGTAAACCAGCAACCAGCATCTGTCTGACCACACTGTTTTTTATTCTTTTTGTGCATAAAGGGTGCATTCAGGCTAGATAATCATACAGAGACATATCGGATTTTGGTCACTCATAAAATTAATTTGAAATGTCAAACAAAAATAATAAAAAATTTGTATATGATGCAAAAATCAGAATAGAGTCACTCTTAGCTGCAGTGTGAACACAGCCTTAAAAAACTCACACATGTTGAGACAAGAGCTTATATATATTCTTTTTAGGTCTGAATCAGAATTTGATTATTATCTGGTTGTATTATTGGCACATCTCACACACACATAAATGTACACATAAATAAATATATAAATATATAATATTTCAAAATCAGTATCCCAAAAAAAATTAAATGTGCTAAATCCTAAACATGGGAATTTCAAACATAACATGTGGTAAATGTTAAATTGGGGTTTTACTGTGATTACTAAAAACAGTCCACTGAAAAACAGAAAAAACAATGAACAAGAGCCAAATGTCTTAAATAGGAAATGGAAACAAAAATGCTAAATGTAAACAATAGTAACACAATTTGCATAATTTTCTGGGACAATAATAAAAATAAAAATGTCCAAGATTTAGATAGATTTAAGCTGTTTTCACACTCATAGTCTGTTTGCTTTGGACCAGATTAGATGATTAGTTAATTTGTTTCAAGCAAACTTTCACACAAACCAAAAGTATCAAACATGCATGGATGGTCACCGCCATATGTGCAGTAATTATGTGCTAAGTGGTTTGAAGAATGCAGATTATCCAATAACTAGAAGACTACATGAAAATTATGCTCTACTTTGCATGCTACAGAAAGGACATGTTTTATCATGAGCTAGATTTGAGGTAAGCCACCTCGGTGTCCTCTTTTATGAGTCCCATTGTGCTATGTTTTGAATTCCACCTCATTTTCCCACATAGCATGTTGTTTTTACAAAGAAGTGCTTTAATATATTTTTCTATTAATTGCTTACTATTTCATTAAACTTTTTATCCTTAATGATTAGCAACTCATACAGAAATTCATATGCATACTGACAGAAAATAGTGGCCTCATTTTGTGTCTGCACATCAATGTCAGTGCATCATAAGCTTTCTAGTAGCTTTGCTATTGCCATTGCTCCACTTCAGTCTCTGTAATTTGATTTTTCTCGTTTCATGCTGCCGTTTCATATTGGCACTACATGATTGGTATCATGGTTAGATGCACTATGTGCTGCACCACTTACAATTACCAGAGGTGTTTCTATAATATGTCAATTGTGCTGTCTCCAGTGGTATTATCTATCTATCTATTAACACACTAAGAACTGTGTGTATCAATACCAATTTTAGTGTCTACAAACTGAAATTTCCCATTACAAATTTGACCGAGATGGGCGACTATAATTCCAGTTTTTTTATATACTTTCATAAATAACTTGAGCTGTAGCTGCTATATCTATTTGATGGTAAAATATAAAATACTGTAACAAGGATTTGCTAAACTTCGCACAGCCAATATTATATACTAAGTTCAAGAGTGAGTAGATCAGTGTTCAATGAGCAGGTGCATTCTTTCACAGTGATATTATTACGTAATCTTTTATTAACACAGTCAGACCCTGCCACCTGCCTGCTTACAAGAAGACGAGTTCATGTCAACCTATTCATATACAAATCCGTCTACTTCTTTCTGCGTCTGAGTGAATAATCCCAAACCAAGCCTCAGAAAAACATATCAGACAGCTTTCTCAGTACTAATGGAGGTACTGTACAATTCCTCTAAGCTCATCCAGTTTATTTCATTAGGACTTTGCACTTCTCATCATGGCCATTGGCAGTGATGGTTTAAAAATCCATCCTGCCCTAAACTGAAGTCTTCCTGTCTTTTCTTACTTTGGTGGTTTCAGAACTTTCAATTTATCCAGAACTGTAGCAGTTAAAAGAATTTTACCCAATGCTCGTCTCAATGATAGCACCAGCCACACACCTATCATTTTCTTTGCAGTTATCTACAGGTAACAAAAAAATGGGCTTCACAAATATTGTTAAACATTTTATAAAAACAACTGACTGATATAACAAAAACAAGCTAACAAAAAGATGAAATGAGTGGTCTACCACAGTTAAGTGATCCCACAATTGCTGGAATTCTGTAAAAAAAAAAAAAGTATCCCTGTAAGCTCTGAAGGTAGGGCACCAGAGGCAGGCAGAGGAAAATACAACTACACATGTAATGGTTGCAAAGAGTGGTACAGCTACAATGTTCCCAGGATCAAGACAGGCAACAGCTCAGAGACGGATCTGGGCTGGGCTCACTGGATGAAGCCAATAGTCTCCACTGCTGCTAGGATCCATCTCTTTCTCACTCATGAGTTTTTTCGATCTATCCGTGCTCTATTTTGCAGAAGATATACAATATCTTCCATGCAAAGCCTTCAGGCTTCCTCAGGGTGAAAGTGGATTATGCTTTAAGACAGCTCAGCTTTTCCAGTTTTAATTCAGCAACACTTTATATGAATTGTCTGTGTAACCTAGTAGATACTTGACCCTACAGACCGAACAAGAGTATAGGGTGAAAAAGAAATGAGTCACTAAATATTATGATTGTTTCGCTGTGTTAAGTTTCCACTTTTCCTAATATTTCCAAAAGGAAAATCTATTGTTAGCTAAATTTGTATTTCTTCATTCAGACGTGATAATCCAAGTATCACAGGCGGCACAGTGGTAGTGCTGCTGCTTTGCAGTAAGGAGACTGTGGAAGATTGTGGATTCGCTTCCCGGTTCCTCCCTGTGTGGATAGCGCTTTGAGTACTGAGAAAAGCGCTATATAAATGTAATGAATTATTATTATTATTATTATTAAGTAAAAATGTAGTTATGAGCCTTTCTCATGAGACAGATCACACCAGAATAACATAAAACAAGCAAACAAATAAGTTCCTCCAAAAAAAAAAAAAAAAAAAAAAAAATTAGAAAAAAAGAGGACAGGCACTTGGAATAATAAATTTCATTAAGAACACAGGAAACACCACCCTGTGCCCCATGGGTGGCCATTTTGCTTCTGACGTTAATAGGTCATGTGCTGAATCCATTAGTACTGTTGCCTCTTAAAATAGCAACCATACTACCAAACTGATAAAAATACAAAAGAAAAAGATGTGGGTTAAAAGTATAGTACAGTATTTAGCCTGCAAAATCATCCTGTGTGCCACCACAATTTGAGTTAAATACGCCTCTTCTTCAAATCCACATCTGAAATAACAAACATTAACACTACTGTAAGGCTTAAGAGAGTACTACAAGTATAAATTCAAATTAAAATAGAGTAAATGCCACAGACTTTCTAACAAGATCTAGCCTTTCCAGACTGCCACAGGTCTTTTGGGTGCAAACATAAAACAGTTAACATTAGGCTAATGGTCTAACTGAAGTTCCATCTGGTGAGAAACAATATGCAACACCTTACAAACAGCCAACGAAAGAAAAGAAAGACCCCTTATATCAATTGTTGCTTTATTCCCAAAAGAACAGAAAGAAACCCATGTATGACAAAAGAAAAGCCTTTTTTGCTTAAAAAAAAAAAAAAGAAGCTGTCCAGATCATTTAACACTTTTTCACTTTTAACCAGATTTGAACTTCACTAGAGAACTACTGTTACTTTTTTCAAATATCACTCTTCAAATATCTTCTTAAAAGTTTTCATGTACAGCTTTCAGAAGGAGTGGACACTCAGAACAATAGTTTTGCCTTGTATTTGTTGTGTGCTAGTAATGGCACTGATCTGCTGATGATGTCACTCTGCCCAGTTGTACAATCACATGTCTGTCTAGGCAGGGCATAGACTGGTGCAAATGAGAATTAATGAGGGAAATAGCCTCTTAATCTCCTGGGTGATGCAGGAAAAGAGAATGTGACCAGGGTTTTCATCTGCTCTCTCCATAGCCCAGCCTGTTCTTGCATCGAGATACAATTATCCCTACAATACAGTATAATCTCTAGTGCTGCAAACTGGGTCCACTTTTAAAAGGCTGAAATGGCATATGAAATAAACACCAAAATGCAGCTCAGCAGATTATCAGTGTGAAAATAGGTATAGGCATGGTTTACTAAAAACATTACCTGAAAAAAAAGGGTGTGAAGAACTACCTACTAAGATGTCTTGCTCATGCTGCTTTAAGTGGCAGGACTATTATTTTAAATACTCCTTAACTTTTTTAATCATGTTCGTTTTAAACATGTTGCTTTGCATTTTGCTGTTTTACTTGAAAGAGCTAATTATTTTGGCCTTATCCTCTACATGACATGTTGTCCTGGGGGTCCTTTAGTTATCAGCTCATTCTGCTGTTGTGTGCTAGGAGGTGCTGCCGGAGCTCTTTTTCCCTGTAGTGATCAGACTGTATAATGCTATAATGCTTCCTCATTTGTGCCTGTTTTTACACAAGCCACTTATAATATATACATGTTGGCAAAGAGGTAGATATTTCTTTAATTAATATATAAGACATTATGAATGTCATTCTAGGAAATATTAACTTTGTTTTGTTTGCTTTCTCTACTGTTTTGTAATATACTTTATGTTACTGCTGGAGGAAGCAAATTTTCCCTTAGTAACCAAAAAAGTTCTGTCTCTCTGTATCGTTAATACACTGTTGTCTAATCTTTAAAGAATGTAAAGTAGACATGTTAATGCAAACACAATGTAAAAAGAACCCATTTATAAAAAAAAATGTTTTAATATGGTGATTTCACTGAATATAGTGTAACAGTCTCTGTGGCGTACAGCACACCTTGCTTAGACTTACCTCATTCTGCATTTTTAATTGCAGATGGTCTGCATATTGGAATGGCTTGCTATACAGTGCTGTGAAAAAGTATTTGGTCCTTCCAGATTTTCTCTATTTTTGTTTATTCACAACACTTAATTGTTTCTGATCTCCAAATATATTTAGTATAATACAAATGACAACTTGAGTAAGCACAACAACGTGTCATGAATAAACAAAAATACAGTAATTCAGGAAAGGGGCAAATACTTTTTCGCAGCACTGTATATCAGGATATCAGCATATTCTTATCCATTTACACTGTGTGCACTGCAACATTACACTGTACCGTGTCCTGATCTTGGTTCATCCCTAATGGTCTATCCTTATCTCAAAGTTGCAGACCTTAAAATTCAAAGCAAAAATAATTGGAAATAAAGGCACAAATAGGGTTGATTTAAATCCACAAACTTGGATAAGCAAGTGCTGGAGCTCATAACCTTTGAGAACACACCTTCTAACAAAATGAAAGGCTGCCCTCACAACAGGAAGTGAAAAGGTCAATGATTGTGTACAAAAAATAAGAGTGAAAATGACACAAAATAAAAAACAAAAACAAAAGTAGACTTTAATTCAAAATACTAATGTCTGATTCAGATTCTAGAACTGCCAAAACGAGTGCAAGATCTTGTAAAAAGATGGAGAATAACGTGAAAGCACTTGAATAACGAACCCATACAGAACATCTCCATATCAAATGTGTTCAAGAACTGCAGGATAGTTATTTGCTTTATGAGATAATCTAAAAAATATATAAGGTCCATTACAAGATTTTTTTTAATTTTCTACTTCACATTTACCATTTACACTACAATGGGTTTCCAGTATGCATCCATGTGTTTTTATGTCACTCTCCTTTATGCTTGGCCAACAGAAGCCTCCTTTTATGTCAGTCCTGGCCTGCTGGCACATACTGAATTGGCTTTTGTTTTTCTTCAGTTCCTTAGTGATTCAGTTGAAAAGAAACTGAAAAAATAGTACTTACAAAATCAATATATTTTCTTAAATTGGTGAAAAAAAGAAATGATATGGCTTTTAAATAAATACCTTACAAAACAAACTAAAATTAAATAATGCACAAAATAAAACAAAAAGAGAATTAAAAGTGCCTGGATTTTAAAAGAAAGCAACTTACTTAACAGTGATTTTAAACCAACATGTTGCTATAGTGAGTGAGTGTGTTCTCCGATAAACTGATATCCTAGACAGTGCTGGATCCTGCCTTGTACCCAATGCTGCCAAGACAGGCACAAGGTCCCTGTGAGCCTGAAATGAACTATGCGAGTTCCAAAAAATGATGAATAGATAGATGGAAGCAATTTATTTGTTTGTATTACAGCCTCACATTCAGAATGTTAAATTCCTCCATGCGTAAAAATAAACAGTAAGCTATGAAAATATAACAAGTCAGGCATTTGTGTCCATTTAATAAGTCTATAATTTACAAAGCTGTCTTTTTGGTAAACTTTAGTATAGAATATTTATCTTATTTAAAAGTATACTTTTATGCTGCACCAGCATTGTTTCAAAAAACACCCTAATCAAATATTTTCATATATTAATCCACTTCATCAAGCTGCCTACATTTCAGAATTATAAATTCCTTAAATGCTATTTTTATAATATTACATGTATCTAAATAAATGAAATTCCTATGATATATTACCATATTGAAAGCATCAAGTAAAAGTAAACAATTTCACTTTATTACTACGTATAATTACCTAAGCCTTTTTTTATTTTTGCAATAAAATAAGGCATACTTATACTGTACATACCTCGCATTATCATTGTGACTAGCAAGCATTGTTTGCTCCGATCAGCCAAGGCAGATATTAACAATGGAGGGTGCTCCTTACTTCCCAGCTTATCACAGTGACAGAAGCTGGCACCATCTCACAATCAGGAAATCATTACGCAAGCAGAGCGAGCGACAATATTTCCTTAGGGAGATAGTCTGTGCCAGTGCCTGGACTGGCTTAGAGGTGTTCATGCACATGATTTATCCAACACACCAGCTGAGGTGGCTGGGACAGCCTGCTGTCAGGGCTGTGTAGCAGAGTAACCATCTGTGCCCTGGGAGGGTAAGGGGGGTAAAAGCACTTAAGCTCTGCTAATGTAAACTGATGGCTGCACTTACTGAACAGAACAGTCTGAAAAATAAATGCAATTTGAGACAGCTGCATATGACATTGCTAACCGCATACATCACAAAAAATTATTTTTTCCTATAAAATAAATGCACACATCCTTTTCTAAGCTGCTTAACCAAAGTACACAATCACAGGGAAATCCACCACACTACTGTTTTTCTTTTCTTCTTGTGAACATCTATTTTAAAAGAAAATCATAATTTTAAGGTTAAGTTGGGGTTTGAGGATTCGGGGCGGGTTTGTAGGGCAGTTTTATACACAATTTACATTACATTTCTATAATTATGAAGTTATTAAGCAGTTCACATATGTTTGCAGCCCGTGATTACATCACAAACATTAACATTGTTATCGTTTTTTCGTGTCTGCCATTTCTATAGGAGGGTGACAATGACTTAAATTCCAATGGATGTTTTTCAAATGTTGACAAGCAATAAGCAAAAGGTATCACTGAAAACCACAGAAAACAAAAACATCAAAAAAAACAGTACAAGGAAAGTTCGAAGAAAGAATTTTTTTTAAATTGTATAAGTTTGGGGATCGTTGTGCAAATGTGTACAACTGAGCTGCGACCACAGATCTAACTGCTCTGTGGATGATTCATTCAAGCATTTCAAGGTCAGTTCGTTGTAATGAAAGTATCTGCTGAATGTACTTCGTAGTAACGAGATTTCTATAGACTCGTGTCATATGGGGAAACTGTCGGGACCATAAAAATACTTTGTTGTAATGCTCTCTCACCTCGGTCTCTCTCCTCTCTCTGCGCCGCTGCAAAGCCCCGCCCACCAAGCGTTCTGAAAAGTCTGAGTGAGTCTCTGTTGCCGGCAGTTCTCTCGCGGCCCGGCTGTCAGGCAGCTGCGGCTCGGTAGTGGGCCGCGGACCAGGGGTTGGGGCCCCTGCTTTATACCATCTGGATTTTGTATGCCAATGTTGCTTAAACTAAAACCTGCAATAACAGTTTCCATCATTTATATATTTAAACAAGTTTGGTATATTTAAAGTCAAAGTTTTTTCACAATCATGTATATGTTAATTTTCTGTTCTGAAGAGAAGCATTTTTTAAATATATTTCATAAATATAATTCCAATTCTTGCAGTTTTAAATGGGCTCCAAGGAGCCCCAGTCCAAACATGAAAACAAAAGCCTTAAACCTATCAAATACATCCATACTCGAACAGCAAAAGTTTTGAAATAAGAAAAATGGCCTTGTACATTTCTGAGGTATTACTGTGACTACAAAAGGTAAGTGGAAATAGTGAACTATATCACAGATTCGTGGCACTATTTTTGTGAGGTAAGAATATATTTCCTGTTTGCTTATCTGTTCACAGTGGCTGTTGTGGGTGGAGTTTTACATTCTCCAGAAGTGCTCCACCAATCGCCATAGCTTCAGGCTGCACACTTTCCTTCTCTGGCCTCTTGTATTCTGTTCCCACCCAAGTTATGTTCTGCCATTGCTTGTAACAAATGATACTCTAAACAAAGGTATATGATATAGTGGCAAAGATCCAGTATGCTATGAAACCATTGTAACTATACTATATATGGTTCAAAACATGCACCAGCTTTGGTGACAGATGCATACTCAAATCATATTTTTTCCTGTGCCATATCTACTCAAATCATGCATTTTATCTGCAGTGCTGTCACATAAACTGAATCACATACAGACATTGTGGTTTGACTTCAAACTCATAATCAAATTATATAATTTTTTAACCTAAACTATGCCTCATATACAATAATGTTCTGCATGATATCTGCAGTCTTTTCCACTACAGCCATTGTGCAATCTCAGATGTGTGCCAGTATCAAGGAATACAAGGAATGTCGGGTCTTCTGTGGGTCACTTTCTAGCACTGTGCTCTTCACCCATGGCTTGCTCTGTCACAGTCTGCCATCTTCTGTTATCTCCAAATGGAAACTAGTAGAGGCTGTGTGCTAATCACTCCAAGTGTGTGAAAAACATTGTAATGCCATTCCCAGTGCTTTTACATATTAAACCATATGAAACTGAAACCATGAACCACATGGGTGATTGTGGCAGTACCAACTTTTTATCTATTACATTCTGTTTGGTTAAATTTGATAATGCCTACTGAGGAGGGTGGCAAGGTATTCTAGTGCTTGAAAAAGTACAGAAAAAATCCAGTTCTAAAACAGTATGGCACCGGCATTTTGTTAATGTCAGTAACGGAAGTAAATGGTAGTTTATTATTATTTACTAGTGTGATCACAGCTCTAGATTCCCCTCGGTCTTAGATGAAATATATCTAGTATGATTCACCATGGGATAATCCACTATTTAATAATATCATTAAATTCCTAATATTAGAGGAAAATGTGAATTTGGAAATTTATTTCATCACCTACTCAACATATACCAGGACCAGTCACATTCATATACCACAATCAAGAGATGAGCTGCAGAGTTTCACCACGACAGGACATCTCTCAAAGATAAACTAAGGTCTGGCCAGCCTTCGACATCAACAACAAAAGAAAATGTTATAACAGTGAAGCAAATTGTATCGGAGAACTGTAGAGTGGTGATGCATGCAGCAGCAGAGACTACAACAATTATTTTAGGCCAATTTAATCCTATCATCATGAACAATTAAACATGATCAAGGGCTATGTATGTTGAGTGCCTAGAATGTTGACTCCTGAAATTCATTCTCATTGCATGTTCATGCTCCAAGGGATCTTAATTTAATTAATTTAAACTGAGAAAAATTTATGAAGTGTTTGATAACCAAGGACAAACTTATATACACCACTACGACTCAAGACTTCAAACAATAATTGGAAAAACAATAGAACCACAATGATCCTCCAATGAAATTCAAGGTCTAGTCCAAGATCATGAGCACAATTTTTTCAAGAAGCTGAGTATATAGTCCATATTGATTACATGCTTCAATCACTGGTCAATATTACACACTGATTTGCTTTGGCATATGTGGGGAAAACAAGGAAAAAGCATCAAAAAAGTTGTCAACCATCCCCAGACCCTGCTCACACTCTACAAAGCTGGAAGAGCTTATCTGCAGAAACATGGATTCTAAGAAATGCCAAACATATTCACCACACCTATAACTACAACCTGCTCCTAAATCTAAAGGGCTGCTTCATTGGGATGTGTGAAATGTAGTACTCTAGGATTAAACCAAGGTGCGTATTGACAGTGATTGGCTTAAAGACTGTAGCAACATTGTTGGGCATTTCACATGTCCCTCGTATTTCCACAGAAGATGTGTTAAGACTGGCTGAAGAAATGTGTACAAAAGTCATTTTGCCACTGTTCAACCAGTGTCATTTAGGGAAACTGGTGTACTACAAACAGATCAGAAATGTTGCATTCCCTTGCTGACTTAATTTGACAACCAAGACATTCTAGCTAAACATTCAACACTCACATCATATGAAGCACAAGCCTCAATATAAATTCAGCCATTCCATTTACAGTACATTTAAGAAATTCTCTCTTTGTCTCACTCTCTGTCTTCTATTAGATAATTGTAATGGTTATAAAAACACAATTTTTTTCTAAAGAAAAAAGTTAATACATACTAAGGTTCAGACAATTAACATTCATTTATTCTCTAAAAACCACTCATTCCAATAAAAGGTCTTGTACAGCTGGAGTATACTGAAGCAGCAAGAGGGCAAGACAGGAACCAACCATTAATGAGGTGCTAGTCCTTTGTAGGACACATCCACACACAGCCACCTTTAAGAGATGAGGAAGAAAAATCAACTATGGAAGAATATGCAAACTCCACAAACATGGACAGTGACTGCAATCATCCATCCATTTTATATAGTATTAATCTAAGTTTAGGCATAACTTTAGGATTAGGTATGCCATTAACCCCGTTTATCTGCTGTTGATGATGAAGGTGATGCTGGCATCAAGTAATGTTCAATAAACCAGGCTATCCGATCTTTAACAACAGCGCCCCTCTCCCAAAAGGGTAACTCTTATGTGCTTTAAATGCTGAGAACATTAGCTGGGACATATAACTCATTTAGTTTGTTATGAGTATTCTCTAAGTAAAGCCATGCCCACTATACATGTTGTGGGCACTGCTCAGGAGACATGCTAACCACATGCCCAGATCACCTAAACTGGTTCCTCTTAAGCCAAAGGAACAGTGGTTTTATTTTGATGCCCTTCCAAACTGTTGAGTGAATTAGGCCACTTACACACTTGTATTCTTCAGATCACCATCCAGAGCTCACGACCATAGGTGAGGATGAGAGTGTTGACTCACCAGTCAGCCAAAAGCCTTGTCTGAGGACTTAAAGTAGCAAACATTGCCATTGCATGAATGAAATCTAATATTTCATTAATCACCTGATTAAGTACAGGCTGCTTGGCTGGTGACACTATTAATTCCAAACCTGTTCTAAAAGGGCCAATGATGTACTACATCAGCCTCCCTGTATAACACTTATAGTGTTAGTCAAAACATCACCACATTTCATTTTGTGATTTCAACTAAATACTAAATGTAATAATTATCATCATGTACCCATTCATTTTCACAATTGCTTCTTAATGACCACCGATTGGTATAGTTGTTCTCAGGTCAAAAACAATTAAGGTTGTCAAATGATCCATGAGAAAACACAGACAAGAGGAGCTGTAACTGTTCTAGAGGTTTGTTACTGACTGGCTTTGGGATTCTGACTAAAAGCTGCTGTTTCAGGATTTCTGGGGCTTGCGGTTTCTCTGTAAGGAAAGCATAGTACAAATAAAGCAAGTTTGGTTTTTACTGCTGTTTAAAGAAATAATTTTTTTTTTTTTTCTTTTTCCATTACATGGATAACCAACATTTTCTGCTGTTTTAAGAAATACGTGCTTTTATCGCTTAAAATTCAAATCCACAAAAATTCAGAGAAAACCCAACACTGGGATAGAGTGTTAAAACCAAAATATAAAACTATAAAAGACACAGACAATAAGTCATATGTGTACATTTGATGGATGTACAGTATGACACCTTGGAGGTTGTGTTTTCTTAATAAGCATGCAAAAGCCTTTACTGGATCTGAGCAGGCTCATTAAAACAGACCTTGACAGCAAGGGTACGGATAATAAACCAGTAAGGAGGAGGACAGCTACTCATAGAGTCAATCATCAGCAGCACTGCAGCTTTTTATAATAAAAATATTCAAAAACTGACAAAGACACTATTTTCAAGCATACCCAGACTGAACCAAAACCACAACAGGGGTCCTTATATTTGAGAAGGAAAAACTACAGATAATGAAAGCTCAAGGCCAGACAGGAGCAGAAACACCAATTACTGTGCATCTGGATTAACCTCAAACCCTGATGATTTGACATTAAAACTGTGACTACAGGGAGCCAGAGCCTTGAAGCTACGGCATCAGCCACATCCAAGAACCAACACTGGACTTGACACCAGTTAAATACACCCACAAAGAACACAGCAAGTTTAGAATCATCAGTAAACCTAACCTGTACAAATGAGAAAACCTTAAGAACTACAACAATAACTCCTCATTAATCCAGGGTCCACAGTTTGACTCCCACATCTGGTTACTGTCTGTGAGGAATTATGCACATTCTCTCTATGTCTGTGTGAGTTTTCCTCCCACATCCCCAAAGTGCATGTTAACCTAAGTGGACCCATGTTAATGTGAGTGTGGACATGAGTGGGTCCTAAAATGGGTTGGAATTCCATTCAGGTTTGGATGTTGCCTTGCACTTAATACGTTGAGACTGGCTTTAATCTCCATCCATCCATCCATTTTCCAACCCGCTGAATCCGAACACAGGGTCACGGGGGTCTGCTGGAGCCAATCCCAGCCAACACAGGGCACAAGGCAGGAACCAATCCTGGGCAGGGTGCCAACCCACCGCAGGGCTTTAATCTCCTGCAACTAAATTAAGACTATCAGTGAAATGTGAAAACAAATAAAACATCATCAATAGAATAGAATAGAATAGAATAGAATGCCAAATAAGCAAATAAACTAAATCAGTGTTCTAGCATTATACTAAAGGGATTGCTGGATGACAACTGGTTACAAAAAGAATGATCGTCTGTTGTAAGAGGACATCATCCATTACACAACATAAAGGGATTAGATTATTTTATAGCATAAAACATACAGTGACTCAATCTGTGATCAGTAAAAAGGATGGTCACAAAACAATATTTTTTAGGTCCTGCTTTTCTAAGCTTTACGATAATTTAGTTGCAATGCTTCTTTACACAAAGATTTATAGTAGCTGAGCCAGCACATGTATTTGTTTTTTTTTTTCTTTTGCTGTATAAACAAAGAGCAAGGAATGGAAGCTTGTTTTAAAAGTAAATGAGAGGCGACTGGTATATTAGGCTTTGCGTTAAAGAAAGTGGAATAATAAACTGAAAAAAAAGTAATTGGTGAAATCATCCTGTGCAGCTTCACAAATGGCAAGAAAAGCTACTTTAATAAATTCAGACCTTTTTAATTTTGTCCATTAAATTAAAACGGACATCGCTTGAGTTTGAACAGTGACCTTCTTTTAAGTGCAGCAGCTTACATTTTTAATTGGGGGGAAAAAAAGGTTGAATTTGAAATTGCTGCTTAATAAACAATAGGCTTTTTTTAAAGATTTGTACTGTGTTTATTATTTATTGCTGTGCGTCATACAGTTTTGGTAAGAAATAAGTACTACATAAACCATATTTTATAATTACACCTCAAGAATTACAAATGTATAGTTGATACACTGAAGAAAAAAAACACTTGCATTAAAAAAGTGACTGCATATTTTAACAGCAAAAAGCTGTAGTACAATTAATGATTTAAAATGGTTAAAATGTATAAGTGCATGTATATTTACATTTAGGCAGCATTTAATTGCCAAAATCAATTAATTGATTGTGTGAGGGAATATATATATATATATATGTTGTTGTTAGAGAAATGGTAAAAACTGTATTTTTTAATTAAGCCTTGTTTCAGATTGATATATTACAGAAAAAAATACTAAACAATTTGACAGCCTGTAATTATTAAAATCATTTTATTTTCTTTTATATCATATGTATTATGGATAAATATTTTTGTACATACTTTATTAGTTAAAGTCTGTATTATAAGGAGTTTTTATTTATTTTAGTTTTTATGGTCACTGAACAATAAGCCGACAGAATAGTTAACACCTGAGGTCTATAGCTTAATTATAAAAATGCACTTTAACATAGGACATAAGACTTCTATTTGTCTGGTTATGCAGAAGATTAGTATAAATGTTTTTTTAAAAGGATAAAGAAAAAATAAAAATCATAATCATTATCGGAATCAGTTGATCAAGTAACATGAAATCGGTGGTCAGTACCAGCCTTAAAAAACCTGATTGGAGCATCCCTAATTTACTAGATGCACTTTTCCAAAGGAGTGAATACTTTTCAAAGGCAGTGCAATATTCTCAAACCCATGTACCCTGCCCAGGGTCCAAATATAAAAAGAATTCATGGAAGCCACTGAATTATATCCTGATTTAGCCAGTCACCTTTGGAAACAGAGTTGGCTAGATATATAGCAAGGAGTAAAGCACCTGTGAAGAAATGATGAACAAAAACAACACACAAACAAATGATGAATTGCTGGGGTTTTAAGCTGAATAACTGATGATGTGAACACAAGAAAGCTTCAAGGCTTCTACATCTCACAAAAAAACATATTTTCTAAGCAGTTAGTTAGGCTGCAAAATCTTCCTATGTGCCTGACATGCAAAGACAGGGTAGTGTACTCTTTTTAAAGCATTTAATAAGCTACTCTTCTGTTTTTATGTCACTACTACAGCCTCAAAGCTTTCCTGTTATGAAAATCCTTTTTTTTATTTTTCACATACATACCATAGCAAATTATAAATGTTGGAAAAGCAATATGCATAAGACTAGAAATAGTGAGGTATATTCTTACTAATGGCAGAGATTTGTACAGTAGATTCAGAGTATGGTCAGCTCCATGTAGTGAATGCAATATTGAGCATAGAATTTTTTTTTCCTCAATAAAAAAGCTAATGTTCAAACAACAAAATATATAGACAAGAAAAATCATTCATCAGAGGTATAATAAGAGCGTATGTATTAAGACATAATACTCCCTTTGAACTGAACTGATCTGCAGAAGTTTGTCTGAATTTTATCTACAAATATGAACAACCAGCCAGCAGCAGGTGGCAACAAATATAATCTAGGGGCAAATCTTTTCCAAATTGTTTAAAATTTTAATTAAATCCACCAATCCTGAAATATAAGCTCCAAGACTAAAAGATATCACGTGCATAGTGGGGAATGGGGCATTAAGGGGTAGTGTGTGTAAAGTTTAAGAAGGACAATAATGAAGAATGAACAATAAATACAGTGGTGTGAAAAACTATTTGCCCCCTTCCTGATTTCTTATTCTTTTGCATGTTTGTCACACAAAATGTTTCTGATCATCAAACACATTTAACCATTAGTCAAATATAACACAAATAAACACAAAATGCAGTTTGTGGTTTTTATTATTTAGGGAGAAAAAAAAATCCAAACCTACATGGCCCTGTGTGAAAAAGTAATTGCCCCCTGAACCTAATAACTGGTTGGGCCACCCTTAGCAGCAATAACTGCAATCAAGCGTTTGCAATAACTTGCAATGAGTCTTTTACAGCGCTCTGGAGGAATTTTGGCCCACTCATCTTTGCAAAATTGTTGTAATTCAGCTTTATTTGAGGGTTTTCTAGCATGAACCGCCTTTTTAAGGTCATGCCATAGCATCTCAATTGGATTCAGGTCAGGACTTTGACTAGGCCACTCCAAAGTCTTCATTTTGTTTTTCTTCAGCCATTCAGAGGTGGATTTGCTGGTGTGTTTTGGGTCATTGTCCTGTTGCAGCACCCAAGATCGCTTCAGCTTGAGTTGACGAACAGATGGCCGGACATTCTCCTTCAGGATTTTTAGGTAGACAGTAGAATTCATGGTTCCATCTATCACAGCAAGCCTTCCAGGTCCTGAAGTAGCAAAACAACCCCAGACCATCACACTACCACCACCATATTTTACTTTTGGTATGATGTTCTTTTTCTGAAATGCTGTGTTCCTTTTACGCCAGATGTAACGGGACATTTGCCTTCCAAAAAGTTCAACTTTTGACTCATCAGTCCACAAGGTATTTTCCCAAAAGTCTTGGCAATCATTGAGATGTTTCTTAGCAAAATTGAGACGAGCCCTAATGTTCTTTTTGCTTAACAGTGGTTTGCGTCTTGGAAATCTGCCATGCAGGCCGTTTTTGCCCAGTCTCTTTCTTATGGTGGAGTCGTGAACACTGACCTTAATTGAGGCAAGTGAGGCCTGCAGTTCTTTAGACGTTGTCCAGGGGTCTTTTGTGACCTTTCGGATGAGTCGTCTCTGCGCTCTTGGGGTAATTTTGGTCGGCCGGCCACTCCTGGGAAGGTTCACCACTGTTCCATGTTTTTGCCATTTGTGGATAATGGCTCTCACTGTGGTTCACTGGAGTCCCAAAGCTTTAGAAATGGCTTTATAACCTTTACCAGACTGATAGATCTCAGTTACTTCTGTTCTCATTTGTTCCTGAATTTCTTTGGATCTTGGCATGATGTCTAGCTTTTGAGGTGCTTTTGGTCTACTTCTCTGTGTCAGGCAGCTCCTATTTAAGTGATTTCTTGATTGAAACAGGTGTGGCAGTAATCAGGCCTGGGGATGGCTACGGAAATTGAACTCAGGTGTGATACACCACAGTTAGGTTATTTTTTAACAAGGGGGCAATTACTTTTTCACACAGGGCCATGTAGGTTTGGATTTTTTTTCTCCCTAAATAATAAACACCATCATTGAAAAACTGCATTTTGTGTTTACTTGTGTTATATTTGACTAATGGTTAAATGTGTTTGATGATCAGAAACATTTTGTGTGACAAACATGCAAAAGAATAAGAAATCAGGAAGGGGGCAAATAGTTTTTCACACCACTGTAAGTAAATATAGCACTTCCAAGTAACTACTCTAGTCATTCATCGCTCAACAAATCTTAAGTGAACTGATTCCCTAAACTGTTCACCCCACTATGTAAATGCAGGTCAGCGTATCATACATAGTTCATTGTAACAAATATTATTCTTTTTAATGCTGTAAATCCTTATTTAATTCTACTTTCCTTTTTTTGGGTTCCACAGTAGTGTTGCATCTTGGGTAGAAGGAAGTTTAATTGGGGTTGGTAGTAAGACTAGAATAAAAACTCATAGTTACTAGATAAAGTAAATAAATGAATCAATGAGTCAGTGAGATGTATTTATTGGGCCTGAGTTGCCTCGAAAGCTTGCATATTGTAATCTTTTTAGTTAGCCAATAAAAGGTGTCATTTTGCTTGGCTTTTCTCTACATTCATAATGGCTAACACGGTACAACACCCTAGTACTACTGACCTGAAGCAAATCACTTGAGTCAGCATTAACATTTTGGTTGTGCAGTATACAACATTTGCATAAAACAAGCAAAGAGCATGTACTATGCCTCTTTTAAGGATAAAGCTATCGGTTTAACCATGGTAAATGTTTTCTAGTGACCTAGGGAAGTGTTACCAATCAATAAGACAATCTTTATTTTATACAACACCATTTTACAGAGCACACCTTCACAAGGTTTTTACTCTTATTTTGAAATGCATCTTTGTTTGCTTTGTAAATACTACAGCTTTTAAATAGAGGTTACGATTATAGGCTTAACGTGTATATACAAAATTGTCCGAATAGATTATGAATAGCCCGATATAACAGTAATACAGTAATAAGATAAGTACAACTGATGAAGCTGATTAATTGCAGATGAGAAGACACATACAAGAGAGTCCCTGAGACTAGCTGAATAAGCATTGGCCAGGAGTTGAAAAATGGGTTTTTGAAACTGTGAGAAGGCTGATGTAAGATGAGTCCTGCCAGTGTGCCATTCTGCCTCAAATACACCAGTGACTGTTGGGGCTTCCTTTATGGATCATCACTATTGAATGCAAAGTACAACACACTCTAGTAGCCACAGTCTTCCAATTCTGACAGGCAGAGATGGTATTTCACTTCCAGTACAGCTTTCTCTTTCTCCTCTGGAAATTTCTTACAGGACATCCTACCCTGTGTGTATATTTGTGTTGCCTTTTGACCTGCCAGTCTCTTGCCAGCTGGGTACTCACACACAGACTATATATTTAATTAAGGAGTACTTGCATTACATTCTTCTTGGACTATATTTTACTTGGCACTCAGAAAAAGTGGCAGAAACTTGTGATTAACAGCAATGTATCACAGAATATTTCATTTAAATTATATTATTATGCTGCTTATCCAATTACAGCTATGCTCCAAGTGTTTCCATAATTAAGTGAAAAATGGCACTGGGGCAGAAACAAATTGAAGCTGAAATCAAAAATAAAATATGGACAGTAGTTGTTACTGTTTATGTTTGCGCAAAAATAAAAAACAAAATCATCAGGCAATGACCATTAGAATCTGGTCTTGACAGGTTAAAGAAATATCTATATATATATATAAAATCCCTGTGTGCGTCCAGGTGTCCGTGTGTGGGTGTCTTCTGGTGAAGTGCGCATGCGCGGGGCACGGTGCGATGCACGATATTACTGTCAGAGAAAGTTAGAGGCGTTTTACGGAAATACAAACCAGTATTACTGCAAGAGGAAATTAAAAGGTACACAATACAGTGACGCATATTACAGCCACATACAAGCCAGTATTACTGTAAGAGTAGATTAAAGGCATATTACCGAAGCGCACGCCTGTATTACCGCCAGAGAAAATTAAAGGTATATTACGGACGTACAAGCCAGCGGACGTACAAGACGGTATCCTTCAATAAGGGCACGCACAGGCATCCTTCAATAAGGGCGCGCACAAAAAGGCGAGCGTCAAAAGGGCGACCTCAATTGGGCGCAGCAAATAAAGGCGTGCGTAAATAAAGATCTGCACCTTTGTTGCTCTTCATATATTCCAGTTGAATAGAGCCGTACAAGACAGTATTACTGCCACAGAAAATTAAAGACACACAATACACGGCGGCAGCCCACGAAGAACGTTCAGCTCAGCAAGTAAACATCAACAAAAGAAAGGCTGAAAGAAAGAAAAATACGACCAACAAAAAGAATGAGGTCAAAGTCCCTTGCCATTTAATATAGACTGTTCCTACTAATGTTTATGCACTACTGTTCTAGCGCCCGTTATTGTAACGGGCTAAATGACTAGTTCAAGTAATAATCAAAAAGAGGATATCTATTTTATACTTTTGCATATGTATACATTTGTACCTATTTCTTGAATGCGCATTAAGATCTTTAGTTCAGATTTATTTGATCCATTTACATTGAACAGGAAAAGCATGTCAAGGTAATACAGGGAGTCCACTATCAAAATAGGGGACAAAGACAAAAAATTCATCATGCGGAATGGAAATTTGTCGTCCCTATCTAAAAAGGGTAAGGTGATCATCTCGATTGCAGCAACTATAGGAGGATAAAACTACTCTCAGTGCCTGGTAAGGTCCTTGCTAGGGTCTTCCTCAATAGGATCTGTGATCAGTTGCTCACCTACCAGTGACCAGAGCAGTCTGGTTTTAAGCCTAAGAGGTCTACCATCGACCGCATCCTGGCACTGAGGGTTCTCATGGACGGCAAACGCGAATATCGGCAGAGTTTCTTTGCACCCTTTGTCGATTTTCATAAATCATTCAACTCAGTTAATTGAGCTGCCCTGTGGGACATCCTGAGACACTGCAGCATCCCCAAAAAGCTGCAGGATATCATGGCCAGCCTGTACACTGGTACTATGAGTTACAAGGTACAATGACTATGTTAAATGGTGCGACTAAAAACACCTACAACTGAACACCAGCAAAACCAAGCAGCTGGTGGTGGATTTCAGGAGGCCCAGACCCCTCATGGACCCTGTGATCATCAAAGGTGACTGTGTGCAGATGGTGCAAACCTATAAATATCTGGGAGTGCAGCTGGATGATAAATTAGACTGGACTGCCAATACTGATGCTCTGTGCAAGAAAGGATAGAGCCGGTTATACTTCCTTAGAAGGGTGGCGTCCTTCAACATCTGCAATAAGATGCTGCAGATGTTCTATCTGACAGTTGTGGCGAGTGCCCTCTTCTACACGGTGGTGTGCTGGGGAGTCAGCATTAAGAAGAAAGACGCCTTACGCCTAGACAAACTGGTGAGGAAGGCAGGCTCTATTGTTGGCATGGAGCTGGACAGTTTAACATCTGTGGCAGAGCGAAGGGCGCTCAGCAGGCTCCTATCAATTATGGAGAATCCACTGCATCCACTAAATAGTATCATCTTCAGACAGAGGAGCAGCTTCAGCGACAGACTGCTGTCACTGTCCTGCTCCACTGACAGATTGAGGAGATCGTTCCTCCCCCAAACTATGCGACTCTTCAATTCCACCCGGGGGGGGTAAACGTTAACATTTAACATTATACAAAGTTATTCTCTGTTTTTCACCTGCATTATTATTATTATCAATCTTTAATTTAATATTATTTATTTTATCAGCATACTGCTGCTGGATAATGTGAATTTCCCATTGGGATTAATAAAGTATCTGTCTATCTATCTATGAGGGCTGTGCAGAGTAGAAGCAGAAGCTCTGTGTTTTCCCAGTTGACTCTGGGGTTCGTCGGGAGGTGTTCTTACTCCTGTTCAATGCTTGGATGGACTGAGCGTTGCGCAGGGTCATGGGTCCAGTGTCTGTGGGGCATCTGTTTGTAAAGAAAGATTTAGTGATCTTGACTTCGCCGAAGATGCTGTGATCTTCGCAGTCAATGGAGGCTCTGATCAGGGCTTTCGAGAGGCTGAGCGAGGAGTCTGAGTGTCTGGGCCTGTGAGTGTCCTGGATAAAAACCAGGATCCAGGACTTTAATGACCTCTTGGGCACAGCCATCAGCAGTGTGTCTGTCTGCTGAGAGAATGTCAACCTTGTAGAGAGGTTCACTTACCTTGGCAGCAACATTCATGTCTCTGCTGACTCTTCCTATGAAGTCAGTAGACAGATTGGGGAAGCATGGGGAGTCATGAGGTTGCTGGGAAAGGGGTGTGTGGTGCTCCTGATATCTCTGAAAAAGGATGAAGGTCCAGTTCTTTTGAGTTCTGGTGCTTCCTGTTTTGCTATATGGTTTCGACACATGGATGCTATCCAGTGACCCAAAACGAAGACTGGACTCCTTTGGTACTATGCCTCTTCAGAAAATCCTTGGGTACCACTGGTTTGACTTTGTGTCAGATAAGCAGTTGCTCACGGAGTCCAAATGAGGCACATTACCTGCACTGTGAGGAAGTGTCAGTTACAGCAATGCGACCATGTGAAACGATTCCCAGAGGGTGATCCAGCTCACAGGATCCTCATTTTTGAGGACACGGGTACCTGGGGACATCCATGTATCACCTGGTTGTGGCAGATAGATGGACATTTCCGGGTAGGGGGACTGGACCACGTGTCTGCCTGGGGGGTTGCCAACCAGGATCCCAACCTGTTTCATTAATTTTTCAATTTCTAGCTAGCATTTTGTTTTTGGTGCACACTTAAAACAATACAGAGTCGGCCTTGGCGATGTGCAGCTTTAAGATTTGACATCATATTAAATAGAAAATATTCTGAGAGTAGTCAACAGAAAAGATGTCATTCCCATAATGCTGTGTGTTTTGACACCATCGACCATTCTATTTTACTGCACAGGCTAGAAAATGATGTTGGGCTTACAGGCACCGTGCTCGCTTGGTTTAGTTCTTACTTATCAAATCGATTCCAATATGTACAGAAATGTGCTGACAGTACTCCATCATTATACACAGAAGTTCAATATGGTGTCCCGCAGGGCTCAGTACTGGGACCTTTACTGTTTTCACTGTACATGCTTCCACTGGGATCTATCATTAGGAAACATAATGTTAATTTTCACTCGTATGCAGATGACACCCAGTTATACCTTTCATTTAAATCAAATGAAGTTTCTCCAATGTGGTCTTTAATTAGTTGTGTTAGTGAATTAAAGGAGTGGATGAATAAGAACTACTTGTCTTTAAATACAGATAAAACAGAGATGTTAATTGTTGGAGGGAATGATGCTGATCACAATAATATTTTGTCATCATTTAACTCAATGGGAATCCCAGTCAATTTTACTGAATCAGCCCGCAATCTAGGAGTTATCTTTGACTCTAGCATGTCATTTAAAGCGCATATTACAAAGTTGTCCAAAACATGTTTCTTCCATCTTAAAAATGTTAGGAAATTAAGGCGCTTTTTAAATAAACAGGATTCTGAGAAACTAATTCATGCATTTATCTCTAGTAGGATTGACTACTGCAATGCGGTGTTCACTGGATGTTCAAACTGTTCTTTATACAGCCTCCAGTTAATCCAAAATGCGGCTGCGAGAATTATTACAAGAACAAGAAAATACGAACACATAACTCCAGTTCTTAAATCCTTACACTGGCTCCCGGTTAAGTTCAGGGCAGATTTCAAAATCCTTCTGTTAACATATAAATCATTAAATGGTCGAGGTCCGGCTTACTTGTCTGAACTTATCATGACTTACAAACCAGAGCGCACATTAAGATCTCAAGATGCCGGTCTGCTTATGATTCCAAGGATTAATAAAATAACAGTGGGGGGTCGAGCTTTTAGTTACAGGGCCCCTAAACTGTGGAATGGTCTGCCTGCTACTATAAGAGATGCCCCTTCGGTCTCAGCTTTTAAATCCCGGCTGAAGACTCACTACTTCAGTTTAGCATATCCTGACTAGAGCTGCTGATTAACTGTACAGACTGCATCTCTGTTGTTAGTCATTAGCACTTAAACATAAGAAACATGACAGTTATAATTGGATACTAACCCTCACTTATTCTGTTTTTCTTCTCGGTACTCAAATGTGGCACTTGGTGCCACGGCCCACCTGCCAAGTTGTTTTGCCTGCCTAAGGAAAAGTCATCCCAGATGGAGGATCGCAGGAATCGTGGGAGAGAGGGGTCCTTTCATCGGATTGGCTGGCCCAGCACTGTTTCAGCTGTGGAATGGCCAAGTGGGGGAGGCAGCTTGAAGGATGAGGTCTCCAGGACTCTATACAAATACAAATCTTATTATGGGATATATCATCTACTGTTAAATTCTGCTCTGTACTTCTAAAATTTATATATATATATATTTTTTTATTTCTTACTATATTGAGAAATTGTTCTGTGTACTGTATTGTATTGTATTGACCCCCTTCTTTTGACACCCACTGCACGCCCAATCTACCTGGAAAGGGGTCTCTCTCTGAACTGCCTTTCCCAAGGTTTCTTCCATTTTTCCCTACTAGGTTTTTTTGGGAGTTTTTCCTTGTCTTCTTAGAGAGTCAAGGCTGGGGGGCTGTCAAGAGGCAGGGCCTGTTAAAGCCCATTGCGGCACTTCCTGTGTGATTTTGGGCTATACAAAAATAAACTGTATTGTATTGTATTGTATTGTTTGAATTAAAGACAGGACTCTCAACCAATGCATGGGGGCTAGAGGCAGATCTTTAAGTAAAACACACAGCATTATGGGGGCGACATCTTTCCTGTTTACTATGAACGCCTGACCAGAAAGTAACTGTTAATATTAAAATTTAGCAAAAAATAGTGACATTTTGCATGTTTTGACAATATAAATGGATATCAGACATGTGGATTATGTAACACGAGTTATGTGAGAATGTTTTCCTTTTTTCGATTGGCATCTTTCATATTGTTCCCAGAATTAGTCACTGCTAGATGCCGTTAAGTTTGAATATTGAAGACATAATTTATCTACAAGAACATAAGATTTTTTTTTCTGCCACCACTACAAAACTATATGGGTAAGTAACATTTAAAACAAAATACTATTTTTGGATGGAGTATTCCTTTAATGAGTTGACAATAAGGAACACCAAGAAAAAAAGAGCAGGAAATCAGTGAAGCTGTTAATAAAATTACACCAGTGAGTACAAAGACTCTGCATGTTACTGTTGCAATACAGTGCAGTACCGTATATGATACAGTAATTACATATTATTTTACTTTTTTGGAGTGCCTATATACACAACTATACTGTATTGTCTAGAATTTGTTAAATAATTGACTGTATGTTACTGTTAAGGCTTATAGTCAGTACTACAGAATTAGGAGGTTAGGTTGGAGGCCCAAAATATATTTATGGATTTTCAAATTCATGAATGTCCTACACCACTAACTCCCATGAATCACAAGGGATAACTGTACTTAGTTATAATCTTCACAAGTATTTAGCCTGTCTCATCCCCTTCCATCAAGTTGTCGTTTTTTTTTTCTTTTTGCCCCCAAAAGTAACACTATGAACTCTAGCAACTTCCAGGATATTCACAACAGATAAAAGTTGATCAAGCAGAATTCATCAGATTTAAATAGTGAATCATGTACTTGATGATATCAGAGGAAATAAAAGTAAAGTGCATTTAAGATTGCTGATGAAGCACTTCTCCACACAAAGGGTTGTGAGAGTATGGTTTAAAAAAAAAAATTGTATCAAGTCATTTAGCGGAAGCCAAGACCTTGACAAACAACTTTTAAAAAAACATCTGGATTGGATATTAGGACATTTCTAACGGTTAATCAGAGGAGCTTCACGGATTGAATAGTCATGTCATGGTAGTCATACCAATCATGTTCATATGGTGCTGGGATTCAGCTCTGCTAACCACTTTGTTACACCCACTAGAACTTACTTTAATGATAGCCACACTGAGATGCTTTGAATTCAGCCCCTCAATATAGTTTTAGAAGCTTTGTATGTAAAATTAGTTGTTGTTCTTATTATCTGCTAAGGCCCTAAAGGGGAAAAAACAGAAATAACAGGATTTTGAATCTGAAGGGCTTCTTCTACAAATTGTGCCCTTTCCTACCAGACAGTTTACACAACTCACTATGAAACTACTACAAACTTCAGCTCTGTGCCTTTAGCAATTTACTGTAAATGAAAAAGAAAGTAATTACAGTTTTCTGTGGAGTTCATTGTGCCCTCTTTGATGCGATAATGTATACTTTCTGTAAGGTTTGAGATTACAAGTGATGTTTTGGTACCAACAAATACTGGAGTCTCACTGGGGGGACAAAAACTGCCTAAGATAAGCACCTCTTGTGTAACTACACAAAACAGTAGTTTAAAAGTCAAACAAAATATGAAAGGTAGTTATTTAAGCATGAAAATAAAGGGTAACATTTTTTCTAAAAACAAGACAAGTACAGTATAACTTAAAATAATACATACATCTTACATGTAAGTGTTTTTATATATGGTACATGTATATTTATATATTATATATATTTTTTATTTATATATTATATACTGTCAAGTTTGGGTCACAAAGTTGCACTGGAGACTGGAAAAGGGATCAGGTTTCCAAGGTACAAAATCTTTATTGTTGAACTGGCAGGTACAAACACAAGACATTTTTCAGAAGTGGTTTGTCAATAGCACAAAAGCACACAGGTTGCAGCTATCACACATGGCATTCCAGTTTCCATCTCCACGTCAAAACAACACAAAGTCCTCCTCATCAAGCAGATTCAACAGCTCGGAAGCAGCGACTGGAGCAGACATAGTCTGAGGGAGAGAGGACAGGAACTGTTAGGCTGGCCAGTGCTCGTCTTTTTAAATATTCTAAACATCGTGTGAGAAGCATGTTGTACAGTAAACCTGCAAGCCTGCAGCTGATCCCACAAAGGGTATGGGTAAGAGGGAGTTTGTTTTTCATTGAAATACTGTTTAAGAGGCAGTTTCTGAAGGGCAGCTGTGTTTTGTTTACTGTTTAACAGAGAGACAGCTCGCAGTTAAGAGCATAAGAGCGTGCAGCTGGGCAGCGCTATGCAGGAAGAAAAATGGACCAGGGGAACTAGTGAACTGCACATGAGCATCGTTCACCATCATTATGGGCAGCTAAATGGCAGCGACACCAGTCACACCCCCAACCATCAGTTTTGTTCACACCTCTGTGAACTAAGTGACATTCCAAACTGGGCTCGGTTAGCCAAGAGAGGACATCAGCACTGACATGCACAGAGCTGGAACTTTAAAATTAAATAGCTGTAAGCTAATAAGCAAACTGCAATGCATAATTACTATATATTTGCTAAACTTAACAGACGGGAACAAAATAAAATACAAAATGAGACATGTGCAAAGGTTTGGGCACCTCCACAGTCACAGTACTTAGTAATACTCCCCTATGCCTCCCAAAGTGCAGGGTGTTTGCAGTGATATGGGGGTCTTGCTTTGGACACCTGAACGGTTTATGAGCAGTTGTAACGGAGATTTTTCTTGTTGTTGCACATCTTGTCAGGACACCAATCATCCCCCCAACTCCATTTCTTAATGACATTTCAGATAGCCGAAATTGCAAGCAGGAAGTATTCTGATATCTTTTTATAGACTTCCCTGCTTTGTAAGAGTCAATTATCTTTATTTTCAGATCCTGAGTCAGCTGCTTAGAGGAAACCATGACTGTGGAGTATAAACACATGAAGTTCAAATATTCGAAGATTTTATTAAGATCTGTAATTGTCTTCACCTGGTTATATTAAGGCCAAACTACTCCATTAAATTTTGAGAACTAAAAAAATAACATTACAGGATCAACTGGAAAGAAGCCAAAATGTCTGCAAATACCACATTTTATGTTTTATTTTTCCCAATCTGCTAAAATTCAGCAAATAAATGGTAATTGTGCATAAGACCTGTAGAAGAAGATCATGTGTAGGTTTGTAATCCATATAGGTTATGTTAAATATATATTTTCACACAACTGTATATAATTCTAGGTTGGTTACCGCTCTTTGCAACTGCACCACTTGACAATTAAGATCATCAGTACATGCAAACTCCTTGTTGACAATATTGACAGAACAAGACAATTGTCTATTTACATTCTAATATGATAATGATATAACCACAGGTGGTGCAGTGGTAGTGCTGCTGCTTTGCAGTAAGGAGATTGTGGGTTCGCTTCCCGGGTCTTCCCTGTGTGGAAAGCGCTTTGAGTAGTGAGAAAAGTGCTATATAAATGTAAAGAGTTATTATTATAACCACATTTTTCTCATTAAAAACAAAGCAACATAAAAACACAGCTCATGCCCAAAGATCGGAAAATTTTCATAAACATGACACATCAAAGTAATATTGTTGCATAATATATATGTTTTTTTCTGTAATTTACTACTTCCCACAGAACTGATGCTTAATGTTTACTTAGTTTATTAGCTAATATAGTGTTTGCCTCCACCCACTGGATTCAGGTCTTGAACATCACTCACTGAGACAAGCCAGGTTCTTCTGGAACAAACCTCCTTCATTTATGCACAACTCACAATGCTATGGTTAACTTTGCATGCTAAACTTTATTATATGTGTGGCAGCAATGGAAGTGTAACTGTCTTCACTCTTGTGCATTTTAATTATTTAAACCTTTAACTATATTATATCTTCTATTAGACACCCCCATACCAGCTAAATAGATCCTAACCTACCCATATTTTAAACTCATGCCAATCCATTCCCAGGTATTACCACATCATCAGTTGTTTATTTACACAAATTCTAGCTTTCTTTATCCATTAATAATGCATCTTGGTGTTGTGTGATCATTCAGGTAATTCATTCTGAATTGATGTTTATATGATCTTATTTTATATTGCATTATTTGCTTTGCTTTGTAAAGAATCTTCTCACACTAAGGTGGTATTGCTTCAATGGGTCTAAAGCATAAGCATTTTGCAACACTTTGGCCACTGATATGCAAGATGTTTGACTTTTCATATATGTGATTTCATTTGCAATAATTTCAGAAAGGAGACCAAATAAGACGATAAAAATGATCTAAAGCACCTAGCTTGCCAAAATCATGGGACCTTGATCAACCAACAGACCAGTTAGGAGAAGCACAAAAACAATGTATCAACGCAAGGCAGTGAAATGTCAGTGCCTGCCACTGCCATGTAGAGTATGTATAGATAGACAGACTAAATTGGGTTTTTAAATTGATACATATAATTTTTAACACTACAAATAAGATTATTTACAGATGCCATGCTTTAGCTGGGATTCACTGCAGTCCAGATTATAGAACTGATTCACAGCAGCAGTACTTTTGTCACTTCTTGGTGAAGTTTTATTCTGTGAATTTGTTCTATTCAGTGAAAAAGTAAAGCTGACATGCCCACTCAAAGCTATAACAGATGGCAATGCAGACTAGCAGGCATGAATATAACGGGATTTTTTAATAAATTATCTGGTAAGATATATTGAACCAATGATCAACAACAATGTATTGATAAGTTTTCCTCTCCACAGCACCAGTATCATATTATGTAATCATATTTCCCTTTTCATCTGTGCAGGCAGTATTCCTTCAGGTAAATGTCAATGCCAGTCATACCAATGTTAAAGCAGGAAGCATGTTAAATGCAAGTAGTAACAAAGTATATCAAGGTTTTTTTTAAATATTCAATGGTTTGTAATAATGAGGGCTATTTATCATTAACATGCGTAAGTAGGCTCAATCATGGACTGGCATCCTAATAAAGGTCTGTTTCCTGCCTTGTTAGCTGTGTTTCCAGGATAAGCTCTGGTCCACTTTGATCCAGAATATTAACTTCATTTGAGAATATTATCTTAGGTAATCAAGAAGATAAGCCAAGAGAAATGGAGATGACAGTATGACAAGTGGAGGCCTTTGACCCTTGCCTCTTCATATGCTAAATTTTAATGGCTTTGACCCTTGGACTGAGTTTTGAAGGGGACTAACTGGACAGTACAATATATCAGAGTTCTTCTGCAAAATTCAACTATTTGGGCTTCCATGTCCTGATACAACAAAATTACTCTAAATTAAGAATGGTAAAGAATGAATTTCCTTCCACATCCCAGAGATGTGTACATGTTAGGATAACTAGCAACTGCAAATTGCCGTAGTGTGAGTGAGAGGAGAGGGTATGGCCTCTCATGGCCTGGCACCCCGTACAAGTCTCTACTGCATACTTTATCAATTTTCTTTGCAAGTTAAATAAGGCTGTGTATGCTCATTACCCTCCTGTGTTCTGCATGTGACAATTTTAATTAATTTATCAATAATTAAACAGCAATTAAAAACTCATTAAGACAGACACAGCCTTACAGCTCCCTGAGCAAATAGGCGCTACAGCTAAAGTTAATGTCAAACTGAATTATTCACTTAAAACAAATAACTCACTTGAAATAACATACTTAAATAAAGCAGAAAAAAATCCACAAGCTGTAATGTCCTATGTTAATGTTTTTAAAAAATATATCTTTTTTATCCTAACAAGGACAATAGAAAGGAATTTGATTTGATGAAGTACTGTTATTTTAAAATGAGTTCATCAAGAACACGGGGATGCTGTTGGGAAACTTGTTAAGGTTATGTTTTGCACACATATTAGGAACTTTTCTTAACAAGGAGAACCACAGACACTTTGGAATAAGCTACCAAGTAGCATTGTAGACATTAAGACTTTAGAGGCTTTCAAAACAAGACTTGATGTTTTTTAGAAGAATTAAGTGGATAGGACTGGCGAGCATTGTTGGACTGAATGGCCTGTTTTTGTCTAGAATGTTCTAATGAAGAAAAAAAAAAGTGTTTCTATAGTAATGTATGGAGATGAGTAATTTGGAGTAGACAGTCCTTCTCCGGGCCAGTCCAGGTAGCTTTCATTATTTGATGTCAGTAATAGTTTGAATTCAGTTCCTCTTTTACTCAAGACAGTTCACCTCGACCTCAGTCTACTATCGCCAATCTTTATAACCATGTGGCTTTTAAACCACAATGAAGTTTACAAAGATACTTGCTGTTACCAGGTTTTATAGTGTGCTGGATATTATTAGATTTAAAAATTTTCCTGATTACCTAATTCACTTGTTTGTTAGAAACATTTTATTGATTTTTGGATTGCACAGTTGTGTAATAGCTACAACTGCTCATTCAAAGATATAGTATTTGGGGTTTAAGTCCTGCACCCAGTCATTTTAAATGTTTCCACATTCTAGCTGTGTCTGTGTTAGTTTTCCTCCAACATCCCTAAAGTCATGCTGGTTAGTGGCTTTAAAGCAGTCCTGAGAGGTCTCTTGTCCAGCGATGTAGCATAACTTGTGCCCAGTGCTGCTAGGATAGGCTCCACCACCACAAAGCTCTGAATTGGCTTAAGCAGTTTTCATTTCAGTATTGCTTGATAATTTCTTTACCAAAAGCCAATTTACAAGGAGCAAATAAAAAAGCAAACATTTATAGTACTAATAAAATATTTACTGAGGGAAAAGGGAGGGTGGCGGTGGTTTGGGACAAGGCATATTAACTACTGAATCTAAAGTCATCCGCATAAAAGTAAGTGCTGATGTCAACATAAATGTGTGGCAAGTGTGCCCTGCAATGAACTGATGACCATTTCACGTCAGGCTGCTGCAATTAATCAATGTAATCGACTAATTCACTAGAATTTTAGTTAAATTGTACTTTCTAAGTCGACTAGCTGTCCCTGACCCTCTTCCACACTGCATGCCTGCCATGTTATGATATTCCATACTGTTTTTTAGCAGGCTAATAATCATGGCAGCAGCTACACCACATTCAGTTGAAGAAGGTTCCCCAAAATATCAGGCAAAATTCTCCGCTGAATGGGAGCATTTCCCCTATAAATATGAGTAAGTGATTGGTTATTCATTGTGTGGAATTTCACAAGAGCACTAGCTCAATGCGTGAACACCTGAGGAAGAGGCACACTGAAGTATAGCAACAGACAAGTCAACAATATCGCAAGTAACCGACTTAATTTTATTTAGCTGTTCAACAAAAGTTGTTTTAGTGTTGTGAGGCTGGTTAACTTGAAAAATTCAAGCAAGTGACTAGTGCTGGGATGAAAGTTACAGCCACAGTATTTCTTCAGACAGAACCAATAAACTGTCTGCTAAATGCACTTGTCAGGTTGGTGCTATTATTACTCACACGTGTGCTTAAGTAAAATACATTTACAGTACATCCATCCATTATCCAACCTGCTATATCCTAACTACAGGGTCACGGGAGTCTGCTGGAGCCAATCCCAGCCAACACAGGGTGCAAGGCAGGAACATACTCCGGCAGGGCGCCAGCCCACCGCAGGGCGCACACACACACACACACACACCAAGCACACACTAGGGACAATTTAGAATCGCCAAAGCACCTAACCTGCATTTCTTTGGACTGTGGGAGGAAACTGGAGTACCCGGAGGAAACCCATGCAGACACGGGGAGAACATGCAAACTCCACACAGGGACGACCTGAGAAGCGAACCCAGGTCTCCTAACTGTGAGGGAGCAGCGCTACCACTGCGCCACCATGCCGCCCATTTTCAGTACATAAGCTAGCTAAATACAATAGGCTAGTCTGTTAAATGACTTATTAACTTCATTTTCATCCTTTGTCAGATATTTATGTCATGGCCTGCAACTTGTAACTCTTTTAATAATCATCTCATGAATCAAAAAGAAGAATTTCTGATGAGCACCTGTAAAAACTGAGAAACAATAACATTCTATAAAAATATAGGTCAGCTTTATAAAGTTATCCATCCATCCATTATCCAACCCGCTATATCCTAACACAGGGTCACGTGGGTCTGCTGGAGCCAATCTCGGCCTACACAGGGCGCAAGGCAGGAACAAACTCCGGGCAGGGCGCCAGCCCACTGCACTTTATAAGGTTATTTTTTAGGTATTTTCTCCAATTTTTAAATTTTAATACAAACTACATTCCATAGGCAATCAGGCTTTGATTCATTAAGATGTATTTATTTTAATAAAGTGCAGTTGACAAAGTTGATCCAAACTAAAAGAGTCTGCGGCACAACAACGTGCCCTACCCACTCACAGAGGAGCTGCTACTGGGCTATTTTGAAATGAAATACAATTTCTACAGCAGTTTATATTGCAAATGCACAGTAGGGCTCAGCAAAATCCTGGTTTTAACATTAAAAAGGTATGAAAAGAAGCACAACTTAATTAAAGTAGTTCTGGGCTGTTTCCACATTATCAAATCGGTCACAACAGCTTGATGAACATCCAGCTGCCCTTGCATCACCAGAAAGGAGCACTCCGGAAAAGCAACATGAGAGTTATACTGAATGCCACATATTAACTGTTCTGTGATGTAAAGCTTTTCTCCCATTTTCTCTCTTTGCCTCTTTTGTCTGAAATAGTATGGTACAGTAATTGTTTTTAGCTGAAGATGTTCCTAGTGAATTAATATGCATGTTACACAAAACGTTTGTCAAAGGATTTTTGTTGGATTATGTTTGTGCACTTACATGCTAATCTGCTGATTAAGACATCTAGTAGGTTGCTTTTGAAAAAGTGAAAAACTGCTGATGAACACAATAATAAATTTTAATTTATACAGCTTATTTCCTACACTGAAAGTTCATAAAATCAAGAATTTAAAATGAATGAATGAATGGATTTACGTGTGTATTTTAAGCCATGCTTGTCACCGTTTTTATAAATAATAAATGCCTAAATGATGGCAATAACAAACAACAGAAAATAAAAAAATGCTTGCTGTGCAGTCATTGCCCCTTCAGCACAAAGCATAAAGATGTGCCAAAATTGGTAGTGCAAAAATTAACTGTTACTGAAAAGTTTAGTTTACAAATATTTAATGCTCTGTGGTTGCAAAAGTATAGAATATTGTTTGTTTTTTTTTTACCAATTCTTCTCTTCAAAAGATATGAGCTACCAGTCTACTGCAATAAGATTTTAGTTGACATCATTTATATTTTACATTACAATATATTCAGCCACATTATGCCAAATATGCCTATCAGGTATATTCAAGATGTCTACCAACAACATATATCTCAATTTAATATGGAGTTTTTAAAATATTTATGTATAATGAGTCATAGTGAATCCACTGCAACACTGAAAAGAACCCAAATGCCTAATTATTTGGTCTTGTTTCAAGTTGAACTGCTGACACTAAGTTATGTTAATATTCATCAAAAATATGTTTTACTTTTGGGCTTTTTTGACTTAAATATTTTATTGATAATAGTATTCTCTTGTTTGTCTTTTTGTTGGAGTTATTTTAGATGCGTTTTTTTCACATCCTGATGTTTTCTAATTCTATACATCAAATTATTCAATAATTATTCAACTACAGCACCCATTCACATGCTTGTTTGACTTATTTAGGTAAAATTAGTCATTAGGTTAAATGAAAAAATAGTCAATAGATTAATCGATTACAAATTCATCGTTTGTACTAGCCCTACTTTCCCACACTGTCCTACTGCTTCTAAGCACTCTGTAACCATGAAATTAGCTGGATAAAAAAAAATGAATATATAGACAGGACTGACAAATTTTAATCCACTCCAACACACAAAGCAATGGGATTAAAATCTAATGCATCACTACACTTTCTAATTTTCCTACAGCACACAAGATTTCATATTTACCACAATCTTATAATATTGTAGAATGCCCAAGAGAAGGAGGAAGGAGGAAGAGGTGACCGGCATGTTGGCCAGGTCATCAGAAATATGTCTTGCCTGTCCCATGCCAAGGTTTCTTTTTTTTGGAGAATGCTATTAAATGGAGATTTTGTTTTCTTCTTCTCTGTTTTAAGTTGTCTATCTCTCTCTCCTTAGTTAATGAAACATTTGTAGGATTTTGTTTATGTTTAACCATTGACATTCATTTTTGTTTATTACCTTGATGTGTGTACTTATACATGTAGTAGCAAATCTGTGTAAATCTCCAAGCATGTATTCGGTGAACTGCACAGTACAGAGCTACCCAAGTCATAATGAAATGTATCATCACATACTGTAATACTGGTAGGATATATGCGAAATGACAGTGGAGATGAAAGAAAAAAAAGGCGAAGAAAGAACAGTGGGCTTTGTGAAAATTGATGGAACATGTTATACTGAATGAAAGGCTGATGTATTTATTGAATCATGTACGTACACTCGCATATGCTGAATCACACACATAAGGTTTTACAGCAGATGCATACACAAGCAAAGAAAGCACATGTATAATTTTGCATACATTGCCTGGTATGCAGTGTCTGTGCCTTGTAATGTTTTCAGAAACCTTGGAATACAAAATAAATAGCCAGAATCAATTTGACGTCTGCTGTGCTCTTCAGCGTGGCCCTCTTGTAGTTTAATTGTTTATCCATAATATGCCACCTCTTGTGTTCACCTTTTGTGCTGGCTTTGTACTTCATATACTGAAAGCTTTACACTTCTGAGACACTTAGCACACTTTGATGCTGCCGGCGTACTTTATATTCCAAATTTTGTGAAGACATTGGATGCGAGGTAGCACATTGTGGACTTTTTATTTATGAGAGTTTGGCACTGCTGCCAGACAGATTTCATTCTAAAACAGTATTATTGGTAAATTTCTTCTTAGTTTGATTTGTTTAATTGTATTTGCATATTCAATTATAACAAAAATAAATCTTGTTTGTTCTCAAGTTAAATAAAAAACTTCAGTAATCAATTTGATATAAATTCAATCAGAAGGACTTTACTATAGACAATGTTAGATTTTTTAGTCTACAGCGCAACAGATACTGTATCTGAATTTTTGTAAATATCATGATATATCACTTTGCTTATATCATCCATCCCTTACATGGCATCTTCATGCATAGTTATCTGTACAAATTATTGTGTCCTTTGGGTTAGCTGAGTATTAAATAAACAGTATTAGACCTGTGACTCTGACCTTGGTTAACTGGATCTGAAAATTTGGGGCCAGCACAATAGAACATTGGTTTGCACTACTGAATCACAACTCTAGAAGTCAGGGTTTGTTTGCTGAGTTTGCCAGTGTGTCAGAGTTGACACATTTTCCTTTCTTCTAAGTGGTCTTCTGCAAATATTCCAATGACTGCAAGTAAGAACAAATAAAAACTGTAAATGCGGGTGCTTATAAGGAGTGGCTGATTCAAAACTGATTCTTCTCTTAGTACCATGCAACTTTGTATTGGCCCAAGTGGGTTAAGAAAAATAATGGACTGTTTGTAGATATGTTTCTAATGACTGCAAGCTTAGCTAAACACACAGATAAGCATTTTCTTTAGTTGTTCATATTCTGCACAGCAAAAGATTTTTAAGTAAAGAAACACTGTGAATTAACCGAGTGAAGCCGTCAATTAAATCTGTAATTTGGTGAATCCACATTGACAAAATGTGCCTGCTGCATTCCTTGAATCTACTTAATGGTTTAGAGATGTTTATGAGGCCAGGACCTGATTCTGTATTAACATTTAGTATTATTTATCCTCTCAGGATCCATTTTAACAAATATCAGATTTTAGCTAAAAAGCTTTCATACATTGCAGAAAAGGAAGAAGGAAACACTTTTTCAGGACACTGTAGATCAAGAAAAACTTGCTTCAGAGTTAGAAAGTAATTGTTTGAAATATGATTCTCACCACCCAACCCCAAAAACAAAACAAAACAAAACAAATCTCACAATATACTCTCAGATTGGCCGTTTAAACACATGAAAATGAACTAAAAGAACAAAAATTAAATTTTCTATAAACTCTTCTTCTCAAAAACATACATCTCTCACCATAGGCAGACTGTAAGAGGAAAACATTTGACTCTGGGGCAAACAAAAAGATCTCTGAAATTCACTGCTAAAAATGAAAGTGCAGACTGACAGCAGAATGATTTATTGGCTACAAAAGGATAATGACAGAAAATGACAAGCTGCAAATTACAGTACCAGAATTCTTCATTGACTATTAAGAATCCCCAGGTTGCTTATGACATTTGTCAGTTCTGCATTTGCTATATGACTTGTACTGAAATGTTCAGTTACTACCTTTAATACCAGACACCCATTCAGACATATTGTTGATAGTGATATTTAAAAGAGATGACAATTAGCCTAAACTGCAAAATCTTTGCAGAATATTGCAACGTGGCTTAGCTCCGATTGTGCAGCTGTTTTAATTGAATCTGCATCTCCAAATTACAGCTATAATCATGCGGATCACCAAGGTAAGAAAGGCTGCGGTTTAGCAAATATTTACTCGAGCCAGTTAAAGTGTAAAGATGTCAGCATTGATACATTCAAGTCCTTTGAGTATCTTGCCATTGTTATACAAGGAGTTTCTCAGTCTCTGGCATTGTTCGTGTAGAGACCTCCTAAATACAATGCGTCTTTCTTTGAGGAATTCTCAGACTTGGTGTCTATTATAATTATGAACTATGACACGTTCCTAATAGTTGGCGACTTTAATTTTCATATCGATAATCAGTGTGACCTGAAAGCAAAAGAATTCATGAACCTCCTGGACTCTTGATTTGAGTCAGCACGTTAGTCAGCCAACACACAAAGTAGGGCCCATGTTGGATTTAGTAATTACTAAAGGAGTAAAAGTTGATGTGAGGCAGATCATTGAAATTGGTTTATCAGATCATTTTCTCTTACTATTTAATATAGAAATAATGATAGAAAAAATTAATGAGAAGCATATTGTTAAACAACGCTTCTTTGATTCATCTGCAGCCAGTCCGTTTGTAGTGCTTTCTACAATAGTGAGGATAATGTAAATAGTAAGGTAGAAAAATTTTAATACTAAAGTGAGAGCTGCTGCTGCTGACATAGTCGCTCCTGAAAATACAGTTAAAAAATCCTCCAGCACCATTACACCACAGAAGACCCAGAGTGTCTGATCTAAAGAAAACATGCCGGAGAGCTGAGTGCAAATGGAGAAACACTAAACTGATTATCCACTATGAGATATTGAAGGCTAAAATAACAGAATACAACAACGTAGTCTGTCTTGAGAGGCGGTGTTATTTCTCTAAAATTATAAATAACAAGGCTAGTAATCCCAGAGTTTTATTCTCTACAATTGATCTTCTGCTAAACCCAGGTCACTCAATGGAATGCCTCCAAAAAATTTCCATTGAAACTTGTGAGGCTTTTGCTATATTTTTTTTTTTTTAGGTAAAATCCTAGAAAAGGCAGTCATTATGCAGCTTAATGATCACCTGAATAAACATTCTGTTCTTGACAAGTTTCAGTCTTATTTTAGAACAAATCACAGTACGGAAACTGCGCTAGTTAAAGTAGTAAATGACTTGCGGGTAAATGCAGACAGAGGCCGTTTATCTGTTCTCATCCTCTTAGATCTGAGTGCCGCATTTGATACCATTGATCACAATATTCTTAGAAATAGCCTTAGTCAATGGCTGGGCCTCTCTGTCAGTGTCTTAAATTGGTTTGAGTCTTACTTGGCAGGTAGAAAATTCTTTGTTAGATGTGGCAATTATACTTCAAAGACACATGATATTCTATATGGTGTTCCACAAGGATCTATCCTGGGTCCGCTGCTCTTTTCGATTTACATGCTTCCATTAGGTAAGATTATCTCAAGGCATAACCTGAGCTACCACAGCTATGCTGATGACACACAACTGTATTTATCAATAGCGCCGGATGACCCCAACTCTCTTGATTCACTAGCACAATGTCTTACTTGTGTTTCTGAATGGATGAGTAGTAATTTTCTCAAACTAAATAAGGAGAAAACAGAAATTGTAGTGATTGGCAAAAATGGATATAGTGAGGGTATTAGAAATAAACTTAATCCATTAGGCTTAAACGTCTAGACGGAGGTAAAGAATTTAGGGGTAACTATTGACTCTGACCTAAATTTTAAATCACATATTAATCAGATTACTAGGACATAATTTTTTCACTTAAGAAATATAGCAAAAGTTAGATCTCTTAGAACTCTGCAAGATGCTGAGAAATTAGTTCACGCTTTTGTTTTCAGTCGACTAGATTACTGTAACGCACTCCTCTCAGGACTACCCAAAAAAGACATCAATTGATTGCAACTAATGCAGAATGCAGCTGCTAGAATCTTAACTAGGAAAAGAAAATCCGAGCACATCTCTCCAGTTCTGATGTCACTACCCTAGTTGCCTGTGTCATTTAGAATTGACTTTAAAATACTGCTTATGGTTTACAAAACCTTAAATAATCTCGCTCCATCCTATGTTTCAGAATGTCTTTCACCTTACACTCCAAATCGTAACCTTAGATCTTCAAATGAGTGTCTGCTTATAATTCCAAGAGCTAAACTTAAAAGAAGTGGTGAGGCAGCCTTCTGCTGTGCACCTAAAATCTAGAATAGCTTGCCAATAGGAATTCGCCAGGGTAATACAGTGGAGCACTTTAAAACACTGCTGAAAACACATTATTTTAACATGGCTTTCTCATAGCTTCATTTTAGTTTAACCCTGACATTCAGTATATGCATTTAATTATAATTCATGGTGGCTCTGAAATCCATACTAAACCCCAACTTTCTCTGCTGTTCATTTTCCATTTTTCTGTGGTGGCGATTTGTGCCACCACCACCCGATCAAAGCACCATGTTGTCCCTACATTGATGGATTAAAGGCCAGAGGTCCACATGACCATCATTATCAAGTTCTTCCATGTGAAGCCTGAAAACCACGAGGACTGATCGAGATTACTTATGTTAGGTAGAATGCCTAGAGGGGGCTGGGTGTATTCGTGGCCTGGAACCCCTGTAGATTTTGGTTTTTTTTTTTTCTCCAGCCATCTGGAGTTTTTTTTTTTTATTATTTCTGTCCTCCCTGCCCTAAGAGGCTCTTCAGAACATTCAAACCCAAGGTTCTAAAGCTATAAGGAAATGGTACTATGCAGTTTATCCACTGTGATACCCTATAAAAATAATTTGCAGAACTTAATGTACTGTAATATACAGTATATCTGCTCATTTTCTTAATACACATATCCAATTTAAGGGCAAAGCCAATCAAGGAAATATCCACCTTAGTAAATGGATGTGTCTGTGTTTCTGTCTGGTTGAAATGTCTCTGCCATTCTAAAAGATGGCACATCACAAACATTTTTAGTAATAAAATGTATTGCATTTATCATTCCAATTGACAGCACAAACACTAACATTGCTTTTACAAATCCATTATCAAATGGCATATAACAGGGGCATACACATTGCACTGTAAACCTTACCACGGAGATCTACCATAATTACTTAGATTTCAACCCATCTCAGACGGGTAACACAGCTAGTGAAGCATAAGGCAGTAACCAGCATGAAACCGAAGGCTGTCCAGTCATCTGGGACTACTAGATTTCCTATCAGGCTAGTTGTTTTGGCGTGATACAAGATTTATGAAAATTTCAGCACTTTTATGTGTATAGTCGTGTTACAGAATTCTTCATGGAGGAATTGTTTAATTGGGTAGGTGGTACAATAAAGTGGCACAGGAGAAGTTGGGATGCTTGTACTTTGCTTGTGTGTATACACTGAGCTAGCTCCATGAAGCTGCCCTGTTTTAATCTGACCGTTCTCCTCTCATATTTTTTCCTTTAGTGGTAGGTTTTAACACCTAAGCTATTACAGAAATTCTCTCTCTCTCTCTCTCTCTCACTTTTTGTGAGGAGCTAAACACTTACAGCCCACATAACTGCCTTTAAAAATAGTTTTCTTGGGTGGCCTAAGTTTTTCCCTTCCACTTATTGGAGTTTGAGGAATATCTGTAAATATATATACAAACACCTTCAATTATAATTTCACCAATGGTAATTGGATTTCAGATATATTTAATTCAAATATATTAAAGATATCTGCAATTATACAACTACAGCTAGTTACAAATTACAACTAATCAAAATGTAATTACAAATACAAATGATGTCAACAGGAAAGAATCCTTTAGTCTTCATTAATGAAAACAGGCATACAGACCTCTGTACCTTAATTTCCAACCAGCCAAAATATATTTTACAGAAAACTAATTCACATTTTGACAAGAAAAAAATATCAATTCACAAGAAAATTTTAAACATGTAGTGTAAAAGCAGCTTACCATATGCATATGCCCATGTGGCTTCTACTTTGAGGACACATACAGATTTTATTGACACACTGCTCTATTGATCCTAAGCTGTGCATCAAAACACAATTCATCTTGTCTAATGTTTTGCAGAAAAAAACTAGAACAGATTTGCCAGGACTAGAATATTTTTTATTGTAGTAGTATAGGATACCAAAAATCTGAGAATTCTAGCCCATTGAAATGTTGCACCTGCCTACTATCATGCACACATATACTTCCATACTTACTCATACCATACCGATTTGAAGACCCAACCTGACCTAACAAAAAACGTCTTTAGGTGTGGTGGGGGAACATATTCAGTAACAGGTACAGTATATTAAATGTACATGGATAGTGACCTCTCAAAAAATATATTTATTAATTTTACACTATGGTAATGTAGGACTGGCCAACATATTAAATATTGAATTAACCTCACCTACAACCTTATACAAAAGACGAAGTGGGGACTGCAGTTCCCATCAACCAGAACATCGCTCCAGGCAATTTAATCATTGCTCACAAAGTTTAAATAAGAGCATCGAAAAACACAACATCCCATCAAAGGTAGCAACTGCTGTTTGTTTTTTCTCAACCACTTTGGGATAACAATTTCATTGTCTTGCTGGATTACAGAATTTCTCTCGGAGCAGTATTTATAAACCTTTGGAGCCTTGGGATCCTTCCTTACCTTTTTAAATTCCTAGACAACCCATAGACAGCATTTGGGGGAGATTTTTCCACCTTTATCAATCAAGTGCGATTAGAAGAGAAGGGAGGCAAAGAGGGGTCTTCTTGGTTAAACAAGCACAGTTAGCAATAGGGAAAAATACTACAAAGTTTTGTCGATTGCTTCACCAAATCAATCATCAATCAGCATAAACACTTTTTGAAGTTAACAAAAACAAAGAAGAAATAAAAAAGAAACACCACAAATTAATCAATGGAGCAAAGCCATGACTGAACAGAATGAACCACAAAATTTCTTTATAGCTGACGGAGATGCTGTTTTTCAGTATGTTGTAAAACGAGAACAAAACAGTGCTATGAGGGGGTAAAACTAATTGATTTTTTTGTTGGTAGACATTAATTCAATTCCACTATATATAAAGGCAGTATTATTCTTAGGTTGTGATGCTAATGGAGAGTTGAAGATTTTTAGCATTTTTTAGATTTAAATGAATCAATTATTCCACTTTAATACACAGTTCTGCTGCAATCTTTATCACCTCAGTACCAGCAAGGACTTTATGTAGTGATGTGTGATGCATGCAACAAGCTGCTGGAAATGTTCTACCAGTCCATAGTAGCCAGTGTGTTGTTCTTCGCTGCAGTCTCCTGTGGAAGCTACCTGAACTCAAAAGAAGCACAATACCTAAACAAATTTACCAGGAAAGTCTCCTCCATCACAGGGAAAACCCTGGACACACTGGAAGCTGTTGTTGAAAAGAGGATGATGGCATCCAAATCCATTCTATCCTATACAAGAGACGCATTCCTGGAGCACTTTTAGCCACAGGCTCAATCCAACATAGCGTGCTAAGAAGCCCCGCTGGAAGTCTTTTCTGCTCACTTCTTTCAGGTAATACAAAGCTTCCACCCAATGTACTTGTTAAGTTTCTGTTTATTTATTTACTTATAGAGTGATTGATTGGTTCTATTATCTGTCCTGTGAGTCTGTATCCTTGTTGTTTATGTTTCTATAGCTGCACGCATCTGAATTTCCCCATGGGATTAATAAGGTTTATCTAATCTAATCTAATGTAGCATGTTCAGCAGTAAGTAGGTCATGTAAACTAATAATATTAGTCTCAGATTAAAAAAAAAAAAAAAAAAAGTATAAATATTGTATACAGAAAAGTACTTCGTTACATAGTACTTCTGATACATCCACTTCACCAACGGCATTATAACTGAGGCACATTGACAACACAGCTAGTATATTATTATTGTGAGAAAAAAATATCAGATTTTGTACTCTATATAGAAAATATGTGTGTATATATACACACGTCTATAGCATGTTGATCTTCAATATTTAAAGTGTTTTGAGAACATATTGAGATCTTACTTGGGTCTAAATAATCACAAATATCAATTTCAAGACTTTATTGCTCAGCCCTATGTAAAGTTGATATTTCAGAAAGATTTTTAATGAGCAAATTTGTACACGTCATATACAATAACTATACTCCAGTATATATCACAACATTTCAATATTGAAAATCTAACCGGCTTTGAGGCCCCATCACAAAACACCAGCAATTTTCAGTCAGACTTCATTTACATAATCTTAAGGAGTCAAGAGCAATCGCAATGCACTCCTGTAGCTTCCAGTCATGTAGTTTGACATATTCAGCAACTCAGTCCAACCAGTTTGCAATCTGTCCTGACAAAATCAAAAAAGTTTTAATATATGTTGTACATTTATATCACAGTTATAATAGGGAAGACTTAATGTGACAGCACTGTTAAGTCTGACATGTTTTACATAAATTAGTCTTTGAGTCGATTTAATACAGTACTCAGGGATGTCTTAAAATAATTCAGCTAGTGGCTAACTGATTTTTGAATAAGAAGCCCTGAATATCACAACTTTAATTAAAAAATACATGAACAAATAATGAAATGACACATTGTCAAAATAACAGAAAAACTAAAAGCAAAAAAGCTTCAAAAAGTCAGTTTTATAATGACTTGGTAAGACAATCCCCAACACAGTCCATTTTTCTGTGTGATGTAAAACAAAAAAAAAGAAAAGAACAGACGACACTTTACAAAAATTCAAGTTAGTCTACCCTATTACAACATTCTGCTTCCGTTTTTCACCCATAAAGGCAAACTTTCTGTATCTGAAGGGAACCTGATGTCCTCATACAACTAAAAATAATTTCTTGGCAGCATGCTGCTGCTTTTTTTTCCAACTGTTCGCTTCTCCTGGTTTCACAAATGCACACTACTCCATTTGAACAGCACTTGACAATATCTTCATTGCTCAGAACTCCCTTTTCAACCACTTCTCAATTTTCTACACAATTCAAATGTTCATAGCTTCAAAAGAATGCAAAAATTACTTACTGTGTTTTAGCTGAGCAGAACAAAACAGAAAAATCCTGAAATAGCCTGTTACCAAATCAAAGGAGCCCAGGCACAGTAACAGCAGTGTTTCTATTGTGCTAAAAGCACACAAAACCAATTTCTGATCATGACTGATGTTAAGACAACACGAAGGCACCATCAACAGGGCCTGTCAAAACCAATCTTCCGCTCTTGTAATCACACATGGATCCCCATCACAGTTAACCTCAGTAGTTTCACATCATGCTTTTTTATGTCAGAAAATTAAACACAGCAAGCATTTCCAAAAATACCAGGTAATTAAATAGGATAATAAGGGCTTCAAAATGCAACATGTTTTTAAATAAGGAGAACATTTCTAGAAATATAAACCCACATTTCCTAAATTGATTATAGCTGCCATATGGCAGGGAATTTTTAAATTCTTAAAATTGTGTTACATATTGGCCCAACATTCCTGAATTTAAGCAGGTTTGATAATGGATAGCTAGACACTATTTGGATAAAATATATTTGATCACTGAATGCTTCAAACTGTATCGAAATTTGAATAATATGAGCTTTACATTTTTATGTCTTAATGTAAATTTACCATTTGAATACCACTCTTCCTCTTTGGAACTCATTTATGGTGGTTTTTAAACACTCCTACCACTGTGATCATATCCTTTACAGCATTAAGATTAAAAATCAGAAAAAAGAAATGTGAACATAACAGAAAGGAGAAAAAAAATCTTGACATTGTGGTGATACACAAACACTCTCAGTTGCGACTAGACACAATCAATTTGATAGGAGTGCTACTAGACAGCCACACATGAGATCACAATAAAAGCATCAAAATGGGACAGGGTCAGATCATGGGGACATCGGGATACTAACAGAATCACAAGTGGAGGGAAAAGCCTTTATCACCCATAGCTGACTGCCTCTGCAAGTTTGTCCAAGGCAGTTTGATCACACAGTGATCAGCAAGCTGACTTGTTTACCCATCACAGGAATCTTCACGTCAAGCTGACATACACATGGCTGCTAGCTAGCGATGCCTATCTCACTGCTCACCAACACTTACCTCCAATAGACTATGTATGAGACATTCTGGGATGCTAGCAAGAATTCAGTACACATCCACAAGGAACCATTTCAAAGTACAACAGAAACTATTCCAAGTGGACTCCTGAGTTTTCCATAGATGGCATTCAGTAGAATTCTATAACATCCTCTCCTATCGTCTAAAAGAGTGTGCTCACTATTCTACAGAGCTGACACTGTGCTTGCTGTGACAGGGTGGCTTGAACGTTTTTCCTCTCTTTTCTAAACCCTGAGCTTAGTTTTATGGAATTAAGTTCAGCAATAGATTCGTGCCAGCTCTGACAGCACAATAATGTGACAGATCAGAAGTGAGTTGTAATCATGTAACTTGTAGTGTCATGAATTTCTGAAAGAGATGAAAGTATGACAAGGTTAATGTCTTTTTAATAAAGTGTCCTACGAACTCCAAATAAAACATGTCTACAGATGTCCATCCAAGAATCAACTCATTTTCTAACCTGCATATACAGGTCAGGGTCACGGGGGGGAAAAAAAAAAAAAAAAAAAAAAATCACACACACCAACCATTACAGATATAGGATTGTGGGATGTGGCAGGAAACTGGATAGTGGCAATGCCAACAACAGTTGTAGCCAGTAAAAAAATCAAGGCAAGATTCAAACAAAAGAGTCTATTTGGCTTGCCTACACCACTCATGAATGAGCTGCTCCATTTGTTAATGCCTTACAACAGTGGTCAGCAATGTCAGTCCTGGAGGGCCGCAGTGGCTACAGGTTTTTGTTCCAACCCAATTGCTCAATGAGAAGTCAATTATTGCTGATTAATTGCTCAAGTGACATTTTTCTGCTTTATTTTAATTAATAGTTAGAAGGAAAATGTATACAATAAAAGGGAAGGACTGAAAATTACTCATCTGTTTTAGACTTCAAATCATATGAATAATATCCTTAAAAAGGAAAACATCGATGATATGAAAATAACCTGACACTGCTGATCTAAAACACTAACAAGCCATAAGATTAAAAAAGATCTGTTACTGGCAAAGGTGCTGATCCTCATCCCTGCCACTTCACACTTGACAGCGAATCACTCGAGTGCAAATCAAAGGTCATAGTCAGATGAGGCAAAGATTACAATATCATCTGCATAAAGCAACAATGCTGACCCTAACCTCCCCAACTGGACACCCTCACACCCTAAGTTGCACCATGACATCATACCTATTTAAAAAACACAAACAAGAGTGGTTAAAGACACAGCCTACGCACAGTGGAAAACTTCAAATTAATACCAAGTATTTGGACAAACCTCTCACCACGTTTGTATAACAAACGAATATCACACAATAGCTGTCCTGTCACCCCATATTCCTGCAGCATCTCCCATAAAACATGTCTAGGGACACAGTCATACGCTTTTTCCAAATCTACAAAAAATACAGTGCATTCGGAAAGTATTCACAGTGTATCACTTTTTCCACATTTTGTTATGTTAGAGCCTTATTCCAAAATGGATTAAATTTATTTTTTTCCTCAGAATTCTACACACAACACCCCATAATGACAATGTGAAAAAAGTTTACTTGAGGTTTTTGCAAATTTATTAAAGATAAAAAAAACTGAGAAAGCACATGTACATAAGTATTCACAGCCTTTGCCGTGAAGCTCAAAATTGAGCTCAGGTGCATCCTGTTTCCCCTGATCATCCTTGAGATGTTTCTGCAGCTTAATTGGAGTCCACCTGTGGTAAATTCAGTTGATTGGACAGGATTTGGAAAAGCACACACCTGTCTATATAAGGTCCCACAGTTGACAGTTCATGTCAGAGCACAAACCAAGTATGAAGTCAAAGGAATTGTCTGTAGACAGGATTGTCTCGAGGCACAAATCTGGGGAAGGTTACAGAAAAATTTCTGCTGCTTTGAAGGTCCCAATAAGCACAGTGGCCTCCATCATCCGTAAGTGGAAGAAGTTCGAAACCACCAGGACTCTTCCTAGAGCTGGCCAGCCATCTAAACTGAGCGATCAGGGGAGAAGGGCCTTAGTCAGGGAGGTGACCAAGAACCCGATGGTCACTCTTTCAGAGCTCCAGAGGTCCTCTGTGGAGAGAGGAGAACCATCCAGAAGGACAACCATCTCTGCAGCAATCCACCAATCAGGCCTGTATGGTAGAGTAGCCAGACGGAAGCCACTCCTTAGTAAAAGGCACATGGCAGCCCTCCTGGAGTTTGCCAAAAGGCACCTGAAGGACTCACAGACCATGAGAAAGAAAATTCTCTGGTCTGATGAGAGAAAGATTGAACTCTTTGCTGTGAATGCCAGGTGTCACGTTTGGAGGAAACCAGGCACAGCTCATCACCAGGCCAATACCATCCCTACAGTGAAGCATGGTGGTGGCAGCATCATGCTGTGGGGATGTTTTTCAGTGGCAGGGACTGGGAGACTAGTCAGGATAAAGGGAAAGATGACTGCAGCAATGTACAGAGACATCCTGGATGAAAACCTGCTCCAGAGCGCTCTTGACCTCAGACTGGGGCAATGGTTCATCTTTCAGCAGGACAACGACCCTAAGCACACAGCCAAGATATCAAAGGAGTGGCTTCAGGACAACTCTGTCAATGTCCTTGAGTGGCCCAGCCAGAGCCCAGACTTGAATCTGATTGAACATCTCTGGAGAGATCTTAAAATGGCTGTGCACCGACGCTTCCCATCCAACCTGATGGAGCTTGAGAGGTGTTACAAAGAGGAATGGGCAAAACTGGCCAAGGATAGGTGTGCCAAGCTTGTGGCATCATATTCAAAAAGACTTGAGGCTGTAATTGCTGCCAAAGGTGCATCGACAAAGTATTGAGCAAAGGCTGTGAATACTTATGTACATGTGATTTCTCAGTTTTTTTATTTTTAATAAATTTGCAAAAACCTCAAGTAAACTTTTTTCACGTTGTCATTATGGGGTGTTGGGTGTACAATTCTGAGGAGAAAAATGAATTTAATCCATTTTGGAATAAGGCTGTAACATAACAAAATGTGGAAAAAGTGATGCGTTGTGAATACTTTCCAGATGCACTGTATATAGACTGAATTATCATTCACAGGCAAGACAGAATTCACATTGTTCCGCCTTTATTTTATGTTCAACCTTTGGACAGAATCTTACAGTAGCAAATGTAACTAAGCAATTATCTGACAAACCACAATTTAAATCCATGTAATAAGAGGAACAGCTTTAAAGAGCTTGTTTAAATGAAAATATTCTGAATTATCTTGGAATTCAACAGTGCATATATAATGTTTGAATTTTTATTTTAGTATTGATTTTAAGCAGTATTTTCAGTTGCAGTAGGGAAAATGTTTACCGTATTTCCCCCGAAAATAAAACTGGGTCTTAAATTAATTTTCACTCTAAAAGATGCACTAGGGCTTATTTTCAGGGGATATCTCATATTTATTCATGTACAACAATATACATTTAACCAAATACAGTCATGTCATCTTTTTCTGGAATGTCATCATTACTCTCCACATTCAAACCCTGAAGTCCAGCCTGAATTTCTTGCTACTCCAGCCGCTTTTAGGATCTTCCAGGATCGATGTGCGTGCTTCGATGTTTGCTGAATGGTTCGATGTGGTGAAGCAAAATGCCGACATACAAATGTATTTATGTTGCTTTTATACTCAAGCGTCGCATATTCCCCAAAGTAATGACATATTTTAAAAGCCTTGCATACCATTTGTTTTTTTTTTTTTTTTGCAACTTCACAATATCATCAGAATGTACGGCAGCGTATTTGAGCCACAGAGAAAAAAAATTAAGGACATAATGAAAATGTCCATTTTGGGATTAAAGTAGAAATTTTAGCTTTTACCTCAAAATGTCCATTTAACCTCGTAGTTTACTTTATCATTAAAGTAGACTGTTGTAAGCGTCATCTTAAAACCGACCCAGTTGTTAATCGCTACGTGCTTCTGGGGCTTCTTCCTGACCTGACAGCAGAGGCAAGTAGCAATAGATCACCACAGAGAATACATTAAATTTATGATATTCCAGCTCTCTGCACATTTAGAATTCTTAGATTTATACATGATATCACTTTCATGATGAAATGCATTAAAATATGTATGTTACATTTTACAGATAAATCGTTAACTTTGTTTAATTAATAAATACTGTTAATAGTTACACAAATCGGGGTGGCAGATTGGTAGCGCTGCTGTCTAGCAGGGAGTCACGTCCCTTGTGATCCCTGCCTGGAGTTTGCATGTTTTCCTGGTGGGTTTCCACAGTGTGCTCAGTTTTCCATCCAAAGACATGAAGGTTTGGGGATTTGGTGAAGCTACAATGATGCCAATGTACGTGCGTGCTTGTGTTTACCTTGCGATGAGCTGATACCCCGTCCAGGAATTTTGTTTCTGTCTTGCGCCGATGCTGCTGGAATGGGCGCATCCCCGAATTGATGAATGGAATCATTAAACATTCTTTTCAGAGAAATTGTGGCAAGGTGTCCTCAGAATTTAATGGATGTTTTGGGCACATGTGTCGCATGGCATGAAAAATAAACCTGGCCTTAGGCACCTTACGTTTCAGCTGACGATCTGGACTTATATTACAGAGCAGCCTGAAAATCATGCTAGGGCTTATTTTAGAAGTAGGTCTTATTTTGGGGGAAATATGGTGGGAATAAATTTAGAATGTACACATGGAAAGATAAATCATGTAGTTCATGATGATATTGTTCTTTATAAACCAAATGCTGCAAAAGATCATAACAACGCCACAATCCTCCAAACTTGCTTTTAAACAGGGGGAAATCTCCATGTCTATCCATGTCTACGTACTAAAATTCAAGGCTTGCACAGTATTTTAATATTCATGAATGCCAGTAGGAGTTTGTTTAAATGATAGCCGGGCAACTACTTGATGGATATACCAGTAACATTAAGCTGTTAGTACTGTTGGTATTTATATATTTGATATTCTGTTACATAATAAGGCACAATATTCTTCACTTGGATCATGGAGTAATAAAGAGTTACTTTTACTAAAAAGTTACTGAATAGGATTTCTGCTTTTGTTGTGGTATTAAATAAGTAAAAAGTATAGTAAAAATTAATTGGTATTGGTATCAAATACAAACATTCTGGTATTACGACATCCCTACATCCAGCTGCTGGCTAATTGTGGATATTGGTGATTTACATCTTAAGGAGCCAACTGCAACAAAACAAAAAAAAAAAAACTGTCTATTTCAAACTATTTCTTGTTTTGAACTATTCACATCATCTGCCATTAGTGAATCCAGCTGGTTGACTGCAACTTTTGTTACATCAAATTAAGATTTTAATGTCAAAGCAAGCAAAGCCACTTTGGCAGAGTGGTGGCTCTGTGGCTAAGGATCCGTGTTGGTATCTGTAAGGTTTCCTATTCAAATACAGTTACTGCTAGAAGGGATCCTACTCTGTTGGGTCCTTGATCAAGGCCCTTAACCTGAAATTTGCTTCAGGGGCACTGTACAAAAGCTGAGCCTACGCTCTGACTAACAAAGGTCATTCAAAAAGACAATTTCCCCTTGGGAATTAACAAAGTATATATAAAAAGAAAAACGTAATATGGACAATGAAGGATTTCAGTATTTATTTGCTTACAATTGAAGGCATGCTACAATACTGTATATACTCCTGTTGCTACATCACAATGAGTATTTGACTCAGAGTAAAGTTGAGAGAGGTGCAGTAATCTGTAATACTCTGAACGCATGACAATAATGACCCTATAAACCTATTAACCTGTAATGTATGGACATTCTGAAGGATTCAGCCAAAACTCAAATTAATGGGAACTGATATCACATATTCTTCAGGCCTGAACCATACACAAATGACACAGTGAACAACATTGCAGATTTATTAACAAATGCAGAAAAGGAATGGAATACTTGTGGCAAGATTTCACCACATTAAAATATCACTATACTCTGTATCCATGACAAGAAAGACCCTAAAACCTTTTGAAAGCTTCAAATATAAGCATTGCTATGCCTAATACAGAAAAACATTCTGAACCCTTTTTAATATGGAATTTCTTCACACCAAGAACTTTGTGCATACTTTAAACTTGCACTTAATTGAAACTCCAGACTGTGGCACTTTTATTGGAAAGAGTAATACATATTTACATTTTTCTCAGAGTGAGTCCCATGCCAACATGATGTTACAACAAAACAAAAACTACTTGAAAAACCTGACCATATTCTGTAAATTGATGATGTATCCAGATGGAACGGGACATTTGAAACATTGACAGACAGCTCTAGAGCAACAGCAATTTGTCATTGGAGATAAAAAAAAGGGAATATATACAGTCTATACTCTGAGAAAGCAGCAAAGGATCTAAAGCCAGTGACCATGGTCACCAGATACGGTCAGAGGAGTGCAGCCTCATACTCTTCCTTTTTGCACCTCTAAAATTCATAGTCTGCTTTACAATGCCTAATAAAAGCTAAATAACTCCTCAATTATACAGTAAAGGAATTAAACACAGTGATATCCAAAGATTTACAGAAAAGGTTCACCAATGTGAACAGTACAAGACACCCAACAGCTAAAGTCACTGACCTTTCTGTAGGAGAACGAGAAGCAGGAAGATTATGTCCTCTTCAAACTTTTACTTATGGAATATTAAATGCAGTATTATAGCGCCTTTTATATTTGCAAACTACAGATAATAAACATACAAATCCACTAAATTTTGTGTTATACCAATTTATGAAAGACTTTAATTTATAGTTTATTATGCATTTTTTAGGTTTTATTTTGCATTGCGGAAAGTTGGGGTAAATAAGCACTTATCATGTACTTCTATGTTTCTATGCATGAATCTAACTTGAGTTTACAATTTGAAAGCAAGAATCAAATCTCCAACTTCTGACAAACTCTCAAAAAAACAGAAAACATTTTGTATATCAGCAGATTTGTGTGGTAGCCCATTTGTGTTTTTTTCATAGTGTGGTGGGTGCAGCAACGTGCTATCAGCGCATGCTCTTAACCTCACCTCACTCAAATTCCTATAGTGTAAAATGCAAAAAAATTACTTCAGCTAGCATTTAAAGATATTAAATACATAAATGCTATGTAACAGAAGCTAATTTTCATTTGATATGACACATTATTATTATTAAAGGTCATTTGGTTATGGTTGGGACCTAACCCAGCAAGCCAGGCAAACCCATGACTTGCACTCACACAGGACGGGCCGACGATTCAAATTAATCTAACCAGAAGATCTTTGAGGATGTGGTGGAAAAGTAAGGCACTGGAAACATCAGGCAGCTGCCATACCCACTGCACCAGAGTACTACGTTTTGTTATTATGATTATTTGTATACAGTACTGTTATTCCAAAGTGTTTTCATATAATGACAAGATCAACTGCTCTTTTTTCCACAATAGATGAATGCCTCCATGTCAAAAAATAAATAAATCCTGGAACATTTGTTTGTTTTGTGTTACTTTATTTCAGGGCTAACAGAACAAATATTTAAGTAAGTGATTTTACTTGTTCCTTTCTCACTTGCAATCATAACAACACAAACAAGAGTGCATTTTTTTCTGAAACTTCCAGTTGCATTCATTTCTCATATATTCACTAGAAAATGGTGGAAAGGAAAATAACAAACATTTTAAAAGTTAATGAAGCAGTGACTGGTTTCATACAGCAGGTGACTGAGGTGGTTCAGCTGTTAGCAGTAATTAGCTAGGCACACTTGAGCAGCAGTACCATTTTTAACCTCTGCTAGCCTGTTTAGGGATACAGGAGGACGACACTGAAGGACGACAACTTATCAGCAAATTTGTGTACACAAATTGGGTCATCTTAGCATTGCCATTTCGCCCAGTTGTACAACTTTATTGTCAAGAGAATGAAAAATGTCAGCCTGCATTCAGCCTTAATGTAAGTTAACAAGGCTAATCATGGCTTAACTACACTATTTGCTCCATCTTTTCATCAATCTACAAACACACTTAATCCAGTTCAACATAACAGGAGAGCTGGAGTCAAATCTGACAGCCTTTGGTGCAAACAGGAAAAGAATCTCATTTACTTTAACCCTGTATATTATTCTTTGACCACCGGTGCCCTGCTTTACGAATGTATCACATCAGGCTGCTCTGCAAAATTGATCTACCTACCTTACTTTTTTTTTATTATAAATTACGCTTCTTGTGACTTGTTTTAAAATTTTGCTATGTTTATTTTAATTAATAGCAGACTTTTTACGTTGTTGTTAATGAAACTATTTGCCAAACAAAAACTGAATGAGGAGGGAATACTTAAAGATCATTACAACGCAACATTTAGTACATTCAGTAAATCCTTTTGTGAAATCTTTTTAGACTTGGCGTGCCTCACCTGACATAAAATGCAGATGGGTACGGACTTCATGTCTTTTGCACCCAAGAACCACAAAGAAAATGTGGAGTGGAGGGCTGGAAGAGGGGCAACGGTGCAAGGACTAATGTAATGTGATCATTTAAAGTTTTTAAGTAATCAGGAACGATTTTTGAGGAGTTTAATATGTGTAAAACAAGCATGTGAAGGTCCCGATTCCATTTTCCTCCTTTATCATGTCACATTCCATGCACAAAAAAATCTTGCTTTTGTAAAGGAGTGTCATTGCACAAGTCATAAGTGTTGCATGCATGAAAGAGGCAGCGTGTACAAAAACGAAAAAAATAATAATAATAAAGCATACAAAGGCACCTTAAGTCGTATATGTAGCAGTACTTTTAGCCTACATTCAAAGATATTAAAATATTTTTTTATTTTTTAATAAGCATTCAAACCCTAATTTAGTATAATTTGGCAGCCCTTGTGTATATGTCTATACAGTATGCACATATACATATATACACACACACATTTAAATTGAATACATATATGTAAGAAAATGCATGTGTGCATATACTGTGTATATTTTACATATACACATGCACATATAAATTTATACAAATAATGGTCCATATAATTTGCCACATGTATTCCTGTCAGGCAAATATAAAACAACCCCGATTTAGATATTAAAAACTCTGGAGTGTATTCATTTGTGGGAAGTTAAGATTGCTGTCTGCACTGTAATGTCTGACCTTAATTGTTCTAAATAAACATGTCGCTTTGTGTAGACTACTATATCATTGTGCCACATTATCCATCCCCACTTTATCCACAAAATCTGATCCCCTTTTGTGTTTGTACATCAATCAGTGAAAGCTTCAGGTGGAATACATATACATCAAAAGAGGTTTACAGGTTGGAGTGCTCTAGTCCAAAAATGATGGACTCTGGTAATTCGGTTTATTACAAATATTTTTGTAATGTAAGTTGGGTGCATTGCACCCTTTCAGAAGACAAAATCAATGTGAATATTTCGAAGTGATAGCCCTCACACAACACTGCAGCATTTCATGCTTTTTGGGTGAAATGTCAAATAGGGAAATGTCTTGTTGATAACTGATAAAGTACAGTATACGCAGTGTGACAAAATTAAAGGAGAAAATTGAATCCATCAAGCTCATCTGACTATCTAATTGCTACGTTATCCCAATATGTCATCCTTATACTTTTAAGAAGCTGTCAGGGTTCCTGCTTTAACTCCAAGACTTGGCGGTTTCTTCCAGATTCCAATAATCCTTTGTGCTTTCTGACATCCACCTAATGTGCAAATGTCTAAATAAAAGATTGACCATTTAAATGAAATATATAATGTTGCTGTCTAATTGTTATCAATGACTTTAGAATGTTTGGGCATCAAAATCAGGACTACAAATAGCCTTTTCTATTGATGGCAAAAGTGATTTCATTCCCTTAGCCTGGAACAGGAGTAAATTGTTTTTCTCATAATTAAGGCTGCAAAACTCACACCATAAAGGATTACATGTTGGTAAAGACACAAAGAAAATAATGTGTTTTATTCGGTAATGTAGATTAGGGCTTTTCAATTAAACAGAAAAAGGCAAGAAACTGAATGCTTTATTAGTCAGCATCTAGTTCAACAGTACCATCAAGGAACTGAAAACTGCCTTTATTTTCCACATGCTAAATAAGGGGTAGACAAGAATGGAAAACACAGACTGTGTAATGCAGCCCTTTAAGAAAGTCTGTCCTCAAGCGCTTCAAATCCTAATTAACAACAGATACACAAATTGTGGCACATAATCTTAAAACCATCACAATGAACAAGCAGTACAGGAAAGGCAAAAGATGCTGTGGAAGATGATGTAGGAGTCACTCACTCATTTTGCTTAAACTGATTGGTTAAAATAAGCAAATGCAATGGATACAGAAGTATTCAGCTCCTTTCATTTTTTTAACTAACATTTTTAATATGATGCAGCCTTGTGATAAAATCATTTCACTTTATTTTTTCCCCACACCAAGAAATTATTAATAGCCCACAAAACAGGAAAACAGGATTTTACAAATATTTTCAAATTTATTAAAAATAAAACTAAATATATATCAAACTGACACAAGCATTCAGAACATTTACTATGACACTTAAAATGTGACTCAGGTGTATCCCATTCTATTGACCATTATTAAGATGTTTCGACACCTTGTTTGAAGTCCATGTGGTCAAATCAATTGACTGGACATTATTAGGAAATGTACAGACTGGTCTATAGAAGGGCCCACAGTTGACAATGTCTATCAGAGCAAAAGCCATGCGATGTGGTTGAAACCGGCAGAATTTAAAGAAAGGACTGTTTCGAGATACAGATCTGGGAAACCCTGCAGCACGGATTGTTCTCAAGAGCACAGTTCCCTTCATAACTCCATAACTTCATAATTCCCCTTGGGATTAATAAAGTATCTATCTAACTTTTAAATGGAAGGTTTTTTTAGAACTATAACTCTTCTTAGAGCTTTGCCATTCAGTTGCCATTCAGTCAAACATGCAATCGTGAGAGAAAGGCAAAGGTAAGAGAGTTGTCAAAGTAGCTGATGGTCACTCTGGCTGAGGTTCAGCAAACCTGAGTGGAGATGGAAGAAACTTCCAGAAGGACAATCATCACGACAGAGTGGCCAGACAGAAGCCTTTCCTCAGTAAAAGGCACATGAAGTCTTCTTAGAATTTGCAAAATGGCACCTAAACAACTCACATACTGTGAGAAACAAGATTCTCAGGTCTGATGAAATAAAATTGGTGTCACATATGGAGGAAACCAGGCACTGCTCATCACATGTGCAATATCATTTCAATGGTGAAGCATGGTGGTCGCAGCATTATGTATGCTGTGGAGTCGTTTTTCAGTGTCTGGAACTGAGAGACTATAGACAGGGTTGAGAGAAAGTTGAACGGAGCAAAGTACAGACATACCCTTAAAGGAAACCTGCTCTACAGTGCTCTAGAGGCTGCCTGACGCTGGGCCACATTATAACAGGGCAATGACCCCAAGCAAAAAGCAAGGACAACACAAAAATGACTTAGGGACAACTCTAGAGATATCCTCAAGTTCTCCACCCAGAGCCTGGACTTGAACAAAATCAAATATCTCTGGAGAGACCTGAAAATAGCTGTCTACCAACAGTCTCTATCCAACCTGACAGAGTTTCATAAGATCTACAGTGGTATGGGAGGAGTGGTGGCTCTGAGGCTAGGGATCTGCACTGGAAATTGGAAGGTTGCCGGTTCCAATGCCATAAACGCCAAAAGTGACTCTACTTCATTGGGCCCTTGAACAAGGCCCTAAACCTGCAAGTGTCCTGGGTATGATGATAATCTGCATCCAGCCATGCAAGTAGGCCCTCCAACCTGCAGGGAAAAACCTGGGGGTTGGTGGCAGAATTGGCACTCCAGCCACCGTAAAAAACTTCACACTGTTCTATTCCATCTGAACTGGTGTGATGCTGAGGTGTCACCCATTGTGTGGCTGGCACTCAGGTCCTAATCTAGGATCCTGAGGTGGTCTGTCATGTGGTGGGTGCAGCAACGCGCTGTATCAGCGCATGCTCCTAACCTCCCCTCTCTACAGTGGTGAATGGAAGAAAATCCTTAAATTCAGGTGTGTGAAGCTTATTGCATCATATCAAGCTCTAACTGCTACCAAAGAGGCTTCAAAAAAGTAATGAGTAAAGGTTCTAAATAGTTGTGGCATTGTGATATGTCATTTTTTACTTTTTAATAAATTAGCAAAACCCGCTAAAATCCAGTTTTCACTTTGTCATTCTGATGTATCGAGTGTTCCTTGTTGTGGAAAAAAATAAACATGATTTTAGCACAAAACTGGAACACGGAAAAAGGCGAAAAAAACTGAAGGGCTCTAAATACTTTCTGAATCTACTACGTATCTTTTTACATATTCTTGAAATAAGGTTAGAGCAAAAACTCAAAAGCAAAATTTGAATTTCTGAAGTAAACATACCAATAATGTCTGAATGATATTACATGCTCACATTAATGCTGCATGAATGATTATGAACTTTATCCCACTCAAAACTGACCCTTGTGCGATGGAAATGAAGCTTGGCACTAAAACACAAGGCTATCTCTGGTCAATAGGTCACACATTGGCTTCTTTCCAAGTGTGACCATATCCAGATACATAACCTTATTGGATACATCATGCACAAAGATGTTTGAATAACAGAGGTTGGTTGTCCCAATCATTTTCTCTGTGTGAATAAAGAAAAAAATAACTCATAGAGAACATGACCATGTTCTAGAAGAGGGGTGTCCAACTCCGGTCCTAGTGGGCCGCAGTGGCTGCAGATTTTCATTCTAACAATTTTCCTAATTAGTGAGCCGTTTTTGCTGCGGATTAACTTATTTTTCCTTAGTTTTAATTGATGTGACTCAGACCCCGTAGTTGTCCGCCACATGACCAGTTAACATGAAAATAAAAAAAGGTGAAGGTCTCGGTCATGTTGGTCTGCTCAGGTCACCAAAACTTCTTGATGTAGCAGAATGAGAGCAGCAGCAAGACATGATATTCAATAATGGTTTTAATTAACAGCAAGAATTGACTTCTCATCAAGAGACTGGTTGCAGTGAAATTGGCTGGAGTTTGACGTTCCAATTTACCTGGTCATCTGTTGGCTCATTTTACATCTCATTTCTGTTTGGCTGCCATTTAATGAAGAAAAAAATCAATTCAGAGGACTGAATCCTTAAAAACATGGCTATTAAAATGAAGGGAAAAGAAGTTAATTAGCAGTGAAAACTAGCCACTGATTAGGAAAAGGGGTTAGAATGAAAACCTGCAGCCACTGCGGCCCACCAGGACAGACGTTGGACACCCCTGTTCTAGAGTAAAAATTACGGTAGTATTTGTCCTCAATATATGATAATCTCTGAAACTGTCCATAAGTCAAATGCCCACCCTTACTCCCCTCTCCGACAAACACAATAAGGAAAAAGAAACAACAAATTAGAGTACTATAGTCAGTCTGACCATAAAATTCTTGACTGATGATAAATCAAAGCAGCCATTAACTGGAATCACTGTGCTTCATTTAAAATGACAAGAGCTCTGCTCACAGAACAAGTGTGTAAAACATCCTTTGAAAACTTTGCACTGTGTAGTCTCAAAATGCTCTGATGACTACAAAACCAAAGCTAACAATATACATTTGCCTTTGCACTCTCCAGTCATAAATCTGAAGAGACATCTCCTAGACTGTTTCCCCATCTCCAAAAACACCAACCAAGTTACTTTTCTGGGTAAGACCTGTGTCCCACTTGTCCACCAGAATTCTTTGTACAGTACTTGATGTTTTATTCTCATGCACTTATGACTGGTTTGCTATCCAGTGGTGGAATAGCCCCCATTATGTAATCTTGCATTTGTGATGCCACCTACATGAACACTCAATGTGTATGTGTATATTTTGTTCCACTATTGCACTTCTACAAAAACCAAAATACCTAAATAAGAGGAAGTACCACAAAAATCTAAATGCAATTCACAAACTGAAAAGTAACATCCAACTGGAAGGTGAAGACAAGTCAACTACTTGTGTACACTTCATGTTTTTCAATTTTCAATTTTCAAATATGCTGCAATGAACACATTTTGGTTTAACAGAAAACATCTCTCTGTTATATTTCAGCCAGGGTTTCTCCCCTGACTCTCAATGTGTCAGATTTTGTTCGTATTTTATGTTAACATTATTGATTATACAGCTTTTTTATGTTTAAGTTTCTTTCACCATGTGACATGTGCTTTTTTGGGTCATACCTCAAGAGACAGGGCCACCTTTCCATCGCCAAAAAAAGCCAGGAAAACCCACAGTACCTTGTGGTTCACTGTGACTGCGCTAGGGTGTTCGGAGTTCTCCTGGGGTTTTTTTTTTTTTCCCCTCTTTTGATATTTTTGTGATGTACTCGAGTTTGGTCACCTTTTGCTCTCTCTTTTGACCATTCATTGGATTTTATGTATTGGGATTGTATTTGCTTTTGGTATTGCCTATTTTGAAGGCATTGCCTTCATTGTCATTTGCCTTGTGCCATTTGGAGCTTATTCTTGTGCCACAGAGTATACTTTTCATTCCCCTCTTTGTTACTAGCCGGAGTTGACAGTATTTTCTGCTCTAGTAGACATTTTTGGGGCTTTTTCTGGACTTTTACACTTGAGAACTCTTTAGTTCATAATACTCTCAAGTGTGTAAAACAACCTGTGAAGACTTTACCCAACTGTGTATAACAACAAAAACATTTATTTCTATAGAACGTTTTCATACAAATGATGTAGTTCAAAGTGCTTTAAAGATGAAAAAAGAAAAAATATAAAAATTAGGCAATAGTAATTAACAAAGAATAAAGTAAGGTCCAATGGCCACGGAGGAGAGAAAATACAAAAAAAAAATCCAGAAGACTGGAGAAAAAAAAAATCTGCAGGGGTTCCAAGGCCATGAGACCACCCAGCCCCCACTAGGCATTCTACCTAACATAAATGATCTCAATCAGTATAGGCTTCAGAATGTAAAATGGGTCAATATGTTATTGTCAATTTATACAATGTATCCATCCATTCATTAATTTTTTAAACTACTGTACTTATTATTCACTGTTATTCATTCCCATGTAAGGACAATATAACATATAAAGCTGAACATGCATTTGTTTGTCTGGTACGAATGTCCACATCTCTGCCAACTTTTGCAGTTTCCCCATTTGTATAGGTATGAACTGTAAGTTTTAGTTGGTACCGAAATATGAGCACACCTGGGGTCTCCTTTATAAAACTTTGTATGGATTCCAGTGTAAAAATATGTGCATGGCAAAAAACAGGAAAAAATATATATATCAGATTTACAAAACCTGGTACATGCAACTTTTAATGCAATTTCCCTTTATAAATTATAATCATGTCCTAAATGTGCATGCATGAATGCACCTCAAACAGAGTTAGATTCCCACTCTGAAATCACCATACATGGACTACGTTACTGAATATCATAAATGTGTAATTATGATGCTGCAGACATTCACCGGCCGATTGGTGAAGCCTCCCACCTGACATATCCAGCCAGTGCCAAACTGCACTAGAGGAGTTCTATGCCTGTCTACACACTGCATTGAAATGCCACTCCTCTGCACTCTAGGGGTCTGGGAAAGGCATAGGCCACCAGCATCAGAGCGGGTAGCCACTATTACCTGGCACATACAATGACATGATGGTTGTTACGAAGAATAGTACACGCCATATGAAACACATAGGGCTCAGCCAGTTATCTTACCAACAAGCTAGCCATCACGTACAGAACCTTCACCAAGTTGTCTGATCAACACTACTTTGCCTCAAAATAAATGAATCATGGGACAATCCAAGCCACCAAACTATGACTTTTGTCAGCCTCATCTTGGCACTATAGATGACTTGTGCATTACTGGTGCATTATGGTTAATAAAAGTAGTGTCAATCTCACTAGGTGCACTTATTTCAACGTGAGTGCTGTCAATTACCATGAATACATTAGGAAAACTGAACAGAGCTGCATATTTAATTTTTAAGCCTGCATGTACAACCAAACCAAGTGCAAACTGAATGAAGTACCTCGTGAATCATTTATGGCTTCCAGTGCAGCGGGCATGATGAAGATGAAGCCTGGCTGAAATATTCCTGCCTTGTAGGCCAGTTCCCTCTGGTAGGAGCCTGTTGCCAAAAGTCAATTATTGCCATAACCTGCCAATTTTGGAAAGTCTGTCTTTTTAATGCAGGGAACACCCTCAGTACACAATTCCAAGACAACAGCTTTTGAAAGTCTAAATTGGCTCATAAATTAGTCATCATCACGGGCCAAAGAAAAAAACTCGACCAGTCCTGAATAGCTTGTTTCCTTTGTATAAGATCATTTGCATAGTTTTCAAGCAGTGCCATTCAAGCCATGTTGTGTCACACCTTGAGGCTACAAAAAGGCTGTAGGGAGGGAGAATTAAAGCTTTTTATAAGTAGCGAGTGAATCACACTGCTGTTTTTACTGTGCTTTGGTTTCTAACCCTTGACATCAGGTAGCCTATATCAATGGACAAAAAAGTTAACCTGTGCAAATACACAACTTTGGCCTTCTTGAAAGGGAACGGTCAGTGAGTCTATACATCATATTCATAATTTTTGAGGCTTAGTGTGTTTGTCACATTAATACGCACTATAATAACTGCTTGGTGATATGAATTGTTGTAAGTCTGAGTCATCATTTAGCCGAGGGCTGCATTTCCCTACTTTATCAATAGTGTCATCATTCCCAGTTTTTCAAAAATTTTGCATATAGATGGGTCAGAGTTGCCATAAATATACAAACATTCACTCATCAAGCTTTCTTTTATAAATACCAATGATTGTAAGGGATGTTCTGTACGCACATTTCAAACTTCTTTTTGTATAACTCTGACCCCTGCACTTTATTAGTGAAATGTGCCTTGGAGGAGGTGTAAGAAGTTGCTTCCCACTGTGGGTTTAATGAGTGAAATTTTGTTTGGTCATTAAATGAATTACCCTCGGCAAAAAAATTTGCCCCACATATGCACTTTCTATTCCACCCCTGAAATGTGCCACTAGCACATGGTGAAACATAACATTAAAATTTGAAATTGACAAATCGTCAAGGGTACCATATTAAATAATATTGTGCTTGACAATTTAAAATTACTAACACAGAATTTCCCAAATCAAAGAATATTAACTGCAAACTGTTAATGTAGCCCCACAAACATTCCAAACATTAACAAAAATTCCAAACTTTTTGCATGTTTTCATCAAATGCGGTCTTTCCAATTCATACTTTGCTATAAGTGTCGATGGTTGATCATCATCCTTGTAACAGCCATGAATTAAAGTATCTTGCAGGATCAAAACACGTAAGTGGAGGGCAAATCAATAGTATGAAGTGCAGAGACAGTGCTTCTCAGTATTGAGGCTCTCACTTGATTAACAATTAGATTCACTTGCAAAAATCCACGTTCACACTCACTTGATGAAACTGGAATACGACTAAGGGCATGCAACAGAGGCTACAGTTTTTCAGACTGTTTTTCGATAGGGTACTGATGGAATCCATGAATCATGTTTCTTTCAGATAACTGTAGACCAGTTGTTCCAGCCGAGGTGCTAGTATGCTGTACCGGTGTGTACTGTCACAAAAAAGCCCTGTGTGTGTGTGTGTGTATATACATAAAAATAAAAGAGAGGTGTGGCAATTTAATTCCCGTAACGGCCGTGAATTGTGAGCCATATGCCTCGATTCATGACAGATGATCAAAAACAGCCGCAGCTTGAAGTTAGGACTGATCTTTCTGTAAATGAATTCAAGTTTTACAGGGTTATTACAGATGATGAAGCATGGTATTTCCAGTACAACCCAGAAACAAAACAGCAACGTGTGCAGTAAAAAATACTGAGTTCACCTTGGTCGAAATAAAATTCACAAATATGTCTTAAACAGCAATTGTGACATATAGGGTTATCTATGGGAAAGACCACAGGACTTTCTGGAGGGGTTCCTGACCCCAGACGTGACTTTTGGGATTGCCCTCAGCCAGTGGACTTTTAAGCTTAGAGTTGGGAGGGAATGCTGTGAGATAGAGTTCAGCTGGCAGGAAGGTAGTGAGTCCAGAGATTGAGGTGATAGGCAGAGATGACTTCCATTGCCAAATCATTCCACCTCGAAGAGAGGGTTCTACTGTAAATCTGTAGAGTTATGCTGTACTCATTAGCTACAGGACAGAAGGGTGACACAGGTGAATGTCCTCCAAAGAGGTAATAGCCATCAGTGGGACAATTCTGACTAAACAATGCTACTCAAATCAGACAGGTTTTGATGTAATGTTGCACTTCTACCTTACTCAAGATAATAAAATTAAAAATAAATAACTAGGTCATTCAGAAATGACATGTGCAAGGTTATACGTTATTCAAAGCAAAGTAAAACATGGATAACGCATTTATTTTGCTTTATATTTGCACAGGCAAATAACATCCATCCATCCATCCATCCATCCATTACCCAACCCGCTATATCCTAACTACAGGGTCACGGGGGTCTGCTGGAGCCAATCCCAGCCAACACAGGGCGCAAGGCAGGAAACAAACCCCGGGCAGGGCGCCAGCCCACCGCAGCAGGCAAATAACAGTTAATTCGTAATAGCTTTTAGTCAATAGATTTATCAGGTCGTTATTGTCACAGGTACAGAGTACACTGAAATTCTTACTTACATGTGGATCAAGTTGCAAATCAACAGTGACTCTGTTTCTTAAAAAGGCCAACTAGAAATTCACATAAAAACAAGAAAGTGGGAAGACAAAACATCACAAATAGAAACTCAGGAAATTCCTACAGCACAGGATTGCTACATTAGGCCTAGTGAAGCAACTTGGGTTTATTTTCTGTTTACTTTCATTTTTTTTTTTTGTATTTCCCGTTTGACCATTCCTCTGTTTCATTACTGGGGTCCAGTTTAGGGTGCCACAGAAAGGTTCACCTTCACGATGTATGCTGGCAAATCTCTTCACACGCCACAGCCACACAGTAACACAACAGCCTCAAAAAAAGGAGATTCCCTAAAGTTGTTGTCCATCCATCCATCCATCTTCAAACCCACTTATCCTGAGCAGGGTGAGAGGTAAGCAGGAACCTATCCCAGCAAGCATCAAGCACAAGGCAGCAACAACCCCTGGACATGGCACCAATATTGAACCAAAATGTCTTTGTTATATAGTTCAGGACATGATAAGTGCAGTAATCAAAAACTGTACAGCAAAAGATGAATTAAACAATGTAATGAATAAGCTTAAGAGAAGATCAAGACAATAATAGAAAGGGGATGTTGACTGATAGAGCTGTGAATAACACCAAACTTATCATTTCATTTAGCAATTACTGAAGGTTAACTCCACAAATTATTTTTTTTAAAAACACAGATTTGTCCAACACAAGATCCAAGAGATGCCATGCACGCATCAGGCTTATTTGCTTAGCTAATAGCTGAGCTGTCCCAATCTCTCATCCAGATATTTCTTAAAGGTTGTCAAAGTTTCTGCTTCAAGTACAAGACTTGGTAGTTTGTTCCAGATTCCCACAGCTCTTTGCCTAAAGAAGTGCTTTCTGGCTTCAGTCCTAAATGAACTTCCCCTTAGTTTACACCGGTGTCCATGAGTATGTGATTCATAGTTAAGCTGACGGGATTCTACAGCATCTACTTTATCAATACCTTTAAGAATTTTGAAAACCTGGATTAGGTCCCTGTGCAGTCTCTTCTGCTCGAGACTAAACAGATTTAATTCTCAGAGTCTGTCAGTGTAGGACACGTCCTTAAGTCCTGGGATGCACTTGGTTTCTCTCCTCTGCTCAGCTTCAGGTGCTACTATGTCTTTCTTGAAGTGTGTTGACCAGAACTGCACACGATACTCCTGATGTGGTCTCACTAGTAAATTATATAGTCTGAGCATAATATCCCTTGATTTATATTCAACAGCTTTTATGATATAGCCTAACATCAATTTGCCTTTCTAATAGCTTCTGCACATTACTTAAGATGCTGAAAGTATTGTGTTAGCAAAAACCCTAAGTCTTTTTCAGAGGTTGTGTCCTGTGGGACGGTGCCACCCATCTTGTATTTACAGTTGACATTTCTTTAACCCACATGTACCGCTTTGTACTTTCCGACATTAAACTGCATTTTCCAACTGTTTGCCCAGTTCTGCAGCTTGTCCAAGTGTCTCTGAAATGTTTTTGCTGCCTCCTCAGCGTCTGCCTTTTCTCTAATTTTACTGTCATCTGTGAATTTCACATAATAACTGTAGCAGAATCAATGTCATTTCCCTTTTTTATTTTAATGATCTGCTTATTTAGATAATTATTTACTAATTAGCATACATGTGGGTAACACTGAAGTAGTTGCTCCTTTATAGGCATTTGTGCTGTTCTGCTCATCATTATTGCCTGTATTCACATACAATTAAGAAAGCAAGCCCCAGAGAGAAAGTAAATTAAAATAATGACTTTACAAAATAAGCACGTAAAGATACAAAAAATACAAACATGTCTCAATTTTGTATAAGTGGAAATCTAACACTACAGCTCTTTTCTAAATGCAAAATAAAAAGTGGGCAGTTAATTAAACAATGAAATCAATTATAATCCTGCCACCTGCAGCCACAGAAGGCCCCCAGGTCTGAACTTGAGAACCAAACATCTAGCAGAGGTTCTCAAACTCAGTCCTGGGGACCCACAGTGGCTTCAGGATTTTATTCCAACCAGTTTCACAATTAGTGAGTCATTTTAACCTCTAACTGATCTTATTTAATTACCTGGTCTTTTTGTGTTTTGTTTTTCTCTTTTCTTATTCTGAAAAGTATAGCAGTGAGATTTTTACTTTTCTAAGACATTGAGAATATTTGTATTATTACTATAGCTTTAAATGCTTAGCACTCTGTCGCTTCTTTCTATCAAATTGCCCTTTATCTCTGAAGTTTGTTCTATTAATTATATCCTGATAATGACAATAATGAGCAAAGCAGACATCCGGGCAAAAAACACTGTTTGCAGACAGACTGCGACCACTTCTGCATCATGTCCACTAATGTATTCATTGGGATATAGTGGATTCAATCATCAGAACGCCTGGTAAAGCAAAATAAAAATCGTCACAAGGATTAAAATCTTAAAAACCAAGTTCAAGGGAAAAAAAAACACACTAGATTACCCCCATGCAACATACATAAATTCTTGGTTCACATGTTTATCAAACTTGTAATTTTTACGTTGACCCCAAAAATCAGAAACTGGGCAATTGTTTCTTAATCAGGCTAGGAGTCCAATTAAAAGCAGAAATTGGTTGGAACAAAACCTGCAGCCACCGGGGCCCACAGGACTGAATCTGAGAACCACTGTCAAGAGAACAGCACTTATAAATAACCCTATATGACAAAAGAAAAAACAAATATGCAATGAATATTATTCATTTACTGGGGAGTCAATACATGTTTAAAATCTCTATCAATGAACATGAACCCATGGCAATTTCATAAGTCAATAATGCTAATCCAATAACAGGAAAATCTAATCATGTCTTCAGCATAGTAACAGTTGACACTGGTAGGATAGTAAAAGAAGAAAAGGCTAAGAAAGCGAGAACAGTCGCAGATAAGGAAATAAAAAAGCACTAAGGTTTTAGAAACCAAATTGAAGGGTTCCTGCACCGCCTTCAGTCTGTATCAGATTTTACAAATGCACTGTTTCTGTACCACTGCTGCAAAGCTGGTAAAATCAACAAAAACAAGAGCAGCCAGCATGGCAGAGATCCAGACACTTGATGAAGGCCTGGACATAAAATGAAGGTATAGCTACCGACTACTGTTATGTGGAAAAGAGCAGTGCAGGGACCAGCTGGCTAGAAGCCATTCATTACGTGCAGGAGTGAAATGATGATATTAAACAAAGGAGGTCCGCTGTCTGTAACACTGAGGAGCCGCTCCTCAGCTGGCTGGCTTGTCACTGTGGGGAGTTGGGGGTGGCCATACCAACCTGAGCTGCAGCACGCACCTTGCAAGAAAGAAACCTGCCACCACACTGTCATTATGTAACGATACCACCGTTAGCCCCTGCCTTGAAACTTCAAATACGAGACCGATCGCCCTTCTCTAACCAATTACCTCCCAAATGCACACTGACGCCCGGACACACACCTTATTTTTCAGTCAATTTTGGACCCCAGCTTCTTATGCTGAAAATCAGTGCTGCGTGCTCTTTAAGCGAGTCCCCGAGACGCCTTGATGGCATTACAGACAGCTGTCATCCGACGCAAAAGGCGACAACAGGGAGGACAAAAAGGTGAAACATCTCATGAGAAACTAAGGTCGACCGATCGATCGATCGATCAATCAATCAATCGCACCTCGCCAAATCCAAATCCAAATCCATCGCTAGTCCCTTCAAGAATGGAAAAAGGCAGGAGGCTGGCAGTAATCCCCAGGGACACTAAACGAACACCACTGCCTACCCTGCTTAGCCCTCTTCGCTATCATCCCCTTTCTTACTGGTTTAACTCAAGGGGCCAGTTTGTATGTTCCAGTTACCAAATAAATAAATAAAAATAACAGCAATAACAGTGCAATCCCGAGGCTGACTCAATCTAGACAAAATGGCACTTCCTGGTGTTCCTCTGGCATGAATTTAAACGCAGCCTCTGAAAGTTGTTTGCTGACACCCGTGATTTATACACTGGACCGAACGAAGAAGCCAGCGATCGAGCGTCCGCCGGCAACTTAGCCTACACTGATGTTGTCACGGCGGTTGGTCGCTTCTAATGCATTTGTTTTGCTGACAACGATGTTGGCGTTATTTCAAGCAGTGGCAGCAGCGAGCAAAAGAGGAAAAAAAACGATTTTATTTGTCAACTCACCCAGGCTGTCGGTGGTGGCGGTGTCCCTGTTTCGCTGGGATCGCAGGGGACGGGGCAGAAGGAGTGGGGGGATCAGGGACACGGGGAGGTTTTAATCAGCTGATATTACTGATATTTTCCTGCCTTGCGCTTCATCCGCGTATGATAAACAAAGATGTAATCCTGGAGTGGTCACTGTCCCTGCTCCGCCTGCTGGTGGCCATCTTTAATCCTGAACATCCCGACAACGCGTAGAAGCACAGCCGCTGATCCATCGGCGCTGCCTCGTGGCATTGTGGGTAAGCAGTCACCGCGCTCCTCGCCCTCCCCCTTCCATCAATCCCTTAAGGCACCGGCGTGAAGCGAAGCCGCAGCGCCCGGGAGGAGGTATCCGTGGAAAAAGGCTGACACCTACAGCTCAGCGGAGCTAAAAACGGAGCTCAGCGACCACCCCATCACTTTCGCGTCACACGGTAACGATTTATACAGCATTGCATCAACGGTAAGAAGTTGGTTTGTGGAGAGTTTGTGCGTTCTCCCTATGTGTGAGGCGAGCTATATTGGCTCGATTTATGGTAACCGGGGTTGAGAAAGGCAAAACCGAGGGGAAAAAAAAACCAAAACAAACAAACAGAAGGGGTCCAGGCAACGATTTAAACACCAACTGCTGAAGCCAGTGGAGCTCATGGCAAATTTGGTGCCCTAAGTGAGATTGTGCTAAGGCGTCCCCCGCCACTAGCGAACGAAACCCCTAACAAACCAATGAACGACCACACCCCCGAAAAAAATAACGTGGTTTTAACTTGATACGATATGCATCACATTTAAGAACACCAGTGTTAGTGAACAGTCGGCAGGGAGTCAGACCAGGGTGTTTGTGTTTCACCAACGTGCGGAAGTATGTGAGGAAGCAACGAAAGGATAGGATCAGAGTGGAGCAAGTGATATACAGGTGCTGGTCATAAAATTAGAATATCATGACAAAGTTGATTTATTTCAGTAATTCCCTTCAAAAAGTGAAACTTGTATATTAGATTCATTCATTACACACAGACTGATGTATTTCAAATGTTTATTTCTTTTAATGTTGATGATTATAACTGACAACTAATGAAAGTCCCAAATTCAGTATCTCGGAAAATTAGAATATCAATTAAGACCAATGCAAAAAAAGGATTTTTAGAAATGTTGGCCAACTGAAAGGTATGAACATGAAAAGTATGAGCATGTACAGCACTCAATATTTAGTTGAGGCTCCTTTGGCCTGGATTACTGCAGCAATGTGGCATGGAGTCGATCAGTCTGTGGCACTGCTCAAGTGTTATGAGAGCCCATGTTGCTCTGATAGTGGCCTTAAGCTCTGCTGAATTGTTGGGTCTGGCGTATTGCATCTTCCTCTTCACAATACCCCATAGATTTTCTATGGGGTTAAGGTCAGGCGAGTTTGCTGGCCAATCAAGAACAGGGATACCATGGTCCTTAAACCAGGTACTGGTAGCTTTGGCACTATGCGCAGGTGCCAAGTCCTGTTGGAAAATGAAATCTGCATCTCCATAAAGTTCGTCAGCAGCAAGAAGCACCAAGTGCTCTAAAACTTCTTGGTAGATGGCTGCGTTGACCTTGGACCTCAGAAAACACAATGGACCAACACCAGCTGATTACATGGCACCCCAAACCATCACTGACTGTGGAAACTTTACACTGGACCTCAAGCAACGTGGATTCTGTGCCTCTCCTCACTTCCTCCAGACTCAGGGACCTTGATTTCCAAAGGAAATGCAAAATTTACTTTCATCAGAGAACATAACTTTGGACCACTCGGCAGCAATCCAAAGGCGAGACGCTTCTGACGCTGTCTCTTGTTCAAGAGTGGCTTGACACAAGGAATGCGACAGCTGAAACCCATGTCTTGCATACGTCTGTGCGTGGTGGTTCTTGAAGCACTGACTCCAGCTGCAGTCCACTCTTTGTGAATCTCCCCCACATTTTTGAATGGGTTTTGTTTCACAATCCTCTCCAGGGTGCGGTTATCCCTATTGCTTGTACACTTTTTCCTACCACATCTTGTCCTTCCCTTCACCTCTCTATTAATGTGCTTGGACACAGAGCTCTGTGAACAGCCAGCCTCTTTAGCAATGACCTTTTGTGTCTTGCCCTCCTTGCGCAAGGTGTCAATGGTCGTCTTTTGGACAACTGTCAAGTCAGCAGTCTTCCCCATGATTGTGTAGCCTACAGAACTCGACTGAGAGACCATTTAAAGGCTTTTGCAGGTGTTTTGAGTTAATTAGCTGATTAGAGTGTGGCACCAGGTGTCTTCAATATTGAACCTTTTCACAATATTCTAATTTTCCGAGATACTGAATTTGGGACTTTCATTAGTTGTCAGTTATAATCATCAACATTAAAAGAAATAAACATTTGAAATACATCAGTCTGTGTGTAATGAATGAATCTAATATACAAGTTTCACTTTTTGAATGGAATTACTGAAATAAATCAACTTTGTCATGATATTCTAATTTTATGACCAGCACCTGTAATTTACCTTGACTTTCAGAAAGCATTTGATAAGGTCCCACGTAGGATGTTGGGCATCAGACTAAAAGAAGTGGGAGGTCAGGGTGTAGTATGTAGATGAGTGCAGAATTGGTTAAAACTCAGGAAGCGGAGGGTGATGGTGCGAGGAACCTTTTCAGAATCAGGCAAAGTTAAGAGTGGTGTCCCATAGTGGTCTGTGCTAGGGCTGCTACTCTTTTAATATGTATAAATGATTTGGATAGGTATATAAACAGCAAGCTGATTAAGTTAGTAGATGATACCAACATAAGAGGATTGGCAGATAATATACAATCTGCTGAATCATCATAGAGGAACTTGGAGAGCATACAGACTTGGGCAGATTTGAGACAGATGAAATGTGTTAGTAAATGTAAAGTATTACAAGTAGGGTGTAAAAATCTGAGATTCAGATACACAATGGTTGGTTTGAAAATTGAAGTACTGCTTATGAGAAGGATTTAGAGGTTGTAGTGGACTTATCGAATCTAGATAGAGTGCAAAAAGAAGGCCAATAGAATGTTAGGTTATACAGCATGATATACACAGGTGTAGCATAGTGTGCGGAGTACAGGTCTAAGGAGGTTATAATTAAGTTTTATAACACACTGGTGAGGCCGCACCTGGAGTTCTGTGTGCAGTTTTGGTCTCTGGGCTACAAAAATAAAAGACATAAAAACACCAGAAAGAGTCCAGAGAAGAGCGACTGGGCTGATTCTGGGATTACCTTGAAATATATAAAAAAAAATAACAAATATAACACAATTTACCAGTCACCACCTAAACCAACATTTTGAGGATCCTGGAAAGCTTGCATTGACCTTGGCATCATTAGAGGGCAGGTAGGAACTAACCCTGCGTGACAGACCATCTAAAGACACACTCATACATACCAGGGCAATGCAGAATCGCCAATCAACCTAACACACAAGTCTTTCTGATATGGAAAGAAAAGCGCTCAGAAGCAAAGAACATATGGGAAATCCATACAGTAACCATCATGGCATTTACACTCTGGTCCCACTGGGACAGATTAATGGATGGATACATAGTTCTCTGCGTCACTGTTACACCCTACTATACATTGGATTGAGAAAATAGATACTTTATTAATCCCAAGGGGAAATTCACTTACTCCAGCAGCAGCCTACTGATACAAAAAAAAAATATTAAATTAAAGATTGATAACAATGCAGGTAAAAACAGACAATAACTTTGTATGATGTTAACATTTACCCCCCCGGGTGGAATTGAAGAGTCGCATAGTTTGGGGGAGGAACGATCTCCTCAGTCTGTCAGTGGAGCAGGACATTGACAGCAGTCTGTTGCTGAAGCTGCTCTTCTGTCTGGAGATGACACTGTTTAGTGGATGCAGTGGATTCTCCATAATTGATAGGAGCCTGTTTAGCACCCATCGCTCTGCCACAGATGTCAAACTGTCCAGCTCCATGCCAACAATAGAGCTTGCCTTCCTCACCAGTTTGTCCAGGCGTGAGGCGTCTTTCTTCTTAATGCTGCCTCCCCAGCACACCACCGCGTAGAAGAGGGCGCTCGCCACAACTGTTTGATAGAACATCTGCAGCATCTTATTGCAGATGTTGAAGGACGCCAGCCTTCTAAAGAAGCATAACCGGCTCTGTCCTTTCTTACACAGAGCATCAGTATTGGCAGTCCAGTCTAATTTATCATCCAGCTGCACTCCCAGATATTTGTAGGTCTGCACCATCTGCACACCATCACCTCTGATGATCACGGGGTCCATGAGGGGTCTGGGCCTCCTAAAATCCACCACCAACTCCTTGGTTTTGCTGGTGTTCAGGTGTAGGTGGTTTGAGTCGCACCATTTAACAAAGTCATTGATTAGGTCCCTATACTCCTCCTCCTGCCCACTCCTGATGCAGCCCACGATAGCAGTGTCGTCAGCGAACTTTTGCAAGTATAAATATATAAATATTCAGATCCCTTTAATTTCTGCACATTTTATTGTGTTGTAGATTTAATTTCTAATCATCATTTCTCAGTCAATAACCTATAATAACAAAGTGAAAACATGTTTTCAGAAAAGTCTAAGTATTCAGACCCTTAATTCAGTAATTTGTATAGGCCCGTTTGAAGCAATTAAAGATTCAAGGGTTCTTGGGTAAGTCTCTACAAGCTTTGCACACCAAGATATGGGCAATATACCCCATTGTTCTTGGCAGATCCTCTCAGGCTCCATTAGATTGGATTGGAAGTGTGTTTAAACTGTCATCTTTAGGTATCTCCATAGATGTCCCATGGGCCTAAAGTCTAGGTTTTGGTTGGGTCACCCTAGAATAGTCACTGCAGCATTTTCCTGATTGTATACTTTGCGTCACTGTTGTGCTGAAAGGTGAACCACCTATCCAGTCTGAAGTTGCATGCACTCTAGACCAGGTTTTCTTCAAGGATCTCTTAGTATTTGGCCGTATTCATCCTTTCCTCAATTCTCACCAGTCTTCTTGTCTGTGCAGCTAAGAAGCACCTTTGTAACATGATGGTAACACCACCATTGTTCACCATAGAAGATGGTATTGGCCAGGTAATGAGCAGTGCTTGGAGTTCTGCCCAAAGAGTTTAATTTTTGTCTCATCAGCCCAGAGAATCTTTTTCCTCATGTTTTTAGAGTCCTTTAAACTGTCATATGTGTTTTACTCAAGAGTGGCTTCCAGCTACCCAAATGTTTGATTGATGGAATGCTGCTGAGATGATCATTCTTCTAATTGTTTCTTGTGTCCCAGCAGAGGACTTCTGATGTTCTGTAAGAGTGACCATTCAACATCTTCATGACCAAGGTCTTTCTTGACTGATTTCTCAGTTTGATTGGGTGGTCAACTCTAGGAAGACTCCTGGTGTTTCCAGACTTCTTCCATTTAACAAATATTGAGGCCACTGTGCTTCTGGGAATGCTCAAAGCCATAGAAATTTCTTTAGCACCTTACCCTGATCTATGCCTCAACACAATTTTGTTGTGGAGATCTACAGGGAGTTATTTGGACTTCATGACTTGATTTTTTTGACCTGACATGCAGTGTGAATTGTAGATGTGTGCCTTTCAGCTCTGGTCCCCTTTTTAAGCACTCAGCCAATAAAAGCTATTATTTTGCTTAATTTCTCGTTGCATCCATAAATGGCTAACATGGTACATCACTCTACTACTATAAACAATGTTCAGTCAATTCAGTGTGCTACAGGTGGACTACGGATAATTAAAGCAAACAAGATACGCTTGACCACAATCTGGAGTGCCATAGCAAAGAGTTTGAATACTTTTAGAAATGAACAATTTTTAAATAAATGTGCAGACATTTCTTAAAATATGTTTTCAGTTTGTCACTATGGGTTACCAAGTGTAGATTGATGTTGTAAGTTCCATACGGGATTTACTGGCATCCTGAACAGGAGAAGGGAAGGTTCCTTACCCAGGCAGGAGGCCCCAAGTGGACGGACAGGCATCCTGGCTGTAAGAGAGAAAGATGCCATACCTGAACAAGACTCCCCAGGGGGATGGACTGATATCCCAGACAAAGGAGAGGAAGGTTCCTTACCCAGGTAGGAAGTCCCAGATAAATGGACAGGCATCCTCACTGAAAATATGTGTAGTACCATCCCTGGCCTGGATAGAAGAGGAGTTCAGGGAAGTACAGTTTCTGGAGGATGTTTATTCCCCCAACTCGCTAAATGGCAGTAGCCCACGATATCGGCACCCATTCGGGAATCAGCAGGGAATGCTGGGAATTGTAGTCTGGCAGTGCAGTGTGATGGTGCAGGATGGCTTCTTGCTCTCTCTTCATTTTTGAAGACCTAACCAGATGAACATGACAGATGAGGACAAAGCACACATGAAGCAAGGGGATGGTATAAAAGTGATCAGTGATTTTATTAAAAACCAAGTCTGAAACAAGTGTTCAAAAATGTAGTTCTTAGAAAATAGTTCAATAAGTAATTCCATAAAAACAAAAGGTGAAATGGAGGTTAAAGTAATCCCAATAAATATTCATTAAAAACAAGATTAAAATCAACTGGCAAGAAACTCTCGTTACTACAAAAAACCCAGTGCCCTCCTCCTCACTGGCGGCTCCTCTCCTTGTCCCATACAGGCCTTGCGGCAGAGGAGTCGCCCTACTGACGCATGCAGCTGACCTTCTGCAGGTCCAAGTCCCTGCTGTCCCATGGCTACAGCCTGTCTCCCTCTCCAGACCTAGCCTTGGGACCCCAACGGCCATGGCACTCACGTTGGAGTTCTCTTTCCAAGCCTCTTCGAACCCTGCTGCCTTCCCGGTCTTCCTTGGCAAGTTGCTCCTTTTAGTGTGCTCCCCAAAATGCTCAGCCAGAACCCTCAGCCCTCAGCTCAGCCCCCTGGGCGTCAGACCTCACGCCGCTCAAGGGGCTCTCCTTCTCAGCTGCCTGCCTTCTCTCTCACTAGCCTGCTCCCTTCTGTTTACTCGCACCGGCTCCTTCGACCAACAAAATTTATGGTGCCTTATGCTGCTTACCACGGAACCACTATTGCTTCACAAAATTTTAAAGACACTATGAAACAGCCAGGGATGAGAAAACTTTATTATTGCATATTATTGGAATTCTTTATTCCAGGCTTACAACATCTTATGACATTATAATTGTTTACATAAATGTTTTTGCAATCAAAACAAGAGGGGGTTTAAGCAACTTGCTGAGGGTCATGCAGTGAGTCAAAGGCAGGAACTGAATGAGCAACTTTGAGCTTAAAATTTCATGCCAGTTGATAATGTAAGATAATGATGGGCCAGGCCATTAGGCTATCAGCAGGTACATTTAATGGTTGGGTACATACAGGACATTAATGAGAGGTTGAGCTAAATTTTGTAATATGGTAGAAATTAAGAGACACGCAGCATACACAAATCCAAAGGTATTATTTTTTTGGTTAGTGAATTCATCTCAAATTTACTGATACAAAATTTGGCTTTAAATATCACATTTGCCTTTGAAAACTTTAACTGGACTTGAACCATTAATTAGAAAAGAAAATGTGAACAGGCTGTAAAAGGGGTGCACAGAGCAGATGTATAAAACTATGAACATGTCTCCAAAACGACTGACTAGGACATTGTTCTTTTGCGGAAAGATGAACTCAGTGAACATCCCAAAAATCAACTGTATATATATGTAAAAAAAAAATAATTAAAACAATGTTTCTAGTAAAAAAATGTAATTTTGTCAACTGTTCTTCTCTCTAATCAGTAGGATGCAGTCAGCAAATTCACTTCCTGTTTTACGTAAAAAAAATTGCCAAGTAGTATCTTCTGTTTTTAGCCATGAGGTCTGTAACGATTTCTGTATGGCTGATGTTTGGTAAAATATACAGTGCAACTTTTACTGCAGCCAAAGTCGGCGCCTCTGAGAATTTTAGGGTGGATTTCACAGCACAACATTGTCCTTTGTTCCATGTAGTAAAACAAAAGCTGGCAACCTACGGATGCAAAATGAAGTTTATTAGCTCTGAAGCAAAGGCACTTAATGAAAGATTACAGAACATTTCTGTTCATATACAGCTGGGTAAGTTATATAGTTGACCCAGCCTTGTGAAAAGCAGTAAAATAATCCATAATCAGTAACCAAGTTTACTGTGATTTGTTTTTCTTGTTGTTTTTTTGGCTTTTATTGAATTAACAGACATATATGCTTTTTTTCCTATATTTACATATACAGTGGTGTGAAAAACTATTTGCCCCCTTCCTCATTTCTTATTCTTTTGCATGTTTGTCACACAAAATGTTTCTAATCATCAAACACATTTAACCATTAGTCAAATATAACACAAGTAAACACAAAATGCAGTTTTTAAATGATGGTGTTTATTATTTAGGGAGAAAAAAAATCCAAACCTACATGGCCCTGTGTGAAAAAGTAATTGCCCCCTTGTTAAAAAATAACCTAACTGTGGTGTATCACACCTGAGTTCAATTTCCGTAGCCACCCCCAGGCCTGATTACTGCCACACCTGTTTCAATCAAGAAATCACTTAAATAGGAGCTGCCTGACACAGAGAAGTAGACCAAAAGCACCTCAAAAGCTAGACATCATGCCAAGATCCAAAGAAATTCAGGAACAAATGAGAACAGAAGTAATTGAGATCTATCAGTCTGGTAAAGGTTATAAAGCCATTTCTAAAGCTTTGGGACTCCAGCGAACCACAGTGAGAGCCATTATCCACAAATGGCAAAAACATGGAACAGTGGTGAACCTTCCCAGGAGTGGCCGGCCGACCAAAATTACCCCAAGAGCGCAGAGACGACTCATCCGAGAGGTCACAAAAGACCCCAGGACAACGTCTAAAGAACTGCAGGCCTCACTTGCCTCAATTAAGGTCAGTGTTCACGACTCCACCATAAGAAAGAGACTGGGCAAAAATGGCCTGCATGGCAGATTTCCAAGACGCAAACCACTGTTAAGCAAAAAGAACATTAGGGCTCGTCTCAATTTTGCTAAGAAACATCTCAATGATTGCCAAGACTTTTGGGAAAATACCTTGTGGACTGATGAGACAAAAGTTGAACTTTTTGGAAGGCAAATGTCCCGTTACATCTGGCGTAAAAGGAACACAGCATTTCAGAAAAAGAACATCATACCAACAGTAAAATATGGTGGTGGTAGTGTGATGGTCTGGGGTTGTTTTGCTGCTTCAGGACCTGGAAGGCTTGCTGTGATAGATGGAACCATGAATTCTACTGTCTACCAAAAAATCCTGAAGGAGAATGTCCGGCCATCTGTTCGTCAACTCAAGCTGAAGCGATCTTGGGTGCTGCAACAGGACAATGACCCAAAACACACCAGCAAATCCACCTCTGAATGGCTGAAGAAAAACAAAATGAAGACTTTGGAGTGGCCTAGTCAAAGTCCTGACCTGAATCCAATTGAGATGCTATGGCATGACCTTAAAAAGGTGGTTCATGCTAGAAAACCCTCAAATAAAGCTGAATTACAACAATTTTGCAAAGATGAGTGGGCCAAAATTCCTCCAGAGCGCTGTAAAAGACTCATTGCAAGTTATCGCAAACGCTTGATTGCAGTTATTGCTGCTAAGGGTGGCCCAACCAGTTATTAGGTTCAGGGGGCAATTACTTTTTCACACAGGGCCATGTAGGTTTGGATTTTTTCTTCTCCCTAAATAATAAAAACCACCATTTACAAACTGCATTTTGTGTTTACTTGTGTTATATTTGACTAATGGTTAAATGTGTTAGATGATCAGAAACATTTTGTGTGACAAACATGCAAAAGAATAAGAAATCAGGAAGGGGGCAAATAGTTTTTCACACCACTGTATAGAATTAGGTTACATTAACATTTATTTGTTTAGCAGATGCTTTTTTCCAAAGAAGCTTACAAAAGAGGTCAACATAATTGAGTAATCCTTGGTGGGAAACTGCTTGGGAACAGCTGTTACAGGCTGAGGTTATAGAATTGATCACTACAAGTGAAGAACTCGGAACAAAATGCAAGCAACTTACATTTCCTTGGTTACAAAAACCTGATATCAGTTAGGCAGAAATACAACAAACAAGATTGTCCAAATGCTTCTTAAACACCCTGAGGGAGTCAAAGTTTGGAAATGAGTAGCTCATTCCACCAGTTGGGAGCTACACATGAAAAGAGTCTGCACTGAGATCTGGCGTTGCGCAGAAAGACCTCACAGGTGTCTCCATATACTTTACATAGGTGTTGACCACTTTGACTACTCTGTAGGCAAACATCAACAATCTGAACTTAATACAGGCTGCTACAAGCAACCAGTGTAGTGACCTGAAAAGAGGAATGACCTGCGCCTGCCACAGTTGGCTGAACACTAGATATGCCACTGTACCACATCTTCAGCCGATTGGTAACACATGACATATACATGGAAGTATTTAACTGGTCCAAGGGAAGACAAGTGAATAACTGTAAGCAGTCAGAGAAAAACTAATGGAGGTCAAATTCAAGTCTAATTATTCAAAGAAATAAAGACTGTAGGAGAATAGATATAAGCTGAAGATCTGGTGCAAGTTTCTTTTCTATAATAAAGAAATTGTTAGAATTGTCCAGGTACACGCAGCAGTGGGGACAGTGATGCACATATAGAGCAACTATACTTCATTTTTGTAAAGTACATTTGAATAATATGGTAAAAATCCATTATCACACTTGTCTGCTGCTGTTTAAATGGTTAACATCTGACATGAATCCTATTGAAATCATCATTGCCATCCAGCATTTTACAGGCACAAGAAGGGTGACACTGAGCGTGCTGCAGTACCCTTTACTCAAAGCCACAGCAGCTCCAGCTTTAATACTATTAAGTATAATTAACAATTACTGAAATTTGACATAAAGTTGGTACTGATAGGTAAGGAGCTGTCCCCCCAGTATTTTAAAAACTATTTAAAGGTAATGTGAAATAATCATGAACAAATTTGTTTATTTGCACAATGTGCCTGGGGTTGGCACGTGTCAACATCCATTAAAAATTGGTTCCGACTTGTATTTGTTTAATTTCTGTGTAAATTTAAAATAAAAAAAAAATCTGCATGAATACCTATATTTCTGGAGTGAAGAACGCCGGCCAAATGAGAGACTATATAAGTCCTTGATCTTTTGCCAAGTAGGTGACCAGAGGCTCCCCTTTAATTGGCTGCTTTCAGATATCTCCATGGACACAGTTCTCTGTGCCCCAGACACTCCCACATTTATTGGAAGTGAATTAGTATTGTTTTAGGTTTTTTTAATCCAATGTAATTGGACAATCATCAACGCACTATGCCATGTTGACATCAATGGTTCACAGTTCACATTTGCCTTTACGTAACTACTGATGAGGTAGCGCAACTTTAAGAAGATGGCAACTTCACCTGGAACTTCAGAAATCAAAGAAAATTTGGTTATTTCTTTAAAAACAACAAAAGAAGATAAAGGATCTTTGATCTGACTGACCTGACTTAAGAATTCAGCAGAAGGCAAGTGATCGAGGACAAGCTTTTGTTATGACAAATGGTAAGCTAACTATGAATACAGAAAGGGCAGGTCTTTGTGTGTATTATTTTCAAGAAGATTAGATCCTGAGATTTGTAAAATTCCTTTTAAATTGAGCTTTTAGTGCTGCTTCTAAGATTATTTTATGTAAATGATCAGTTCTCCACATTATGCATTAAAAAGGTTGAGAATGCTGTGATGCAACGAGCAAGGTGAATACGAACACATACATATACTAGTAGCGCCAATTTAGTATCGCCAAATCCCCTAACCGGCATGCCTTTGGAAGGAAACCAAAGCATACTGAGAAAATCCACCAGAAAACCATACAAACTCCAGGCAGGGAACGCCTGGGACGTGACCCCCTTACTGCAAGATAGCAGCTCTACCACCACATCATGGTACCCCCACATTTAATAATTAACAGTATAGTTTATTTAAATGAAGTTATTAATTTATCTGTAAAATGTAATATACATATTTTAATGCATTTCATCATTAAAATATCAAGTATACATTTTAGTATTCCAAATGTTCAGTTAGCTGTAATATTATTAAATGAATGTGTGATGTGTGGTGATCACTGCCTGCGGCTCCTCTCAGTGCAAGAGGAAATCCATTTAAGAAGCACATAGCGATTAACGACACGGGTGGGGAGCACTTAGAATTTGAAGCATTTAACATGCTACTTCAGTTACGATGGGTTTTTGAGAAACTAGTAAATTAAACATCCATTTTAACATGAAGTTTACAACTTTCTACTTTAATGACAAAGTACAAGATTAAAGTGGGAATTTTGAGATTAAAGTCAAAATTTCACCTTTAATCACAAATACATCTTTTTTGTCCCTTTTTTTCCTTCTCTGTGGCCCTAAAATGCTGCTGTAGAAACCAGTAAAAGGTTGACAGTCAGCATTTTATGTAGTTTGGGAAACAGACAGGGTACTAACACACCTCCAGCTATCTGGTGCCATTTTAAGCTTTATGTTTCTTATTTGCCGAAGAGAAGAAAAGTTTTCTATAAAAATGCCAGACAGTGCACTGTTTTTTATGTGTGTAATGCTACAAAACGTTTATTTTGTAATGCTTCTAAAAGTTTTAGCCAATGCACGAGTTTATAAACACATACTTAAAGGAGATTGTTTCTGCAGTTTCTTTTTGGTAACAGTGGCTCAAAAGAGTTTGTTATAATGCACCTCTTGATCAGTTATTGCTGCCCAACTGTAACAGAGCTTTTGTTAAGGCCTCGCTGCACTAATTGTCTAGGATATTAACTACAGTATGGGTAGATTCAGTTCTAAAGTGATTACTGGTGCTTGGTAAGTGTTAAGGCTAAACAAAGCATTTTTTTGTTTCTTCGTACATAAAAGTAACTTACTAATGGGTACACTTAGTTAGTCCCACTTCTAAAGTGATATCCTGTTATTCAGGATAAATTTGGAGCTAATAAGAAAAAAATAAGTTTTAAAACCCTGAATTCTTACACATTGGGCATTTCATTTTACATGGCCACATCTCAACAAGTGCTGCTTCTGACAAGGCTGTATAAAATATAAAACTGTAAAACAATAATATGCAAATGATTTGTAGATTTGATGTGTAGAATGCAGAAATAACAATACCCAAGTGTATTTCTAGAATGCCTGCTCAGTGTTGTCAACATGTAATGATGTCACACATTCCTTTATGTTGGCTGCATCTCTTCTTAAAACTGCTTCCTCAACTTTGCAGCCTTTAGACCATTTCTTCGGAACCATGCTATCTGCAACTAGACTTGGAAGCCTGGTAAGTGTGCAGATAAAACAGGATGGCGTGTTACTGCTTCTGGGGCTGGAGCCATTTGTGTCATTTTCTACCGATCATGATGTGCTTGTTGACTTCCTGTGCCTCAACAGTTGTTTGTTTCAAGAGGTTAAATCAGCATTAAAAGTCAAGGCTGGTTGTTTTCTTCTATATTTTGTCAAGTGTTTTACCAGCTGTCAATGATTTAAATATGTGTGTGTGTTTTTTATGAAATGATTAGGCTATCAGTTTAGTTTGCAAAAAAGATCAGCTTTTCAGGGAGAATGTGTCCCATTAAAAACCCACAAGACCCAACACAGACTCAGCCCAAGAACATGTGCAAGTCATATGAACATCTGCTTGTCCTCGCACCATAAAAGTAGATACAGAAGCAGTTGTACTTGCAGAGGGTATCAATGTGATGTTCAGTACTGAAACACTCTACAAACAGTCAAGGTGGTAGTCCAGATCCTTTTCATATACACTACATCATCTTACAGATTTTTTTTGTTGTCATGAGTGTTTCTTGCTCATTCATTTCAAAGTTTGTATGTTTTCCTGGTGGGTTTCCACAGTGTGCTCAGTTTTCCATCCAAAGACATGAAGGTTTGGGGATTTGGTGAGGCTACAATGACGCCAGTATATATGTGTGTTTGTGTTCACCTTGCTATAAACTGATGCCCAGTCCAGAGATTTTGTTTCTGTCTTGCGCCGATGCTGCTGGAATGGGTGCATCCCCGAATTGATGGATGTAATCATTAAACATCCTTTTCAGAGAAATTGTGGCAAGGTGTCCTCAGAATTTAATGGATGTTTCGGGCACACGCGTCGCATCGCATGAAGTATAAACCTGGCCTTACTTTTCAGCTGACGATCTTGACTAGGGCTTATTTTTGGGGTAGGACTCGTATTACAGAGCAGCCTGAAAGTCATGCTAGGGCTTATTTTCGGGGAAACACAGTAGAAGGTTGACCATGGACCTTTGGCCTATGGTACTCTGGTAGTAGGTACACTTAAGTGTAACCTTGTGTTTGGCCAAAAATTAGGTAATCCAGTCTAGAACAGAAATCCACTTCACTGTTCAGAATTAGATCCGTCAAACTATTCTTCAAAATCCTATCGTTCCTGGTACCTCTCGGTCAGTTCACATGCAAGTGTTGAAGTCTCTCAGTAGGACTCCAAACTTAGGAGATTGCCTGTCTTCCACCTGCTATTACAACTGAGCCATACCTTTGGGATGTGGATGGTGAGGCCTACATGGCAGATCCATACACCTTTTTGAGACCGAGCTGCACTGGACTACATACTGTAGGTCACCTAGCCACAAGACCCTCACCAGTGAATAAGATTCCTGGGTGTAGCTCTAGGAGAGGGTTCCATTAACCCAGTTTCAGGCAAGATTTTAATTAAAATCAAACATTTGCAAGAGTCAGTTAATGCCTTTTCCTCATCTAGCCCCTCCCAGTGGACCAGCTTACCATGGGTAACTAACAGGAGCACATGCCTCCAGACAACATACAGTAGATCTACTGTGTCCACCGTTAAGAGACGAGAGATGACAAAATGTTAAATTATGACACATTATCCTTAAACATACTCAAGACAAAATGGAAAACAATAAGCACCATTTATTCCTTGGCTATTAGGTAAATAAACAATAACTAATACATTACCTTGCAGGTTTTTCTGCTGTTAATGAACTTAGCAGTGTTGGTGAATAATGGTCAAAATAATTTGGCCCCTTCATTACTTTGCACATTGTGGAAAGATATTCTATCCCTCTCCAAGTTTCATGTAAGTAGTGATCCAAGATATGATACACACCACTTAAACCTGCAAAAAAGATGAGTTTTATCACAACAATAAAAATTTAGCATGTATAATAGTCTATTCTGGCATGGTGGCACTGTGGTAGTGACACTGGTTCACAGATTCTGCACCTGGTAATTGTTCGTGGAGAGTTTGCACATTGTCCTTTCTATAGGGAATCTGTTTTTGCTCTTACGTCCCTAAAGACTTGGCTGTTAAGATAATAGGCAATTTAGATTTGTGGGTGTGTGCATGAGAGGACAACAGCTCCATCACAGGCTTGGTCCTGACTTGCATCCAATGCTGCTTGGATGGACTATAAACTGCCACTTCCCTGAACTGGATTAAGGGCGTTTGAGATTATGTTAGGACAACTGTCTGGTCTATTTACTAATTTTTTAGGAAAGACCAGTCCAAAACAGAGTTATGCTACCTGCTTTATAACCTATCAATATTATCTGAAATGCCCTTAAACACAAACTCAAAGCTGACTTGAATTAGAACTATTTACAGATGCTAGTTTATAGGTGGAAGCCCAAATACTCTTTAAAAACAAACATACAATACCAGTAACGGCACACTGCACAATAACATGCAGTGAATACACTTGACTTGAGCATTCATAGTTTTTATACTCTGTCTCTGTAGTTTAGTATTCATTTGCTCAGAGGTTGATGCACTTCTTTTCTCTACCCTGGTGGCCCACTTCTCTTCTTTCATCGTCATCTTTTCACGTTAAAACTGATTAAGTCAGTGTTTATGTTGCAATTAGTAGCCTTTTTTAATTTTTCACTTAAGTCTTCAATCTGCCTCAAGAATGATTTAAGATATGAAGAGGGGAAGTGGTAGGGATGAGAACGGTGCCCACATGCAAGCGCCACATGGCTGCCCTACTGGCCGCTGCCGAGAGTTGATTCTACAATAAAATAAAAATAAAAAGTGGAATAACATTGGAGGTCAATCAGCACCCCAAAAGCAGACAGTACAAGTCACGTAGCATATGTGAACCAAATTTCAGGACAATTGGTCAAACAGTTTGCGAGCTACAGGTGATTTAAAATCCTGGACAGACAATCGAACAGCCATGGTAGCGTATTATATATAAAGACAAGGAGAATATACGCACTTCACACAAAAAAGACAAATACCTGGTTCAGGATTTCACCTAAGCACTCTGCAGCTGTAAGTCAGCAGTGTTAACTTGCTGTGCCAACTGGAAGATACCTGCTGCATGATAATATAATTAAACAGTCTGAAATGGCAGTTTTATGGCCCAAGGAATATATTCCTAACACCATCGCTCTGATGATCTGTAATGTGCGTGTATTTTCCCCATACACAGTGCAAGCAGGTAGAATGTTAATTGTACAATTTTGGGTGCCTGTGTGTCTGCATTGACATGTTTAATTCAATAGACTGTCATCTATTCCAGGGTGAGTTTCTGCCTTACTGGGTTAGGCTGTGGATCTTAAAGATGCAGAATTAGACCAATGGGCTCCGAGAATGAATAGATGATATAGGTTATCAAAATAACAAGTACAGATAGTTAATATTAGTGTAAAGCAAGATATCAAAATCTATGCATTTATTTACTTAGTGTAGTTTCTTAATTGCGAAATAATACAGTCAGTCAGTTTTATTCTCTAATAAATTAATTCTAACTTCAGATTTTTTGGAGTACATAGTAAGAATGCCACAATACCTATTCGATTCCATGGTAATAACAGAAATTCCATTTGTTTTATTAAAAGTACCTCCATTATTCAAGTGAACAGTATAGGGCAGCATTTCCCAAACTATGGGTCGCGACCTATTGAGTGGGCCCTGAAACATAAGACTATATTCCGACCGATCGGGCTAACAGCCGGACGTCTTTTGTTTTTGTGACATTCTTTCTCGCGTTGTGTTGTGTTCGTTAGCGTACGCCCTTATAATCTTTTTAAAAACAATTATTAACATTTGAATATAATAATGGAAAAGTGGTTGAAACGGATAGCAAAAACTACGTCGCCGCCGCCGGTTGATTGTGATGAAAAGACAGAAGATGTTCTTATAAATGACAAAAGTGGCACTGAGGCTGACTTCCAAGCTCCCTCAACGAGTTCGCATGAATCGAAACGACGGAAAGTTGTAAGAAAATATGACCCTGAATATCTAAAGCTAGGATTCACTTGGAATCATGATACGATTGATCCGCGTCCTCAATGCGTGATTTGCTACGAAATATTAGCGAACGAAAGTATGCGCCCAAGTAAGTTGACGCGTCATATAGAAACGAAGCATTCCCATTTTACGAATAAGCCAGTAGATTTTTTTCAAAGAAAATTGTTGGATATGAAATCTTCAAGAAATATTGTTTCACATTTCATTAATATTAATGAAAATGCTGTATATGCCTTGTACCTCATTAGCTTAAGGATCGCCAGAGCAGGAAAGCCTCATACCATTGGCGAAGATTTAGTGTTACCATCGATTAAAGATGCTGTTGGTGCGATGTTTGGAGAAAAAGAAGTAAAGGAAATCGAGCGCATACCACTGTCCAATAATACTGTTGCACGACGAATCGACGAAATGGCTGAATGGGCAGAGGACGAATTAATCCGGAGGGTAGTTTGTAGTAAATATTATACGCTACAACTAGATGAGTCTACTGACGTGCAAGGCCTATCTCAACTACTTGTTTTTGTGCGTTATATATGGCAAAACGACGCGCATGAAGATATCTTGTTCTGCAAGCCAATTAGTCGTGGAACGGCCGAGGAAATTTTCAATGCAATTGATTCCTATATAAAAGAGAAAGGTTTACAGTGGAAGAACTGTTTCGGTATATGCACTGACGGTGCGCGGGCTATGTGCGGGAAAAATAGCAGTGTCGTTACAAGAGTTCTTAAACAAAGCCCCTGTGCTTTGTGGACACACTGTAGCCTTCACAGAGAAGCACTGGTTTCAAAAGCATTACCTAATGATTTCAAAACAGTACTAAATACAGCTGTGAAAATTGTAAATTATATTAAAACAAAACCCTTACAAGCACGTTTATTTCAAAAGCTGTGTGAAGAAATGGGTAGTCTTCATACATCTCTTCTTCTGCATACGGAGGTACGTTGGTTATCCAGGGGGAAAGTACTGACACGATTAGTGGAATTACGCAATGAAGTTACAATTTACTTGGAAGGAAAAACTGAATATATTGAATCTCTACTGGACAAAGAATTCATTCTCAAGCTCACATACTTGGCGGATATTTTTTCGAAATTAAACGAACTCAGTTTGTATTTGCAAGATTCAAACGAATCAGACATTTTTGCAGTTCACGATAGAATTCGAGCGTTTATGAAAAAGCTTATGTTGTGGAAAAGTTGTATTGAGGATGGCAAGTATGATTGTTTTGAAACTCTTGAAACTTTTATTATAGAAAACCAAGTGCAGCCAAAGACGAACATACTGTCTGCAATTTCCACTCATTTACCATTGTTAAAAAATAACTTTGATGCCTGTTTCGGGGAAGAGATGAAAAAGCTCGACTCGTTGAATTGGATTTGTAACCCATTTCAAGACCGCCTACCAAGTAGGATGTCAACAAAAGCAAGTGAAGAACTCATTGATTTATCAGAAGATACGTCACTGAAAAATAGTTTCAATCGCAAGCAGTTAACGAAATTCTGGCTCTCAGTTGCTGGGAACTATCCTTGCCTGTTTGATGAAGCTATAAAAGTCCTCCTCCCCTTCAGTACCTCATATCTATGTGAGGCCGGATTTTCGGCTATGATCAGCATTAAAACTAAATACCGAAATAAATTGGACCTATCAAACTCACTGCGATTAAAAGTAACTAAAATTGAAGTTGATGCTAAAGCTGTAATGACAAAAAATAGGAAACAAATACACCCTTCTCATTGAAATAACAGTCCTTGTAGGTATTTAAGTAATAAAAAATTGTAACTTAAAGTTGTTTTTTTTTCTTATTTGAAAAGTCCTTCATTCATATTGGTGATGCTTAAATTTCCATAGTGACTGTTTGTGAGCTAAAGTACAATATATGTTGTCTGTGATGATAACAAATTAATGTCAAATGAAAAAAATACTTTAAACAAAATAAACAGCCCGAACAAGTAAGACACCATTAAGTAGTTCCGCGACTCGCTACTAGGGAATCTGAGCGTTACCAATATTTTATGCCCCCTTTTTAAGACGGCTAAGAGGTGGGTCCCGAATTTGGCAGTTTTTGTTAGGTGGGTCGGAGCCCAGTCAATTTTGGGAACCACTGGTATAGGGCATTTTTGTAAAAAATCTAAAATATATAATACATATATAGTGACAGCAGCTTTAAAATAGTAGTACAGTATATCCATCAGGTAGTTAAAGTCATTTAACTAATACTGGTATTCATAAATATCAAAATATAGTAACTAATAGTACTTATAGTAATCTTGGGGGTATTTCAGCACAAGGTTTACAAAGAATAGTATCATCATGGACTACCTGTTTTACTTTACTATGTGCACATAACTAAATTTATTCTTTGACATTTTCTCTTTAGTAACTGTGATTAAAATCAGTACTAAACATTATGTGTACTGTTTACTATTGAACCCAGGGTCTTTTGAGCAAAACCTATAAAGCCAGTTTTTTTTATTTTTTTTTTTTATTTATTAATTTTTATTGTAATCATTCCATACAAATAGATCAATTTATAACCAAACAAAATTGAAGACAAATCAAAATAAAGCCAGTTTTCTAACAAAACTATTTTAAAATGTAGTTTGTCAAAGAGACCCTCTGTTAGGTGTGTAACATTTGCTATAGTAAGATTAATATTTGCATCATTAGCTGTTAAGACGACTTACTAAAGAGTAATATATAACGGACAAGTCAAATGGTTTCAAATTTCAAATGTCACAGACTCCTGGTGCTTCTCGTACAACCTTTGTTGCAGACTTTATTATTCCTTATGCCTACGTACAGATCTGGAATTAGACAGTGAACTGGACCGACATTACTTGTAGTCCATTCACCACAACTGGGAGACTGCATTTCATTCACCAACAGACCTAGGGGCTTGCACTATGTTTGTCACATTTTCGGGGCATTTGCAAATTCCTCTACTGATATGGAGTGTGCTGTTTTCCTCTCCTGAAAATGCTAGTTGGAAAAATGGATGGATGGATTATTGCAGGATGAAGATCTGTAGATATACTATCAGAGAATGAATGTGAAGCCACCATTCTGTTGTTAAAACTGTGTATGATACTAAATTAAAAAGAGATTTAATATAGCCATCATTTCATCTCCTCTTAGAAATTTGTGACACTACTAGTTAAACAACTACAACTCCCACCTGATTGGTAAATCATTGTGCTCGCTGTACACACACTAATCTTTTTCTGAACTAACTCCATAAAGAAATACAAGTGTGTGTTTATTTTTTGTAATAATAAGCATAATTCCTGCAATCGCACACCAAAGTTCCCCTGCATTGAGCGAATATCCCTTTCATCCACGACTTTCACAGTTTCTTGTTTTACGTGTTAATTCGGTGCTGTACCATGCGACACCACTGGGAGGCGTTTTAATATGCAGTTTTCACTCGCCTATTATTGTGCCTTCCAAAGTAATTTGTTCACTCACTGTCATGCGTAAGTTCTTTGCCTCTGTACTACCAATACTAGAATGACATTTTTGGAATTTTGTTATTGACTTGGTACAGAGATACCAGTTCTTTTGACATCCCTAATACATACATACAGTAGTTTATACACATACTGCATGTTATTTATGACAGTGAAAATAGTGTAAATATTGTTTTCTTTTGATGACATGCAAGCAGATATTACACAATATGATATACTGCATATACACCTTATCTACAGTGTTGTTAAATAAAGAATTCTATGTAACAAGCCTTAATAATGACTATATACTGTATGCAATAAAATTACAAATATTCAAAAATTATAAACATCCTTAAGACATACATGGGTTAATATAACATACTAAAAGTTTTCTGCTTAAGCGTATGCAGGGTCATAAAATATATATAAGCAGCATGATTCATGCATCTCTAAATTGTACACTCTTACCTACAACTGCTTTAATACTTGATAAAAGATCCCTTTGTTTGACATGATCAATATTGAGCTCACTGCTTTCTTCAGCCAGAAGCAGTACACTGAGTGCACACAAATGGGCGCCTGCAGAATGACCCATTAAAACAATGTTTTCCTGGAAGAAAAAATAAATAGAAACTAATTTAAAAAACAAAAAAGACAAATGCACCTTCATTTTCAGCCAATTTTGTCCTTTTCATGGATGTACATCGAGAGTGCTAATCACTGGCTCTGACAGAATCTACATTGGCTTGATACAGTTGATTATATTAGGAGAAGAAGGCCAAAGAGGGTCATATATCCTATATAAAAAGTTTTCATTTTATGTGGCAGCACAACAGGACACTTGTTCGCCTTGCAGTGATTTGGTCCGAGGTTTGATTGTAAGCTTCTGTCTGAATCTGATTCTAATTAGATGTAGTTTTCATGTTCTCCCTGTGTGTTCATACAGGTTCGATTAATATGTCCAAAGACAGTTAGACAAAGAATGACCCCGATACATCTGTAAAGTTTAATGGATACCATGCAAAATTTAGGATTATTAGCTATGCTGTCTATAAGACGTAATCTCCCCCTTGGAGGCTCCCCCTCCCATTTTATTGTCATAAAGCGTTAAATGGATGCACAGTGGATTTAATTTGCTTATTTTGACACTCATCAACTGAACAACACTGTTTAAATGTCAAGGTGAAAAGAGACTGCTGTAAAGTGGTCCAAATTCATCACAAATATAAAACACAAAATAACTGATCATGAGTATATACGCCATTATTTGGTTGATGCACCTTTGGCAGCCACTCCAGCCCAGAGTCTGAGCACACAGGTCTCTCTATCATCTGTGAATGTTTGGATACTGCAATCTTTGAAGCATCTTGAAGCATTTTTGGTGTATTACAGTAGCAGTAGGAGTTTCTCCTAATATCTGTAGGATCAAGCCCCGTACAGTCATCAGGATCAGTAAAATTGAGTTTATTAACATTATCTGCCTTATTGCTAGCAGGATAAAGGGGTGGCAAAATTTTGCCAATAAAGGCTATACAGTACCAGCAAGAGATGAGGCAAAAATAAGTCCAGCTCTATTTGTACTGCTAGAAGTTGCTACAATAACTGAGAAATACAAAGCAGATCTTAGTGTTTATGGTAATCAGAATGTAGCTACAGAGCTTCACCTGTCCAGTAAAACACCAGAACTGCAGTGTATGGCTGAAGAGGCTCCATTTGAAAATGCCAACAAAGTAACCCTATGTGTGTACTGAATCTCATGGGGGGGGGGGGAGTCAGAAGGACTCTCTGTCTGGACAACTGTATTGGTTAGAACACCCAGGTCTTAAAGAACACCATAAGGTTACTCAGAATTGAGGCAACAAGGCCAGAAAACAAGAAACTGAGACGAGACTTCTAAAGAGGGGGTGTGCTTTATTTTCTGTCCATAATTCAGCTCTTGAACTGATCTAAACACTTGTACTAACAGTGCACAGCACAGTGTGTGTGTGTGTGGCACAAGAAATGTAACAAGGTCAAATATATTATTAATACCATTAAGTGTGATTCTCATAGAGAAATAAATAATAATAAGGTCCAGAATGTGCTACCAGGACTGGGTGTGAACCTTAACCCTTCCATTTTTTGGTTAATAAGTCCCATATGACAGTCTGCTTGCCTTCTACGGAGTCTAAAAAGGAAATAGTTACGTTGGTGATGATTTACAGTCATTTGGTACAGTATATGCCATCAACAAAGCAAGATTAGACCCCATTAGCATGGACACTCAACAAGAGGGCTGTGAATACTTACTTATTTAGTAGTCCTATCCACATGAGCTCCAGCCTCACTACTGATACAAATGCAAACACTTAGTAATTGGGGCAAGCATAATCAAGATGGAAGAAAAAAAATAAATAGAAACTCATTTTAAAAAAGCTATATAAAGACAGATTATGCTTTCTTAAGATTATGTTTGCATTTAAAAATCTGTAGCCGAGATCTTCTATGATAATTTTATTAAAAAGGTTTTGCATGCCCACCATATGAATATTAAACGCATATGCATTTTCTTTGATCCATAAGACACAGTCTAAACCATCTTGCACCATCTCCATTACTGTACCCTGTTAAGTCAAAAAAAAGGATTTATGTATATCTATTAAAGAACTTTGACATAATCTTATTAAAACATTGATAGGCCTTAAACAAATACCTTTTCTTAAAGAACCAAAATCTGAAACAGTTTAGGAAAATCATACATAAATGTCAAAGAATGTTTCTAATAAGTGAAAGGTTTTCTTCTGCCATTTTCCTAGTTGTATTAACTAAACGCCCTTCTGAATCTGATGCCAGTCCTCGTTAGGGCAGTTCTTACTTAACTCCAGCTGCCTGCCATCCTAGAAACAGGTAAATAATAATAACTCAACTGTTTTGTTGCTACCTTTGCATTTAGTCTACAGGACTTGGCTTACTTTCTATTTTTCACTTGATTGTTGTTGTTGTTGTTGTTTTTTTTTTCTTGACCAATGAGATGCATGTAATAGAGCAGCATGAGGGTGCTGTGGGTAGTGCCAAACTAGATTGGAATTCTCCTCCAGTCGACGACTCTCATCTCCCAGTGTCTGCAGTTTTTTTTTTCCCCTCTGGCCCAACCAAATACCTGTGCGGTAGTTTAAATGGAAACTCTAAATTCACCCTGAATAACTGAGAGTGGCTGTGTGCAGTCAAGTGTGCCATGCTATTGTGTCTGTAAGAGGAAAACTGGAGCCCCGGGAGAACATTTTTGAATAACCAAGCCAAGATTTGAATCCAGTCTCCTGAAGCAGCAGTGCAACTACTGGGCTTCTATACTGCACATACTGGTGTGGGGGGAACACACTCTCAAAGCGATCCATTTTCAAAATGGAGACAGGAGCAGTTATTAGTTGCGTGATCAGTTCCACCATTATAAACTGCAGGTACAGACCATGCCTCTGGAAACACTAACTGCAGCAAAGTCAAACTTAAACCAAGCATTATCAATTATAACAAAACTTACCCTTGGATAAATTGAATAATCTGGGCATATAACTACTTTGTTAAACTGCTTTGCCATTTGTATTGCTAGAAGGCAATAAGTAGATTTTTATCCAGAGCCCCAGGCACCACCATACACAAAAACAACAGCAGAGGTAAGCGCCAGTTCCTCCACTCTTGATGGGTAATACAAGTCCAGTTTATTACTATGATGGCCAAATGGAATATCCTGTTTAAAGATAAAAGTGTTATAGTACAACAAAATTAAAAATAAAAAATTTGGTAAAAAATTACCAAAATATTCACAGGGCAAAATAAATTTACTATCACTGTGTAGCTACGGTGTGTGGGAGAAGGAACAAGTGATGCCTGTTTTAACTTTTAGTTCCCCTCTCTGTGTATCCAAATGCCCACCCCAGGGTTCACATCCTGACTCTTATTCTCCCAAAGAAATTTTCCTTTATCATACCATTTTCACCAACAACTTCATAACAAACATTCAGATTTACAAGCTGTCTTTCTTACAAAGCAATATAAGATAAATTCAATGAAAATACTGGTTGATGTTTATTGTAGTCATTTCACTAAATAGATTATGTATAATTTAGGATGACAAAATAATGCTGAAAATATACTATAAATACTGATTAATTTTTCTGTAGTCTGTAAAATGTTATGCTCTGTTTACCAATTTAGAGGTTAATAATAATTTTAAAACGCAGTTAATCTGAACAAAAAAAAGTAAAGGTATATTCCAGCAATCACATCAGATAGAAGTGCCAGAGTGACTGCAAATCTACAATTAAAGAATCCCAGTAATGACAGACCTCTGCTTCGTGTTATATCATAGCGTCACTACTAAACCAGACGATTACTTCGATCAAATATATTGTAAATAACAGACCAAATGGGCTTTAAAGAGAGGATCCTCAATGGCATATAGCTGAAGCCTGGACCTGGCTTTCAAGAAAACCTCTACATGACATATTGCAGGGGTCCTGGGGGACTGCAGTGGCTGCAGGTTTTGCTCCAACCCAGTTACTTAATAAGAAGCTCTTACTGCTCAAGTAACACTTCTGCTTCACTTTAGTTGTCTCGCTCGTTATGATTTGGAACCCTTATTGCTTATTTTAGCGTTATAAACAGCTGTATTCTTGTTTTTTAAATTGCTCCTAATTAGCAATAACATGCAAATGACAAAAGAGACCAGCAACTCTCCATTTAGCTTGGAAGGAAAGTGAAGAGAAAAAAGTGGACGACTGAGAATTACTCCTCCATTTTAGCCTTCAAATCATTTGCCTGATATCTTTAGAAAGGGGAAGAAAATCGAGGATATGAGAATTACCTGACATAGCAGAGTTAAAGCACTAACAAGCCATGAAATTAAATTATTGCCAAGAACTTCTTTCTAATTAAGTAACCGGGTTAGAACAAAAACCTGCCAGCACTGCAGCCCTCCAGGACTGTGATTGAAGACCCCTGACATATTGGAACATCTTATGAAACGCCCATTACCAACCCTTCTTATTTGGAAGATTGCCCTTTTCTTCATCTTTACTTTTAAATGTTTTCAGAAATAAAAATTACAAAGTTGTATTTCTGGTTTTGAAGAATAAGATTGGAAACAATGTTACAAATTACACACCCAGCTGAGTCTTTAAGGCAAGATCTGTTTTCTTGTGAGAAATTAAGGGGGGTCTGGCTGCAGACTTTTAGCTGCAAAGCAGTCAGATTGTATTGAAGAAATTAGTTAGAACAAAAATCAAGGGACAGCATGAAGTCCGCATTGATGTTTATGGCATATTAGATCAAATATTGTTATGTTAACAAACATTTTGTAAAGTAAGAACAATGGGAAAATGTAACATAATCAAGTACCCTTTTCACCTATCTAGCACAATGTACATCTTATGATCTCTAATTGCTGTCATAGTTTTTGAACTGTTTCTACAATGATGCCATTCCTTAAACTTACCTTTTCACAATATTTAGAATTATCTACATTTTTGTACCAACATTTCAGCTGCAGATATAGCTTACTGTACTTCAGGTATCTCAGGATATCAAGGCCAGCTGCAGTTAAGCAGTAAATTCGCCTCAAGATAAAGACTTTACAAGTAACATTACAACAAGTCACCCAGTAGGCACTGTGAACAGTAGACGGCATGTTTAACTTACAAGAAGAGGCGCTTCGTTCATAAATTCACACCTATAATGAGTATGCAAGTCATGTAAAAACACTCTTGTGTATTGCTGCAATTTCACTAAAACAAAATGGCTCTGCATAGTTTGCACAGGTTTCCACATAAGATGTACCAGTAGATGGAACCAGAGGTACACATAAAGAGTTCATATTTGAGACAGGGTGGTATAACACAGTTGCACTATTTTTTTATTCCATACTCCAATTTTAAGTCTTCTTTATTCATTCAACATCCAAGCAAATGACAGAAAGATGTCCGTGTTAAAGATATATGGTGTATAACCAGAAAACGGTCAGGGTCTTTTGTGGGCCGCACATTAGCTGTGTGTTCCCCGAAGTCCAGGGACCTTCTGCAAGTTTAATTTGTGTCCAGTTCAGCATGTGTGGAGTTGTGCAGGTTCCTCTCATATCTCAAAGACGTGTTCTTGGATTAATGGCCATTCCTAAATTGACCAGGTGTGGGTGTTTGCCTTAAGATGGACTGGCATACCATCAAGGGCTGTCTTCTGTCTTCCTTCTGATGTTTCCATCAGGTCCTCTAACTATATGAGCATAAAATCTATACATTTTCTGAAATATCAGCACAATATTTACTTGGTTATATTGTTAACATTTTTCTTACACATAGATTTTCCAAAAAAAACAAAAAGCAACTTTTTTGGGAAATCAAAATAAAGTTCTGTCCAGCTCAGATTTAATCATTTTACCCTCAACTTTTTCCAAGAACTTCTTTTCCCAATCTTATAAAACTAATCAATTTAACCTAACCTTTTAAAATGGTTCCTGTAACCTCCTCCAAAAACTGGAAAATATTTAAACAGAATTGTTAAAACTGAATTAATCCAGCCAATCGTTATCAAACCCTGTCCATTCCATTATTGGATTATGCAGTGCTGGCTCGATGGCACACCAGTCCATCACTGCTTACCCAGTTCAGGGTCATGGGTGCTGCCACCTCTCCCAACCTCAAGGCAAGTCAGGAAATGACACTGGATGGGGGATGTGCACCTTCGTATACTCACTCATACTGGTCCACTTAGAATCACCAGTTACCCTAAAATTCACATCATTGGGATGCAGGAGTTAAAATTATTTGTGGAAATACGCTCAGACACATAAAGAACGTGCAAATTCCACACAGTGAACAAACACAGAGCCTTGTGATGGCCTTATTATACTGCTGTGGACCCCAAATACTCCAACTATAAAATAAGATTCTACAGTGCATCTGGAAAGTATTCACAGCGCATCACTTTTTCCACATTTTGTTATGTTACAGCCTTATTCTAAAATGGATTAAATTCATTTTTTTCCTCAGAATTCTACACACAACACCCCATAATTTTATTTTTAATAAATTTGCAAAAACCTCAAGTAAACTTTTTTCACGTTGTCATTATTGGGTGTTGTGTGTAGAATTCTGAGGAAAAAAATGAATTTAATCCATTTTGGAATAAGGCTGTAACATAACAAAATGTGGAAAAAGTGATGCGCTGTGAATACTTTCTGGATGCACTGTATAACTGAAAATTCATAAGAATATAAAAACATAAGTCCTGTACCTTGGTTTAAATGCTTCAAGATATTTGGTGTAGCCAGGCTTATTTGGCCAGCCGTAAATCCAGTGGGCAGCCAGAGAGAATGCACAAGGAAGCCCAACACCCATTGTTCCCAGTGTCAAAAGTAAAACTTGCCAACTGATCGCCATCCTGAGAGAATCAACATATCATTACAATTCAACTTCTGATTAATATACTGTATTATGAAATAATTCAAATGAATCCTTTACTTTAGAAACAACTGCTTACGGAACTTTACAAATGAATATGCAACTCAGGCAATAAAATAAAAATACAGAAATATGGCATCACATAAAAAAGCAAACAAAGCTTTATGTGTTCTTAGGACTATGAAACAGGAGAAGAAAGAAGGCGTCATGAAGCAGCTAACAAACTGGACTCAGAACCACATGGTTGTTGATTCTGCCCTGGCCTTGGACTAACTAGCAACCTTCAGCAAGTCAGTCGATCTGCCGCGTCAATGGAGAGCTATAGAAAATAAAGCTACATTACAGTTTGTGGTGGGCCTGCAGCCTGTTCCTCCAGCATACAATGCAAGACCAGTTCTAGATGGGGTACCAGTCCATTGCAAACTGTAGTGGCCGAGTGAGAGCAAGCACAGCTGACGTCACCAGGCAGCACTCCACTCACAGTGGTCAGATGCAGTCTCTAGGTGCAGGTTCTCCTATGGTGTACGGTGTGAAGGAGCTGCTTCTGAGCACCTTTGTAATTCAGACACTGAAGGTTTGTGGCTGGCACCAGGATCGTGGTGTGTGCTACTCACACCTTGACAAATGCTTGCTGTGGTTGGTAGGATTTGCTCTGTGGATAGGCAGAGTGTCGTGACCAGTCAGCACTGGTGGGGACTGAGTGAGAGAGACCCGAGCGGGCATCACCAGTCAGTGATTTGTTCAAAGTGTTAAGAGGCTGTGTCTGCGCATAGAAGACTAGGAGTTCACCAATAGCTCAAGGCATGAAAGGCGCCGCTTCTGACAGCTTTTGTAATCCAAATCTCACAGGTTCACAGCTGGCCGCTGGCATTTACCAAAGTGCAACTGGCAAGACTGGGGCGGAGTATGGTATTTGAGACTCACGCCATCACAAAATACAGGGCAACTATGGAGCTGTCTGTACTGATTCTTCATATTCTTCCTGTTTTTGTAAGGCCCTTCTCCTCCCTCTGTATATTTATCTAAACAGAATCATGAAGGACAAACAAATGCTTCCCACAACTAAAGGTCAAGTCCTGTTCTCACTGGCTAAGAGAATTACATTTCCTTAGTCTTGAACAGAGAAGTCTGTGTGGAGGAGCCTAATTAGGTCCTCAAAATGCTCAAACGCACTGATGAAATTCAGAATTCCTTTGGTTTAATAGTGAAGGATATACTTAAGGACACTGGTGGAAATTAAGGGAAAGTTCATTTAAGACTAAAGCCAAGAAGCACTTCTTCACGCAAAGTGCTTGCTAGGCTCTGGAATAAACTAGCAAGCTGTACAGTTGAAGCAGAAACCATGAAAACTTTTAAAAATTGTCTCGAATAAACCTTGGGAAGACTTAGATACTAGCAAACTAAACAAGTGTCATATACTGGATGGTGACATTTAAAAAATGTTCATGTACTTCGTACGGAGACTGGCAACTTGAACTTTAACACTGATGTTAATCAGAAGATCATAATGGCATGGTACTGCTTCAATGATTTATCTGGCCTTCCATGACAGTTTTAAAAGAAAATAAAGTACATACTGGAAAAAGATACACTCAATTCCCCAAATACGTATCATAATGAAGCCTACCACACGAATATGTGAATCCGATTTTTTTGCACCCCACTTTTAAATTGGGTAAGCAGCACTAAGAAAAATAAACTGTGAGCAATATTTTGCTAAGCATTAATTTGAAATAAACATCATATTGCCTTGCTAATATTGTGGCTATGGGTCCTTATATGAAATGACCAATGTGATACTTTAACTTTATATATTTTATTAGCAAGATTTCTGTGTGCAGTATGTTTGTTAATTTAGTTGCACTGCCAACCCTTTTGAAAAAAGAAAAGCATGTTAGATCTACTGTTTATTAATGTATCTTCTACATAAAACCACAGCTAATATCAGCACACCTTCTGTACGGGCTAATAACACACTGTGTACCACGTGATTTTTAATAATTATGTTCACCCCTACACTATATATATATATACAATACATACATACATATATATATATATACAGTGGGTATAGAACAGAATCACCCCCTTCAAAATATTCCTTTTTTTTTGCTTTACAGCCTTAAATGTAAAAACACACAAACCAATATTTTTTCAGCTTTACTTACTCAATGCAATCTATAACATCCAAGTGGTAGATATCACAGCTACAGTTCAGAAGAATTTTAAAAAATAAAAATCAAGAAATACTGAGATTAATAAAGGTTCACCCCCCCCACCTAATCTCAATCAGGTGTAACTATCATTTTCATTGCCGACCATGGTTACTGGCTTCCACCTGTGATCAGTTGTAATCAGTGTGATTAGTGAAACATAAAATCAGCTGTTCCTGGAGCATTCCCTTGCTTGGTAGTGCAACTAACAGCAAACAACTGACTATGGGTGGCAAGCCACTTTCAAAAGATCTCAGGGATTGAGTTGCGGACAGACATAAGGCAGGAGATGGATACAAAAAAATCTCAAAGGCTTTATCAATCCCAAGGAGCACAGTAAAGTCCATAATAAAGAAGTGGCAAGTGTTTGGTACTACTAGGACCCTTTCTGGATTCGTCCGTCCCTCCAAACTGGAAGGAAGAGCATGGAGGAAACAGGTAAGAGAGGCCACCAAGAGGCCAATGGCCACTTTGAAGGAGTTACAGGATTTTATGGCAAAGAGTAGTTATTGTGTGCATGTGACAACAATTTCACAAGCACCCCACAATTGTGGCTTGTTCGGGAGGGTCGCAAGGAAAAAGCCACTTCTCAAGAAAGGCCACATTAAGGCTCGTTTGAGCTTTGTCAGAATGCACCTTGAAGATTCTGATGCCAAGTGGAAAAAAGTCTTATGGTCAGATGAGACCAAACTTGAACTATTTGGCCTCAATACCAAACAGTGCACCTGGCGGAAATCCAATGCAGTTCACCATCCACAACACACCATACCTACAGTAAAGCATGGAGGTGGCAGCATCCTGTGATTGTGGGTATTTCTCTGCCACAGGGCCTGGGGCTGTCGTTAGGATAGAAGGAAAATGGATGGGGCAAATACCGTCAAATTCTTCAGGAAAACCTGCTACCCTCTGCCAGAAAGTTGAAGATGGCAGAATGTTCACCTTTCAACACGACAACGGCACAAAGCAAAATTGACCACACAGGAGGAGAAGGAGAAAAAAGTGAATGTCCTTGTGTGGCCCAGTCAGAGCCCAGACCTAAATCCCATTGAAAATCTGTGGAATGATTTGAAGATAGCAGTCCAACACTCACCATCCAATTTGATCGAACTTGAACAGTTCTGTAAAGAAGAGTGGGCAAATATTAATATCTCAATCTAGATATGCAAAGCTGATAGAGAAGTATCCCAACAGACTCAAGGCTGTCACCCCGTGACGGGAATTTCCTGTTTAATCAACCAATGACATCTAGGACATTCAGTTTAAAACTCGAGGAGCTGAAAAGAAGAGAAAGGAGATCGAGAGAAGAAAGGAGACGATTTACGCATTCATTTTCCAAGTCCTCACTTCCATTCATTGTACAATTCCACTGCTTGCTTTTTCAGTATCCGGATCAACATCACAACAAGCAGTGCAGAGAAACCCTGGGGTTTGGATTCATACCAGCCATTGCCAAGGACTTTCACGGTGAGGTCGTTTTGTATTTCAGGAAGAAGCAAAATATCACGTCAGTCAATGTTCTATTACCGCCGGACTTTATTAGCTTTGGACTCATTTACCACATACATTTCTATTGCCATTTATCATTAATCTGTGTTTGTGTTTATTCATTTACTGTTTAGGGGCAAGGTAGGGCTTTTGTAAATATTATTATTATTTATTTGTGTGTTCATACAAATTTTATATATATATATATATATATATATATATATATATATATATATATATATATATATATATATACATATATATATATACTGTATATATATATATATACATATATATATATACTGTATATATATATAATTGTCCGTGGTGTTTTTGGGACAGTGGTGAATTGTGTGCACATATATAGTAGTAAGTATCTGTCTGTCCTTGTGTGTGTGTGTATTTATTTATCCACTGTCAATATGTCTGCACTTGATTTTACGTTGCTGACTTGTAGTGCTTGTTATTTTGTCGTTTAGGGGAAAAAAGGACCATTTGTAAGGAGCACAGCTTGGTATTATCTTGAGAAGCCTCAGGTTACAATAGTCTTGGTAGTGTAGTTGCCGGTCTGGGTAAAGGGGTCGGCCGTTACACCCTTGTCCATCCACTGCACTGGGTATGGGGTCCATCCCGTTGCCCATCACATGTTCCAAAAAACAAAAAAAAAAAAGCACTATACTTTGACAACTCTGAGTATCAAATATTGTACAATAAACTTTAAACAAGTCTTAGTAATTCTGGTTGTATAAATCAAACATCACTTCAAAGCTGCAAGCAACGTTAACTGATGGCCAAAAATATTTGAATCATCACTACAGTGCAGCACACGGCAGTGCAATTGAATAAAAATATTTGTATTGGTGCCAGCCTGGGAATGGCCTTGTGCCATGCACTTCTGATTTAATATTGAGGCCTCACAGAATGTGAAAGGTTGGTATTAGATATAGAAATGTATGTTTTCACAGAACAGACCAACACAGCGGTGTGCACATTAAAGGAGGAGCTCCTCTCCTCTGGTCATGGCGCTTGCTGAAATCTTCTGACGATTCTGCACTTTTATGGGATTTATCGATAAGGGGGATGAGACAGAGGAAAAGATTCAGGTGGAGAACTTTGTTTCTTGATGCAGAAAGAATTGTCTGTTACTTAACATCAGCAAAACCAAGGAACTGCACCACAGAGCCTCCACAGTAGCAGTCAGAGTTCAGAGAGAAGGAGTTCGCCGCATCCACGTCAATGGCAGGCTGGTCTCACGACACAGAGGAACTGCAGCATACTGAGATAGAAAAAAAAGAAAGGCAAAGCGGGCTCTTTTCTTAAGCGACTGCCCTCCTTTAATGTGGGAAGTGACATCCTTCACATCTCCTCTGTCTCTGTGATGGCCTGTGCGGTTTTCTACGCTGTGGTGTGTTGGGCTGCTAACATCACTTCAAGAGAGACCCTCCAAGTCATCAAGCTAATTTAAAGGGCAGGCTCAGTTATGGGACACACTCAGGACCTCCTGCAAGTTGTAGCAAAGGAGAGAATGAAAGCAAAACTGAATGCCCTTATGAACAATGCTGCACATCCTCTCTCTGACTCACCAACACTGAGGACATCCGGCCAATGAATTATTCAGCAGAAGTGTGTCACGAAATGCTGCGGGGGCTCCTTTATACCAACAGCAATACACCTGCTCAAGGCCTCACTGTGGCCGCTCTCGTTATCTTTAGCCAAGTCAAAGGTTTTAGTTTCCCTTCCTTTTAGGCATTCTGGGTGGGTATTTGAGGGGTGGGGGGTTGTTGTTTATTTAGCAAGCTTCTGTTAAAGGCCAGATTTTGCTAGGAACAAATAAATGCTGTCAATGTACCCCATTTGAGACCCACTCCTTCCAGTTCCAACTCTGATCACTCACACATACACACCTACTCATCCCAGGTCACTTAGCCCATCAAGCTAACCAGCAAGTCTGTGATTGTAGCTTTGAAAACATGGGAGGAAGGCCCAGATGGCACACAGCACTTTGCTTGTTCATGGCCTTCTATCCTGTTGGGGGTCCCTGAACATATTTAAATGAGTGAAATCTGCGTGTGTTCAGCCACTGTCAAGCAGAACAAGTATAGTATATGGTGTGTGGGGGGGGGGGGGGGGGAGGTCGGGGGGGGGGGGTGCCCGTTGTATACAGTTCAAGTCAGCTTTCTGTACACCTTTCTCTAATGGCCTGGGCCTCAAGTGGCACATTCCTGCTGTACAACATTGTTTTGGGGGTCAATAATTTGATATACGAAGATCTAAACATTATTAAATTTGTGGCTTCAAGCAATAAACGCAGGTAGCCAGGCAAGCAAATAATTATGAGTGAAGTTATTTACAAGTCATGCTACACCACATCTGCTTCAGTTCATACAGCAGTCGAGCTTCCATTAGTGTCTGAAGTTAATATGCAGGCCCAAACCATTCAGGACATTCAAGCAACACCAAGCAAAAGGCAGGAAGCAAGCATGGACTGTCAGAGGGAATGCACACGTCCACACTCATCCGCACCAGGTCAGGAGACGCACGGACTTCAACTTGGCGTCACAGTTTTTGGATTCTGGTAGAAAACCTACATGATTACAAGGAGAATGTGTTTAGTACACAGAGCTGGTACTCAAGTCAGGGGGTCCATGCACTGTCAAATGGTGACACTGGGCTCCCACTGCCTGCAGCACTCAACTGGAGTAAAAGGATTCAGAACATGGAATGAATTGTGAAAATAATTTTCATAATTTGCAGTTTCTGGATTTCTAAAGTGCACCATGTCCATGACAGACTGGATTGGGATGAACATTCTGTATATCTGCCAGCAGATACGCACCCATATGCAGTATAATGCAGCAGCACAGATAACTTCTTCACACTCTTTATGTACAATTACTAGCAGTGCATGAAAGTGGAAAGGCCGGGTAACAAAGTCTGAAAATTATAAATAACTGTTACACTTGGATCTATTGCAGTTAGTATACAGCTATTCAAAATTTTGGAAAAAAAATTATTTGGTTTTCCATCTGTTGCAAAGAACCCTAAAAAGCGACAAATAACTCAAGATAATATATATGGCTAGAGGCTATGACACAAAAAAAAAGCAGAGAAAGAAATGCTTACTTAAAAAAGAAGCTCAATTGAATGGGAGGAATCAAATGGCGATACCCCGGCAGAAAGGCAAGTAGATTAACCGTCACAAGGTCCGTGTCGCTGTCTCTCTCTTGATCGATCGTATTGTGGGATTTCGTGCCACTAGCTCTGCCCCAAGCCATCTTCACTACCCCTGGGAGTCCATCACATCTCACACTCACATTTATGCCAAATAACCAAACACGTGTCTTTGTGGATGTGAAGCTAAAACCAGAGTACCTGGAGAAGAACCCTTTACACACAGCAGATGGTGACCTTATGTGGGATTTGTGCTCAGGTTGCTGGTTTCATGAAGCTGCAGCACTAACCACTATGTCATTTTGCTGCCCCAGCATTAGAATAATTATGCTCACAATAAACAGATATACTGTATTTATTATGCTTACTTCTGTTGTAATCTTTCTTGATAGAGGCTGCAAGTCATGCCATAGTTCAGTTTCTGGAAGTTAACCAGATGAAAAGGCGAGCCGAGGGTTGATGCTGCTCACTATTATCAACTTACTTGCGTCTTCTGGACAGGTTTGTGACATGTGGCATGTTTTTACCAATTTGGAGGAATTTAATAAATCAAAATTTCAATAACAATAAAGACAAGAGGTTTATACAGTATGCACATTATTTATCTGCAGTTGGGTACAGGTACAAGATTTGTAAAGTCCGCAGTGGATGAATAGCTCTTTAATTTGGCATTGCAAGCCACTTGAACACATTGAATTTTGGGCTACATTCACACTGTAGCTAAAACTGACCCAATTCCAATTTTTGTTTTACATCAAATTTTTGCTTGACTGTTCAAATTAATTTTGTATGCAATGAATAATCATCATGAGGGGTTACCAATATCTAATGTGCCCTGCATACACAAATTTAATAGTTTGTCAATAGATCAGTGGCGGCACTCTCCGAGGTGCACAGGCCAGGGACTGGCCAGATCTCTGTAGGTGGATACACCTCTTATTGGTCTAATTGCTCTGATGGTTGTCATACTCAGGGAGTAGCTGTTGCTGTAGCGGATTGGCTTCTTCCAATGGTGTCCGATGTCACTCCTTTCAATGAGCGTATTATGGGACTTAGATTACGGCACTCTCTGGGTGCCTTGTCTGTTATCTCAGTGTCTGCTCCGACCATGGTGAGTAATGTCTCAGCGAGGGAGATATTTTATTTGCAGCTTTGCTCGGTGGTTGATGGGTGCCCACGAGGTGACACTCCTCTGGTCATGGGTGACTTCAATGCAGCCACTGGCACTAACAGGGCTGGCTATGAGGATTGTCTCGGCCCCCATGGGTCTGATGACCGTGGTGAAAGTGGCTCCATGTTCCTTGACTTTGCAAAAGGTCAGGGGCTGTGAATCTCTGGATCCTGGTTCCAGCACCCAGAACTGTATCGTTGGATTTGCTACTCCAATACTGCTCATGCGGCGAAGGAGATCGATCACATCCTCATGGGCAGACACTGGAGGCTCTTGCAAAACTGCAGGGTCTACAGAAGTGCCCAGTTTGTGAATTCTGACCACAGACGTGTTGTTGCTACTCCAGCTTAGGTCCAGCAGGTTACCACCTACTAGGAAAATTAGCCTGGACTTGGCCAGACTCACCATCTGTGGTCTAACGACCCACGTCTTGCTTACAGATGAATCGAAGCATTACGCACGTCCGAATCTGTTCCTAGGAGAGTCGCAGTAAGGGCGGCTGATGGAATGGTCCTCACGGATGACACTGCAGTTGTGACCTGCTGGGCTGGCTACTTGGAGCAGTTGTTCAAAGCTGATCCTCCAGCTAGGACGTTGGATATCTCTGGGCCCACGGTTTTTGAGGCTGGTCCTTCAATTAGCTGTGAACCACCCAATTTCACTGAGATTGCACAGGTGGCGAACCAGCTGAGGGGGGGAAAGGCTGCAGGGATCTGTGGTATCCGAGGTGAACTTCTCCAGACTGGTTTTAAGGCTGTCCTCCTGGCATTGCAAGCAATCTTTGCTTTCATTTGGGAGACTGGCATGATTCCAACTTAATGGAAAATGGGACTTGTCATCCCTATCTGGAAAGGGAAGGGTGATCACCTGGATTGCAGCAACTACAGGAGGATAACACTGCTCTCGGTGCCGGGTAAGGTCCTTGCTAGGGTCATCCTCAATAGGATCTGTGATCACTTGCTCACCTACCAGTGACCGGAACAGTCTGGTTTTATGCCTAAGAAGTCTACCATCAACCGCATCGTGAAACTGAGGGTTCTCATGGAGAGCAAACATAAATATCGGCAGAGTTTCTTTGCAGCCTTTGTCAATTTTCATAAAGCATTCGACTCACTTGATCGAGCTGCCCTGTGGGACATCCTGAGGGTTCATGGGATCCCCTCGAGGTTGCTGGATATCATGGCCGGCCTATACACTGGTATTGTGAGTGCTGTGCAGGGTGGAGGCAGACCCTCTGCATTTTTCCCAGTTGATTCTGGGGTTTGTCAGGGGTGTGTTCTTTCTCCTACTCTGTTCAATGCTTGTATGGACTGAGTGTTGGGCAAGGTCATGGGGTCCAGCGGCTGTGGGGTATCTGTTAGTGAAGAAAGATTCACGGATCTTGACTTTGTTGACGATACTGTGATCTTCGCAGAGTCCATGGAGGCTCTGATCGGGGCACTCGAGAGACTGAACAAGGAGTCTGAGTGTCTGGGCTTGCGAGTGTCCTGGATAAAAACCAAGATCCAGGCCTTTAATGACCTCTTGGGCACAGCCATCAGCAGTGTGTCTGTTTGCGGAGAGAGTGTTGACCTTGTTGTGAGGTTTACTTTCCTTGGTAGTGACATTCATGTCTCTGGTGACTCATCCTATGAAGTCAGTAGATGGATTGGGAGAGCATGGAGGGGTCATGAGGTCGCTGGAAAGGGGTGTGTGGCGCTCCTGATATCTATGCAAAAGGACAAAGGTCCAAGTCTTTAGAGTCCTGGTGCATCCTGTCTTGCTATATGGTTACGAGACATGGACGCTATCCAGTGACCTGAGACGAAGACTGGACTCATTTGGTACTGTGTCTCTCCGGAAAATCCTTGGGTACCGTTGGTTTGACTTTGTGTCGTATGGGCGATTGCTCATGGAGTCCCGAATGAGGCACATTACCTGCATTGTGAGGGAGCGTCAGTTATGGTACTACAGCCATGTGGCGCATTTCCCCGAGGGTGATCCGGCTCATAAGATCCTCATTGTTGGGGACCTGAGTGGCTGGACCAGGCCAAGGGGTCGCCCACGTAACACCTGGCTGTGGCAGATAGAGGGTCATTTCCGGAGGGTAGGACTGGATTGCGTGTCTGCCTGGGGGGTTGCCAACCAGGATCCTGAGTTGTTTTGTCGTGTAGTGGGTGCGGCAAAGCATTGTACCAGTGCATGCTCCCCAACTTAACTTGAATAGATCACTATTGTCTATGTTTCTAATCCAAATTATAGCAGTGTACATATCAGAGAACAGTAGTCATATACAGTATATCTTGGAGATGATTAAGCATTTCAATTACAAATGCATTTATGGACGTTTTGGGGGACTTTGAGGGGGTGAGTTCAAATTGAGAATTCTCTATTATATCCCCTACAAGCTAAACTGAAATAGAATATTCTAAGTATTTCTTGTCCCTCTGACTACAGATTTGTCCCAGTTTATGATCTGCCTTGCAGTAGGTAAGGCATGAAGGGCAAATCGCATCCTGTAACATATCGTATTGACCATATTGAATGTGCCATACATACAGAACATACTGAATGCAATATGTAGGGTATACGTAACTTTGAAAATAACGGAAGTTTGACAAGAAGAAGTTTGCAGAAGAAATGTTTTTTCTTTTTTTGTCTTTTATTCTGCATGTGTACTAACTTTTTTCTCTATTTATGTGTGAACTGTTTTCCTTTGAATTTTCAGTAAACCGTTTTAAAACTAACTTTATTGGACTGAGAAATTTCTTTTGTTACACGTTTGACTCATGCTGGATCCAACCTTGCCAACTCAGTAGCAGCTTGATTTTGGGAAACTGAAAAAGACTCAGCTATATTTTAAGTTTGAAAACTGCCTGTTTAAGATTGACGTTGGTTCTTGACAAAAATAAAACAAGTAATGATTTGAAAGACTCAACGGGTACTTTAATGTTTGCATGCTTTGGCACATTAGCTGATCAGAGTTGAACTTTTGAAAAGACTGAAAGCGCTCTTTTGTGAGACTATATACAGGGTAAGCTATAAGAGAAGAAGTTAAACACCTTAAAGGAAGCCTTCCAGGTGCATGATTGAAATGCTATCTCCATACAGAAGTCTGGGTGGTTATCCTGACGACTGTGAAGCAACAGAGAGGGATCATCTCTTTGACAACAGAAAGAAGTTCACACTACCAGCACAGGCCAAGATTCTTTCCGGATGACTGTTAATGGTAGATTTTTTAAGGCACTATTCTAATTCCTCCACCTTAATTGGTAAATCTTTGTGTAAAGTGACAATGTTTCAATTGACTATCGAAAAATATGAACATTTATCTATACATGATGAAGCATATAGAAAACCTCAAGAAGAATGAATCTAATTGTGAAAACATAAAAATGATAGAATCAGAATTTTATGCAGTGAAAGAAGAATATGTGGTGTCAATGATGAGTTAATTTCCATGCAAAGTGATGAAAATGAATGAAAGACGCAGTGTAAAATTCTCAATGCTAAACTGAAAACTTTAAATACGTTAATTGGAGATACAATGAACTGGGTTTGGAAAACACTTCAAACTAAAAGTCTCCCCAAGCTGCCTCCCAATACAGCAAATAAAAAATCTTTAGATCAGTACAATGAGTACAGATTTACTGACAATGCCACTCCTGCCGACAGTATTTCTCAAGTTTCTGTAAAAACAAAAAGTCGAGTAAGTTCAGCAGGTACCTCCATTAGTACGCTCAGGGTGCAGAAGGTAGAACACGCAATACTGCTCGCCCGTGCTGAAACCTTAAAAGACAGCAGGCCCCAGAATTTGAAGAAGCACAGCTAAAGGCACAGCTAAAAGCTAAAAGAGAACAGTTGGCTCTAGAGGCAGCAATCGCAGAATCCCATGCAAAATTGAGAGCTCTTAAATGACACAGTGGCATTCCAAATAACACAAATCCTTATGAAGCTTCCTGAGTAATCCAAATTCTTACAAGGCTCCTGAGAAACCAACAGCGCCGAGTAATCCAAATCCTTGTGATGTTCTTAAAAAACCAGATGAGAGGAATGAAGAGCCATATGGTGCAAGCAAGCAGTAGTTGTTCGTATACTAATGAAAGTAAATATGAACCTCGACATAAAAATGAACTTCCCCAAGATCAGAGTTCACATTATGAACAGCAAAATAAAGCACATGTACCATACAGAAAAATCCCAGTGTTTGAAGGTGATCCAGTGGGCTATGCAAGCTTTATTAGAGCACTTGACCATGCAGTGGGAGAGGTGATAGAGAACCCACGAAACAAATTAGACTTCTTAGTCCAATTTACCAAAAGCTCACTGCATGAAATTGTTAAAGGCTGTATATACCTGCCACTGGAGGAAGGCTATAAAAAGCCCAGGAAGCAGATTCAGATCTATTGTGGAAACCAGTTACAGAGAGCCGATTCATACCTAAACAAAGCAATGAACGGCCACAAGTAAAGCTGGTCGATGGAGCAGCTCTGAGTGATTACGCAACTTTTCTTTCCAGCAGTATAAGCGTTATTTCCAATATGAAGAACAGATATACATTTGATAGCAGCATGAACATCTGTACTATACTCTCAAAGCTTCTCTACATACTGAGAGGACAATGGAAAAATATAGCTTGCAATATTGAGGAAAAAGAAAACAGAGGCACATGACTCGATAATGTAGTTGACTTTCTGAAATGACAGGCTACAATATCCTTGCATCCAATGCATGGGAGAGCCTATCAAAGCCATATTTGCAAGAAGGATAAGCAAAACACTGAAAAGTGTCCCAAGATGAAGCAGTTTTGCTACCGTTGCTGCTGAAAAGGGGACTGAAGACACCTCGGACAAAAAGGCAGAGATGGCAATTTGTGCATTCAATAAGCTCTGTCCATTTTGTAATGAAAGTCACACTCTTGTTGAATAGAGTAAGTAAAAATTTAAGTAGGATTGATGTTTCTAAAGGCTTATGCTTTAACTGTCTTAAACAAGGACATTATAGTAAAGACTGCATAGAAAAAAATGAAATGTCAAATATGTTCTCAGTCTCCAATGTGAGAAGATATTGCAAGATGGTCATCTGATGTGCATCTACCACAGATAAAAGCAACAGTGGGCTTGTTGATAGCTACAAATGTTTCTAAAGCCAAGGAGCCATGACGAGTCATACATCGAAGAGGTGAGAGTCCTTATTATGTGAAGACAGCTCTCAGATGGATTGTCAATGGTTTACTAAAAGGAACAGATAACGAAAGACTGCAAACATATACAGTCAATTGTGTTTTAATAATGGAAATAGAACAAATGTTAAGTGGACGTTAAGTGTGTCCAGCAATGGAAACAATGAACGGATGATTTGCAGCTACTTGTGGATTACAATGTAAGCAGGTGACTTAAACCCACAGGGTTTGGACACATAAAGTCTGGGCAAATGCATCATTTTGGAGACACTTCTGTTGTGATGTGATATTTTGCATACAAGTTGATAAAAATTTTGTATGTCTTTATTTGTAACTTGGGCAAAACTGAGTCAGGAAAGTGAACTTTACGACAGAGTTGAGGGAAGTGCCTGGAACAAGTTTGGTAAATGTCTCTCTGAAGTCTCTCAACCGCCATAGGAAAGCCAGGCTGCCTAACTGCCAAGCTTTACCTTAACATATGGTTTTTGAGGATGGCAGGTGTGAAGGTGTTCTATCCCCCCATTGGTCTGAAGTATGGCTGTTTGGGACTGGCTTGTATCAGAAGCCTTTAAGTACTATAATGCCCTATTGGCTGTAGGCGTTGGCCAGAGAATCTATAAATTTGCTCACTCCCTCACTCTCTCTGTCTTACCAAACTGCTGAAAGACCATCTCACACACCATGAACTGACAAGGACAACACAATGAAGAGCACAGCTCGGAAGCCATATTGAGACAGGCAATGCAGCCTGTTCTGAAGAAAGCTGACCACAAATGATGCCTTAACTAGAGACATTTTAAGTAACTAAAAAGTCTGTGTGCCGCCTGAAACTACACATCACCATTTATCCGGTTGTATGGTTGCCATTATTCAAATGTACTTTGCATATTGTTATTATTTATGAATATTATCAATAATACATTGTTTACATTGTAACTTAACTCCTGCTTGTCTTTTACTACACCTAATTGCCTGAGGTTATAGATGTAGAAGGGAAGGTGGGGAGAGGTTATATGGTACAATACCTTATAAACAGTGGTAAGTCTGGGAGATTTGAGGCATTCTGACAAAGGCTACTTATTAATACTACAAAAGGGGAAAGCACACTCTACCAAGACAAAACAACTTCCATATATGAAACTGCACCTTGCATCTCTTAGGTAATGGAGTCGAGTCACCAAGACAATGCCAGATGCCAAAGGCGCAGTCAGAAGAGTTTGTGTGCAGACTTAAACCAGCACAGTGGACAGAACCATAGCCAAGCTTTGTCTGCTCCAAGAAACAGAAATTAATTGAAATGATTAATCTTAAATGTTGTGTCCTTAAAATGAGTTTGTGCTTTTACACTTAAGTTTGACGTTGACATTTAAGCTTTAAGTTTTCATATAAATATTCTTGAATAAGTTAAGGCTCTTACCTAATTGATTTTGCTTTTAGCACAAACAATTGGGTTTTGACCTTCTTGTTCTCACAACTACTATTGGGCTTCAGTTTTGTTTCACTTTACTGTATATATTTTTTGTTTTGTTTTGCTTTTTTATACGCACCTCTTGGTTTTTGCTCAAAAGTTTATCTGCCAGTTCACTGACAGTACAGGTGGGGTTTGTTAAGTTTTGGGTTTTTTTCCTGCTTTCTTTTTTAACTTTATGAATTTTTTGTATGCCATGTTATTTTCTTGAAATAAAATAAATAAAAAATTTAAAAAAAATTTAAATATGGAAACCCAACACACATTTTAAACCCAGTCTCCTGAAGATGTAAGACAGCAGTACTTACCATATGCATTCTATACATTTCTGTGCTTGTGCTGTCCAGAACAGGTCTTTCTGCAGTAACTATCCTGAAACTCTCCATTGTGTTGTTTTCTGTGCAGCGGCATGTCCTGTTTACATTCTACACAATGAACTTCCTGTATAATTCCTGCCCTTGCCATCTACACAAGTTTTCAAATGACTCCTCTATCATATGTTAAATTGATAACGGAGATGAGTCAGAGGACAGATGACTGGTAGAGGACATTGCCTTGTAGTGCAGGGAGAACAAACTTCAGATAGATCAACATCAGCAAGACCAAATAGTTGATGGGGGACTACCAGCATGTTAAGGATACCCTTTGACCATTTATGATCAAGGGGTGGAAGTGGTGCACAGCTACAAGTACTTGGGGGTCCATATGAACTGCAAACTGGACCTGTCTGACAGTATTGTGGTACTGTAAAAGCAGGGCCAGAGTAGGCTGTACTTCCTGGAGACTCAGGTCTTTTGATGTGCGCAGCAGGGGTCTCCTGGGGAAGCAAACTGAGTTCAGGTGATGCAAAACGCCTGCATTAATTATCAGTAAAGCCGGCTCCATGACAGTACTGACACTGGACACTCTGGTGGCTTTTGTGGAAAAGAGGATGATGGCAAATGTGGATTCCATCAGGATCATCTGCTCATGTCCTCCAGGGAACGATTTCTTGGATTACTTTTAGTCACAGGTTCATACCTTCATGGTGTAACAAGAAACAACTCTGGGAATCTCTTCTGCCTTTAGGCACTTCAGTGTTTCTTCCTTTACTCTAGGCAGCAGCCATAAGAAAATAGTACAAACTTTATTTTACTACAATTATTTTTCAACATATTCATTGTATTATATTTTTACTTGTGTCTTATATTGCACTTTGACTCGATATCTGTGTATGTTATTTTTTTTTGGTTTGCTGCTATGCATTTGAATTTCCCCTTAGGGTTTAATAAAGTATATCTGATCTAATGAAATCTACATCCAATCTGTGAACGATGTCACGATGAGTCCACGTTTTGGGAATGTTCTGCTAGAATCCTAATCCATCCAGTGTAACATAATGGGAGAGCGATGTAATGTATTTTCTCAAATTGGAAAAAGTCTACTGTTCGGTCACTACACTGTGTACATTCATCTATATGCAAATACGTTTTCTTTTACACATGTGCAAAGTCTGGTGCAAAACTGGATGGATGATTTAAATAACGTTTACGTGTAACTTCAGGAAAGAGCTATATTGTGTGGAGGATATTAATTCGATCATTTTCCAAACCTGCTTATTCCATCAGTAAGCTAGTGTAGCCGATCTCAGCAGCATTGCAAGGATTTGAACGTGGAAGAGTTGCCAGCCTACCGCTGAAACTCATAGGCACGAAAAGGTTTGAATAGCTAATTGATATATTCTGCTACATTTTAAGAGGTGTCAAGTAACTGGTGTGTCCACTCAGACGTGGTGATAACAGGTTTCTTTAATTCCACACAAGGTACTCACGCGCCTGTAACTTCAAACAATACTTCATGATCGACAGTACAAAAACACGTTTTTTAACTCCTTTTCCGGCAGAATCCACAGAATGCGATTTGTCTGTAGCTAGCCAAATTAGCATGATGTATATGAAAATAGATGTCAGCTATGATCCTAACATGCTGTGCAGCATTTCAGCGAGGACCTTCATCTTGCTGCTTGCCGCTGTGCCATCCCTCTCCGAGGAATGCAGTAGGCGGGAAGTTGTTTTGAAGGCGTGGCCAGAAGGTCACGTGGGCGACTCAGTCTTCGTGAATGGTGGAGTGTGTCGCACTGACTGCTGTAGGGCTTCTGTGGCACAGAATAGTGACGGGGAAAATGTTGAAAACTTGTACCTGGAGTTGAGTAAAGTGTGCAAGGGAAGAGACATGGGCTGGATTTTACACAATATAGGGCCTTTCTTGTGGTTTGGGCTGGCGCTGATCCCCGTCGGACGGCTAGCGTTAGCAGGTAAGATTCACTAAACTTTGTGCTCCGTGTCCTCTTATGTGGCTGAACGTTTGTCCCCTTCAGGAGCCGACGTCTGAATAATTAAGTCCGGGCAGCTGTTCGTGTGCATTTCATTTTGACGACTTCGTCGGTCCACTAATTTCGAGAAATCAAAAATAAACAGGGTTTTGCTTATTTATCAGGATAATGGCAGCGCATTAACGGTGTAAAAATGAAGGAAAACGCGAACTACCTTTGTAGGTGCTGGTTGGAAGTCTGCGTTGCTTTAGTTAAAACAACATGTACCTGGAAAACTACATTTGAAGTGATGTTTTGTTTTAAAGGGCAATTCCAACCTATTGAATTACTTACTCGTGTACGATCTGGGCAAGTTGCGTAAAACAGGAGACGAAGAAGTGGGCACTTAAAGTTGCAGGTTCAACAAGTCACAGAATCTGACTGTGGTCTGATTGCAAGACTAGGTGACACTTAAGGTGCAGACTGGGACAAAGTACGAACCGGGTTTTGATGAAAAGTGCATTTGGAAGCACTGTGCTGTAACTAAAGCGAAATGTGCGCATCCTTATGGCATGTGAAAAGCGGCGAGGTTTAAAGCAATCCATACAAATAATTTCGCAGGCTTTGATCAGCTAAAACATTTAAAGCAGAACGCTGAAACGTGAACGAAGTTCGTTATCCAGACATGAAGTAATTAATCGATCAGTTGTGTTGAACTCATTGTGATGTTCGTCGGTTTGCGTTTTATCATCGATTTGCCCGACCATCAGCAGCAATTAGAGCTGAAAAAATCTGGTAACTCAATTTTATGAAAGTCAAGCGAGCAGCTGACGGTTTAACGCTTTCCTTTTAACTAATGGATCCTGCCTGGCTATAGTCTGTAAAGTTTTTAATTGAACCCGGCCGACATATTGTAACTTGTTTCACGAAGTTCATTTACTGTATATGTATGCCGTGAAATAACGTCAAGAAATTGCAGATTCCTAATGGCTGTCGATGATTTGCTCCTTTTTGTGGTTTACAGTTGTTTATCCTATGCCTTGTAATCAGAAGAGACATATCTTGGATCAGTTTAGGCAACCCGGACCTGCTTTTGAAAGGCTTCAGTGGCAACGGACTTTGTTTTAACCTGTTTAGCGAAGCTGAATTATTCCCACATTATAAATTAATCAGTTCCTTAATTATATGGTATTTCTTATTCACTGGGACTGTTATTCCTGTATTTTGTAACTTGTGCGTATTTCCACGTTATGTTTACTGCTTAATTTTGTCTTTCCCATTTGAGTTATAACAGTTGTTTTTTTCATGTTTGAGTCGTGATGTAAAGGCACAGGTGTTAATCTCTCGGCTCATTCTCAGCCTCGCTTGAATACATTCAGGGCTCCAAGGGCTCGGGTCCACACTGACAATGCTGGGCGCAAGCCAAGAAAGAGCCCTGGGTGGGATGCTGATCAATCACAGACAGGTGTTACTGCTACAGTATCAGTGACTACAGGTCATTTTCAAGTTCCCTCGCCATTTCAATGCAGTTTTCACATTTCTTTCCAGACCTAATTGTATTTTGTCTCTGAGCATTCTGGATTTTCTCTCACATCTCAAAGCTTGTGAGCTCCAAACCACATACACCGTTTGTCTGTCCAGGTTTTCCCATCTTATGCCCCACACCATGTGGTTATGAAGTTGGCTGCAGGTTTTCATGTGCTTTAAACTGGACTCTCTCCTTAATTGTGTCAGTGGTCATTTCCTTGTTTCTGTGTTTTTTGTATGATATCAAACTTACAAACTGGACATGATATATTTTTCTGAATTTAGCAAGAATTTATGTGTGATGGGCACAAATGCTTTCTTTTTGCTTTTTAATACTTTGTTCTTTTTTAATGTCCTGGATATATAAGAGATTATTTACTAATTCTCATACAAGTGGTTCACACTAAAACAGCTGCCCATTACCATTCAGTGTAATTTTTCCTGGTGTCTATTCTGCTGGTCACTAATTATCATTATTAGGAGGATACATTCAAGAGGGCAAACTGAATGAATGAAAAATGAGTTAAGCATTTCTTGTCACAAATATTTCCTAATCTTTATATATAAAAGCCAAATACAACTGACTCACTCATCATGAAATCTCCCGAACCACGAGAACTTGGGACTTGAAATTTGGAATGTAGGTTACCCTTGGACCATAAGTGCTCGCTAAGAAACGGTTTTAAACATTTTGTGGTCCAAGTGTGAAATTTCTTACAGTTTATTAGACACATTTGTATGTCTGTCTGCTTTTCATGAGAAAACTACTTACCGGATTCTATAATTTGCTTGAACATTCCGTTGATTTTGTGACTTTCTCATCGCTCTAAGTATCATAGTTCACTTGCGGTACCAATTTATTAGCGTAAATCCGAGAGAGACTCATTGGGCTGTGGGGCCCTCTTCACTCACGCGTCTGCCTCGGTGCGTAACCTTAACTCTGCTTAGCTAGCGAATGAAAGAACCACTTAATGGATTTAGATCTTTTTTTTCCTATAATTTGCTTGAACATTCCGGCTGATTTTGCGACTTCTCTCATTGCACTAAGAATCATAGTTCGCTTGCAGGTGCGATATATTCGTGCTAATCCGAGACAGAGGCTGCGGGCCGAGGGGAGGGTGAGAGTGCAGGGCCCTCCTCACTGTCCTGTTTCACTAATGCGTGGGCGAAGCAGCGGGGTATGGCTAGTTTCTTATAAATGTAACTCTCATACTACTATGTTTTTCTGGATGTTAATAATAAAAGATGGAAAAAAGGTCAGCTAATTAAATAAGTGTGATCAATTAGGAGTAAAAGTGACTCACTGACTGGGAAACTGGCTGGGGCACAAGGATCTAACCTGATAACCACTGCCCTACATTGTCTGAAGTACTTTTTCCATGGATGTTTATCACAAACACATGAAATTAAAAATCTTTCTCGGCCATCTCTAAAAACTACAATATAATTTCTTTGTGGAGTATTCCTTTAACATACTTTTCCAAAATTGCTAGAATACTCTGATTACTTTGAAAGAAGTGATGACTCTTGTGTATATCACAGAAAAACATGTAAAATAGCAGTGATATCAGTACAAGGAAAGAATACAAAAGATCCTGAATCAAAGTATTTAAACAAAAGGGAAAGCACTCAGCAGCTCCTGGACACTTACAGTCAGTCAGAGAGCCTGCTATCACATCTGGAAGGAAGAACGAGAGAAATTGTAAGAGCACACACAGTTCAGTTTTAGATGAAGCAATTTAAAATCTTCATGTTATTTTCTTTTTTAATAACCTGAAGAGCAAACAACATATCCTTCTGCGCACCACCGGCCGATCACGGCACCGATTAAGCAGAAAAAGCAACACAGCTTACATGCTACACCATCAATGCTTATAATGGCTAAAGCAGCAAGTGCTCACTGACATCAACAACTATTATATATGATACATATTGATTATTGTAATCACCGTATTTTGCCCTGAATCCAAGATAGTTCTTAACACTCCTTTTCTTTGTGTGCCCATTCTATACACTCCAGTATTTCCGTCTCGTTACAGTATGCTTTCTCATTGTCTACTTTGTTTGCTTGTTGCGTGACTATAATCTCACTTTTATTCCATGTCTGTGTTATATCAGACGGCAGTGTGTGAACGGATTGTATTTATAATTTTCATAGTACATGTCAGGAGAGTGCTCAAAAGTTGGTGGAGCAGCAAGAAAGGGTTCCATAGCTTGTTTTAGGTGGGAGTAACAGCGGTTGCTATGTAATACTTGGTTTGATTAAGTTATACCAATTTGATTTATTGCTTGTCAAATTGCATGGTTATGCTTTATTGTAGTCTTGTTTTCACTGTAACACACATTGTGATTATTGCAGGGTCTGTGGAAAAGTGTTAAACAATATTTCATTTTCTAAATGGTATAAAATATTTTATTCACATTTGAATCATACTTTTTAAGTAGGATCTTGTTTAAAGGACTTCTGTTTTATTTTGTGGAGTTTATCTGGAACTTAAAACATTAGATAGTTTCAAGAGAGAGTGATGGCTGTGCCTATGATTTAGGCGCTCACTCTAGAGAGACTCACATGGCTGATGTGACTTACATTTGTCTTTGGTCTTTGCCTTGCTTCACACTACCTATACACCTAGGCCTACTTTAGCCACAATTTTCTGTTATTTAATTTGGCTCCTAACACTGACTTGGTGCTTAGTTATTGAGTTGCATTGTTTTATTACCTAGTCTTGACTTTTTTTATAACAATTTTTATTACTAACCCTACCCCTTGTTAATGCTTTATAACTGATGCTAGAGTTTGCTTCTTATTACTGCCAAGTTGATAATTGGTTGATGGCATTCATTTTGATTTGTAAATACGAGGTCAAAAAACACCTAGACATGCCTTTTTGCAGTGTATTGCAGATTTGGGCTGTTAGGGGCTCCAGAGTGGTCCTACCAATATTTTGAACTGCAGGCCTCATTTGCCTGATTAAACGTTGCCTGAAAGTTGTGACTTCACTAATGCACAGCATTTCTCCCCAGCGGCATACTCTTAGAGTTTGTTACAAAGCTGCAACCGTCACTTTCCTTTGTGTCAAAAATATTTGAAGGGGGATCCACGGCTCCTATGCTGACTCCCTGTGCATTGTGGCATCAATAACAACTTGCCATTTTTACTCACAGTGAGTCCATCATTGTCTTTTAAAAAATGTTGAAGGGGATCTAACCTTTTTCTAACCAAGATAAAAGAAAAGCTTACAAAAATTATGTTTGATTTATTGATTTGCTCCATTTGGGAGTAATCAAATTTATTTCTAAAACTGCCTGCAATGATCAGTTTGCCGTTGCCTACTCCATGATTATAGATAGATAGATAGATAGATACTTTATTAATCCCAGGGGGAAATTCACAAATGTTTATTCACTTATGTTTGTTTACCCTGCCTTGTTTGCAGGGCCATTTCCTTAGGTGAAGACCTTGTGACACAAATTAAAATCCACATTTAAATTGTTACCCTGTGCTAGTTGTATTATTTGTGATCCCCAACATTGCCTCACCTTCAGAGACATGATATCAATGAGAGTAGGACAAAATATGAACCTGTACACCAAGACGCAAGTCAAATTATAAGACCCAAGGATTCAGCTAACTTAAAGGATATTTTTTTCAGAATTATTGTATACTTTAATTTGGTACTGGAAATTGTGTTCTTAAGTGAATTATTGTTTTACACATTTAAAAAAAATATCATGCCTGTTCTTGTGGTTTAAAATGTGCTCTATGAGGCATCAGTCCAAATGTAAAAAAACAAAATATTTACAGCTTACCAAATTTGTCAATGTTTAGGCCAAGAATTTTTTTGAGCATTGATGTCTTAAGATTCTACTCATATAGTAAAACAGAATATGCATGTTATTTTTTGGGAAAAATACATTTTTGTGAGATGCTGAGTCATTTCAAAAGAAGACCAGCTATACTCTTCACTACATTGAGTGTGTTTACATGAAGACCTCAATTATTCACAGGAACCCGGCTTCATAAATGTCATGTTATAGCCTTATTCCTGTTATGGAAACCAGGATATTGGTCTCTGTGAAAGCTGGGTTAAGACGTGTAGAGTCCTGCACGAGTAAGCCAGTTTTTTGGCCATGTGAACCCGTAACTGTGTTACACTTAAGGATGTCATAGTTTGCATAGGTCTGTTGCTTTCTGTTCGCCTGTCAGCACACGCATCCAGAAGCCACAGTAGAAAACAGTGGAAACGTCCACAAAGACAAATTTCCTGAGGCAAATGTTTGAGGGATTGCATTTTACCTTTTCCTGGTTGGAATAATCTGTCACAACATTTCAGAAAATGTTAAATTTATGTTGATGAGCTAAGCGTACAGTGCTGAGCTCAGTAGCACAATCTCGGAAGCAGTGATGTGGGTAGTGCACTAAAAGTAGCACGTGTTACATAGTCTGATTACTTTTTAAAGTAACAAGTAACCTAACGCAATACTTATTTTACTGAAGTAAAAATACATGTGTTATTATTATTCCAGCAGCACTGGGTACAAGGGGAGAAGCAAAAGTACCGATACACCACTCCTTTGCAGGGCTCAATTGTACAGCCATAAAGAAAAGATCTGGTAACAGAAACCTATAAGTAAAGTGTCAGTTTAGTTTTAATCCAGCTATTTGCAATAGATAGTGTATGTTGAAACTGTGTGATCAGGTGGTGAAGAAGCTAGTGCTCATAATCACAAAACTCCTGGGGCTCAGTTAGCAAATGTAAAAAGGGGATGGCTGTTATTTACTTCACAGCACATGAAGAACCAAAAGTATTTGTAAAAAGCAAGAAAATTATCACGTTTTGTGTCTCTGGTCAGTTAAATGAAATGGGGGCATAGGATTTAATGACAAGTGCTGGCCAGTCAAATGTGCAGTTTTTCATGCAAAACAATAAAAAGTATTGCAAATGCAACTGTTTATAATGCATTACATTTTATAATAAGTAACTATATAACATACTGTATGTACTTTCTTTATTTTTTGTAAGTAATGAGTAATGTAACTAAAGTTACTTTTAAAAATAACATTTCCCACACTCATCGGGAGACACCAACTCCATGATTGTTTTCAGACGCATGGCAGCCGTTGATGATGTTTTGTCTTTTTTATTTAGCAAATTTTTATGACATTGGATTGTTTTCCCCAAAGGAGAACTGTGAGTGGACTTGCACATTTTTTCAGGGATTTTTAAGAAACCCTGTTTCTGTCCTAACCGAGTTACTCACCTGATCCTGTGTTTTTGTGTGCATGTCAGCACACTCATTGCCTGTCTCCCTTTCACACCACGGTGCCTCGTTTCCTGTTGGTAGTTTAGTAAACTTTTTTTTTTTCAGTATTTATATTAATAAGCTGTCATTTTATATCAGCGACATGTCTGACTATAAAGAAGTAGAAAGGCAATGCTACACTAAATAGGGAGTTTAAGGCATGTGCATGGTGTCTTCCTGTTTCGCTTCATTATTTCTATGAAAATCCAGAACACAATGGTAGCTGTGATCAGACAAGGGAACGGTAATCTCCTTACCTCAGGAAAAATAGTGCCAAGAATCTGTGATGAACGGCGTATTTACTGTTTCTTTTTTCTGTCAGAAGCAAATCTCAGAAATGTGGAAGGCTTGTTTTCTGAGCTAAGAATCTTTGTCGCTTGAAAGTGAATATATTACAGTAGGTTTTCAAGTTATAATTTTACTTAGGCACGATATTGAAAATTTACAAGAAATCCTTTATTTAAGAACATAATTTCCCCTGTCAAATGAATAAATACAATAACTGTGACAAAATAGGTTTGATGTGAAAAAAGCCAAACATACCTTTTTAAGGTAATTTCTTTAAAATAATTTTCTAATGAAAGAAAAATTTGGAAACAGGAAAATTAAGATATGGTTATTTCTTTTTTCCTTATTCTACAGAGATGTGGATGTGGTGCAGAGGGCCCACACAGATTTTATTGTTATTTTAAAAGATAAAAATGAATGGTTGGGATTACATGTTTCCATAGCAAAGCAGTATGTACTTTTGGCTTATTTGGACATTTGTGAGCCGTTTAGACTTACATTTAAATTGTTCAGTTGACTTCACAATTTTTTTTCAGTAAATTGATTTCAAGGGCTGATAAGATTTGTTCCTTCAACATCAAATTAACTGGTGATTTCACCAGGTTGTCATATTAATGCCAGTAAGATCAGACTGGTTTGTAGTACATGACGGAGAGTTCATAGGTAAACTGACTTCTCTCCTAATGTTGTCCCCTGCAGATCACTAGAGCTAGTGTTTTTAATCCCTTCATGCCTCCATGTTGGCTAAACGTTCAGATGCGGCTAATACTCTGTTAATCATATAGGGATCTGAGAACATTCACGGTGAGGAATATTGTCCATCAAGCTAAACCTGTATGTGTAAGACACTCTTTTTTTACTCACCCATGCTATCCCAGAAATTCACCGATGACTTACAAGGTTGAGGGCATGTGTGAAGAAAACAGTTTAAAATCCCAGGAAATCCAAGTGAGCAATATTACAGGACAAGACCTAGTGTGTAACTAGAGATTTTCCAGGTTTGACACGTGTGGGAACAAAGCCAGAAAATTACAAGGTAAAGTGCAAAATGTCAGTGTATCCTCACTTATGATGCACTGGTGTTTATGCCAGTGAATCAGTGATAAGAGACTTGTAGGATGACAAATGTATGCTTAGCCTTATCATTTTGAGAAGGTTTATTTTCAAAAGTTAGGTATGTAAGGAATGTCTGGAAATGGGGCGCATTTTAAAATAAAGGAGCTACTTGCCATGTAAACTAGCAGGAGATTGTTTGAGTGGTTACAACCAGGTGGGACTATTTATGGTTTGCTTCGTAGATGCTTTTGTCACCATTAAATTGACTGACGTGTTCTGGTGGCTCTGAGGTATTGATGAAATTGAAGCCGGGTGTACAAGTAAACTCGAAGCTTTGGGCTGATGTCTGCAACTGTAAAACGTCAGTAGCATATGTCTTTATATCCATGCTGGTTTGCATTGGGCACTGCTATTTTCCATTTTTCTTGTCTGGTATTATTTACAGTCTTAATTACATCTTTGTCATCTTAGTACATTTATAAATACATGGAACAACAGCGGCAATTGACAACTACTACTGTTTCTCTTTTAGCCCAAAGAAAACAAGAACTTCAGTTAGCAGACTCTGATAATATGCACATTTTCAGGATCTTTATGCATGTGCAAACACACACCAAGTGAGGAAATCAGAAGCTTGGCTAGTTTGTGAAAGTGTGAACGAGTGAATCCTAGTAGACTCTTGCAAGTTCTCAGATTATCCTTAACTAAGGGTATCTCTAGCTAAGAATTCATGACTTGCTGCTCATTTTGAGCTGGTGTTACTCTGTCACACAGGACATCAGTCTGAGCACTGACAAAAATTAAGTGTATTTTGAAATCCTCAATAATGTCTTTTGCCCCAAGCCATTCAAGGCCAGGTTGTTATTGCTGCTTATTTACTTTTAGGGAATAACAATTTTAAAGTAAAATAAAAAAAAAAACCTATTTGGCAGGCAATCTCGGAAAGCACAGAAATTTTTAGCCTCTAATAGATTGGTGTCTAACACAGGGGCAGAATTTCATAAATTAATTCCATGGTGTATTTTCAGTTGTAGGACTAATTTTGAGCCGAGTGATATAGTTGATCTTAACTTAATATGATGACAATGACATTCGTTTCCATTTCAAAATGCAAATGCATGACCAATTATGAGTTTGACTACTTCAAAAAATCTGTTATAAGCTGTAGTATTTTAAAGTGTTAATAACAACCCATGGTATGTTATGACAGGTGACAAAAGCATCTGTGTTGCCATATTCTGTTTACGATGTGCTAAGATTTCAGGAAGTACAAGTTTACTGACTGCCCACTAGCATTTGTGTGCTGCTTACTTGTGAAAATTATTAAACCATTTGTAGTCCAGTCAGCAGCTACTTTTGGCCATAAACGTGCAATGTGAGGACTGCTGCAGGCAACTGTTCACCACTTATGTTATTTGTAATGCATTTAGTGAGAAGTCAAAATGACACCTTTTATTAGCTAATATGCAAGCTTTCGAGGCAACTCAGGCCCCTTCTTCAGGCAAGATGCAATACAGAAACTGGAGTTCCCTGTGTTTATATAGACACCAGGACAAGTAACAACATTGGTAAATCTTTAAGTGAAACATCTTAAATGTAAAAAATGAATAGACCTCTAAAGTATAGGTAAGATCTCCATTTAATTACATTTGCACAACAAGAAGAGTGTTTAATATATTATGTAAGGAATCCGATGTATGTTTGTGTGACTGGAACAAATGAGGACCCTCAACTGGAGTCTAAGTTTGATTTTTAACCAGGGCGTCACAGACTTACTAGGAGAATGAACAGCTGCAGCAATGCAGTGTAGACTGTTTGAAGAAAATCCAAAGCAATTTATGGATTCTCATGTAACTATTTCTAGGTGGTATTGAGCACAAAGCCAGTCACTTACATGTGGGCACAGGGCCTGGCACATGGAATGAGATGATCACCTTGGGCACCACTTTGATCAGGGTAGGCATTTTCATACAAGAGCAATTTGATTTTTTATATTCCAAAATAATAATACAAAAAATGAGAGTTAAGCATAAGAGTAACATACATATCAAGTGCCTAATTTATATACTGCCTTTAGAAACTGTAAGAAATATTTTCATTTTGAAAGTTTCAAATATCTCAGAACTGCAATTCACGCTGCCAGTGTCGGAGCATAACTGATATTGGCTTTCATTTTCCTGATTTTGCACATATTGTATTATGTATATATTGATTGTCATTTTGAAAAATGTTAACTTCTTGAATGTTATTAATGTGTCAGTTACAGGCACAACGTCTAAAACGTGTGTTTAGTGAGAAAGGACAGGTGCCTATTAGTTTGTAGGACAGTTTGAAATTGCCGATATAGTTAGAAAAGCAAGGGGGATGTGTGAAACAGCTAAGTTTTATTTCACATTCAATTTTAAAATTTGCAAAATTACATAAAAATATGTATTTACATAAAACAGATGTGGTGAATTCATATATTTGTATTGTTTTAATGACTGATTTGTGTATTTTATTGATTTAAAGCTAATCTTTTTTATTTTTTTCCAAATGTAATTATTTCTTTATTATTTTGCTCATTGTTCTAAGGATAAACTATATCCTGGCAGTATTTTATGAAGCCTGTGCCGGAATATGTATTGAATGTGGATTAAGTGTATCAACTGTTGCCTAGAAATGATATACAGTTTGGCTCACATGGCACTATTAACATGCTGCCTCGGTGCGGACACATCGATAAACATCCTGCCAGCCCCACTGCACACCAGGAACAAATGATGAGAAAATGAGAACATTGCCACAAGCCAGTTTGAATTGTTTCACCCATCAACTTTTACCTTTAAAAGCCAATCACCCTTACATTTTATGATCCTTCCTCTTCCTGTCTCGGTGGGTGAGATGACAGACCACCATAGGACACTTTTATGCACATACTCACGACCTGCTCATGCAAGACCAGTTAAAAGTTAACTTAATCTGTGGGTGTGAAATCACAGCAGAAAACCCAAAGAAAAGCAACACATGCATTGAAGAAAAAATACAAATGATGACCAGGCTGGGAATAGAATTTGGGTCTTTTAAGGGTATGTGACACTGAAGCACACTGCATTAAAACCTTATAAATGTGGACACTGTGAAGAGAAGACACAAAAAAATGTAAAAGAGAATTGGGGATCCACCAAAGAATCCCTGTTTAATTGCCAACATAGAAATCAAAATAAACAATAAAAAATAAGTTGTAGTGCCTCAGGCTAGACAAAGGTATTACAGCTAGCACACGACAGTCCAAAAACACAGACACCATGATGATTGGGGACTGGAAGAGAACAGAGCAGGAGGCAGGTCAGAGGTGGGCTTCAGAAATTCACTTCCAGATCAGTGGTTTCCTGGCTGAAGACCAAAGGACAGGCCATGTGAGCTGTGGTGCACCCTTGCAATCTTTACCTTGTATTCCCTGTAAATCAGTCTGCATAAAAAAACATGCAGAGTCATAGATAGTCAAGAAATGAAAAATCTTAACTTCCTGGCCCTCTAGTAGCTGTGAGACAGAAAGAATGGCTTTAAGCTTTCACTCACAAACTATATTTATTTGTTTCAAAACAAATGACAACAAGTACAAAATGATAGAACTGTTTAATCTGGGCAGGTTCCTGCAGTCCCATTTACAACAGCAAGACACTGGTGAACATCCCAGGTGGCTCCTTTTCTTCATTGTAGATTATGTCTTCTCCATCAAAATAAAGACTTTTTCTGAAGAAGAGACAAGACTCTCAAGAAAGTAACAGTTTTCTGAAAGACAGCAGCTGCTCTTTCCCTTCTTGCCCAATGAGCACTTAAAACAAGACACTGCTATTGCAGCCCCCTTGAATGTATTATATGCATATTGATTTTATTAAATCACCCTGTGTGAAGGCCTCACCCAAATAAAGACCAATAATAATATTCAAAGAATCCATATTACTAACCAAGAATGGTAAACCGGAAGGCATGGACGCAGGTACACGGCAATGGGACCATGAGACATAGTGCGCAGGCGCCGAAAGCACGCATCTCATAAACCGCAAGCGCGAAAACGAAGGAGTCATGGCCCAAAAACGAAAGAGCTCAACTAACGTGAATGAGAAATGAAGCCACAACGCGCCCATCGCTAACGACTAACGACACAGCCACACAAAAAAGCGGATTCTGCGCTGCACCCCAGAGTCAAACGGAAGAGGCTACGGAGGCCCCATAGGTACACAAAGATAGTACGGAAGGCGCGTGAAAGTACGAAAGGCGCATGCGCCTACAACGCGCTTCTGAACTAAACGGCCACACTACACAGCATGGTCCACGCACTTCTAACACACCTACGGAGGCCCCACAGGTCCACAAAGATAGTACGGAAGGCGCGTGAAAGTAACCGAGAATGGTAAACCACGAGCCTGCCTGGATAGAATCAATGAACGCAGGCGCCTACAACGAACTCTCCGTATTAAACGTACAGCATCCTCACACGTCCAAACCATATAGCATATGTAAATCACATTACAGTGATGCATCATTAACAGTACAACCACAGAAAATGCTCAGTATTAACAGTATAACAGTAAGTGCAATTATCCATATTACTAACGGTGAACAACGGATAACTAATGGAGTCACAGTCACGGCTCCAAAACGGTCCAGCTTGACTAACGGAGCTACAAACACGAGCCCGCATGGATAAAGAAATTAAACGTAGGCGCCTACAAAGCGCGTCTGAAACCGCGGAAGCAAAACTGTCTCGGCTCCAAAACCAAACAGCTCGACTAACGGAGCTACAAAAACGCGCCAGCATGGACAAATACAATGAACATAGGCGCCTACAACGCGCATCTGAAACTGCGGATGCAAAGCAGGCACAGGTTCAAAACGAAAGACCACAACTGACGGAGATACAAAAATGAGCCCGCCTGCTCTGAGTAATAATTTCTCTTTCTTTGTGCTAATGTGATGTTTACTTTCTTTTTTTTTTTTGGGCACTTTAGTTTTTTTCTGCTTTCCTATTCTGTATCTCGCTGTGCATGTGTTTCATGCCTGTGTTTTTTTTTTGAGTCTTTTGAATTCCAGTTTTCATTATCTCTAACCTGACAAAGTCATTAAACACATGTCTCGGTGACCTCGTTTAAAAGATTCAGCATATTGGGACTCCAAATATTCCAAATATTGTTTTTACATAAGTTCTGAAATAAAAGTGAAACTAATGAAATAGCAACAATTCAAAGAAAAAAAATCTTAAAATTTTGTATCCAGAAAACCAAACATGGGGGTTGGCGAGCGAAGCCCCCTAGTATTGTTAAGAAGCAGTTCTGTTAGCTTTTGTGGGTCACTCTACATTTCTTGGATCTTTTACAACTCAGTCCACAGATATGCTGAGAGGCAGTTACAGTCTGATGACAAGGCATGATAGTGAAAAGGCCTTTTAAAACTCTGCTAGTGTGAGACTAGCTGGAGGGCACATGACTCCTCTTTCTTATAGAATGACCAGAAATGGATGTTAGATGTTTCTGAAAATATTGATATTCAAGCCTTGAAATATGTTTTTTTTTCTACTTTGCTGCAGCATAAAACAATAACAGGGTAGACAAGTGATTAAGCTATTTTAAAGTGCCCCATTGTTTATGTTTTACTTACATGGAGAAGTCAAAAAAGTATGCCTCTAGGGATTACATTTCACCCTCCCACTTTCTGGCCTAATGTCATTACTGCATTCCTTAAGCAGATATCTGCACAGTGGGAGAAATAATTCAGCTGCCACTACCTTGAAGAATTATCATGCTTATCACTGGCTTCTGAAGAATTTAACTTTACATTATTCAAAATGTCTGACAGCACTCTAGAACAGGGGTGCCCAATCTCACTTGGAGAGGACTATAGTCTGTATATTTTTTCACTAACTAATCTATACATTAGAAGTCAGTTCAGTCTATTAGTAAAACAAGCCATTTAAATCTATACTTAGTTGGCGCTGTCATCCTGCATTGTCAGTTATTTATGACATTGCACGTTCTTTTTTGTGATCTCATTAAAGGAGAAGTCCTCAGGTTTGTTCCGCAGTGCCTCCTGGTTTTCATTTCAGCAAGATTCAGGCTTAGAAGCCAATTGCTGATGCTACAATGGCTTTGGGCTTAATTTAGATAAACTATTAGGAGTCATAACCTTACATTGATTCTTCACCTCTTAAAACTGATGTATTCAAAGTTTTAATTGCTTCCTGTATTTTTTTTTTTTTTTTTTAATATTTTTATTTTATTAATTTTCATTGTAATCATTCCATACAAAACAGATCAATTTATAACCCAACAAATTTGAAAACAAATCAAACCCCACCCCTGAGAAGGAGAGCTTAGCTAAAGGAAAATTTCTTTAAGCTTTTTAATAAGGCAACATTAGACAAAAGAAGGGGAGAAGTAAATATCTATATAAATAAGAGATGGAGAAGGGAGTTAAATGCAATAATAGTTATTTCTCTTATTCTAAAATAATATTGATTAAATCCTTCCATGTTTTGAAAAAATTTTGTACAGATCCTCTAACTGAAAATTTGATTTTTTCCAATTTCAAATAATATAAAACATCGGTTTCCCACTGACTTATAAGAGAAGAATTAGGATTCTTCCAATTTAACAAAATAAGTCTGCGTGCCAAGAGTGTAGTGAATGCAATCACCGTTTGCTTGTCCTTCTCCAATTCCAGTCCATCTGGAAGAACACCAAACACAGCTGTTAGTGGGTTAGGAGGGATTGTGATACTAAGGCTGTCTGAGAGGCACTTAAAAATTTTTGTCCAAAATGATGTTAGTTTGGTGCAGGCCCAGAACATGTGACCCAGTGAGGCAGGAGCTTGGTTGCAGCGCTCGCAGGTTGGATCCTGGCCTGGAAACATTTTGGACAGTTTTAAGCGAGACGGATGAGCTCGATATATAATTTTTAGTTGAATAATTCTATGCTTTGCGCATATAGAACTCGAGTGAATTCTCTGCTTTGCTACCTTCCACTCCTTTTCTGATATATTGATTAAGAGATCTTCTTCCCAATGTCCCATTGGATCTTTGAAAGGTAGGGACTCTAATAAGATTTTATATATTGCGGAAATAGTGTTTGTTTCCTCGGAATTGAGCAGTATTTTTTCCAGCAGTGTGGAGGGTGCAAGGTGGGGGAAATCGGGCAATTTCTGTTTAACAAAATTTCTAATTTGAAGATAGTAAAAGAAATGTGTAGCTGGGAGGTTAAATTTTGAACGTAATTGTTCAAAAGATGTAAATATGTTGTCTATATAAAGATCTCTGAGCATTTTAATCCCAAAACTTTTCCAGGTATTAAAAACTGGATATACTTGCGAAGGTTGAAAGAGGTGGTTCTCTTGCAGAGGTGCCACTGATAAAAGATTTTCCATCTTAAAATGCTTCCTAATTTGGTTCCATATTCTGAGTGAGTAAAGCACAATTGGGTTATTAGTATATTTGCGATAACTTTCATTTATTGGAGAGCAGAGCAGGGAATATAAAGAAGTACTACAGGATTTTACTTCTATTGCGGACCAAGCCTGTGTATGTGCATTTATTTGTGTCCAGGTTTTTATGGCTACTATGTTTGCTGCCCAGTAATAAAACTGAAAATTAGGTAAAGCCATGCCACCTTCTGCCTGAGGTCTTTGTAGGGTCGCTCTTCGGATACGTGGGTGTTTTGAGTTCCAAATGAAAGAGGTTATTGTTGAATCTAACTGTTTAAAAAACTATTTATTGATATATATTGGAATGTTTTGAAATAAAAAGAGAAGTTTAGGAAGGATATTCATCTTAACAATGTTAATTCTTCCGGCTAGAGTGAGATGAAGGGTTGACCATCTATGCAAGTCTTGCTTAATTTTTTCCATACCGACGCCAAAATTTTGTTGATAAAGAGCTTTATGTTTACTTGTGATATTTACCCCTAGGTATTTAAACTGATCTGCTATGGTAAAAGGTAGGGTGTCTAATTTAATATTATATGCTTGTGAATTCACTTGAAAGAGTATACTTTTATTCAGATTAATTCTAAGACCAGATATCTTTTGAAATTCTGTTAGTGCTGTTAAAACAGCAGGGACAGTGTTTTCTGGGTCTGATATATATAAGACCATATCATCTGCATATAGAGAAATTTTCTGTTCCAGTCCTTCTCTGACAATCCCCTTTATCTGATAAGAATTTCGGCAGTGAACCGCCAGTGGTTCAATAGCGATTGCAAACAACAGTGGCGACAAGGGACATCCTTGTCTGGTACCACGTTCTAGTTTAAAGTAGTCTGAGCAAATGTTATTAATACAAACTGAAGCTTCTGGACTGGTATACAGTAGTTTGATCCAAGCACAAATATTCGGGCCAAACCCAAATTTCTCCAATGCAGTGAAAAGGTAATTCCATTCGATCATGTCAAATGCCTTTTCTGCGTCTAATGATAGTAATATCTCTGGGGTGTTTGATTTTGCTGGTGAATATATAACATTAAACAAGCGTCGGAGATTTGAAGATAGATGTCGGCCTTTAATAAATCCAGTTTGATCTTGTGATATTACCGAGGGCAGCACTTTCTCCATCCTTCTAGCTAGGATTTTTGAGAGTATCTTAACATCATTATTCAGGAGTGAAATTGGTCTATATGATGCACATTGTAACAAGTCCTTATTTTGTTTAGGAAAGACGGTGATTAATGCTTGTCGAAATGTTTGAGGTAGTATTTGGTGGTCTTTAGCTTCTGTAAATGTTACCAATAAGAGTGGAGCTAGCTGAGTGGAGAATTTCTTATAAAACTCTACGGGGTAACCATCAGGGCCTGATGATTTCCCGCTTTGTAGTGATTTTATAGCGTCTAGTAATTCTGTTAGCGTTAGATGTTTATCCAGTTCCTCAGAACTTAAAGCATCTATTTGTGGTATTTGTGAATTATCCAGAAATGCATTAGATTGCGTGTTGTCTTCTTTGGTCTCAGTGGAATATAAAGACTTATAGTAATCTCTAAATGTGTGCATTATTTTATTATGGTCGATGATTTCTTCTCCATTCTTGTTGGTGATTACTGGTATTGCATTGTGAACTTCTTGTTTATGAATTTGTTGAGCTAAAAGCTTATTAGCTTTTTCTCCGTGTTCATAGTAATGCTGTCTAGACTTATAAATAAGTTGTTCAGTTTCTTTAGTTGTTAAGATGTTAAGTTCTGTATGCAGGGCCTGCCTTTTCCTGTGAAGAGCTTCACTTGGACGCCTGGGTTGTTCTTCATCTATTCTAGTAATTTCATTTCTTAGCTCTGACACTTTCTTGGTTTCTAATTTATTTCTATGGGAAAGATATGAAATAATCTGGCCTCTTAAGAAGGCCTTTAAAGTTTCCCAGAGTGTTCCTGCAGAAACCTCTGTGGACGTGTTTGTCTCTAGGAAGAAGCTGATTTGTTTGGATATAAATTCTGTGCAGTTCTCGTCTGCCAATAAAAGAGGGTTAAGACGCCATCTGCGAGGTGAGTGTGAGGGGCTTAATGATTTTAGCTCCAAGACTAGAGGGGCATGGTCAGAGATAACAATTGTGTCATATTTGCATGATTTAATTGTAGGCAGGAAATTATTATCTATAAAAAAATAATCAATTCTTGAGTAGCTATAATGCACTGGTGAGTAGAACGAATATGTTCTTGAGTTTGGGTTAAGAAACCTCCAGGGGTCTGATAAGTTGTGATCATTTAAAAACTGTGTAATTATCTTTGCAGTATTAGATGTCGTCCCCCCTGTCACAGGAGTCCTATCTAAGAGTGGATTTAAAACACAATTAAAGTCCCCAGCCATTATAATTTTATGAGTGTTCACATTGGGAATGGATGCAAATAGATTTTGCATGAATTCCTTATCATCAACATTGGGTGCATAAACATTTATCAAAATCATTTTACTGTTATATAAGTTGCCCATGACCATCACATATCTCCCTTCAGGGTCCGACACTACCTCTGATGCTACAAATGGAACTGTTCTATGTATGAGAATTCCCACCCCTCTAGTTTTCTTTATAAAGCTAGAATGGAACATTTGGCCAGTCCAGTCTTTTTGTAATCTGAACTGATCCTTGGTTAGTAAGTGGGTCTCCTGTAGAAATACTATTTTAGCGTTTAAGCCTGTTAGGTGAGAGCATACTTTCTTTCTCTTTAATTCGTGATTCAGGCCTTTAACATTCCAGCTCACAAAGTTAACTGTCCCATCCTGGAGACATTGATTCTGAGTTTTTAATGTCATTTATAGTTTTAATTGGTAATATGGCACTTTTAATCTTAGTTTCAAGATTCCCCATGAGTTATTGCATTTTAGCCTATTGTTGCATTGATATTTATAATTATAAGAATTACAAGAATAGATTAGATATAACCTGCTCTCCTTCTCTCCCCCCTTTATCCCCCCACCCCCCCCCCCATTTTGCCTTCCCACATGAGGCTAGATCCCACTTCGCGATGTTCCAGTCCTCTGACATACGAAGAGACAGAGCACGTCCAAAACAGAACAAACCCCACCCTGCAGCGGCGTAACAGAATTAAAACAGAGATATCTTTTGCAGTTAAATTCTTAATACTATCTGCCGAAAATGTTCTCATTAACAATATTTAAGCTTGAAATAATCTTCAGCGCTTTTAAGTTAAGATATTAAGATAAAAAAAAACAAAAAAAAAAAACAACCCTGGGAATGATTTTAAAAACTAGTCTAGGATAAACCTGGTAATTCCTACTGTAATAGTACAATGGTAATTATATAAATAATAGAACAAGCAATAAACTAAGGGTATGAAGTTAAACAAGCTACTTTAAGGTATAGTAAAATAAAAAAAATAAATAAATAAATAAATAAATAAAAATAAAACGAATCCTACTTTAATCACTTCCACATTTTCATACTCATGTCTATAACTCTATAACTCTGATTAAAACATAAACATATAACATATAAAGTCCAGATAAAAAAAAAAAAAGAAAATAAGGGATGTATGATTATAATACCAGTCTCATTAAACATGGATCCAGCGATCAGATCATAGGTCCTTCCCGTGCCTTGATAGAATACGGCTCTTTAATTAACTTTCAAAAAAGTGTCGGAAACAGCTTCTTTAATTCTTTTTCAGCTTCTTCTTTGCTGAAGAAAATATAATGTCGATCTTGAACTTCCACTTTCAGTTTGGCAGGATACAAGAGGCTGTATTTGATATCGGCTTCCCGTAGCATCCTTTTAATGTCGTTGTAGGATCTGCGTTTTGCAGCTGTTGATGGTGAGAAGTCGGGAAAAATACGAATAAGATTATTTTCGAATATAATCTCTTGCTTGTGTCTGAGAAGTGCCATCACATCAAGCTTACATCTTAGTCGCTCGAAGCGGACAATAAAAGACCTAGGTTTAAAGGCGCTTGGTATCTTTGTGCGATAAGCCGTGGCTATCTCATTGTCGAGTTTAAAGTCATCTCCAATTATTTTAGACAGTAATTCTACTGCAAATTTCACTGGGCTTGAGCTTTCTCGTTTCTCAGGTATACCCTCAATTCTTATATTATTTCTTCTGCACCCATCCTCCAGGGCTGCAAGTCTGTCTCCAAGTTTTTTGCATTCCGAGTTCGCAGCTGTGGCTTTTTCATCGGCGTTAGATGCCAGTTGTTCCGCTGTTTCCACTCGAGCCGTGAGTCCCTGCTTAACGTCTTCCAGCTGATCTGAAACGTCATTAATATGATCATCAAGCCTTTTCAGTTTGGAATTAGTTTCTTCAATGTGTTCCACTAATTTCTCCAACATAGCTTTAAAGTTCACGTCAAAACGTTTAAATAAACGCGTTTCCTTATCTTTGTTATCCTTCTTGAGCTCAATGGCCACCTTCTTAAGATCATTTGTGTTATCTTTCTTAAGCTCCTTCATGGCTGTAACCATGGCAGTTGACTGTGTAGCGATCATCTCTTTCAGTTCGGACAGTTCGCTTCGGCTTTCGTGCTCCGCAAGTGAAAATGCAGCTCCTGTTACAGGCTCGCAATGAGTAGATGAGAGCACGTCCTGCAGAGCCCTTTCTAGTCTCGAATGATCCTCAGAAATCGGCGATCCCTCGCGACCTGTATCACTTGCGCCTTCGCTCCCATTTTCACTCTTGACTGGAGACGATACAATGGAGCGGGGTCCCAGGAATTCTGCGCACTCTTCTGCCTGTTCCAGGTCAGTCTCCGTGAGGCCATACCTTACACTTGCACTCAGGCCGGAAGTCTGTCCGGACTTTGATGCAGCTTTAAGTTTCTTTTCTGGTTCTTTCTGACTTTTCTTCTTGTTACTCATGCTTGTATATTGTAGTGGAAGTTCCTTGGTCGGGTTAAATACAGGATACCTCTAAATAATATGAAATACGTGGGAAAATAAAGCCGCTGCTAGCGGAGCTCTGCTTCAGACATCCATCTCCTATAAACGGACGAAACCAACCTCTGCTTCCTGTATTTTTAATCTGAAGGTAAATAAAGACACCAACAGCTCACTAGCTAAGATCATCCCATTTGCACCTATGGGTGTTCGTCATAAAATTACTTTTTATTGAAGCACTTGGAAAGAAGATGAGAAAGATAAGTTCAGTATTTTTTAAGTCATACCTCATGTTATTACAATCACTTTGTATATTAATTTGCCACAGGGAATTGTGTTATAAAAGTGAAGCCTTTTTTCTTAATTAAAACACAATACAATGCCTATGTTTGCAGTATAAAATGGAGCCAAACATAAAAGCTGTAAAAATTACCAAATGTGTGTAATTTGTGGTGGTTTTGATTTCAGAAAACACACTTTCTAAGGTATGTTTATACAATGAAAAGATGTTGGAAATGATACATTTTAGCACATATTCTTGGCACTGTTTTTCTTGAGGCGAGTATACAGTATATATCCTCCATTCACCTGCTGCCTGTTCAAAAGTGACAATTGTGCGTGGGGTTTTCAAGTATAACGGCGCAAAACCAATCGCATATTTCAAACTGCTTATCTTGACACTGTCTTTCCATCAAAAAATGTACAAATATATAAAAAAGTCAAATAATAATTTCAAAATTTCCTTTACCCCCTTATGGTTATCAGTATAATTTGAGGTTATCTAGATTTAATCTACATATTGTCTTCATTTTGTCTTTCAAATTCTGCCTGCTTTTTTCTCTTCAGTCTGTTGCAGCTTTTCATCATTGCATTGTTGTTCATACAGATATGTGATGTGATCACAGGGAGACCAGAGGAGGCAGTGTGATAATGAGACAGCACCAAATGTGACTGGAGCAGGCAGTGGTTTTATATGAGCTGACTATAAAGAAACAAGTACCAAAGTCAGAGGAAATAGAACATTTAAACGTCTTAGCACCAAAGTCTTAGAAGCTAAAATGCACTTCTGACAGTAAGGGATGAGCGAAAAAGGTCAAAATACCAGACAGAAGTCTTGTGTAGCCATCGTCAATAGCCCAATACACAGAAGTGTAAAAGACAGCAAGCAAGAGGGGTCCTTGCATTATCTAGATTTGCTTTCCCCCTAATTAAACTTTTTCAATCCATGTATAAAGTACTTCTTACCACGCCACAATTGCAAATAAAGAGTGCTTGATGAAGTTATGTGTAATAGTGACGTCAAATCATGGGACTAGCAACAGACATCACTGGTATAAACAACATGGTGATGGTCATTGCACTATGTACTCATGACAATAAACATGAACTTATAGAAAAATCTAGTCTTAACCACTGGAAACACATTCAACATAACAACTGCACCATTTACAATTTGCAAACTGGAAAACCTCACTCCAGGGATGAAATGTTGCTGTGGAGGGAGACGGGCAATGATGTGATTAGCAATGTTGGACTTCATTTTAAAATGGCAGAATCTCAGAAAAGTATATCTGCTCCTCCAAAAATCACACGAATAAGCAGTTTAACCGCATCTCCAGATGTGGTTCAATACTCAAGAAAATTCTTGGCTTGAAAAACAGATGTATTTGATAATTTTTAACACTTTTGTTTAATTAATTGTGAATTTGTGCCTGATGGACTCCTTTTAAAATGCAAACACAAGCACTGTATTTTTTGAAATTCATAAAAAAATGGTTCACTTTACAATACAAATTTCTTTGGTAAATTCATGTACACCATGACTGAAAAAAAATAACTTGGACTTGAAAAATAGCAGACTTATTCTTTAATTACATCACCAGAAAAACAAAATCTAGAATTTCAGAAATGGCTGACAAGGCAGAGAATCAAATAACAAGGAACTGGGATCTAATATGGAGGCTGGCTGGATAAAAACCTGTCAGAACTGCAGTCTTTCATGGACAAGGATTGGAGTGTGGACCAGATAACATCAGCTGCCATGATAGCTGTCACAAGACAGTCATTTTTAGTCAATCAACCAGCTTTAGACTCTGCCTTTTAACATTAATATTGTTTTTATTACAAACAACTTAAACATGTGCAGTCCAGTTGAAGATGGCAGGAGGCCTTGTCTATCCCACCTAGGTATCCAAGGCATGAACCTGTCCCAAATGGGATGCCAGTCCATTGTAACACCCAGTGTTTTGGGCAGCCACATTCATTTATTCAGGGCCATTTAAGAGCTTAAGAAAAAAAACCCACACAGACAATGGAAGAACGTGCAGACTTCTGTGACACAGCTTAGGTTCTAATTCGAAGCCTATACTTTAAAGCTGTGAGGCAGGGGCTGTGGCACCATTCCATCTTTCAATTTAAATATCATTAAAATAATTTTCAGTGTTGTCACTGCAGCCTTTTTTTCTGATATTCTGAGAATTCAAAATGTTCTGCTGAGACAGCTGTTGAATATTTCATGCTGTATGCACCTCCATGTTCTCAGCTCTGCTGTCTGCTCAATTACTGTCTGCTACCAAATAAAACATGACAGCGTCCTTCTGTAGCTAAAAGAGAAAGTCATCTTAGCACATTAGCCTTATTTTAAGGGGTCCAGAGGCAAGGAGAGGCTGACACATGATGGGCTATAAAAGTGTGAATGAGCCAATTATAGTTCAGCTGTTAAAATGAGACACGGCCAGCACTCTAATGATCAGACTTACAGTTCTGTGGTGTGTTGAAGTTAATGGAGTGCTGCTTATCGTTTTTGCTGCTTAGTTCTTCAGCTGTTTTTTTTTTTTAGTTTTTTCAATCACTGTATGACTAGCAGCTGATTCTTATAAGCAGCAACACTTGATTGTCAGTAAAATAAGATTTTTCATAATCGACCCAAATTAAGTTTGTATTTTAAACATGTTGTATGCCCATCAGATATTCAGCAATTAATAAATCCATAGAAGACCTAATCTTGACATTTTAGCGGCCAGTCAAAGATTTACTGATCACTTCCTTTGTTGGGCACATTCTGCTCTATGTCAGTGTCATGCCAGAGCTGCTTTATCTAAAAATTTAGTGTCATTGATGCTTCTCTACATGTGAAACATATAAATAAGTGTGTTTAAGTATTTCCTAAAGCATCTTAATTATAGAATTACACCAACACACTCGCCCTGGCATCCTTCTGCCCATGAACACTGAACCCTTCCTCACATCTGTAACTGCAGTGCAAAAGTAATCCTTTATTTAGGGTGCTTGGCTTTCCTCCCAGGAAACTACAGATGGGTTACATGTTACCTGAAAGTGTTTAGTTGGACTGCAAGGTCACTTCTCATAAACGTTTAGATAACTATGATGATCTCCACATTGTGGTTTATGTTCTCCTGAACCAAAGGCCTTCAGTTTTTAGTTTTGGGAGTTAAAAGGCAAACAATTGTATGAAAGAATTACTTGTTTTCTTGAATCATTATTAATGAAAGAAGGATATGAAGTGTTTTGGGTAGTAGAGTGATGCAGCGTTTAGCACTACTCAATGATTATTAGAAACAAGTAACACTCCATACAATCAAGTCATACTTAACAAAACTAAATTCAACCCCCATCCAAGAAGTCAGATATTTTCACTAAGGAAGTGGCTGGTTAAGGTCAAGACAGAAGGTGTAATTAAAAAGCAGGCGAGAGTCAGAAGTTTAAGGCTGAAGATTGACCGACATAACAAAAGGGTTTTGCTAAATTTGAACTTGATAAACAAAGAAGGTTGTAGACAAACAAATGAAGATTTCCCTAACAGAATTCAGGATACAGGATATTTGCCCATGTGCACTACCATCTTTTATGCTGAGGGCGGTGTCGTCAACAATCCACATGACAGCAGCCCATATAACAATCGTAAACAACATGGCTGCAACCAAATGAAAACAAAATGGTGCCATGGAAAAGATAACAGAAAATAGCATTAAAACAATAGTTTCAAACAGAAAGAATGAAAATAACTGGCACAAATAATGTAATGCTCATTGATAGTTAAATATAAAATGTATACGTCCCTTATTTAGATGTAGTTGATTGTTACTAACCGCCACTGCTAATTTTTGGTATACAGATTATTGCAGATTATTTATATTAGGGCCTGGGTTTGCTTTCTCTTTCTTACTAACAACCGTAGATTCAGATGTGGGAACTGCTGCCTGCCAGCTCCTTGACTTTCAACCAGTTAAAGGAGGTTAACAGCACAACCTGGCAGGTGCAGTGGCCTCATGGGTGATGGCTACAATGTATTTTTTTATGCAGCTACTATTTTGAAATGTTCTGTGTGTGACATAATCAGCCCTTTTTACAATTCCATATTTTTTCTTCAGGGAGATGTCTGTGATGGGTAAACTCTCATCCAGTTATCCTAAGCTATGGCAGAATCACAAAACAAGAGCCTCTGCATTGTCCCCCTGTGTTCAGATTTTGAGTTTCAACAGCTTGCCTACTGATGAAGCGTTGAGGAGAAAATGGATCCAAGTAACCAAGACATTTATACACCATCCATCCATCCATTTTCCAACCCGCTGAATCCGAACACAGGGTCACGGGGGTCTGCTGGAGCCAATCCCAGCCAACACAGGGCACAAGGCAGGGAACCAATCCCGGGCAGGGTGCCAACCCACCGCAGGACACACACACAAACACACCCACACACCAAGCACACACTAGGGCCAATTTAGAATCACCAATCCACCTAACCTGCATGTCTTTGGACTGTGGGAGGAAACCGGAGCGCCCGGAGGAAACCCACGCAGACACGGGGAGAACATGCAAACTCCACACAGGGTGGACCCGGGAAGTGAACCCGGGTCTCCTAACTGCGAGGCAGCAGCGCTACCACTGCGCCACCGTGCCGCCATTTATACACCATGAAAGCACTAATGTTTGTAGGTGGCACTTACAATCTGATGAGTACATAACTTTTACACACTGTCTTACGATTGATACTGTGCCCTTTTAGCTGGAACAATTTTGGTATCCTACTGGTTGTGGTAGGCGGCTGGCGTCCATGCCCAGCCGGGACGCCCCTGCACATTATATTCAAGGGGAGCAGTGCTGGACAGTGCAATACCTCCCCCTGGATGCTAGATGGCCGCCCTCTTGGGATAGAGTAGTGCCTGGGTTTCCCACAGGGCTCCCTGGGAATTGGAGTTGGGGGCAGCCCTGTTGGGTCCCACAGGTACCACCAGGGGGTGCTGTGTTTGGGAATCCTGAGCCCATGTGGGCAACAGATTCATCACACCTGGAAGTGCCGCCGGAACTCGGTGATCAAACACCTGGAGCACTTCCAGGTGACCTATAAAAGGAGCCAGCGACCACCACTCGGGGGCCAGAGTCGGGTGGAAGAGGACAAGGTTGCTAGGGAGGAGTGGTGGGGCCAAGGAGAAGAAAGTGCTTGTACTGTACTGGTGGTTACTAGTGCTTGGGACTGTGTTGTAGCTGGGGGGGTTACGGGGAAGACGTGCCCTCCAGCTGAAGATAAATAAAAGTCTTTGTATTTCACACATGCCTCCCGTGTCCAATCTGTCGGGTCAGGCGCTATATAGCGTCTTCTTACATGGTACAAGCATTGGCTTCTGAAAGAGCAAAAGCTCCTGTCAGAGTTTGTGTGTGAATCTGCAATGATGGAACCGCACAATAGGCCCCTTCTCAGTGGAACATGACTATGCAGTACCATCTGCTCCAGTATAACCAACTTAGCATAACTGCAATGTGATTAACTTAATTTTCTTCTGACTGACAACCATGAATGATGTTTAAATGCTGAATGTCCATTTGTTTCATTGGAGGAAATTAACAATTCACACAAAACAAACATGAAAGAAAATTTTAGAAACAATACAAAATACATGGTTGCTAGGCACGATTACAGTTATTTTATAAGATTACAGCTAATTGACCTTACTAATGCTTTATTACAATACAGAATAATAACTGTGAAAGGACATAGGTACAGTTGAAAATACAAAACAGGTTAGCTGAAGCTGTTGGCATATTGGCATGAGAAAGTTAACTTTCCTTGGCAATTATAAAGGAATTCCTCTATTAATATTTTCTATATACTTTGTTAATCACTGAGGGGAAATTAGCTTTTTACATGACCATTTTATTGCCTTTATCCAGTTTTGATGCTTTTCCCGTGTATTACTTTTCAACAATACTTTTTACATTGTTAAAATCAATTATTTTTCAGTAAAAGAAGACAGGTGGAATAAATCTGATCCATTGCTGACTAACTAACAGGGTGTATTCTGTTCTATTAGGCTACTGTACAAAAACTTCATGTTGCCACTTAATTTAGTGGTCTGTACTGTGAAGGAAAAGCACCTCTTTGTAATCTGTGTTGTCCGTTTCATTAATGTACATAAATACTAAAACAATCTATTCTCTTTTTAAATGTTACCCAGGATATAAAAACAGCAGCTGCTCATAACTGTATAGAGATAAACACTGCAATCCTGACCCATTGATAATGTGATTTGACAGAACCAGTCCTTGATTTTTCATTTGCATCTGCCTGGCTTTACCTTCTGTGCCCCCAGCTGCCAATCATGATCAACCCTGGGATTTGGCGAGAATCAGAGTGGCTGGCTATTTGGAGTACAGAGTGGACTGAACACACTGGCTTGTTTTGTCAGCAGTGCGGAGCCATTTCTCTTATCGTTGCTTTCTTTCCTTTGTGCAGTCTCCAGTTCATCAGCCTTATTCCAAACTAAATGGCTTAACTTGGGATGAACAATGTGGAAGGATAAGGACGAGGTGTTCAGATACTTGAACCCTCTGTTTGGATTGTGCTGTAATGACCACCTTGGAGGCTTTCATTTCTTGTGTAGATGTGCAGTCAGACATCACAGTTATAAGACTGTGTTGCTGAATTACTCAGCTGTGCAGATCTGAATTTCTGATGTAACTATTTAGGATGACCTTTCAACTACAGTGTCAGTGAGACTCGGGGAGGAGCATATGACACAATATAGAGGCGGCTACTGCTTAAAAATAAAGTTGGGTGAATTGTGGGTAGCATTGCCTTTAATCTCAAAATGAGGGCTCACGAGGAGAGACAGCACAGCAGGCAGACGAAGTGGAAGGTGGGTGTTGGCCTTTGACTTTGCCTTGTGAAGTATTTCTGAGATGTCCCTCAGGTTCCAGTGACAGCTGTGTGTCGAGATGGTTTGGGATTTTTTATGGCCCTGGCTATAAGTTACTGAGTGCTAAAAACTTCAAAAGTCACCACTGCCCAGAAAGCAGGTGTGTATTTTCTGTCTAACAAAAGAATCCATTGTGGAAAACTCCCACTAATTGCAGTGCATTGGGAGAATTACTCTCCTGTGGAATGTGCATACTGTATTTTTCTTTTTTTGTGAAAAACTATAGCAGCTTAGTAGGTCTGGATTTTTATCATTTTTTACACATGTGTAGAGTTAGAATTATGTAGAGTGAAATATTTTAAAATTTTCTCTGTATTTAAGTCAAGTAAAAGTGTCAAAGTTAACTTTATTGTCATCTCAACCGTATACAGACAGACGAAATTGCGAAGCTCAAATTTACAATTGTACAAATAGTTACAATTAATACAACAGCAACAAACATGAACAACAGAACAAACACATGTGAGTGCCATTTTTGAACACTGTGCCACAGCTGTTTCACTTTCTATTTAACTAAATACATATTATTAAAGTATGTACCCATACTACAAGTCTGCCAGGGACTGAAGGAGCACCTGGCTGGCACAAAAGATTGAAAGGATTCACTGGTCAGAGTCATCCTTTGCTTTTTAGTGTAAACACTCCAGCACTGGTAAAAGTCAGTGTGACATGTCACTATTTAGCATCATTTAGCACCCCAGAAACAGACGCTAGAGAAGGACTTATGTATGTGGGTTGGTGACATTTACCCCAGCACAATATAAGGGCATTTCACCCTTAAATAGTGAATAAGAACATTGATTACCGAGAAGAGGCCATTACATATCCTCCAGACTGGCAGGTGGCAGCAGTGAGTTTTCATGTGTTAAAGGTAGGCAGCAAAAAGCAGATCCACTAAAAAGGCCTCATCCCTTATTAAATGCCATTGTAACTTGGTGGGCCTGGTGTCTTGTTCTTAGAAGTTGTTTTGACTTACAGCCCAGTCTAACCATAGAACCCCTGGGCACCTCAACCATTCAAACTTACATATATTCTCAAGCCAGCTTAATCCAATTCAGGGTCTCAAGGGGTCAAAGCTTTACACAGAGCACAGGCTGGAAACAGTCCTGGACAAGGTGCAAGTTCATCACAGGATACAGATGTATAAACGGCCACATTCCGTCATGTAATGGCTAGTTGACTTTATCAACACAACTGACATGTGGGAGGAAAACTGGAGAACTTGAAAAAAAAGTACAAAAAACAAAGAGACTTGTGGAGAACATGCAGACTCCACTCAGATAACAACAGAGTTTTCTAAAACACATTCTTCATAGTAAGACTGGAAATATTCAAGTGAAGTATGTAACACACACACCAACTTGGTATGTAATCTGGCGTTTATGATGACCGTGTCCTTGTGAACAGTAGGGCTATCAACAAATAATTCACATTAGTATATTTAATATTTAAAATACTATGTACAACTTTGCATTTCAAACTATTGAAGACACATACATTTATTTTGCCATGAGGTTCATGTAAAAAAACAGCCTGTCATGCTTTGTAGCCACTTAGGTTTTGGCTTTCATTTCTTTTACTCTCAGGGCTTCACTGCAGCTCAGATTTTTAATTTTTTTATTTTAATAAGGTAGGCTGGAAATAACGTATCGATTTGATAGAGTCAGGTGTCCACTGCTCCAACATCAAGGTTATCATTCCTGGATAGTTGTTCACTTTCACATCTTTAAATTCATAAGTAATTATGCGAGTCTGAACATGGGTGTGTGCTCAAGTTGGCTTTGTGATGGACTGCTTCAGTGTCCAGGGTTAGTTCTTGTGTTGCACTTGGTGCTGCCAGGATGGGCTCCACATCTTAAACTGGTTTAAACAGGTTTGGGTTTGAGAATGTTGCTTTGCCTTTTTGTGACACACCAAAGTGAAGATTCCTGGCTGAATGCCGATCTGTGGGTTTGGAAAAACCTTGTGATGATATACCCCATGGTATTTTGTGGAAGGCGCTACAAGAGTATGGTGTTCTGGAGTTGCTGCTGTGTGCTATCTGGTCCCTGTATTTGCAAAGCAAGAGCCGTGTTTCATCTTGCATTCAGTGTGGGCCTTGGACATGCATCTTACATCCTCTCCTGTTCATTAATTTCATGGAGAGGATATCAAGGCATAGTTGAGGGTTAGAGAACCTAGTTTTGCAACCCTTTCCTGCACACCTTTTATGCTTTTCAATTAAACCAAATTATAAAACTGTAAGTTGATGGTAAATCTTTTTCACACATTGAGATCAGTCTTTTCAAAGAGGACTGGTAAAGGTTTAAAAAAAAAACTGAACTGAAAATAGATAACTGAATAAGTAATAAAGCAATAACACAATGTAGCTTAGCAGGATGCTTTGTCCATTCCTTAGCTGGCAAGTTATATAGATCAACGTTGTTTATTAAATGCAACGTGCTGTCCATCAAGTGTCAGTTTGTCCTGCTATGATCCCTTCTGGCTCTCCCTTTCCTTGTCCATTTGGTTTTGTAAAAGCATTGTGATTTCCTGCAGTAAGGCACAATTACTGGCCTTACTGATTGTTAAAAAATGCTGCACATTGTTGCTATATTGCTCACTAATGTACAGTGTGTGTGTGTGTGTGTGTGTGTGTGCGTGCGAACACAGACTCATTAAGCAAAAGTGGCACAAGGAGTGTAAGTATACTATTCTGATGAGTACTATATATGACGTGTATGTCCTCCTTGCTCTTTGAAGACTTGTTGTGTCATATTCAGTCCTTTGTTCATCATTCTTGTCCATCCCTGACCTGTGTAACCTAAATAGGGATCACTGGGGGCAGAAACCAAACCAGTGCCATAGTACACAACAGTGTTACAGAGACACAGTTAATCAATTTAGAATTACCAAGTGACCGAAAACACATATTTAAAAGACCCATGCTAAGCTAAGGCAGAGAGAAAGTGACACTGAACGGGATGAGGTTTGAATCCAATCTGTTGGGGCTCTAAAGCAGCAATGCTTACCACCCTGGGTTTGAGTCCTGTGCCAAGTCATTGATGATTCCAACATAACCCCAAGCTTGAGTGTGTGTAAGAGGGTCCTGGCTTTCAGTCCAGGGTTGGTCGCTGCCTTTACACTCAATAGGCTTTGCACCCCAAACCAATGGAGTAAGCAAGTGTGACAGATTCTTAAAGGCTGCATTGTTTTTGAGGAGTCTTTTGTATTTATGTTAAAATATAAAGTTACACTTAGAGTTAATGATCTTAATAAATAAATATACTGAGTTTTATTTGATAGGCCGATTACATTTCTTTTCTAATTCAGTACTATTACCTTAATTGTAGAAGCTTACACTGTTTCTTTTATAAAGATGGAGTTCACAAAACAGTGCCTATCGGCTATGTCTCATTAAAACTGATTGTAGTGTGTCATGTTTCCACTTCATACTTAACCACATAGAGACACTGGAAAAATCTCTGAAGGCATGTGGCAGATATTCAGAAAATGAAATATAAGACATATAGCCACATAAAGGTAAAAGATGGAGAAGCCTGCCAAATTCTACATTTTCCCAAAATCAAATATGCAGATCCCAGCTTGCTACTTTGCCCTTCCCCACTTTGGTGTTTTTAATGTTTTACACCCCTAGAGTTCAGTTTCTTATTCCATGTTACTGACCATCCATTGCCTCTGTCAGGCTGGAAGCCACTAACACACAAGGTGTCAGGCACAATTTAATTGAATCTGGTTGCTTCCCTGCTTGGTTTGACCCAAGGCTGAGCACCCTTCTGTTTGTCACTTATACGCCCTGCATTGTACTCATGTAGGTTTTCCAAAGACTTGCCTTCGGCAGGCTGGCATTTTTGGAGGGTGCCTTGTGGTACACACACTAAGTACCACTCTGTCCATTCTTGAAACACTCACTTATGGCTGTTGTATGGTAAAACATATAAACATTACATCAGACAAATGGCAGCTGGTTTTCTTTACAGCGAGGGATTACTGTATTGTGGAGTTTCTTCATTTAGAGCAGACATCCATCCATTTATTTTTCTGCGTTTGAACAGCACACACACTTGCACAGGGCAGCCTCTCCTATCTTTCATTTCTCTGGCACACGAGAGGTTTGGTTTGCGAGCTGGTGCTCATATTCAGCACTGCCAAGTGAAAAGAACGATGGCATGTTGATCTGTGTATAACACTTATATATATTTTATTCTTTACCCATTTTAAAATGTTCACAGCACTGAATGGCATGAGGTGCGTTAGTTGCCTTTTGTTTTTCCCCAGTTCAGATTGTGTTCTCCTTTTCACTCTCTTTACAGTCAAACAGAATCTGTTCTGCCTCCTCAGAGACACCATCATGCTATGGCGCAGGCCGACTTTTCTTCTGTTTGAAGAATGTATGTCTTCAATATCCCTTTCTTCTGTTTTGATTCTTGTCAGCTAAGCTTTGATGCCCGCCATATGGTCGGCATTTGCCTTTTGTTATTTAACATGTTGCTGAACTGTCTGCCATATCAGGTTTCAGTCTGCTCTGGCACCATACCAGCTGCTGCATGAACTCTTGTTCATGTCACTTTAGTGTATCATGGGGCTGAGGTTTTCACGGGGTGCCAAGGATATGAATGTGACGTTGTCTTGGGCATTACATGCCAAAGGTTTTCAGATATTGTATTTCAATTAAGTTTTGTTTTAGGATGTTTGAATTGCATTACTGTGAACTTCCACCTCAGAATATAAAAGAATGCACTTGAAAGCAGAAAAAAGAGCAATAACTGATTTCTGCAAGCGGCTTGCTTGCCTTTGACTAATATAGTGCTTGTTTTTTATGGGTGACTGCTCGAATCTTGCATGTTATCAGAATGATCTATACGTCTGTATTCTAACTTGCTGACTCCCTTTCAGGAATAAAAAAAGCTGGCTGTATGTTCATATTAAGACCAGCAGTTCAATCCCAGAGTTGCTCTCTTCCCTCTGCAATCTAAAATACGCAAACATGGTAAACCCTAGTACTTCAATAACTTCAGCCAGTGACGACATACTGTAACCCTTTATTCAGGTTGTACATTTTGATGTACAGTCTCTTGAACTTTTTCTTTAACTGTTTCTTCCTTTACAGGGTTATGGGAATATGGCGTTAATCCTGGCAGCATTTAGATGCAAGGCAGGAAAAAGCCTGCCACAGGGCTCACTCATTCCAGGTCAATTTGGAATTAACAATCAGGGTGTGCAAAAGCAGTGACCAAAGTATGTGGAGAAAACCCATAGCGGCAAGGACAACAAGCATAACTATAGGTATAAGTATAAATAAACAGGGAAAAACCGCCATTTGAAAATTCAGCATGGCTTAGCCCAAACCACCATGAGATAAAAAGACATTGTCTTATTGGCTTACAGTTTTTATCAAAGACAATGAAATTGTTTTCTAAATTATTTCACAAAAAGCACTATTCTTGCAGACTTTGGTGAGATCCCACTTTGGCCGCTAGAAAACTTAGTGCACTCTGATAACAAAGTCCTCCAATCAGCCCCAGTACAATCTTGCTGCCTGATGGGAATTATACCTCCCATGTCAGCTCTGATTTTTGGGTTGCCCCCTTCCCATTACAACTCCAAAATGTCATATTGCCTGTTTTTTTAAGTTGGACCAACAGAAATGCACTTGTAAAATTTTGTAAAAAATCATTTCAGCTGGTTTTTGAACAATCAGCTTATGATTTTATTTATATAGACACATATGTGTGTGTATGTATGTATATCTAATATTTGTGTAATGTTCTGCTTGATAGTTGCTTTATTAAAGTTATTAATACAGTATCATCTGGAATTCTGGACTTAAAAAGAATTTGAGGCTATGTTATACTGATAAATGAAATACAACATACTGAAGTGCTTATTTTATTAAGTTCTTGGCAAAAAAATACAGATAAAGATGAAAAGACAACATTGATGATTCTAAAATGTTTTAAAGTAATGTAAAAAAAGTCTGTGATTTCAGACTGAAACAGTTTGATTGCTGGGATTAAGAGACCCTCACTCTCAGATTTGTTGAAAACTTAATAGCAGACTCTGGAATAGCATGAGAAGTCTGCTAGCTTTTCAGTTTACAGAACATAAAAAAGTTGTTTTTAATGCAAGCATTTTCATAATTCAATTTATCAACAGTCTTCACAATCAGTAAATTGATAAATGCAATGTTTCCTCCATCTGCTTTATTCATCCATCCATTTTCCAACCTGCTGCATCCAAACACAGGGTCACGGGGGTCTGCTGGAGCAAATCCCAGCCAACACAGGGCACAAGGCAGGAACAAATCCCTGGGCAGGGCACCAGCCCACCTCAGGACACACACACACACACACACATACACCAAGCACACACTAGGGACAATTTAGGATCGCCAATGCACCTAACCTGCATGTCTTTGGACTGTGGGAGGAAACCGGAGCACCCGAACGAAACCCACACAGACACGGGGAGAACATGCAAACTCCATGCAGGGAGGACCCGGGAAGCGAACCCAGGTCTCCTAATTGCAAGGCCCCGTGCCGCCCCATCTGCTTTATTCCCGCTTGGTCAAATCAGATCTCTATTAACATTTGTGGTTACAAATATGGGGCAGACCAGAAACGCTTTGCCATTATCTTTCAAGTGTGCTAATAGCCATTGTATAGTACAGTATTTTTTACTTATTGTACTGAAAAGGGAAAAGACAAGATGTTTTAAGAGACTGTGCTGCCAAATGTAATTGTTTTTGTATTTAAAATGTGGTGAGGATGTCATTGCTTTATTGTAGATTAATAGGTAATTCAAACCCATCCCTAAAGTAAACACCACAGGCAGCTGCCCTGGGATATTTGAATTTACCAATTTTTAGTAAAGCAACGCAATCATAGATTATTCTGAAATTGATAGACAAATGGCTTAGTCAGTGACCTGTGTGTTTATATGCCCCACGTCTAGGCTTGCCTCAGGACAAGATATTATAGAAAAGGGGATGAAAAAACAGCCCCATGGGACCTTGACCAACTCAAGAAGACTTATTGTTTAAATACTTCATCAATCCACCAACCAAAGGTTTTACTGGACCTTATTTTTTTTAAAGAAGATACAATTCCAGTGTTTTTAACCAATGGTAAGAGTCCAGTGCTGAGAAAAAGTGAATAATCTAGAAAGGCCACAAAGTCTCTAAATGGCCTGTTGTGATCAGCAGACTAACACTAAAGCATAGTGTATTCTGAAGTAATTTTAAAGAATGACATTGTATGATTAAATAGAATATACGAACACTGTGAAGAGAAGCTGTGTTGTTCTTCGACAAATAATTGCAGGCAGAATATACAGATTACATTTTGCCTGAAGAAGGGGCCTGAGTTGCCTCGAAAGCTTGCATATTGTAATCTTTTTAGTTAGCCAATAAAAGGTGTCATTTTGCTTGGCTTTTCTCTGCAGGCAGAATATAAAAATATAAATGTAATTGCACATTTTACAGCTGCTGTCTGTGCACAGTTTGTGTGAATTATCAGCAGTTGGTCAACACAAGCCTTCAGAGTTGGAGATCAGTTGTTTCAGAAATTAATTTCTATGTTTAAATGTCATATGAACTAAAAGCGGAACAGCTCACTGGGACATGGAGTGAGAAACGAGCCAAAAAAACACAGCAGATAAGTTAATGTCGCATTTTCATAATTATGCTTTTTTCCGGCCAAAGACAATCTAGTCTTGTGGTGTAATCACATGTAATTATCATTCTGACTGTGAACTTCGCAGATGTAACTCTTTTGTTTAGGTCTGGATGCCTTTGAAATACACAAGACCTTTGTTTTATGGCAACACAAAAAGTGAATAGTTCTTCTTGGTTATAGGTTAAAAAATTTGAAACACTGAAACGGAAGTTACTCAAACGTAACTGATGCATTTAGTTAAGCAAATGAAAATAAGAAAAAAATGTCAAGGTTCACTTTTCAAATGAAGTAGTGTAGTACTGTATAGTCAATGTGATTAGTTGTTGTAAAGTGTACTTGTCTGGATAAACCCAGCTTACTATACACCTAAAATACAAAATAGCTTATAGGTAAAAAGAGAAACACATAAAAACACAATGAAATATTTACACAGAAATCTATAGTATACAGTTTGTATGTGTATTTTTTGTAAATAAAAACTAATAAGCTACTTAAAGCATCCCAAGTTTTCAGGAGACCTTGACCAAATTTCATCTTTGTCACTGTCTGTGTAGAGTTTGCACACTTGGGTTTCCGCCCACATTGCAAAGAAAAAATGGAACCAGCCGTGCCACAACAGAGAAAACATTTTAAGCAGCAGTGTCTTACCCTTTTTGTTTAGTCTGTTAATGATAAATACCTCTGTCTGTGTGATTAGGCTTTGCCACCATGAAAGCAACTAACTACAGCGAGAATATCTGTGTTTTATCTGAAATGCTGAAGTACTTTGAAGGTTTGCCACATACCTGCCACCGTCATGCTGTTTTTGTTTGGGGCTGTCACCACCATGGACTTGTGGAGATATTGTGCTGCTTTACACTTTTCAGAAGATACCACTTGGATTATTGCAGGCTCATTATTAAATTCCCACATTTTATGAGGAACTGTAGCAAAAAATTAACAACTGAATAAGCACTGCATGGCTGAAAGTATCCCCATCTTTTTTTAAAAGAATACATAATCATTGATAGCTTGACAATTTCCAATTTATTCATGTCATATTATGGTGCATTCAAAAAATGGTCAAATTTTCAAAAATGTTTAATACTCAGTTGTTAGCAAGTATTTTGTTTAGTTTATTGTGATACCGTAATCCACAGCAACATTGTAGAGGACAAGTATGTTAAGATTTTCATTCATAAAAATTAGCAGTGACAGCTTTCCTTCAGTGTTCCCTTATAAGCGTGTTTAAACTTGTAAACCTGTAACATTAGATGAGCTACCCAGACAGTATGGCGTACACACCTGAAGGTTCACAGATTCCTTTACCTTTAAAGTAGATATGAAATAATGTTAAATTATACACCTTCAGGCTGTGCTCTCTTTAATGACAGGAAGCTGTATATTTACTTTGTGTTCCTGTTTTTTATGGACTTGCTTGACACATCCTAGACACTTACTCATTCTTGAACAGCAATAGGATTTCAGGCTGTAGACTTACCAGTAAAGTCACTGGCCCAAAAAAACAGGAGGCAGTGTGTGCGTACTGTATATCTATATATATAAAATTCACTAAGCCGCCGACAAGTAGCCACCCATGGAAAGCACGCCGGAAGGGGCATGGATTCACTAAACCGCCGACAAGTAAGACGCCAATGGCGCATGCAGGAAGGAGCCACGCCCACCAACTGTTAGACCATTGGATACGACGAAAACTCGCAGAGCCACACCCACCAACTCGGACGAGACGCCTCGGAAAACATGCCGTCATTTTTGTTTGTCTGTGCCACAGTCCACTTGCAGCTCTGAGCCACGTTGACTTTTCATTAGTCATCCTCAGTGGAACCTTGGTTCACACAGAGGCAGCGCCAGAGAGAGACAGAGGCACACACAGGCAGCGCGAGAGAAAGCCGCACAGGAACACATTTCCTTCGAGCCTGCTCTCGCTCACTCTAACGTACCGGCTTTCTCTCTCTCCTCACTCGCTCACACACTGCACAGGGGAGAAATGCCCGAAGCACGAGTCTACCCGGAAACCGTTTCAGCCACACTTCCACACCCCTTGCTACGCTGTGAATGCGATGATTATTTATTTAAAAATGGCCTTTTGAAGGGGAGCTGTGGACCCGCTATACCACAGGATCACCTGTGACATTGCCTTCACATTGTTTTCCTTTTATTTATGATCCCGTCGAGCAAATCAGACACCCAGGCAAACAACACTGAATAATCAATAGCTGCAACTACTTTGCCCGCCCGAACTCCTCACCTGAGTTGGTTTCGTCTGTGTTCAGCAGTGTTTCCCAAACTCGGTCCTGGTAAACCCCTGTGGATGCAGGGTTTTGTTCCAACAAGATTCCTAATCATTAATGTCGGTGAAACTCATCAGGGATAAGTTGGTTTTTCAAACGCAGCCGTGTAGCAGATTATTCTAGCAGGATATAATAATCCGAGATGAATGCGCGCCCCCGCACTGAGTGAAAAGCCAATGTATATTGAGTCCATCCATCCATCCATCCATTGAGTCTAGAAAACATAATCAGCAAGTCTTTGATAGGCTGCAACAAAATGATGAAAGAACGGGCGCATTTTTTCTCACAAGCTGGGTGGGTGGGTGTTAGTTAGTTAATTAGTTACTCGAAGGATTTCAAGATTTAACATGCACAAGCAGTAACACTGCAAAAGCAGCCCAAACCAGAAAAGACGGCTGGCAAAAAGTGGCCGACAAATTAAACGTGTGTGCATTGTACTTACTGATAGCAGCGTTATGGATTTTGCAAATGTTCATTTTTTCCCTCTGCTTAAAAAACATTAAAAAAACGGCGTAATAATGTGGTGTACTGTATACTACGGCGCAGGTTGGTATGCAGCGTGTAAAACAGTTTGTTTGTCGCGGATAATTTGCCTTTTACTTTTACACGAAGACAATTTCCTGTTAGATTTGCCTTTGCGATGACAATTAATAAGGCACAGGGCCAAACTTTCAAAAAGATATGCATGTATCTGCCAAAACCAGTGTTCAGTCACAGACAGTTGTATGTTGCTATCTCCAGAGTTCCATCTTTTCATTCACTTACAGGTATGCCTGCAGGAACACGTGCAGCGTGCAAGAGAGAGCGAGCGACACACACACACACACATACAAGCGCACATGCGCGACTGAGAGAGCGCTGGACACATAAGAATAATAATACTTCATTACATTGATATACCGGTGTTTTCAGTATTCAAAGCGCTATCCATACAGGGAGGAACCGGGAAGCGACCCCAAAATCTTGCACAGTCTCCTTACTGCAAAGCAGCAACACTACCACTGCGCTACAAGGCGGTTAAAGAATGCACCGGGCTCAATTTTGTTTTCACTTAGGAAGTGTTCACCCATCAATACATAATTATGCGGCGTATGCTACACCACGGGTTGGCTAGCGGGTCATACGCTCACACTGATTACGTCCCTGCCCTTTGTACACAACCCCTACCCCGCTTCTACCATGGTCGAGTGACTTGGTGGATTATATATAGAAAAGCAGCCAAAACCGCAAAGAACAATGAAAAGTCTATGTGACTCACAGGTGCATGTGGACTGTGCAAACAGGAAAACGACTCAGGTGACGAGTTGGGGGTGGGCACATGAGCAAGCAGTGCATACTAAACGAGAAATCAGCAGACTAGCATGACGGAGTGGGCGGAATGGGCGTCCTTCCTCTCTCTTCCCGTTCTGCCCTCTGCACCCGAGCACCTACCGATTTTTCAAATGTTAATTTTCTCCCTGTGCTTAAAAATCATTAAAAAAGCAGCCTGATTATGCGGCGTATGGTACGCCGCGGGTTCGCTAGTATTGTATATATTAGAAAGTCAGAGAGGCAAGATTGCATTGGTTTGGACATGTGCAGAGGAGAGATGCTGAGTATATTGGTAGAAGGATGCTAAGGATAGAGCTGACAGGCAAGAGAAAAAGAGGAAGGCGTAAGAGAAGGTTTATGGATGTGGTGAGAGAGGACATGTGGGTGATTGGGGTAACAGAGCAAGATGCAGAGGACAGGAAGATATAGAAGAAGATGATCCACTGTGGCAACCCCTAATGGGAGCAACTGAAAGAAGAAGAGAACTGGCTGATTCCAATCACAATTTTCTTTCTTTATCTTTTTACATTTTTTAAGCTACTGCATAGCCAGCTATGTAAAATTCTTATGCGACATATGAAAGTGCTATTTTTCTAATTAAACTGCAGATCACAGGTTTTACCTCTTCATTTATTTATTAACAAAATGAAATTCCATCCATCCATCCATTTTCCAACCCGCTGAATCCGAACACAGGGTCATGGGGGTCTGCTGGAGCCAATCCCAGCCAACACAGGGCACAAGGCAGGAACCAATCCTGGGCAGGGTGCCAACCCACCGCAGACAAAATGAAATTTTGAAAGCTTATTGTTCAGTGACCATAAAAATGCTAAAATAAATAAAATCACTTAAAATAATACTTTTTTACGTAATAAAACAAGAATACTTGTAAATATTTATCAATAATACGCACATCATAGAAGAAAATAAAATGCTTGTCACAATAAAGTTACAGGCCAAAATTCTAATAAAATGTCAGTAAAATGTTTATGAAGAAGATATAATGCTAACATACTTTACAAGTTTACATGTAAAATATTTGCCTCTTAAGCTAACAAGCCAGTTCTTCTTTATTTGCTCTTTTTGTAATTAAACATTTGAGCTGCTGTTCTAAACACACACTTGCTCATTCAGTCACTATTTGTATTCAGACTGAGTGTCCGCTTTGATTAAAGGACAAAGCAAGAAGGTGAACTTGGCAGTCTCCTTTGCATTATGTTTACCCTCAAATTTTCAACAAGAAAAAAATAACATGCAACAGAAACATGTAAATAGCAAAATGTCAACATAAATACAATAGAAAAGGTACTGTACGTCTAGTGTCTACTGCTGTATTGATACAGATTTAGCACATGTTCTTCATGTGAGATGTTTTGGGACAGTCACCAATGCATGTTTGCAAGTAGAAGTGTGTTTCTTTGCAGACTTTTCCTGTAATATTTTTTTCTGTTGCTTGCATATGATGGCAGAATGTCAGTGCCTGATCTGAACAATTGATGCAACCCTTTTGTTATTGTAGGCTGCCTCAGCACAAAGCTTAGTCACTTCCATATTTCCCCTGACACAAACATTGACAGTTGCTGAATTATGAACTGTGCTAAGGGACCTAACATCTTTCTTGTCCATCTACTTGATCATGGTCATTATACCTTTATTGCCACAAAGTTAATTGCACCACAGTGAATGTTCACGGGACCAAATTTGCCAGGCATATCACAGCGGTTTGGTCGTACAGTGCTGTATGCATTGATTTCACAGTCCATGTCACTGTCTGAGGATCAATTAATTTTGTCATCACTATCGCTAGACACAACTAATGGTTCAGTTTCAGTTTGTTCTAAAACTGGCGTTACAGCTTTTTGTTTATACACCATTATGTATCTCATCAAAATCAGTTAAACCGAGTCCTACTCAGGATTAACTTTTATAAATAGAATTCTAAACCTGAGAGATGCTTGGGATTAATGCCAAGTAGATTGAAGGAGTTTCTTTTAATTCCTGCCAAAGACGCATCTCTCTTTTCTTCCACTCTATGTTCGATGGGTCAACATCTTCATCTGCTGTTTCACCCCATACACAGGTCAACTCCTCGGGTTTCCTTGACTCAGATTATTAATCTACTTTCTTTATTGTAAAAGCAAATATTCTTGTCTTCAGTCTCTCGTAAAGCCTGCTTTCTGCTTACAGGGAAGTTGTGGGAGCAAAATGACACGTGTTTCCTGAAGTAATATAATATTTTGTGTAAAGGAGCACTATAACTAAATTACTAGAAACATTAGAAAAGTACATTCTAAAAAATCATTTTTTAAAGTATGGCTGATTTGGGGTGGATATTGGCCAATTTAGAATGGCGGGCAATCGAAGAGAGAATCACTCAATACTATATATACAGCAAAATGGTCAAAAGGTTTGGAGAGCTGTTTAATGACAATACTTGTTTCAGAGAATTGTCCTGTAAACGGTTTGGTTTTGGGAAGACACCTGTGTCTCCTGAGCTGAGTCTACCTGTGCTATTTCCTGGAGCTACAGCATTTATACTGTGGATGGCTTGGAAGAGGATAGAGTGGAGGTGGGGTTTTGATTACATCACAAGACCCCCTGTGGGTGGAGGTGTTCCTGGCTGAGGGCAGAAATAGGAAACAGTTACGCTACATGCTGCATTACAAAAAAATAACAGAAGACTGTATCAACAAGCTAAAACCAGGTACAGACCTTCAGAACAATTCTAGAAGTGATTATTGTTATCAGGTGATTTAAAAGAAAAGGAAATGAATTTCCAAACTGACTGGATCTAAACTTAAGTAGTATAAGACAGGAAAAATAATACAGCTAATTATTGTAAAAATGATTCACAAGGAATATAAAGAGAAGTCAATCAAAATTAATCTTAAAGGCAATAAGCTCAAGAAGTGTAAAAATGTTCTACCAGGATAATGAGGCCAAGTAATACAAAATAGTGAACAAGCCCAAGTTAAGCTCAAAAGGTCCTTTACCTACAGAAAGCCTTAAACCTCCAAAAAGGCCAAATTCACAAACACTCAAGAAGACCTCGTCTCTAAATACTCGAAGAGACAAAAATCTAAAAAAACAAAGCTGACCTGAAGACACAAGGGCACAGGGAGCCAGCAACACAGAGAGTAATCGGTGCCACAGCCATTTTACCTGGTGGCCATCAGAGCCCCTATTAAACGCCACACGGCTGTTACAGTAACATTACTGAAGGACAACAAAATCGCTACAAAGTAGTTAACAAAGAAAAACAACCTAAATTTTAAATAAACGTAAATAAAAGAAACTAACAAAAACAGAATCATTAACAGGCATAATTAAAGAAAGTTCATGTTTAGTAATGTCCCACATTATTTAATGTTCGTATGTCAAACATGTCTGTAAAATTTAAAAACAGATGGTCAGTGTACATATTGAAGGCAGACATGCACCAAGTTTGCAGTTTAAAGAATTACTTTTCTCAGTTTCTGCCGAAGCAGTAATAAAACGTACACCTCAGGTGTCTTTAATAAGTCATTTCATGTTGTTCTGCGATGAAAGTGTGCTCTGTGGATCTTTTCTTCAGGTTTATTTACTTTTAAGTCCCATTCATCTCCATTCATTTTACTTTAATGTTTGAAATGATAATTTTATTATAACTTTCATAGTTAAGAAAAAGCAGTGTTTTTTGTTTTTATATTGAAATTTCCAAAATATTCCTGTTGTGTATATATGTTTATAGGCAGCTGTTTTCTCCTGTTTCTTCGGTGTGCCAACATTTCATGGTTGTTATTCCATATAGAAGGTTTCAAGTTTTTCTTGGCCAATTGGGTTGCTCAAACAAGCATGCTTGAACAGGAGCAAAAAATTCAACCAAACATGATCTTTAACTGCTGGATTAATGCCCTGCAAAGGGGCTTATCCCTTCTGTAGATCAAGTGGGTCTTTTTTATGTCGACCTTCTAATAATTTATTAATAAAAAATGAGCCACAAAGTGAGTAGCAACGTTTTCCCAGCTTAACAGTTACCGTATTTTTTGCTCCATAAGACGCACCTGACCATTAGACGCACCTAGGTTTAGAGGACGAAAACAAGAAAAAAAATATTCTGAACCAAATGGTGTACTAATATGTTTAATAAAATATAGCAGAATAATATTTCAACCATGTAAATTCAACAGCGGTATTAAGAAACATCATCACTGTCATTAACAAATAAGGAGAGACTTTAAGGTTCAAGCACTCTTCTAGTTTTATGGAAACCCCAAGAACTCCTCATCGCTAGTGTCAGAATTTATGAAGTTCAGTTGCTCACAATCACTTTGCAGGAGCACGTACCTATCATCACGCACGTTTGGACCAATGCTCCCTGAAGTTATATCGCCAGTCTAGTCCCATCTATATTTGTAATGCCACAAAGCCCTTCATCTCGTGTTTTGTTGTGGGTTTCCAGTTTGAAAAACGAGAATGCGGTGAAAGCACAGCCCTCGATTCAAAAAATTGCTCTGCATACCTGTTTGTCTCGTCTGACAGTAGCTGAAAGGCAGATTCAGGAAAGAACAGCCTGAAGTAGTCCAGCGGCTGGTAATCTGTCGAGTCCAACAGCAAGCCATACTGTCTTGTGAAGTCCAGTAGCCAGTTTGGCTCCCACGGATCAATGTCTAGGTATTCCTCCCACACGAACCTTGCCATAGGTACATCGGCTGCACGAATGGTGTCTCGATTAGCTGATGCCAGTTCCTCACTCTCTTGTTCGATCTCCTGATCACTCTCAACAAAATCAGATTCTGAAAATCAGAGTCCGACTCAGTGATAATGCGCAAAACTTTTGTTTTCTGCACTCGCTTCGCTCCCTCGTGAGATGTCGATGCCATCTTGTCTTTGTGTACATTTGTTTAAATTTTGCAACTCACACATATGCAAGTATTAGATGCCGAGTCAATGAGTCTAACAAGCACAGAGGGAATGCCTGTAACGTATCAGTGAGTTTTGTCGCCCTCTACCCCTGGATGTCAACATTTGTCAGGTAATACACATCATGGTCTGTGATGCAATATTCGCTCCATAAGACGCACAGACATTTCCAACCTTCTTTTGGGGAAAAAAAAGTGTATCTTATGGTGCGAAAAATACGGTATATGCCAGGTAAGCCACACAGGCAGATATTATGAAGTGTTCAAGAGTTTTATGAGATTATCAGATTGAGAGAAGCAGGCCATTTCTTTTGCATTTTAACAACCTCCAATTTGCTTCTTTCAGCCTCCTTTTATGGTGATGGGTACGTGGAACTCAAAACTGTGGAATCCTCAAACCGAACATCACTTCATTTCAGATTTCGCACCTCCAAACCAAATGGCCTTCTGTTCTTAGCTGCTGGAAATCATGACTACTGCCTTGCTGAACTGAAGTCTGGTCACTTACAGGTAACATACAGAGTTCTAGATTTCATTTGCTGTAATTGGTTATGTTTTCTATGTGCAGGCTAATTTTCAGTTTATTTTATGATATGCTGAGTTCTAAGAAGAGTCTGTTCTTTGTCAATTGAAACAACATTAACATTTACTGGTCTTAGTGTTAGTTATGCATTTAGGTTTTGTGCTATGTTTTACAGCACATATCATGTATTCCTTAAATATTGCTACCAGAAACAGATCTTTATAATTATTCTGCAACTAAATGTACAGTTTTTATTTTCAAAAGTCATTTTACACAACCCAGCTTACTGTAGTGTAGTGAGAATGAAGACTGGTGGAATTAGTAATAAGACAAATGCATGCAGTCAGCATTAATTATACAAGCAAAGAATATTAAGACAATGTTAATGTAGCTTTTCTTTTTGTGAAATTTAATTACAATTATTTAAAATCTTTAGTGGCTTGTTTAACTGAAAAGTTACATTCATTGATTATTGAACCTGCTTAATTCAGGGTGCTGGAGCCTATCCTAGCTTTTCACCTGCATACAGGTACACGTGCTAATTTCAAAACCTTGTGTAACAACAACTAGGTAGTCTGTGTGGGCCCACCAGCTCAATGGGGCCCACTGCAAATGTCCTAAACCACACTGCATTAGTTCCACCACTGACCAGGAGGAAATTCATGCAGACTATTTCACTTCATTTTTGTAAGGTATTAATTGGCATTACTATCTGTCTCTTTGCAGGTAAAAATCAATCTAGGATCGGGTGAACGCATTTTATACTCAGACAAAGCCAATCCTCTGAATGATCTGGCTTGGCACACAGTCGAACTTCAACATGATAACAACAATGTGATACTTACGGCTGACAAGCATTTTACATCTTCTGTTAAAATGCCAGGAAAACGATATGAGCTCAATATTGATGATGGCCTGTACGTTGGTGGCACAGGAGGCCTAGCAAAATCATACCTTATCAATGAACCTTCCAACTTTCGTGGCTGTATTGATGACCTTTTATTTAACCAGCATAACATTTTGTCTTCATTAAGGTCTTATTATGGATTTAAAAATGTCTATGAGGTATCATTAGGCTGCAGCCCACAGTTTTTTGCTAATGAAGAGGACCCAATCAGTTTCTTTAGCTCTAAAGCATTTGTCTCCTTTCCACTTTGGAATACACAAGAAGAAGGAATATTTGAGTCAGTAATTCATACATCATCTGACCAAGGCCTGCTCTTATACAGCTCTGGGCAAAAAGAAGACTTTGTGGCAATGGAGATTCGAAGTGGAATAGTTACTGCAGTAATAGGAAAAGGTGGAAACAAGTATGAGCTGTCCTCCAAATTTCCAGTTAATGATAGAAAGTGGCACTATGTTAAACTTCGGCTCACTTCTAAACACCTTCAGTTGACATTGGATCAAGAAACAGAGAAACGTGTGCTAGAGTCTCGAGGCAAGAACCTTATTTTAAGAGCCCCACTTTATGTGGGGGGAATTGAGGATAGCATGCGTGCTGAGGTTGGAAAGCTGGGATTGACTTCCATCTTGGGAAGGAGCTACAGAGGTGCTTCTTTTAAAGGTTGTATAAAAGATATCAAAATTAACTCTGAAAGAATTGGACTTAACAATGCAACAGTTACTAAAGATATATCTGTGGGTTGTGAACCTGAGAAGGAGCCAGAGCCTCTCACAGAAGTAGTTCCTACAATAGTCAACTTATCTCCAACAATTGCAGGAATTGTTACCACCACTAAACAGCCAGAAAAGAAACGCAACCAAAATTTTGTTGTGCTCAGAACTCTAGTTGTAGCTGAAGGTGGTCGTGGCTCTCTTGAATCAAAGAATATTAAACTCAATCTTGAGTTTAAAGCACTGGGTTTACGTCAGTCACAGATCCTGTTTAAGATTGAAGAGCAACCGGTACATGGACAGCTGAGGCTAGATGTGGATCAGGAGCAAGAGGAAAACACCTTCACAATGTTAGATCTATGGCATGGCCGAGTGATGTACATTCATGGTGGATCAGAGGATCCTCTTGACTATTTTACATTCTCTGTGTTTACTAACAGCAAGAAAGAAGTTCCATCATATCTAAAAGGAGATAAGAGGTACAGATTTAACATCACAGTTACACCTACAAATGATGCTCCCGAGCTTACTCTCCCTGAAGGAAACCTCTTTGTGGTCTTGGAAAACTCAAAGAAGCGTCTTACGAGTGATGTGCTAAAAGCTGTGGATGTAGACAGTAACTCGACAAGCCTTATTTTTTCGCTTCTAGGAAACTTGAATTCTGAAGCTGGTTTTCTGGAGAACTCTGAGAATCCGAGTAAAGCCATTACAACTTTCTGGCAAACTGACTTGGAAGAAGGAAAGATATACTATGTTCATACTGGAGTGCGGACTTCCAGAATTGTGCTGAGAGTCAGTGATGGTGAAAAAATTAGTAACACTGTAGTACTGAGAGTTATGGCAATACCACTTGATTATAAATTTGCTAATAATACAGGAATAGAAGTGATACAAGGAGGCACAGCCTTGATCAATAACAGTCATTTAGCAATTCAAACCAATGTAGTTAGACAAGAGATAGAAATTCGTTTTGATATTACTGAGACCCCCTTGTATGGTGAAGTGCAAAGATGGCACCCAAGTGGTGAATGGAAAGTGACTAACATGTTTTCCCAGCGCACACTTGAACGTGAAAGAGTGAGATATGTCAGCACTTTCCGTGGACAGCAGCGAAGTGATGTTTCAGATCAGTTTAAGTGTAAAGTTAGTATTGGAGGCTTGGCAAATGATGAGGTTTTGTTTACAATTAAAGTAAAATGGGTTCAGTATAAACTCCTAAAGAACAAAGCTCTAGAGATTGACAAAGTAAAGAGAATGGTGGTTAGTCAGAACAACTTGAACGCCATTTTGAAGGGTTCAAAACTAGCAGAACATGATTTGTTTTACAGAGTGCTGACCTTACCCCAAAAAGGAAGGATTTTGCTAAACAATGAAACTGTAAAAGAAAAGTCTGTCTTCAGTCAGAAAAATGTCACAGATAAGAAAGTAGAGTATGAGCTTATTGACAGGCCAAAAAATGACTCGGAAGACATTTTTAGTTTTCAGTTGTTTTCCAAGTATGCAGATTCGGCTGTTTACAAATTCAAAATTGTGATCAAAGCAGATATGAACAGCATTATTTTGAGTAATAATGGTTTGACTTTAGTGGAAGGAGAAAGTAAGCTTATTACAAAGAGTGAACTGTTTTCTGAAACTTTAAACTCAAAAGCTATAAAGTACAAAGTCACAAGTGGCCCTAAACACGGGAATTTAAAGCGTATTAACCTGTCTGACTCCTCTTCTAGCAATAACAATATTAATGATTTCACCAATCAAGATATTCTAGATGAGCGCATTATTTATGTGCATGATGACTCTGAAAGTACTCATGATGAGTTTATTTTTATTGCATCCATCATCAACTTCACTGAAACAGAAGTTCTAGAAGTGGAAAATGCAGAGCTAGAGGGCACATTCAGCATTTCCATTGAGTTGAAGAATGACGAAAAGCCAGTCCGTGTTGTTGATAAAGTGTTCCAAGTGGTCAGGAATGGCCAGAGGCTTTTAACTACAGATGACCTATGCTACCACGATGCAGACTCTGATTTTAATGATGGTCAGCTTCTCTACACTCGCCGAGGAATCCCTAATGGTGACCTTATCCTTGTCAACAATGCTTCCCAGAAGCTCTACCAGTTTCGTCAAGAAGATCTGGAGGAGAAACGGGTCTTGTTTGAACACCGTGGAGCAGACTACAGTCGGTTTGTATTGTTTGTTACTGATGGAAAACATTACACATCTTCTCTATTGGAAGTCAGTGCCCAGGAACCCTTTTTGAAAGTTAGCAACAACACGGGTTTATTGGTTCAAAAGGGAAAGGAGGCAAATTTTAGCTCAGCAAACTTTAGCACTGTGACGAACTTAGATATACGACACAATAGGGAGATCACTTATGAAGTGTTTGCTTTGCCGAAATTTGGTAGACTTTACTTAAATGGCCTTCCTGTGAAATCCTTTACTCACGATGATTTGGAAAAAGGCCACTTAGTCTACCACCACGATAACAGCAACAACCTTGTGGATAAATTAAATTTTACCGTGAAGGCTAAAGATGCAAGTCTGGATGCTAGTATTCATGTCCGAGTGTATCTGGAGAGCCACCAGCGACCACCGAAAGTTGTGCACAACAGTAGCCTCCTGGTTGAAGAGGGGAAGCCGGTGAAGATCAGTAAAAGAAAACTTGAGGTTTGTACATTTTACATGAATTTTACTTTTAAATATTCAGTAATTAAAATGGGATTAGGAAAACAGCTTGTGGGGAACCAGAGCTTATCCAAGTAGTGTTAGGTGCCATGTATGAAACCTGCTCAGGATGGAGCTGCAGTATGTGGTTAAGATGTGTAAGCGTTTGTACTTACACACACACATAGATTTGGTTTGTACTTACACACACATAGATTTAGCAGTGCCACATTATCTGACTGATTTGAAGGGCACTTTGCATGAATAAGAAGTACAGTGCTTAAAAGATTGAAACCAGTGATTGGATCTTTAAGCTGCATGCACTTCTTACTTCCTTGACCCAGGCCTGCAGCAAAAAAAAACATGCTGTCATTGACTCATGCGAATGGCAGAGGAGCCATAAAGGATTGAAAAGGACACTGACTTTTAGATGGGGAAAGGAACATTTGGAGAAAGATTCATAGTGAGAAAGGAGGATTAGTTATTAAGGAGAGCTTGATGGTTTGAATCAAGTCTTTTGCCCAAAAGTTACACTACTAGCTTCTGTACAGAGTTCTTTTGGAGTTTAGCCCAAAGAACCATGCTTCTAAAGAGCTCACTGGTCATGCCGCAGACTTCCTTAACATATGGGAACTGGCTGAATCTCATACTATTACAAGTTGTTGTAGGCGGACTTTACAATTCATTATCCACATGAAGGCAGTTGTGTTGAGTGTGTTTCTTTATATTTTTATGGAATTTTACAGGGATGCTTTTGGCTCTGTCTGTGAGTGGGTATTATTTATTAGGGTGTTGAGTGAGAGTGAATCATGGGGTTAAATTGTTGGCATATCTTTCCCCATATAAATAAAATGTGAAGTTTTGTTAACAGGGCACAAATGGTGACTCCCAGAAGGGTACTTTCTGAACCGTTTCATCACTCCCTAGTGCCATATAATGAGTATAACAACCTTAACTCAAAAATTCTATTTTTTTTACCTGGAAATCTCAGAACAGTTTAATTCAATTCAGTTCAGTTCAATGCAGTTTATTGTTGTATAGGGCTCTTCTCTGAGCGCAGGTGTGGACTACTGTGCCAAGTTCTCAGGTAAAATTTTACAAATTACTAATTACATAATGAGTACATGTAGATTCATACATTTGTTTAAATACACAGGAAAACAAAGTAGTTTAACATTGATTAGCTTAAATGGAACAAAACAATTAGTTATTGGACAGATATAATTGAACTACGGCCAACTGACAATGGAGGAGAAGAAAACAAAAACTCCAGTCTGGAAAAAATAAACCTCTGGGGGTACAAGGTCAATTATAAGAGAAAAAGTCAAAGACAAAATCAGACACAGTCACAGTCCTAAAGACCAAGTCTGACTGACTGCCCACCCCCTCCTTTGCATTCTATAACAGGTCCTGTGTTGGCTGTCCAATCTGACGACAGAATCTTTCAGTCATAGTTCACAACACTACGTATGTACTCTGTGTTAAGGTGTGACATATATCACTTGATTACAAGTACAGCTTTTGTTTTTTCGCTCTTGTGGTTGTGTAGGCATCTGTAGAACACTGCGTTGAAATTCCAAAATTCCATCCCAGTCTCAGTCTGTGCAGAATTTGCCCATTTTTTTTTATGTCTGCTTTTTCCCCTGAAAGTCCAATTTTCCTCAGACATCTCAATGCTCTGCATCTTAGGCTGGCTGGAGACTCTTAAGTTGTTCTTAGGTAAGTATGCTCTGCAAAATGCTGCACCATTTCCAATTTGATTCTTGCCATTAATGCTGGACTGCATTCGTTCCTTGAGAAAACAGTATTGAAATAAGCAAGTCTGAAAAATAAATGAGTTAGTCTTTCATTTTTGATACTTCAGTTATTTAGGGAGAGTACAGATGATTGTAATTAGAACCTGGTATTTAATCTGCTTTATTGTAATATCTGGCAGAGACTGAGGTTAGTTCTGCTGGTCTGCCTCTTTGTTTTATATATTTTAACAAATGTTCTTCCAGCATAAAGTAGTTTATGCTGACCTTTCATTGTGATTTATGATTTTATGTGTTTAAAATTTTTGTTTAATATTTTGTAAATGTTTTGCAGGTAGTGCATGAAGATAGCTTGCCATCAGAAATCGTCTTCACCATTAAAACTCCACCACGTTATGGTTACATTCGAAGCTTTGCAGAAGGCAAAGAGCATTACTTGGGAACCGAACAAACACCAATTACGAGCTTTACTCAGCAAGACATTAATGATGGAAATATTCAGTATGTTCAGGTTGCTGCAAATCAGTTGACAGATGGTTTTATGCTGGATGTCACCAATGAGATTATAGAAATCAAAGGAATCCTGATCTCCATAGACATCATACCTCATGTCATTCCTGTGCAAGTGCTGAACTTCACAATAAATGAAGGTTCTTCCAAAGCACTAACGGAAGACATCATAAAAGTTACTAACAAACATTTTGCAGGTTTGAACTTTGAATATTATGTCCTGGACACACCAAAACATGGCTACATTGAAAACTCTCGCTTCCCTGGGATCAAGCTGAGCCTCTTCACAAGAAAGCAGGTACCACATGAAATTTCTATGACTTTAATATCTATCTATCTATCTATGAAAAGTTTACAATGTAGTATAAAATGCAGATGTGTGCCTAATTATTTATTTCTCTTATAATACTACTGTTATCAAAGTGTATCAATTGAGAGAAAAATGTTGCAAAGGATTATTTAAGAAATTAAAGTGGGTAGCAACAATTGCAAAGAATTGGGAACAAAAATAGCCATGGCTTTGTGTCCACAGTGTTGCTGCAGCCTCAAAGATGCTTTGTTGCCAGGTTGGTGTGTTCTGTTTCTTATTTGTGGTTGTATCTGTATCTCTTGGTCTCCACCTCCAGGGTCTGCCCTGCTCAGTGTCTCTCAGTCTTGCACTTGGCATATGCAAGGACATAACCTCCGTAAGGAACTCGCTAGTACTCAAATTTTCTTAGTTATTTGATGTCTTCAGACCTCAGTCTGATGTATTTGAAGTGCATGGTAAGGGATAATGCTTCTTAGTTAGCATGATGTGTTTATTACTCCTGTTTGTATCTTAGTGAAGCAATTACAGGCGAGTTCATTGACTAGGCCATCGTGAAATTTGTGCACTTTCTACTCCAGTGATGAGAGATTTGAAGTAAGCTTATTGTAAATGGAGCCAGAAGCTCAAGCAAATATCCTAATCACAGTCCAACGGCCATTGATTGGATGCCTTAATGTATTTACAGGGTGTTACTGCAGAATTCACCAAGTAGTACAGTATTCACCATCTTTGTTTTGTTTTTAGTGTAGAATCTAATTCTGATTTTTTGTTTTTCATTCTGAATTGAAATATAAAACATTTTTTTATTACTGTTTTGATTTTTCTTGTTTATGTGACACGAATATTGATGTGTGACCATGACAGTCATGCTCTTGATGTCACAACACATTACATATAATTATGGTATAAATTATCCATCAGTGGATACATGGAATGAATTTATTGAGTGCTAGTTAAAGTCATTTCTACGTAGGGTTTAGCATCATGCTTTTGAGATTTTGAACTTTGAACCTTTTTGACTTTGATTCTCATTTCACCCTGTGGTTTGGTTGCTCTTTATCGTTCTTTCTCTTTGTTTTTTAACCCATAGTTGTCCCTTTGCTGTGTTCTGATCCTGTCCTGGCCATTGTTGCTTATTATAATCCTTGGGCACACTGTGTGCCCATAACAGCAGGGCTTCTGTGGGTTTTCTCGAACTCACTTAGGCCCATTTATCAGTTCCTGTGGGAACCTCAAATCAGCTTGCTGAAAAAACATACAGCTTATTCTATGTGGGCCTTTTCTTGATTAGGCTGAGGTATGAGAATTGACTTTCTAATTGTTGCTGTAAATACTATAATGTTGTATAAACAGAATCAAACTTTCCATTTAATTTTTGTTAATGTCTCACATAGCTGATTAAATAGGATACACTGGCATCTATCCTTGTCAGTGAACTGCAATGGCAATGAGATTTTTAGACATCAAGTTAGTTTAGCCACAGTTAAAATAAAATTTAAATTGATATGATAATATCTCCTCTATTTTTTGAATACCAATACTTTTTTTCATTTCTTTCTGTAGGTTGAAAATGAATTTATTTATTATGTCCATGATAACAGTGAATCCATATACGACAATTTCACTATCATTGCTAATGATACAGACCTCCGAAAGCAGAGCCAGCCATCAACTATGCATGTGAACATTATTCCAGTGAATGATGAAGCTCCAGCCATTACAACAAACAAAATACTAAGGGTAAGTTTTCTGTGTGTGTTCTTATTTGTCATCAATGCAACTATTTTCAGTAATTGTTAATAAATATAGAAGAGTAACTTTAGAAATTGTATTTAGATAGATAGATAGATCTTTATTGTCATTGTCACTTTTACAAAGGAAAAACGAAATTGAATTTGACTTATTGCTTTACTTTTGTTGTTTGCTTGTTAGTAATCTACTTTAGCATCTTCACTTTTTTCATATTTCATATGTGGAGAAACAATTTTTTCATGAAAATATAAATTTCAGATTTTCAGTAGAAGACTGCATTTTAATATCCCTAGAACATCTTTGAGCATTTTTGAAAAGATGTGTTTCTGTGTCTGTGGTAAATATTCTGCGAATGCTGTAACTTGTGAATGAATGAACAGATTTTTATTAAATTTTATGAACTACTTGCACTCATTAATTAACCTAAACAGCTGATTAGGCTTTGAGGTGAAGGCCAACTATTCAGCTTTGAGTTTTTAAAGTTCAAAGTTTTTAAAGCCATCTCCTAAAAAAGTTAAACCACTCCTCAAAAGTTCACAAAATCTGTAATAGGAATTTAGGACCTTTAAGAAAGATTAATAAGGTCAATCTGAAGCTGGAGCTTTCAGCATTTAAAGATTTAAAAGTCTCTTAAATCAGACTGATCCATATATCACTGAAACAATTAAAAGATGTAATCATAAGCCATGCTAAAACCCTCATTCTCACCCAGAGCAGAGAATAAATTTTTAATAAAAATGAAGAGACAAGGGAGGCATGCCAAGTTATAAAGCCTCTTATTAATTAAACTAATAGGAGTTTAGCAGATACACAAGCAGGATCACAGCAAAGTTAATTTATATTAACACTAATAAACTCTTGTAAAATTCTAAACAAGCTCTAAACAGTTCTATGTAAAGAAACTGCATTTTTTTCTAGGTTTAGGTAATATAAATAATTTTATTCATATGCAGGTTATCTACAATGTATGCTAAATTTGAAGGGCTCATCTTGTTTACTGAAATTGTTTTTAAAAAGCCTATGTTTTTCTGGACTTCTTTTAGATTAATTAAAGCTCAGATGACCTTTGCACATACAGTTAATCACATTTGAGAAATCCTAGAGCTCTTCCTTGCTGCACCAGTTGGCCTAGGATCACTTTGCTTTCTACCTAAGACATTGTAATAATTTTCTGAAGTGTAACAGGGTTCTCTTCACTGGAGAATCATAACACATCTCCCAGGACATGAACCCAGGTCCACACTTCGCTTGGAGTAGCTTTAGCCAGTCAAGCAACAGGAGACCTTCATTGGCTCGGATGACTAACTGGGCTTTTGACTGCAAGGTAGTATAATTTGTTGGGCAAATTAAATTACCAAAAAATAATCCTTTACAATGATACTTAAATCTTCACATTTTTGCTTTTTGGCTGCTTTGTAAAGAATTCATGAGAAATTTAAATATTATTTTTTGTATTGCACAAATCTAAAAAAGACATAGCTTTTTACATAGATGTGTACTTTACCATCAATGATATTTTCAAATGAATTTAACCTAACAGTCAGTAGCAATGCCAGACATGAAAGCTGTGCAGTGTGCTCTGAAATGAGTTCTGTGCTTAAAGCTGGTATTTGGTTTTGTTTAAATCCAGAACTAATCTACACAGACGTCACAGTCTCTAATTAAACATTTACAGTCCAGTTCAGAGCTCAGGCCAAGGAAAATGCAGGCAATACACATGACATAGTGATGGAGTCTCTGAGTGTTCCACTATCATTTGAACTCCCAGCTGCCCTCTGGTGGTGAATGTAGCAAAGCTGAAACAAAATTTAAAAGAGACTGGGATTTGTTGTTCTATGGTTGGTGCTGTTACACTTTGCATGAGTGCAGACTTTCCAAACAGCATCATCCAATGAGTAGTACTGTAGATCCATAAAAGAACCTTTTTATATGAAACTGGATGTAGTTTTGTTAGTTTGAGTTGATCATACTGGATCTGTCCCGCTAAAGTATAGGGATCAATGTTTAGCTATTATTTCTTTCATTTTAGTGCATGGTGGCACTTATTTTGAGTGATCAATTTTATGCAACAATCACAAGCAACATAAGCAATCATTTTGCATATGGTGTTATTAACATAAAACTAAAACAGTAAATTGTAAAATTAATGGAAGTATTTTTCCAATATATAGTATCAGTTTAATTCAATGGCAGTCTACTTAAATGAAGCATATCACGACTTGGGAGTCAGTAGAACATTTTCATTGGATGTATTATACAGAGTTGTATGTAATTAAAACCTGTTTGCCGGATTGCATTGACTGCTGCTGTTGAAATCTTCAGATCCCATATAGGAGGCTAAGTAGTAGGTATCACATTTTAATTCACCAATCTTTAGCAATAATAAATCACCAAGCCTGATAAATCTGCAAATGCATCCAACCAAATATTCTTCTATGTATTGATTAAATCTGTATTTTTCTTCTACTGTCTGTATTCCCTATTTACAGTACTCCACTCTTAACATATTGTAACTATGACTGGAATAATCCTTACCATCTAACCCGAGATGCAAGCAAGACTTCTGTTCTCACAGGACCACTTCAGATCAGATAAGAAGGGTTACCTGATGGCCTCAACCTATCTGTCTGATGTATTTGAAGTGTATAGTAAGGGATGATGGCTCTTAGTTGACGTGAAAGGCAAGTTCACTGAGTAGGTCTGTGTGGAATTGTGTACTTACTACTTCAGGGATGAGAAACTTCAAGTAAGCTTATTATAAAAGGAGCCAGAAGCTCAAGCAAACATCCTAATCACAGTCCAACAGCCATCGATTGGATGCTTTAATGTTTCAGTGTGTTACTGCAGAATTCACCAAGTAGTATAGTATTCTGACATCTTTATGTGTGCATATTTATGTTGCTTTTTTAAAGTGCAGAATCTAGTTCTGACTTTTTTTGCATTTATATGATCATTTATATGTAATGATAAAATTAAATATTCATAACATACCAATAATCAACGCAAACACACAAAGGATGTTTTCTGAAAATTTCCACAATCTTGGATAGTGATGCATCTTAAGCACCGATACTTATAGCAGTGCGCTGATGATGTCAACCACATAACTCCTGGGACCATGTTCCACAGAATATTTGTAAAGGTGATGGCACAAAATAGCAGCACACCAGGATAAACAAAATGGTGATGAAAACAACACAATATAATTTCAAATAACTAAAAAATATATTTCCATAAAAATGATAAAAACAAACATCTGGTTCAACACTACAAATAACCTATAATGGGAAATAATTGTTAAGAAAATGGCTCAAACAAGTGTATAAAACATTGTCAATATACATAACCATAACACTAAATATGAAAATGTGTACATTTTAAGCTTAGTCTATTTATTTAGTAGGTGACTGACTTGTACAGGTATTAGTGCTGCTCTCCCCAGCATCCTCGCTTTGCTTTCTGGGTGTATTCTGCATGTTCTCCTCATGTTTCCATGGGCAGTTTTCCACCCACACCCCCAAAGATTTGCAGGTTGGGTTAAATGGCTACCTTAAATATGCTCAAAGTGGGTGTGTGCTTGAGTAAGCACTGCAGTGTACTAGTGCCATGTCCAGGGTGGGCACCTACCTTGTGCCTCATACTGCTGGGATCTATGACCCCAATCTAAGTGGGTCTGAGAATATTATTTATTGTTATTCTTCCCTTTTTGTCTTGTTTTAATATAAATTAATAATATCTCAATATAAATACATGAACACTTTACAATGTCATACTGCTAAAATTTTAGTTGGTAGTTTTGAAACTCAGAAACTCTTACTGTTGTGTTGTGCTATATTAATGCTTACTATTCAAATTTGACTTTGATAGCCAACTGATTTGATTTGCAGTAGTTTTGTAGCATCAAGGCCACAATTCCAACAGTTAATTCATGGACAGATATTGTTTGTCTCCATTTACTGTATGTTAATCAGTTTAAAACTACTTTGTTTTCTACTTGTCTAAACAAATCTGTGTCTTTATATACACTCATTATGTGATTATTAAAATTTGTATTTGCATTTTATCTGTGAACTTGTGAAAGCTCTCTGCACCTGCACTCAGTGAAGAGTGCTATATAACAATAGACTGATTTGAATTGAATTTGCTACTTATGATTATGGTTTTGGATGTAAAAGCAAGATTTTTTTGGTTGTATCATCAGTGCTTAACTGCCTATTGCTCAAGAGATTTAAAAAAGTATAATTGAAAGTGTTCAGTTCTTAAGATAGCCTTGACAAGCAGCCAGTTACTGCACAGGCATTTTTTTGCATCTTCTATTGTCCCACTCACTCCTTATTGAGATGGATGGATTGCTCGTATTCATTTCCGTTTCTTTTTTAAATATTTTGTTTGCTTTAACTTCATCAGAAAGATAAGTGAACACATTCAGATTTTGCCATTAGACTTTCTACTAAGAAACTCTTTTTATATGCATGCCTTAATAAATATTGAAGAAAAAAGTACTGTATATTTGTTGCCAGTACACTTTAAGGAAATTGATTATTAATTGCATTTATTATACGATTACAATCTTTCAGAATGTAATATACTTAAAGTATAATTTCATCTGTGTTAATTGGCATGTCCGCAACTTTGCTATTTGGTGACTAAGATTGAAATGGACAAAAGAAGGAGCCCGAGGTCCCACTTCAGGGACAGCTCTGGGCACTCTGACTTTAGTAAGACTCCAAGATCACTCATCAGTCCAGCTGTGATTTACAAAAACATGTCATTTTTCATGCCAGTGTAGCAAACGTACAGTATGAGAGACCCAAGTTTGAAGCCCTGCTCAGCCAATGCCTGTGAACATTCTCCCGTCTGTATCTTGTTTATTGAGTCCTCTGTTTTTGTCCCTCCCATCTTATAAAACATGCATGTCAGCTAACTGTTGGCTCCAGCCTGGCATAGTGTGAATGACTGTGTTTGTATGACCCTTGCAGTGAACTGGTATTTCTTCCAAGGTGGGCTCCCGCCATCTGCCCTGTGCTGTTGGGATAGAGTTCAACTCTTTGTGACACCATATTATGGAAAGTGAGCACCAAAAAAGAGATTTCTTACTGGCTGTTATGTCTGGATAAAGGGTAGATGGATTGGTATATGGATTAAATATCTGAACAGTGTGAGAGACACATAGTGAGATCTTGTAATAACTATCACATTCATGATTCTTTTGGATAATGAACAATTTTCATTAATTTTAATTCTTTTTCACAATGCCACCCTATCTTTTTTGTAATAAAAGGGCCACTATTGTTTATATATCTCTTGTATCTTCATTTTCTACACTCCAATTTGCATTTTTTGCTCTAAACTTATGGGACAAAAAACACAAACAGCACCAGCAGCCATCCTCACTCAACCCTGGTAAGTCATCCCTTTAAGTTCAAATGCACTTTAAGGGCTTTACAAAATTATAAATCCATTAAAGTCCACAAGGTGGCACACCAAGGCCTTCTTTCATAGCTGCTTCACCCTCACTTTACTTTTTTTACTTTGATTTTTGTGGTCATAAAAACCTGGGGACTGACTTATTTTTTTAGTGGCCCTTAAACTTGAAAAGGCTGTGATTAACACTGGCACCCCATTGTTTCATTTCTCCTTCTCCATTGAAAATGCAGAAGTCTGCTGAAAATATATGTAGACAAAAAGGAAATTTAAGGAGTGTTTAAGGATGTTGTTTAATGTAGTAACTTTCAGACTGACTACCATCCTAGAGCATACTGCAATACAACTTGTCTTTGTTCAGGTAGGTGTGTAAGCCAGAGTCACACATCGAGCATCTTGTGGGCTTTGAATCTTCAGTCCTAAGCAAAACATGGTGGGGCAGACGTTAGGGGTATTTTAGCCTTGCACTTCCATGAGAGTGAGTTTGAAATCTTGGGCCTGGGTCTAGTCATTTTCTGGGTGAGTTTTGCATATTCTGCTCAATTGTGTGGGTACTCTATAATTTTCCTCCCACATTCCCAAAGACATGCCGGTTGGCTTATAGTTGACCCAGTATGAGAGTATTTGGCAGTGTACCCTGTGATGGACTGGTGCCCCATCCTGGGTTATTTCCTGATTTGCACTCAGTGTTGCCAGCATTGGGTCTAGCCTACTGAGGTAGACAGAGCAAGTGTGGAAAATGGAAGGATAAATGGAGCTTTGTGTCTTCAAGACCATTACCTTAACAGCTGCCTTCTGATTGTTTAATGCACTGCATTTCAGGCTGTTCACTCTATCTAAACTGGTGTAAGCTACAAGTAATTTAGTGTATGGTTTCTGATTTTAATCCTGACTGCTTATTGTCTGCCCCATTTCTGGCAATAAATCAGGTGTTGATTTTTGCTGCAACTGAATTACTTGTAAGAGTAGTAATGAATGGCCAGCACCACGACTGGCAACTATGTCATTTCTACAGCTCAATAGAGACTGATGACACACAGGGGAAGGTGCTTACGTAATCTGGTCAGAATAGCAAAAAAGAGAACTTTGCAAATGCATGTGGGGAACAGGACAGTTTAAATGAAGATACTGAAAAGTCGGCTAAAGCATACAGTGCTATACAACCAGGTCAGGCTAATGTTGTTAGCTATTCTAAATAACCTCCACTACCACCTGCAGGCTTTCTTATCTTGTATGTGCTGTTTTTTGTATTAGAAGCACAAATTAGTTTGTTTATTTGAATCTTGCTTGATACATGCTGGAAACAGGGTTCTATGTAATAAAGATTGCTTGACTGACCTGCATGTCTCAGTGCCATAAGCATTGTTTTGAATCTTTTTATTTCATTGCACATTAATTGCTGTGCAGACTCTGACTTGACAGTCTGATATTGCTTTGTAGGTAGGATGTATAGGTTGGCAAATGCTGCACAGTAAGTGAGAATGATTATAAAAAAATCCTTTTATGCTGAAATACCTGAACTTAGATTTGTACTGCCAGTTAACTGAACAGTGAGAAAAGTAGAACCTGTAGGACCAGGACATCATATGTTGTCAAAGAACAGAATAAGCGTCAATACAGAGAGTCTGATACTTTCTGTTGTACCAAAAGCAAAAGCATAAACCAGACATCATAGTCAAAACAAAACGCAAGGATGCAAAACCAAGAAATACTAGAAAGACGCACACAAAGAGTTTTAGAAGTTTAGAAGATGCAAAATGTCACGATGCACCAAACCTCTCTCCCTGGCAACCAAGAATGGCATCTAGGCAGTGGAGCCCACAAAGTGACAGTGCCTCCAAAAAACCAGATGTCATTGTTGAAATGTAACACCACTTAAAAAGTGTACTAACTTCCAGAATGCACTAAAAATAGGAAAAGTTGTTTGAAACTTTGTAAAAACCACAAAACCAATGTTACCATAACAAAACACTAGACAAAAATGAGATATTTTGCAAAAAAATTTTTCAAAGGTGGAGACCCATAACAAGATTAAGTCAGCTCACAAAATTAATAAAGGGATATTATTACAAACATCATGGATCACTGGGATATGAAACTCACTATAATGTTTAGGACATATCATTCCATGGTGTGCCCTTCAACCAGACTATTCGTGATGACTTAAGAGCATATTCTGTTTTTGTGTCAATTATATCTTTCATGTGAAAGATTTGAAAGACCTGATCATTGGTATGACAGTATGTCGCCGCTGAGGTAGACCTGGAAGTACATTGTCCGCTGTTTTGATGTTTGACTGATGGTATGTTGGCAGAGGAGCACTGCAGCATTTTTCTCCATTCACACAGAAGTGAGACATTCCACACCCTTCAGTAAGTAGCCATATGGTCTTTGAAGCAAGTCGATATGGCCACCAAAATAAGTAAATCATCTTCATTTTCAATAGTTGTTGTACCTACCATAATGTGCCTCCCTCATCATTGCAGTGTATTCTGTTTCCTATAATTAATTAAGGATAAATGTTGTCAGACTGCTATAAACATCTTTTAAAAGGAAGGGGAGCAAAATTAAAGAATTCATTCACTGTTCATTTCGTGAAGCAAGGTTGTAGAGCGGTGAATGCCCCTTCTGTGTTACTCATTTATTGAACTAGCATTGCCTACAGGATTGACGTCTGCTTTCTGTGTGATGCTGCTTAGACAGACTGCAGTTACTGATTATCCTTTATTGTAGAAAGTGGACTCAGTGCTTTTGTAAACCTGTCGTAAATTTATAAAACAATTTAATGATAAACAAGCTGACTTTATTTTATAGAGTACCGTTCATTAGTGAATACCATGCTAAGATGCTTTACTAGTACAGTGGTATAGCGTGATTGTTTTTAATTTTAGAACAATTGTGGTGAGAGCAGCCCATTCAGACCAGCAAGCCTGTCCATCCTATTCACTCAGATTCTCCAAAATAACATCAAGTTGACATTTGAATGTCGTTAAAATTCTGCTCTTCACCACAATACTTGGTAATTTATCCAATGTGTCTATAGTTTTTTGCATGAAGAAAAACTTCGATAGAATTTTGAGAAATTTGTTCTTTCCCAATTGAAATATATTTTGTTTATCGAAGGCTTACTCAAGGTCACAGTGCAGGTTGTTGGGAGGGACTAAACTGGAAACCAGTTTATACTTTCAGTTTATACAGTCCATTGATTTTTTTTCAGATTTCTGGTGTGGTCTGAACTACATCAAAGTTGATATTCCAGGACAGTCATTTACATTCTGTCAATCAGTTTTAAAGTAGGCTCCAACATCATCAAGCAGGGGCTGCCTGCACAAAAAGGCATGTAAAGTCCCCTGCTGAAAGTGTTAAAAAACCTTACTTTGTTATTAACAAACCCAGAGCTTGGATAGACAAAAATCATCGTTTTTTTTATTTTTTAAGTGAACATAACTTTTAGGCCATTATTAAAGGATGTGAAATGGCATGCCACTATGAATACAACACATGCTGACTGGAATTAAAATTTTGATTTAGTTCCAATGACAACAAAAATCGGAGGAAATCAGGCTAGGCCCTTAACGACACGACCGAAAAGGTTCATGAAATTCATGTTGTGAGATTTTTCTAAGTATTGTCATTCTCATTTAAAAAGCGTCATTTTTTATTTTCTTACCTGGTCAGTCTGTCTCTCAGATCCTGTACAGATTGAACAATGTAGAGATCTGGGATTTACAGGTCTGATCAATTTGTGAGGCTCATTCATATTCTTTCTTGTAGTCACCTCTAGGGACAAGAGCAAAAAAAAAAAAAAAAAAATCTGAGAACAAGATTTAAGAATTTCCAATCTGATTTTGTAGATGTACAATGTTTGCCTCTATTATTATTATTATTATTATTTTCTTGACCTACTATGTCTCCTCCAGAAGCAGAAGAGAACAGAAATAGAGAAATACCAAGAGGCACATCCCAGGTGCCCCCTGTTTTGAGTTTGCATGTTCTCCCCTTGTCCAGAAGAGTTTCCTCAAGGTGCTTTGGTTTCTTCCCACAGTCCAAAGACAGGCAGGTTAGGGGGACTGGTCCCTGAAGTACGGGTGCATGCATGTTTTCAGCCTGCCAAGGACTGTTCCTGCCTTGCGCCCGATGTTTATTGTGATAGGCTACAATTTCCACACAACTCTACCCTGGATATCTGGGTTTAGAAAATGGATGGATAGAGTATTAATGTGGAATTCTCTGTCACTAGTTGTTTTCTTATATGGTGGTATTTTTAAATATGAATAGCAAATTAATTTATGCCTTATTCTTGTTCACCTTTTATTTCAAAATGAATACAATTATCCAGTAAATGAAATTCAGTCATTGTTCAGTTGGTTTAAGTTTGGAGAGCAGTAGGATGCAATAGATAACATGGCCTAGTAATTGTCAGTTGTTGAGTACAGAAGTGAAAGACGTTGTCCACATCCTAATATAAAAAGTCTAACCTCAGCATTATTCTTGAGGTCAGGCTGGTTTAGCTCATGACTTCCTTTTGTTTGTTCTCCTACTGTAGCCTCCAGTACCTTCCTCTGTGTTTAGTGTTTGTCTGCTGTCTTGTGCAGGAAAACTTTCCTACAACTTGCTTCTTTCACTATGCACCACAGCTGACTTTATCAGGCAGTTTATGCGAGATTGCTGGTCTGATGCGCTCCCTTTTTCCTTCTTCCTATTAATGTATGTTAAATTGAAAAGCTGAAGCTGTTGGCAAATTCTCTAGGTGACAACCTAAAAAGCGAGAGTGTTCTCTGAATAAATTATTTCAATTATCTGAAGCAGCCGTCTTGCCGTTTGAGGAACTCTTTGCATTTTAAATTTCATGATTAGGCTTTTAATGTTATAGAGTACAGCTGCATATTGGTGAAACAAAATGTTAGGAGGACTTCTAGATATGTTAGGCTTAAAAGCTTAGTAAATAATTTACATTCTTATAATCTGAACATCTGCTGTTGAAACTTCATAAACTGTCTCATTAAGTTTCCCATGATGCTTCCTTGTAAGATTAAAATAGCAGGTATGATAATCTGAGAGAAGAATACTGGAATATAAAGAGTTTATATATACAGTACTTTTTGTGCCAAAGGGGAAACTTAGCTTTTTATAGAAGCCCAATTAATAAATATAACAAACAACAACAGCCTCCTCAAATATACACCAAAACTACTAAAAAGAAAGAAACCTTCAGACTTGACTAAATATTGAAAGAACAGTTACAGTTACAGTGACTTATTATGCAGGTATATTGCCATTGGTATAAAGGAGTCTCAAAGTAGGAAAACTGCCCTAATTGGCTCAAAAATCTTAGATTGATGAAGAATTGTGCCTTTTTGGTAGGAGCAGGAGTAAAAGCATGTAATCAGTTTTCCTAATTTAGGATACAACTCCGAACTTCAGCAGGATTTAGGAGAGATGGTGAGCTTTACTAGCTCACTAGGAGCTGCCAGAAGATGGAGTTCAGGCAGAGACTGGCAGTCAACACGCACATTCTGGAAAGGTACCACTGGTACAATGTGAGCATAGTAATAGTATTTATTTGTATAATCAAAAAAGAAGAATCAAATGGCACAATGGAAAACACAGCAACAAAATTACTGAGGCCAGTAGTTTAGGCATGTGTCTCAGACACTTCTGACGTTTTAGGAAATTGTGAATCACTAGACCATATTGAAAATGAGTCATTTATGGCTAAGTCAAGAATGTAATAAAAATTACAAGCAAATATAAATTTAGAAAGTGTTAGCAAAATTAAAATAAAAAAAGACAGACAAACGCACTGGCTTCCCAGCTGGACACAGATTAGCTAGAATCAGCCGAGTTTCACTGCAGTTACATAGCGGTTTCTTGGTTCAGAAATCACTCGGGTTGCATCACTGGGAAGCAACTTTCTATGGCCACTCCTTGAATTCTGGAGTGGAGTTTAGAATGAACTGTTTGTCTCACCAATTACTTCTTCATTCCAAAGAAGCATTTGAGGTGCAAGTGGGTCTCTTTTGAAAAAGCAATGTTAGCTTTAAGATTATTGGGTTGAGCTAGCATTTTATTTTATTTTACTTCATGATTTATTCCTTTGAAATTCCAGCCCAACTGAAGTCTAACTAAGAGAAAGACACATTCCTGTAAGTTTAGGTATTAAAATTATTTAAGGTTTTATTAAAGCAGTGTTTCTTGGGTCATGGATATGTTTGTGATGGGTCGAGTCATGAAAATTAGCAGAGTTTGCCCAAGCCTGAATTCTGTAGTGAGTGATACACTGTACTCTGTTTACCATACTATTTTTTGTGGTAGTATGCAAAACAACTCTGTGATGCACTGTGGGGATGGAGTGCTTCCATTTCTGTTTCCCGATGAAACCACCCATCCCTCTCACAACTAGTGAAACTATCAACTGAGATGCCTGATAAACAGAGACACATGTCAGAAAGGAGGAGACAGGAGGGACAGCAGACAAGCTTGTGAGGTGAAAGGATCACAAAACTGCGACAATTTTCAGGGTGTTATGAAAGGTGAGTGAATTGAGTTGGGTTATATGCATTATGTTGTACACTAAAAGCAGTTTCAGTGGTCATGCACATCTAGGTGATGATCATCATAAGTTCACTACACATTGAATCTGAGCCTGTGATTTTCCATGAAGTTTAATTTGTCTCAGTCAGGAAGAATTCCTTCTTATAACACGGTTTAAATCTTTTTCATAAATTTAAACGTAGTGGTGAAGGATGTGATTGTTGGATATTTAGAACTGTAAGAATGGCACAAAATATCCAAATGTTAAGACAAGCTGCAGACATTCAACAAGATGTCGGTCAGTAGCATTAAAGTAAGTGCTTCACTGAGATGTGGCATGGAGCTGAAACTCTGGACTAAACAGTTGTACTGGATAGGTTTAAAGTCGTGATGGCAGACAGAAGCAGGAGGGAACACAGCAAGAAAAAAGGACTGGACACACTGGTTTTGTGAATGAAAAATTGTGCAACCCCAGACACGTTACAATTAAAGCACAGGTATGTGACCTGAATATTGAGCTGCTCGCAGTGGGCTTATGACCTTATATGCCGAGAGAGTTTTCACATGCAATTGTACTGGCAGTTTACATCCCCCTCTGAGCAGTCACGGCAATCGCAACAGACACAGTACTCGGTAACAGGCAAACTCTCTATTGACTGTCTCACTGCTTTCATCACAGTTTCTGGTGACTTTAAACCATGTTTCATTTTCCTCCACCCTCACCAATTTTTACCAGTTTGTGGACTGTGCAACAAGAGAAAACAGGACCCAGGACTTGTTATATGCCAGTGATAAAGAATCATATAACTCTGTTGCTTTGCCACCTTTGGGCCAATTAAACCATAATTTGTTACAGCTCATAGCTGCATAAAAACCTGTTGTCCAGAGGCTACCAGTCACCACCAGGACAGTACAGGTATGAACAACTGAGGCCAAGGAGGCTCTGAAGGATGCCTTTGAACACAATGACTGGGATATGCTTTGTGAGTCACACGGCCAGGACATTGAGGAATCAATCCACTATATCATAGACTACATCAAATTTTGTATGTATAACATAGTCCCCACAAACCCAGGGCACTGTTTTCCCAGAAACAAGCCATGGATCACAAACGAACTGAAATCCCTACTGAAGACAGCCTTCAGATCTGGGGAAAAGGATGAAATCAAACTGGTGCAGTCAGAACTGAAGAAGCATGTCTGTGAGGGGAAAGCCCACTACAGAGACAAAGTTGAGCACATGTTACAACAAAACAAAATGAAGAAAGTGTGGAATGAGATGAGGACTATCAATGGCTACAAGCAGGCTGTTAAACATGCAGAAGAAGGGAACAAGGACAGAACTAATGAACTGAACCAGTTCCTCAACAGGTTTGACACATTCTTTTCAGTACAGCCCTCTCCCAACACTAACTTCTGTGTGCAAGCTGAGGACGTTCCAGAATCTCAACTGCCATCTGCACCCTGCACAACGTATATTAATATCACACATGTGGTCTCCAGTTCCCCTCTACTCCCTGGATTGTGTGTTTCTGCTGATCAAGTGAAGAGAGAGCTATGAAAACTCTGCATAAACAAGGCTTTAGGGTCGGACAGAATCAGCCCCAGGATGCTGAAAATGTGCCAGCCAGCTCTGAGGAGTCCTTCAGCGCCTGTTCTCCGTTTCCCTGAATTTGCATATGGTTTCCCAGCTGAGGAAAACATTCTGTGGTTACAGCACCAAAGAAAGGGCATCCCAGTGATCCCAAGGACTTCAGACCAGTTGCTGTTTCTTCATATATCATGAAGACCTTTGAGAGGCTGGTCCTAAAAAAGCTATGACCTCTGGTTTCAGAACATCTGGATCCTTTACAGTTTGCCTATCAGGCACATATAGGTGTGGAGGATGCTGTCATCTCCATGCTCCAGAGAGCTTACTCCCACTTGGACAAAGCCAGCAACACAGTCAGGATTGTGTTCTTTAACTTTTCCAGCGTTTTTAGCACCCTTCTACCTCATCAACTGGGGAAAAAGCTCAAGGCTTTGAATTTTGATGCTCCCTCAATGTCATGGATCATTGACTAGCTGTCCAACAGACTACAGTTTGGGAGGCTGAGGGACTGTGTGTCAGAAATGGTGGTGTGTAATACTGGAGCACTGTCTCCCTTCCTGTTCACCCTCTACACAACAGACTTGCAGCACAATTCCAACACATGCCATTATTATTGTTATTTAGTGGACTTTATCCAAAGTGACTCACAAAGAATGTTATGATATATACAAGAATGATTAGAAGTTGCACACATCAAAATCACATTTGTTATACTATTTGCAAATTAATTAAAAAAAATGTATTGTTCATTCTGGAGGTCATTTGATTTTAATTTATTGAAATATAAAGAAAATAAAATGCATATATTAATTGTTTCTTGACTACTTTATTTCTTCCCAGTCCTATTAATCAAGTTATTAAGTTAAGTGATTGTTCATAATATCCTTTCAAAAATCATCATATCCTTGCACTGCATCCCAAAAATGGATTTCTCTCAGTTTAACTTAAGTTTAAGCTAAGCATTTACACTGGCAGTGATATACCTCAGGAATCTACTCCTTGTTTTGAATTACTGGCATATAATAATTGCTTTGTTAACAATACATTTGCTTTCCACTATTGTCTTTTAGTAATATTCATGTGAGATCTATGCTTGAAAGGAAACAAAGAACATTTACAGTTTTGTTTTATTATATGGCCGTTGCTATTCATTGTGTATGGCTCCAGTGCCATTATGATAATAATAACCTTCTTGAGTCCCAGTATGATATCAATTTTCTTATTTGAGTCATCAGATTAAAATGTTTAAGAACACCTGTAGTACTAAGGAACATTAAATGATAATATTAAATAATGCATACATTCTTAAGACTGCATAATCCAGTTCATGGTCATGGGGGAGGGCTGGATGGAGCCTGTCATAACAGCACTGGGCACATGGTGGGAAACAGACATAAACAGGATTCAATGCATTTCACTGTGATGATCAGAAAAGCTCTTATTTATCATTTTAAAGTAGCTAAAGTAATGTATTCCTAGGGGATGGAAGGTAAAATCAAAAAGAAAAAGGAAAAGAAAAATTATTAAAAATAATGTATAAAATAACGAATTTCTGCATATTACACGTTTTTCAAATTTTTATAGTTTCTATAGATTTTGGGATTGTTTAAGCATTCCTGATATATTTTATTGTAATTATAATGTTGTCAATCCAGCACCATCTTGTTTGTTTTTCTTGTGGGTTCCATTAACTAGTTTTGCTTGGTTGTGGCAATTTTGTTTATGTTGATCATGCCTGTTATTGGTCACATTGATTGGTCAACATTCATTATGCATAACTCAACTGTGCACTCCTTATTTATTAGCATGGAACTTTATCCACATACAGTGATACCTTAGTTAATGAGTCATTTGAGAAGTCTACATAAAACACACTGGCGCAGGTGCAAATTCAAGTACCAATCTGCTGGAGTGCGGACATCATGCAACTTATTTATACAGAACAGCTGCCTGTCATTGTTATTGTGTGTACTGTAGAACATGAAGTTATTAATGAGGTTAATTCATACATACTGTAGTTGTTTTAATATATTTTATTATGTATAAATAGTTTCTCCTGTATGTCACAAAACCTAATGCAATACCATTAGAAAATAAAGTGTAGATTAATAAAAGGGGTAGAAGTGGGAGAAAGGAAATGCCATGTAGCAGAATCATTGTGGTCATGAAAGAAGCCAATGCAGAGTGTGTAGGAAAAGATGCAGACAGAGAGAACTTACTTACAAGTATCACTGCTAAAGTCCATTACTCTGGTGGTTAGCTACCAAGTCTTCTTAAGGATCTTGAATTAGATCGTCTCACAGAACTGAAAAGATGGTGTTACGTCTGAGCCAAAGTAAGGTACGAGGTGCATCTGGTGGCATGAAATATCTAGGCTAGTGTTGTAGAAAAACCTTTCATTTTGTAGAATTCATGAAATAGAATTACACTCTTTGACATCATCTGGAGTTCACAGGGACAGTTATCTGGTATGAAAGTAATTATTGCTGTCCAATTCAGTGGCAGATTCTGGATTAGTACAGAGCAATAAATATTAGTAAAGTCTGATCATTTATGTGAGGAAGTTTAGAAACAACATAACAAAGGCAATTTTACATTAATTCTCAAATTATAAAAATCTTACATTGACAAGTTTGATTTAATAATAATTTCTAAATATTTTATTCACAAAGGTAGTCTTAAAGTTGTGACAAATCTAAAAAAGGAGGGATATATTTGGAAAATTAAAGCTTTTCACATTTGAAGTTGGAGTTAACATGACTTGTCCATTAAATATTACCCTACTGTAAGTGTTATCAACCAACTAATGTCTCCTTCAAATATAGAATGGATCTCCAAACTGTATAAATTTTAAAAATAGAGCCAAAAATGTTTAAGGTTGACTTTTAGCTTTAAATTACAGAGAAAATTGTAAGGTGAATTTGCATTGCCATATGTCAGAATATAAAAACAATTTAACTAGTTTTGGAATCTGAGCTAACAGACTTTATCTTAGATTATTTTCATTGAGTAACATTTAATTATTCTAGCCAGTCAGCTATGAGCCAGTCATCCTAGTGTGTACTGAACACAAAAAGCATCCACTTGTGAAGACTGGCTGATCAATCAGTGTATCTCCAGTATTTTTATTACTGTTGTATTAATGGAGGAAGTTATCAATAGGCATGTAATGGACTTGAAGTTGTGTTTGTAGATTCAGTCTAAGATTAAATCTGTGTACAGTCTGAAGATGCAGGATATAACAGTTTTATTGTAACTCATAGTTTGTGCATGTGTTGTACAATGACATGCATTGCCTTTATCAACATTATATCCTTAAACTTCCACAGCGTTCTCTGTAAGTATCAATTACTACTTTATGATGTGCTTTATTTGAAAATTATTCAGATGGCTTTCTAAAGCTAGTGCCATGTGCTGAGTTGTCATCAGTTCTTGAGTTATAAAAGAATTAGCGCAGTATGAAAGTGATTTTAGGAACAATGCTAAGTCAGGGCACTGTCTATAGGTAGGTTTTTCACAAATTAATTAATTTGCAAACTGTAAGTATCTTGAGACAAAACTTAAAAAGTAATGTAGTCAAAGGTGTGTTCTAGTCTTATTTAGCATCTTTAAAACCTCTCTGTGAACTTGTGAAAATCAGGTTGAACTGCCATATGGCAGTGTTGAATGTGGTATGCCTGTTTTGCAGGTGTGGGTGGACTCGGTTACAGAGATAACTAGTGACGATCTGAATGCAGAGGACAAGGACTCCTCACCAGCAGGTCTAGAGTTCATAATCACCCCGCCTAGTAATGGCCACCTCGCCCTCAAGAGCGCTACAAACAGAAGGATCCTCAACTTTACACAGGAGCACATCAACCAGGGACAGCTAGTCTTTGTGCACAATGGTAAGTGTAATCCGTAAAGAGAAAGTAAGCATTCTTGAGAGAAAGATTGAGATATGAAAGAACATTTAATGTTAAATTCAGCCAGAAATTCTAATTCACTATGAAAACTTATTTTTTAGAGCCACTCCACTCTTTTGTAAGTCTCTTTAGATAAAAACATCTGCTAACTGCTCTTTAGAGCCATGCCTAGAGTTTCTGTCATATGCAAACTAAAACTGCAGTACTTTATTTTGGCTTGATGCTGGGAAGGAAGACCATCTTGATTTCAAAACATTCCCTTTCAATTATGACAAGTCATCAAAAGTCCTGAAGCAGCAAATATCCCCAACCTTTTCTAAAGCATAATAATGCTTTTGTTAGATTTATATAAAACTAACAAAGATTTTTTTAACGCTACAACCTTATTTAATTTAAAATGATGACATTATCAGTGGCCAGAGTTCATTTGTAAACTACAGGTGTTCTTTATTTTACACAGGCGCCATGTCTGGGGGATTTAACTTTCAGGTCAATGATGGTATTAACTTCGCTCCAAGACAGATATTTAGCATCACTGCCAGAACTCTTGTTATCAATATGGAATCAAATACACCTCTCAGAGTTTTCCCAGGTAATTGAAAAGTTCATTTTTTATGTAAGATTTTATTTAGTTTTAAGAATAGTAACTGTAGTGTACTTTTTCTCTTAAAGGTCTTGATGATTGTGTTAGGTGTTAACGTTATGAAGCAGGGAGCCTCGTAGATGCAAGTCTTTTTCTCATTTTCATAAGACACTGTAAACTCTGTATTCAGTTCAGTGCATGACACAGCTTCACTCAAATGTTTTTTATTGGAAAATGGTCTGAGTTGCGACCCTTTTTTAGTTTATTGTACTAACCTCATTTAATCATTAGTTCCAGATAACAAAAGAAAATAGTGTGACTTTCTAGCACATCCTGAGTTTGTATTATTAAATCCATTCCCTTTTAATGTACTTTTATTGTCAGTGGTTGTGCTATAAATTAAGGAACATGCCACAGTTGCACTTAATTTCCTACTTAATAATTTAACATGTTGTATTATAGAATCAGTAGCCAGTAAAAAGATATCTTTGACATTAAATCAAATTCCTCAGTCTCTCTTCCACATTAGAAGGTGACACAAGTTCGAACTTGTTATTTTGCAATGAGTGACCACCATGTTAGGTTGAGCTCCCTGTTGTTCAGTCACATGTCAGCTAATGCAGTTTAGAGCAGGTACACGGGTACCAGCTGGTCAGGTGTGTGTGTGTGTGCAGGCTAAAAATTATCCATGGCTATGCCATGGCACTGGGCACCTAAACTGATGGATTGGGGGTGCTTGTGGTTATGGGTGGCATGCGCAGACTAATGATGATCCATGGCTTTGCCATGGCAATGGGCACCTGAAGTATGTATCAGGTGTGTGTGTGTGTGCAGACTAAAGAGTATCTCCTTTGGCACTGTGACATTAATATTTAAAGCACTTTGTTAATGTCACACCTCATTCTTTCTGGTATTTACAGCAGTTTATAATATTTTCAGTAGATACTATCAGCCAGTCTTTCAAATGCTTTATTTCTGCTTTTTAACTTTAAATAAACAATTTTTTATTTTGCATGTAAAAATTTTTACTTTTAGTTCAAAAGCCAGACTTGCAAGGGAAAAAGTGTATTAATAGAATAATGCACAAAAATCAAGAGAAAGTAAAATAAAATATGATGATAAAATAGAGTATTTTTATCTATACTATCCTCCACTGTTTTGCCTATCAGAGTATACTTTTCTGCAGCAATTAATGTACTGTAGGGCTGAAAGTGTAAATGATGTTCATTTAAATAAAAACTGAGATATTTGTTAAAGCATAGTTATCATATCCTTAGGTTAGGAGGCACAGCAGCACACACTGATTGTTTGTACAGTCTACATGTTTTCCCTGTGTCTGCACTTTTTTCTGGGTACTCCTATTTTCCGTCCCCATTCTCAGGGCCTTATAGGTTTTCTTAAATTAAATGATCCCAGTGTGAGTGTGGGGTGTGTGTGTGAGTGGGCCCAGTGATATACTAGTTTCCTGTCCAGGCACTTTTCCTGCATTGTGCCCAAAACTGCCAGGATAGGCTCTTGTTTCCTGCTCCTCTGAGTTGGATTAAGTGGGCTTGAGAATGAATGTGTAACGCTTCTGTCATGATGTAGTCAAGTGAGTTATAATGAACAATTCACTGCTGCAAGGTGTATACGAGGTTAGAGGAGTGGTGCAGTAGGCAGCTACCTCCGGCACCAGGTCTGAAAGACTAGTGCTTGTAGAGTGGCACCCACATATTAGATTGTTTTTGTTCTGTCTGTTCTCTCCTTCCCTGGTGTGTAGCTGTGCAAATCCTTCACAAGTAACAAAAAATTCTTTCCAGAATAATTACAGTTGAAATGATTTTAAGCAGTATAACTGTCTTCTCAGGAAAATGGCCAACTGGGACCCTTCCTTGTAGTGAAAGACTGTTGGCCTTCCACAAGGCTAAGCAGTTTGGTAAAAATGACCCTTGAGCCTAGACAGCTGAGAACACAGAGTAAATCATTACTAGTTTTTAATAATGAAACACGGCCAGTAGGTTTAGAGTCTTTTAGGCCACACATTTGAATGATGCTGTGTGTGGCTGAGTTTAGATCTAGCATTTAGAGCTAACGCAAAAACCACTGCTTGACCGACTGGTGATTCAGACTCATCTCTAGTAGAGGATTTTTAAGCAGAGGTCCCAAGCTTCAGCCCTTTATCAAACTTTCCTTGTTATAATGGATCTATTCTGTTTGACAGCCACTGAACATAGCGGATTATTTCAGAGCAAAGTAAGAAGCCAATGACCAGAATTGTTTTTATTACAGTGTGACATGGTGGCATAGGGGTTAGTGCTGCTGGATCTCCCGTTTTTCCAGTTTTCCTCCCACATCTTAAACAAATGAGTGTTAAGTTTAGTCATGACTCTAAACTGGCCCGATGTGAGAAAGAATGAAGGATGTAAATACAGTAAGTGTGCCCTGCACAGGGCAGGCAGTTTGTCCAGAGCTGGGTTCTGTGCTGTGCCCATTGCTTCCAGAATAGATCTAGAGATCTTACACTTAAAGATGAGCATTCAGTGTTAGATGAATGTATGTTTTATATCAACTGCCAAAAGAAGTACTGATGATCTCACACTTTTGTGAATAGCACCTGCACTAGGTCTTTACTTGTGCTGTGTTGCTTTAAAGATCCTAGGGTCTACAATTATATAATCTCAAAACACACGTGCTGTTTATTTACTTATTTAATTTTGTTTTGGGTTCCAGACATGGCGAAAGGGTGTGAGGCCTGCAAAACAAGTCACAAAAGTAGGCCAGGTCTTTTCCTGGACAGCCTAGAAGAGGCTCAACCCCACAGTATAAATATCCCAAACTGCTATATGCAGGTGGGAGATGTAAAAGAATCAAAGAATGCAATAAAGTCTCAGAATTTACAAAAAATGCCAAAGGAGAGAAACCATAAAAACCTCTGTCTTGTGATGACAATCCAAACTGTAATCTTTATAAATTGAAGATAAGAAAAACAAGGACAAAAAGCTTAAAAGAGAAAAAATGGATTTGCCTAAAAAGCAATCCAAGACAGAATCCATCAAATAGTAGCACAAAAAAAAATATCTAAGAAACCAGAAAAATCAAGAAATAACAATGATTGTGGCAAACTCCAATACAACCTCAATACTCCGCTGCTGGGTGTCTCTTCTGATTGAGAATATAAAGCCAGTAGGAGGAGTCAGCAGCAGTGAGGTCAGAGTGGCCCCGCCTCCTGGGGGGCACAACTACCAAAGCACATGGAATGGCAGAGCATTGTAGGAGCAAAAATGTTAAATCACAAACATAAAGAAAAAGTATAATTAAAAATGACAAAAATAACCATCAAACTGAAAATGCACATAAATCCAGTCTGACACAACAGTTTTAACCATTCTGAAGACACTGGTTTTGCCCATGTTAATACTACTTCAAGGAGAGATCTCAAAAATGGAATACAGTAATCCCTCGCTATATCGCGCTTCGCCTTTCGCGGCTTCACTCCATCACGGATTTTATATGTAAGCATATTTAAATATATATTGCGGATTTTTTGCTGGTTTGCGGATTTCTGCGGACAATGGGTCTTTTAATTTCTGGTACATGCTTCCTCAGTTGGTTTGCCCAGTTGATTTCATACAAGGGACGCTATTGGCAGATGGCTGAGAAGCTACCCAGCTTACTTTTCTCTCTGTCTTGCGCTGACTTTCTCTGATCCTGACGTAGGGGGATTGAGCAGGGGGGCTGTTCGCACACCTAGACGATACGGACGCTCGTCTAAAAATGCTGAAAGATTATCTTCACGTTGCTACCTTCTGTGCAGCTGCTTCCTGAAACGACATGCTGCACGGTGCTTCGCATACTTAAAAGCTCGAAGGGCACGTATTGATTTTTGATTGAAAAACAAACTCTGTCTCTCTCTCTCTCTTTGTCTGCTCCTGACGGAGGGGGTGTGAGCTGCCGCCTTCAACAGCTTTGTGCCGCGGTGCTTCGCATACTTAAAAGCCAAACAGCCCTATTGATTTGTTTGCTTTTCTCTATCTCTCTGACATGATCTGCTCCTGACGCACACTCCTTTGAAGAGGAAGATATGTTTGCATTCTTTTAATTGTGAGACAGAACTGTCATCTCTGTCTTGTCATGGAGCACAGTTTAAACTTTTGAAAAAGAGACAAATGTTTGTTTGCAGTGTTTGAATAACGTCTCTCTACAACCTCCTGTGTTTCTGCGCAAATCTGTGACCCAAGCATGACAATATAAAAATAACCATATAAACATATGGTTTCTACTTCGCGGATTTTCTTATTTCGCGGGTGGCTCTGGAACGCAACCCCCGCGATGGAGGAGGTATTACTGTACTGTGTTTAGAGTTGGCACCCCTACATGTTCAGTGCTGAATTTTCACATGTTGATTAACACTAGTCTTTACAATCATCTGTTGCAAATGGAATTTTAACTTGTCAGTCAGACAGAACTAATGGTGGTAACATAAAACATGGCTGTCAGCTTCAGCATTTTATATGGCACCGATTAAAAGCAAAGTTGACAATCATTCTGAAAGTTCAGCCAACTTTTCAAGACATTATCCCTCGATGTTTTGGTCCGTACTTGTAACAGCCTGTAAAGAAGTGAGCAGCTGCTAAATCATTTCTTCCTTCATTAAATCTGTCCCATTGTAGGCATTCTTTCAATTGCAAATTGAATTCACTTCTGTAATTTTATCACATGCAGATATGACGACTTTTAACTTTCACTGCTTTTGTACAAAAATCGCCATGATAGATTCTTATCTGTCCTCACTTGAAACTAGCTCAAGGGTTAAAGTGTTTTCAAATTTGAAATGTGGTTTATGTAAGCCCCAAAGCGTTGGCGTTATGTTTAGGTGGTATTTAATTATTTAACAGCTCTCATATTTCAATTATTTATCTTTGCCACAGAGATAAGGCAAGTAAGGCATAGCATTCATTGAGAAATGGAGGTGAATGTTTAATGTCTTGTATAACACACGGAGGTGCGTTTCTGTGACTCCTCAGATAGGTGTGAAAATTGGCTTGGGATTGCCTGGAGATTTTGGACTGTTCCATTGATCTGTTATTTTTCTTTCAGGGTCTCGCACAACCATTTCTGCAGATAACTTGCGAGCAGTTACAAATGATATGGCAGGAAACCGCACCATATCTTACACCATTGTTAGTTCACCCAAACTGGGGAGGCTAATTCGAGTGGATCCTAATAACACGATAGTAGAGATTTCCACATTCACACAAGCCATGGTAAGTGTTGCATATACTTTTTAAAATCTGAATGTTGTTGTTGTTGGATTATATCACCTACTGCAAGTAAATTGACACGAAAGTATAATTCATAGAGCTACCTTTCAGTGGAGGAAAAAATTCAGAGCTTTAAGTATTCAGTCATTTTGTCCTGTTTTTCATGTTACATACTGTGCTGTCATAATCACTCATTTTACAAGTAACACTTTTTGACCTCAGTTTTACTGGCCACTAGAGTACAATTAAAACGCTGTCTTGGCAAGCTGGGATACTTAAGGATCAGTGTTTGATGAGCAACCCTGCCCTCCCAGCTGCATAAAGGAGGACTGTAGAAAGCCTAAAGGAGTAATTCAACCTGTAATCTCATGTCAGTCTGGGAATAACAGACTTCTCATGTGTAGATATATTTGGTTTGTTGACTTTCTCTCCTTTAGACATTGTTTCACTAGTGAATGTGTGCTTTATGAAGCCTGCGTTAATCCGCAGTCCTGCAAAAGCTGGGGCAGTGCCAGTCCATGGGCGTAAATGAGGCTGACTGTTTGGATATCTCACAGTTGTACTTCTAGCCTGCTGAGGATTAGCCAGTTTCATTTCCCAAAAATGAGTACAGTCTAATTCTTGTTCATGGATTCTGAATATTTGCTATAATTAGTGCACAGATTAATTAATTATTTGTTTTGAATGGACTGCACAGTAGCTTAGTTATTACTGTACAGTGCCTGGGCTCCTGTTAGATTCCCTGTCACGTGGAGTTATGTGTGGCTTTCCTCTGGGTGCTCTGGTCTCTTTCCATAGACATTCAAAGTGCCCCGAGTTTGACAAGCAAATCTAAACTGGCCCAGAATGTGGGTGGTGGGCATGAGTAGCAGTGTGCCCTGTGGTGGACTGGCAGCCCTTCCCAAGGCTTACTTCTGGTGGTGTTGAGATACGTGGCTTATTCACCTAGCTTCAGAAAATGGATAGATGAATTTTTTGGAACTAATTTTATTTGTGTAATTCACTCCTGCACCACCATGTGTGTAATGAAATGTGCGTTTCTAATGATGTATATAACAATCAGTGCAGTAGTGCAGTTTTCAGTGCTGCTATTTGAAGCCATGGTCGCAGTTTGAAATCCCACACCTGAATGTTGCTTGTATGTTCTCCCTGTGTCTATGAGGGTTTTCCTCCCACATCCCCCAAAGCTGTGTATATTAGGTTAACTGGTGATTACAAACTGGATCTGTATAAGGGTGAGTGGGCTCTGCAACAGACTGGCATCATGTCCATTTCTGTACCCTGCCTTGTGCCCATTGTTACTGAGATAAGCCTAACCAGGTTGGAGAATTTTATGATTTGGTGTGGTAGTCACTGGTCTTCTTAAGTGTGTGTGGAGTTTGTATATTCTCCCTGTGTTTATGTGGGCCCCCCCTACATTTCTAAAGACATGCATGTTAGCTCAAATGGTGATTATATAATGGTCCCAAATGAGCGTGTGCATGAGTTGCCCTTGTGATGGTTATCCAGGTCTGTTTCCTGATACTGCCACTGTAGGCTCTGCCCCTCACTGGTGCCACCAACTGGGTTGAGAAGTCACACAATTAGTTCAATCGCAATCACCTGTCAGTAGTTCAGGGGTTTCAAATGATCACATGAGGGCACGTAATCTGGAAGGTTCAACTTGTGATGAGTCAGTATGATGCAATAAAAGAACATTTCTACCAATTCCGTGAAAAGGTGATTGAAAAGCACATGCTAGGGGATGGAGACAAGGAAATATCCAAGTCACTGAATATCCCTTGGAGTCAAGTTAAATCAATCATTACGAAAAGGAAAGTGTGTGGCACAGCTGAAAATCTGTCTAGAGCAGGCCATCCAGAAAAACAGAGTGATCATTCAAGAAGAAGATTAGTGAGGGAAGCCACCAAGATACCTATGGTAACTCTGAAGGAGCTACAAGCTACAGTTGAAAGATTGGAGATGCTGTGTAGACGACTTGTTACCCCGGTGCTTCATCGGTCACAGCTTTATGGAGTGGCAAAGAGAAAACTGCACAATACACCTTGGGTAGAGTTTGACAAAAAGAAAATGGGAGACTCGGACATATGGAAGAAAATTTAATGGTCTGATTAGACCAAAGTTGAGCTTTTTGGTCATCAGACTAAACCGCATTTTTGAAAACTGCACATTATCAATTACACACCAGTTTAAACAGTGAAGCATGGTGATGGTAACATCATGTTGTGAGCATTTTTCTGTGCAACAGGCCCTGGAAGGCTTATGAGGATGCAGCAGAATAAGTGAAAACCTGATGGAGTCTGCATGAAATCCTTGCTTTGGGAAAAGATTTGTTTTCCAACAAGACGACAACCTGATACATACAACCTAAGCTACACAGCTACCAGAACTCAATCCAACTGAGAATTTGTGGGTTGATTTGAAAAAGGCTCATCAATCATAATCTCCATGCAACCTAAAAAAAGCTTGAGAAGTTTTGCAATGATGAATGGGGGACACTTGGGAGTGACCAGATGTGCAAAGCTGACCAAGTCCTGCGCACACAGACTCCAGGCTGTCAGGGCTGCCAAAGGTGCATTTCCTAAATACTCTTTTGAAGAGGATGAACACTTGGGTGAATTATTTTGTGTTTCATATTTAGAATTTGAGAAGGGGATGTATGCTTCATATAAGCAATGTATGATGTTGGTAGAAATTAGTTTGGGATCGTCAAGTTCATGTAGGATTGTATTAAAAACAAAACATTGTATATTTTCATGTATAATTTGTTGTTCTTTTTCTTACTAGGTTGATGAAGGGTTAATTGGATATGAACAGAACAACCAGGACTCCATAGGATGGAGTCTACAGGACTCATTCCTCTTCAAGGTGTCTTCTTCTCCTGCTATTCTTGAAACTCAAATATTTAATATCACTGTCTCCTATGACAACACAAGTCCAGAACGTCGCAGTCAGCTTCTACAAAACAGCGGTAAGGACTTTTAAGCACTTCTTGATCTTTTTTTTTTTTTTTTTTGAGGAAATGTGCCTCAGTTTTAGGTATCAACCATTTTCCTCTGTGTAAAAGTGGAGGCAAATTCTTGTTTTGAATTTTGGCATCAGTTGTATTGCAATATTGCGATTTCTCATTATGACATTAGTATTTATGTGATGAGTTATTGCTACTGGGATGGCTGCTTGTCGGCTCAGTACACTCAGCTCAGATGTCGGACCACTCACTGTCTGTGTGCAGTATGTTCATTCTCCTTGTGTTTTTGTGGGTTTGTTCCAGCTGCTCTGTTTATCCTTTTACAATTTATATATGATCAATAGGTGAAGGTCCGTTTGACTGGCCACTCTTAATTGGCCCTGTTAGTATGAGTCAGTGCTCCTGGAGTTTGGATTATTTTCATTTAAACAATCCTAGGAAAGCGTTTAAGCACCTGGCATGAAAAAAGGCAGATGTCCTGAAACGGTTAGTTAGAAACCTGACCAGGAGTTGAATTGAAGGGGGATTCTAAAATCAGAAGTCAAAGACAGAAGGAGGGTTGTTAACTATATATTCAAAAGTCATGCTAACAAAATCAGAGCAAGTACCAAAGTCAAAAAATATTACAAGAAGGGTTAAAATACAAAAGACTGAAAAAGTAGCAAATTAAGCATGAGCCAAACAGTAGGGAATTATTTAAATACCTGGGTAGAAGTAGAAGCATATTGTATTTCTCAAGGTGTCATCCACTATGCATCAAATATTTACTTTTAGAGTTGTTTTAATGTCTTCTGCAGTTGTAAAGACTGTCTCAGCTCCTGTAAAACTAGTAAGAACCGTACTTGGTAAATAAAGCTCAAGTACCCGTTAATTAACTGTGGTCTGTTGGCAGCTCCTGGTGACATGTGATATGTTAATGTCCAGTGTAAGCATTTAGTCTGATATTTACTTTGATCCATTGAAATACATCTCTTTACAAACGTATTTTTCTTACTTATAGCTGCACACTGTAAGTATACAAATATGAAATGTGACAATAAATAAATAAAAACACAATGATGTGTGAGCATAAATGATTAAATGTGTCAGGATTCATTGTAGCAAGTATAGTTCATGCTCAAAATTGTGACTGTACGTGTCTGTGGCAGACATGAGTGAAAGAAAATGTCAGTCAAAATGACTGCACAAAGTGACTTCTTTAATTTAAGAAGCCATCAATCTATGATCCTCTCAGGAGTCTTCATCTGATGGGTGGTGCTCACACACTGTACCAACGATTCACCACCTAAAACGCAGTATTCACTACAGCCCACCCTCTCAGCCTTGATGGGCAAAAATAACAGTTTTCATTTCATGCTGTTCTGCTGTGGGATGGCGCCCTGTGTTGGCTGGGATTGGCTCCAGCAGACCCCCGTGACCCTGTACTTAGGATATAGCGGGTTGGATAATGGATGGATGGATTTCATGCTGTTTGTGGTGTCACTGAAATAAATGAATGAAGAAATAATTAAATAATGTATATACTGTGAATAACAATAAAGTGTTAGGGTCCTAAGAAGAAAAATGAAAATCAAGGTGGAAAAAGCAAAGTACAAGCAATGTAAGCATATTTCTGCCATGGTTTGAGTCACTAGCTGCCATGAGGTCAGACCCCCTGTTTAGCTGGTTTCAAATTGAATACAAACTTCTGATCAAGTTCTAGCTTATATGGCCATGCAGGCTGAAGAGGAAGAGTCATGGAAGTAACGTCAGGTATCTTCCTGTGGGTGTTCCTTCATTGTGAAGGTGAAAATGGAAGAGTTGTTAATTCCTATGTTACATTTTTAATGTTTCTCCCTATGTTTTCCTACTCAATAATCCCTTAAACACCCCAGGGGCTTATGTGTTTGACAACACTTAAATAAGTACAAAAACATAGTTTAATTTCACATTTAATTATTTATGCTCACTGTGATTGATATATTTATTGTCATATTTCACAGTGCATTTGTTTATTTATTATTATTTGCACATTTATTTAATCTTGTATGGAATATTCCTCCATATGCAGAGCATATTAACTTATTTTTAACAAAATCCTTATTTGTTCTGAAATACTTCCTATTTTACTAGTATTCAAAACATTTTTATGCCAGCTTCATACTTAATATTAAAAAACGTATCAAATATTTTGTTACAGGAGCGGTGGTAACAGAAGGCGACAAAGTCCACATTGACAAAAGTAAACTGGATGCCTCAAACCTCTTGGTGAAACTCCCCGAGACACAGCGACATGCCTATGAAATCTGGTACGGAGTCACTTCCTTACCTCGGCATGGCGTCATCGTTGTTGGAGAACGCAATCTCACCAAAGAAAAACCCAATTTTTCTCAGTTCATCCTTAACAAGTATGGAATTACCTACTTCCACGATAACTCCGAGTCCAAAGAAGACAGCTTCACTTTTGAGGTGTGGCTTAACCTAAAGAGTAAGACAGCAATCAGACCTCAGGATGACGGTGATGTGGTAGAAGAAATTTTCAATATTACTATAATTCCTATCAATGACCAGCCACCAGAACTCAAAACAAAGGCTCCAAGACTCAGTGTTGTCCAGGGTGGTAAAGAAGCAATTGGCCCTCAACATTTAAATGTCATTGATAAGGACAATTCTCCAGAAGAGCTCATATATACCATCATTAGCAAGCCAAATAATGGTCATCTTGCGATGGACATTGCAACAAATGATTCCATCTTAACTTTCACTCAGGCAGATATTAACAGCGGCAAAATATGGTTTGTTCAAGATGGGAGTCCATCCGCTGGGGTGTTTTACTTTAGTGTTACGGATGGCAAACACCGGCCTCTTTATAAACTCTTCAACTTGGATGTAATTCCTATTACAGTCTTCCTTTCAAATAACACTGGCCTTTCTCTTGAGCAGGGTCAGTCCTTTGTACTTGTCAGCAGTGATCAGTTAGCTGCAGAAACCAATGGAAGAAGTACTGCCATTGAGTATCTGGTCACTAGACCTCCTCAGTTTGGTCAGCTCTTAATTGATAATAGTCCAGTTCTTCTGTTTGGTCAACGGGATATCAACCAAGGTCGGCTGTCTTATCATTTTACCGACTCTACTGCCTCGGAAGATTCCTTTGAATTTGCAGTCTTCACTGCTGAGAGTAACCTGACAGACCAGGTTGTTAATGTGACAGTTAAGCCGTTAATTATAATGAGATCTGACCTGAAATTTCTAAATGAATTTGCATCAAAACTGGAGCTGGAGATGCTGAATGCCACTGAGCTGGCCAGGCTGAGCAGCAGTGATCCTCAGTTTGAAATATCTGTACCACCGTATTATAGCAAAATTTTGAAATCTCCAAAGGCTAGAGGCACAATGGAGGCTGTAAACTCGTTTACTCTTCAAGAACTTAATGTGGGAGCTGTGCTACTGAAAAGCAGTGCAAATATGACAGGCCACGATGTTCTCAATGACTCATTTACATTTGTTCTGCGTGCAAATAATGTTCAACCTGCAGTTGGGGAATTTGTCTATGCTATTATACCATATGACCCATCTTTGGTCCCATTGTACAGTACCTTAAAACCCCCTTTAACCACCCTGACCTTAGGTAATAACCAGAGTATCACACAGGTGTCACTCTTTCCTACAACAACAGAACCTAAAATAGTAACTCAAAAATCGGTCAAGCCAGTCCAGAAGTGGAAAGGGAAAAACAGATGGGGGGACCAAGACAGAAACTCTGTCCCTGAAGTAACTGGGACAGAATCGGCCATAAGACCATGGGAGAGTACTACCAAGATAACGGCTGTCAGGGCAGAGACTGAGGCCAGCAAAGCCACCAACCCACTTTTCATTATTCTTCCTGTACTAGCTTGCCTTCTTCTTACCGTTATTCTTGTTGTGCTAATTTTGGTTTCTCGTCACAAAAAAGAAAAACAGAGGCCACTGATCCAGAACCATCCTAACAACACTGGTACAGCTCCCAGTAGTCCAAGCCTTTGTGCAGTGGAAAGAAGTTTAACAGTTCCATCTGTCACTGTGACACCACTGCAGAACAGTGCCACATCCAGCCCAGTGATGTTGGGTCCTCGTGGGACGAACATCCTGGCCAGTGGCAGCCCTCCTGACACCTCCCTCCGTCTGTGTACTTGGAACAATCTCGACCCGGAGACAGTAAAGCATTGCAGGACCACAAATCCCACCCTGCGGCCAAACCAGTACTGGGTTTAGTTATGAACTTGTCTCTTTTGCCTAATCAGTTGGTTTTCCATCACTTCGGGGCACCTTACCAGTTATATAGCAGTTCCAGTGAAGGAAACGGTCTTTTTTTAATGCACTGATTACTTTGTGGGCAGTTTCTGTCTTGCTATCTGTGTGGACTTTTTCTTTTACATGTCCTCACAGTCCAAAATGGCAGCTTTGTAAGTGAACCCTGCTCTCCAAGTCCTGCCTTCATCTGCCTCGGGGTAAACTACACTCTTTGTTTGTAAATTAATTTATTATATGACTGATGGCCATCATTTTTGTCACAGAACGTTTTCACTGAAAAAAACTGAGCCTGGTAAAAAAAAAAATATATATATATATTTGTAAAGCCTCAGATACGTAAACTAAATCTGTACTTGTTTTGAATTAGGTGCTTTGCAGCAACCACTTGTCAGTCATAAGCTTTTCTTTGTCAACACAGCAGTCTGAATGTGTTACTGTCAGCAGACTAGTTGTGCAAAGTTTCACTGGAACACTGAAATGTTTTTAGAATTTTCGATGTACTTCCTGAGAGTGGGTCATGCCTGTGTTGAAAGAGAGCTGAAGTATCATTTAGTTAACACAGAATGATATAATTGTGGTAAAGGCATGCCAGCAGAAAGTTTTTTCTTTGAGTTCCCTTTCTCCTGATGAAAAAGTAGACCACCAAAAGTGTTACAATGTGCACTAAGCGAGATGAGAAACGTCTTCAAACTGGCACCAGAGATATGTGGGCACAGCACCTCCTTGTCCTTTATTACACCACTATAGAGGTAAACAGGTAAAGTGAGTTGTGCGATAAGAGCAGCTCTGTGACAGAGGCTTATATTAGGCTGTAGAGGTCATCTTGAACCACAGAATGGTGCTTGAATGGTATGTGCTGTATGTTAAAGTGCTAGAACTGGGCTTTGACAGTTACAGCACAAAGTAAGTAGCTGTTTGAAGATGTGAGTGGATAACTCTTGGAGTCATTCAGAATTCTGACCTACTGTATGTTGGTAAAAATGAAATCAAATGTGTTTTTAGTTTACTGACACTTTATTACTTTGTCTTTTACAGGCACCATTTCTAAAACATGTGTGACCTAACGCTTCTTTCACTGCCAGTCTCTGCGGAGGGGCCTATCCAGAGGTCCTTATCAGTCTCTGTTTGTTTGGTCTCTGAGCTGTAGAACTGTTCTTTACTCCGTTCTTATCACTGTAGCTCTCAGGTTAATTTGCTCTCTCAACAGAAAAAAAAACAAAAACATTTTCAAGGGCTTACCTTTGGATTACATGACTAATCTCTTTGTTTGTCATATGCCTAACCCAATATGACTGGATTGGTATACACAAAAATGAACCGTGCACCCTGTGATATGCCATTTGTGACACTGTTGAGCACCACATCCGGCAGATTTACTCTTCTACATTATGACTAATACCATGTCTAGGTCGTGCTCCTGCTTTACAAGAGTGTCACTGGGATAAGATATGGAATTAGATGAGACGTCAGGAGATGGATTGATGGATATTTTTATTGTTAAAAAAGTGGGAATACAGTATGTATGGATTTAATGATTCAGACATTTCAGATTGATGCCAGCCTCCAAACGGTGTTCATTCTGAGAATGGACTGAACTGTAAGCCATTCATAGCGCAGTCCACACTTTGAGTAGAGCTCCAGCCTGTTTGCTGTGTGATTTCTTCTGGCATGCATCCCAATGGCTTAAACACTAGCACTCCTGATTTGTAGTTTACCTTTTCCAACTAGCACACTGACAGTAGGTTAATATTTAATTTCATACTCCATTTTATAAAAATGACTTGACTGTCAGCTTTAAGTGATGGACAGCATAACGGTGCAGTGGTAGCACCGCATCCTCAAAACTTGGAGACCAGGGTTCATGTCCCAGATGCTTCCTCCGTGGAGTTTGCATGCTCTCCCTGTGTCTGCGTGGAATGTTCCCAAAGACATGCAGGTTAAGTGCTATATTGTCCCGAGCATGTGTGTGTGTTCAGTCTGTGACGGAATGACACCCTGTCCGGGTATTCTTCCAGCCTTGTGCCTAAAGCTTTAAATGACAAGAAAACACATTTAGGTTACAGAACAGTGCAGTCTGCTCATCGTACATGACGGCATGACACATTATTGTGCTGCAAGGTATTCTTGCTTGAATCATTGGAAAGCTAATAAAATTGAACCATTACATAAGTTCAAAAGTGCAAAATTGTATGCAGAACTTAATTTTTTAACCCTGTTATCAATTTTTTCTAATTAAATTCTGCGCCCCCTTCTTTCTACATTACTTAGCTGGAGGTAGGAGAAATCAGGAGGACAGTCTTGCAGTCAGGTAGCAGCTTTTACATAACCCAGTTACAAACTGGGCAGGAGTGCTGGTGGAAATGGGTTGACATTCCCCTAATGCAGAGTTGTCAGAATAAGATCCTGGAGGGTCCAATTATTGCAGCTAATTGTAATTAACTTGCTTTTTAAGATTCAGAAACTTCAGTTGTTATTTCCCCTTAAATCTGTGGAAGGCTCACAGATGATACTTTAGGTTTAATACAATACAATACAATTTATTTTTGTATAGCCCAAAATCACACAGGAAGTGCCGCAATGGGCTTTAACCGGCACTGCCTCTTGACAGCCCCCCAGCCTTGACTCTCTATGAAGACAAGGAAAAACTCCCAAAAAAAAAACCTTGTAGTTTAACAAATCTGACTGTCATTTGTGTATTTCCAAGCATAGCGTATCGCATAAAGCTACACAACATCTGTAAATGCAGCATGTTTGGACAAACCGCATATAGCATAAACGTTTTAAGGCCAATGCTGGTATGTGTGTTTATAGTCGTGGTACTGCATTCATTTTCATTGCACAGATCCACATGTAAGCATGTGTGCCATTTCCTCCCATCTTCATCACTTAGCAAACTTTAGATATTTTTGGTATTTATTTTTGGTCAGTAGTTCTTACACATAGCCAAGCAAAGCAAATGTTAAACTAATTCTCAGTTCCCACAGACAGCAGGATGTGCTGCTACTGTTAGTTTTCCTTTAACCAGCACGTATATTGTAAGATTGACACAACATGGCAGAAAGTGCTAACAGGCCAGAAAATGTACTTTTGATCAGCAGGGATGGCTTCTAATTAATCAGCCCAGAAGGAGAAGAAGACTGCGGCCACTGTGGCCTCCCAGGACCTCACTTGAGCTCTCTTGATCAACAGCAAGAAAGCAGGCAGTAAAGCATCTTTCACTGTATAAACAGTGCAAGTTGGTAAGAAGGATGCCCAGTTTAGGACAAAATATTTAACATGTAAATACAGTATTGATTAGTTTGTTGTTAGAAAAAATTAAATTACCAAGTCGTATGGTAAACTCCTCTTTCTCATAGTGCCCTCTGTGAATGATTTCATTCAATTAGGGGTCTTGTCTGACATGTATTCTGATACCAGATGATCAGTAAATGTTATGATACAACAACAACAACATTTATTTATATAGCACATTTTCATACAAAAAGTAGCTCAAAGTGCTTTACATAATGAAGAAAAGAAGAATAAAAGACAAATAAGAAATTAAAATAAGACAACCTTAGTTAACATAAAAAGGAGTAAGGTCCGATGGCCAGGGTGGACAGAAAAAACAAAAAAAAAACTCCAGAAGGCTGGAGAAAAAAATAAAATCTGTAGGGGTTCCAGGCCACGAGACCGCCCAGTCCCCTTTGGGCATTCTACCTAACATAAATGAAATAGTCCTCTTTGTAGTTAGGGTTCTCACGGAGTCACTTGATGCTGATGGTTATACAGACTTCTGGCTTTTAATCCATCCATCATTGTTGGAACATCATGGTGCTTTGGGTAGATGGTGGTGGCACAAGCCACCACCAATAGGACACCGGAAAAGGAAACAGAAGAGAGAGTAGGGGTTAGTACAGATTTTGAATGAATAGTTATTATAATGAATTGGATATACAGAGTGTCAGGATTAAATTACAGTGAAGTTATGAGAAGGCCATGTTAAAATAATGTGTTTTCAGTAGTTTTTTAAAGTGCTCCACTGTATTAGCCTGGCGAATTCCTACTGGCAGGCTATTCCAGATTTTAGGTGCATAACAGCAGAAGGCCGCCTCACCACTTCTTTTAAGTTTTGCTCTTGGAATTCTAAGGAGACACTCAGTTGAGGATCTGAGGTTGCGATTTGGAATATAAGGTGTCAGACATTCCGATATATAAGACGGGGCGAGATTATTTAAAGCTTTATAAACCATAAGCAGAATTTTAAAGTCAATTCTGAATGACACAGGTAACCAGTGTAGTGACATCAAAACTGGAGAAATGTGTTCGGATTTTCTTTTCCTGGTAAGGATTCTAGCAGCTGCATTCTGCACTAACTGCAAACGATTGATGTCTTTTTTGGGTAGTCCTGAGAGGAGTGCATTACAGTAATCTAGCCGACTAAAGACAAACGCATGAACTAATTTCTCTGCATCTTTCGATGATATAAGAGGTCTAACTTTTGCTATGTTCCTTAGGTGAAAAAATGCTGTCCTAGTGATTTTATTAATATGCGATTTAAAATTCAGATTACAATCAACGGTTACCCCTAAGCTTTTTACCTCCGATTTGACTTTTAATCCTAATGCATCCAGTTTATTTCTAATAGCCTCATTGTATCCATTATTGCCAATCACTAAGATTTCGGTTTTTTCTTTATTTAATTTGAGAAAGTTACTATTCATCCATTCTGAGATACAGGTTAGACATTGTGTTAGCGAATCAAGAGATTTGGGGTCATCAGGTGCTATTGATAAATACAGCTGTGTGTCATCAGCATAGCTGTGGTAGCTCACGTTATGTCCCGAGATAATCTGACCTAATGGAAGCATGTAGATTGAGAAGAGCAGCGGACCCAGGATAGAGCCTTGTGGAACACCATATAGGATATCATGTGTCTTTGAGTTATAATTACCACAACTAACAAAGAATTTTCTCCCTGCCAGGTAGGATTCAAACCAGTTTAAGACACTGCCAGAGAGGCCCACCCATTGACTAAGGCGATTCTTAAGAATATTATGATCAATAGTGTCAAATGCGGCACTCAAATCTAAGAGGATGAGAACAGATAAATGGCCTCTGTCTGCATTTACCCGCAAGTCATTTACTACTTTAACGAGTGCAGTTTCTGTGCTGTGATTTGTTCTAAAACCTGACTGAAATTTATCAAGAATAGCATGTTTATTGAGGTGCTCATTTAACTGCATAATGACTGCCTTCTCTAGAATTTTACTTAAGAAAGGCAGGTTAGAGATGGGTCTATAATTTTCAAGAGCAGAGGGGTCGAGATTATTTTTCTTAAGTAGGGGTTTAACTACCGCAGTCTTAAGACAGTCTGGGAAGACCCCCGTATCTAATGACAAATTTACTATGTCAAGAACATTATCAATAAGCACACCCGATACTTCTTTGAAAAAATTTGTTGGTATTGGGTCAAGGGCACAGGTGGATGGTTTCATTTGAGAAATTATTTTATGTAAATCAGGTAAATCTATCCTAGTGAAAGACTCTAATTTATTTATTATGGAGTACTGGGGTTTCGGGGGATCCTTAGTGTTGGGGAGATATACTATGTTATTTCTAATATCATTAATTTTTTGATTGAAAAATACAGCGATAGCCTCACAGGTTTTACTGGAAGTACTTAGGAGGCATTCCTTTGAGTTACCTGGGTTTAACAGACGATCAATCGTCGAAAATAAGACTCTGGGATTACTAGCATTGTTATTTATAATCTTAGAGAAATAGCAGCGCCTCTCAAGACGGACTGTGTTATTGTATTCTGTTATTTTAACTTTTAATATCTCATAGTCAATAGTTAGTTTAGTCTTCCTCCATTTACGCTCAGCTCTACGGCATGTTCTCTTTAAATCAGACACTCTTTGGGTCTTCCATGGTATAACAATGCTAGAAGATTTTTTAACTGTCTTTTCAGGTGCAACTATGTCAACAGCAGCCCTCACTTTAGTATTAAATCTTTCCACCTTACTATTTACATTCTCCTCGCTATTATAGTTGGCACTATAAACGGACGGATTGGTTAGAATGTTTGTAAGTTTTAAAGTTGCTGATGAGTCAAAGAAGCGTTTTTTAACAATATGCTTCCCATGAGTGTTTTCTATCATTATTTCTATATTAAAAAGTAGAAGAAAATGGTCTGAAAGACCCGTATCAAGGACCTGCTTTATATCAACTTTTAGTCCTTTAGTAATTACTAAGTCTAACGTATGACCTGCTTTATGTGTAGGCTGATTAACGAGCTGTCTCAAATCAAAAGAGTCCAGGAGGTTCATAAATTCTTTTACTTTTTGGTCACATTGATTATCTACATGAAAATTAAAGTCGCCGACTATTAAGAGTGCGTCATAGTTCGTAATTAAGATTGACATCAAGTCAGAGAATTCCTCAAAGAAAGACGCGTTGAATTTAGGAGGTCTATACACGGATAATACTAGAACGTGAGAATCTCCCTGAATAACAATGGCGAGATACTCAAAAGACTTGAACTTACCAAAACTGATATTTTTACATTTTAACCTGCTAGAGTAAATGTTTGCTAGCCCTCCACCTCTCTTTCCTTGGCGATCAGCACGAGTAAAACTGTAATCCGGAGGCGCAGATTCGATTAAAACAGCTGCGCCATCTGAGCTAAGCCACGTTTCACTAAGTGCAATAAAATCTATTTTTTTTTCACTAATAATGTCGTTGATAAAAAACGTCTTGTTAGTTAAAGCTCTAATATTTAATAGTGCCATATTAAATGTTTCGGAGGAGCAGAGATGAATACTATGTGCGTTATTGATATAGGGAACAGGAATTAAGTTATTTTTATTAGCGCCGCTCTGTGTGTATTTTTTGTTTAATCTATGATCTGTTTTTACAGTTTTAATACATTGTTCATCTAAAGTAGTAACTTTAATTAAATTATTGGCGTTTATGCCGTATTGCCTAGATTTTCTATGTGCATTAAGATTGGTTATTACAGTATTTATGTTGCGCACTTTTATGGAAGATTTTTTTAAACAATTATCATGACCAAACACAGGAGTGGCATTTCGGAAGGGGTTAAAAGCAGAGATAGATAGTCAAGATAAACAAATTACCTTCGATGATGTGTGCTGAGCAAACTCCATGTTCTCCGATTAGGCTTCACAGCTCCTCCGCTTAGCTCTTCTTGCACTTGTGTAGTCCGCTGTCATGCTGCTTCAGATGTGGAGGATAATTTGAAGTAATTCAGACATTTCAATCCATCCATCCATTTACTGGACTACCAAACAAATTTACGATTATAAAACATGATTCAGCTAACAAATTGTTCTTACTGTAGAGAACTGTTTCAGTAACGTTTCATACCGAAGTGCAGTAGATACCACAGAAGCTGTGATTTCAAGGTATAGAACCAACACCATTTATCTTGTGCCTAAATAATATTTTACCAGGGGTGAGAAATAAGAAGCTGGGCCTTTGGAAAGTGCAGAGACACACAGGTGTCGCTGAAAGGAGAACTGAAAGCCGTGAACACCCTTAGAACTTTAGACAGAAGGCTGCGGTCTGTTCCCAGCCATGGCTTTAACCTAGGAACCACCCGCAGTGTGTGATTTATTGCTAAACTAGTTGAAAAGCCTGCTGAAGCAGGCGAATGTATATTAGATGGTCTTTTATTATATTATATGGTCCTGGTTTCTATCATGAATGATTGCCGATGACACTATTGGTACTTGCAGATTCCGTGATGCTGCTTCTGCGAGACATTGCTGCTCCACCTCATAAAGCATTTTACATGCTTCAGCAAAAGGATTATTGTCGCTCATGAATGAACTGAGCAGGGTCATGAGGTTGGGGTTGCATTTAGAGTTCTCTTTGATTTGCATTCTTTGTGCAGACGCCTCATCAAGATCAAGGATATAAAGTTGAGCAAATCGACGATGATCATCATTTTCAGGATGTAGAGCCCCAGATCTGTGATAAATCTGTCCATGAATACGAAAGCAGTAGGGCCCGTATCCGGGAAGAGGAGCAATTTTAGCACCCATTGAAGCAAAGGCTAATGCGCTGTTAAATGACCTTATGTTGTCCATGAAGTTTTTTGAGTGTTCGTGTTGTCCCGTCATGAGGCTCTTCAGTAAAGCAGATATCCGTATCGGAGGTAAACTCACTTTTCCTTTGTGGCAACAGATGTTAAACAGTTTATCTGCTGGTTGTTCAGCAGGGAAATGTTTCGCACCACAGAATGTGCACCGTAATTGTAAATTTCCACAAAAATGTTGGTCGATGTTGTCCTCAATAACATATGTTCCGTGGCTGCATGAAGATGCTGAGGTGTAGGTAATTGCGTGAGTGTTGCTCTGTGATTGTGGTCTTGTTGGTTTAGTCTTTTGCGCTGACGGGATGCTTACTCCTGTGCTGCATTTGGTCATCAAGTGCAGTCTTTTTCGTTTCGTTGACGTTCCTGTACGGAAAAGACTGCTTCATCTAGCGCTTCATCTAGCGGTCTTTTGCGAGGCGTAATCGTCTAAGGTTTAGGATAACTCGTTCACTATTGTAAGGAAATGGTGTACTTTACCTGGAATGTGTGGCACTAAACTCTTGACATGTGTACAGGTATTCCGGAGGCCCATTAGAATACGATACGATTCCGTAGTCCAGTGTTAACCAAAATTAACCAAACGTTCTCAACAATGTTAACATTATTTTCTAAACCACAGGTGTCAAACTCCAGTCCTGGAGGGCCGCAGTGGCTGCATGTTTTCATTCTAACCATCTTCTTCATTATTGAGCCGTTTTTACTGCTAATTAATTTCTTTTGCCTTAGTTTTAATTAACTTGACTCAGGCCCCTTAATTGTCTCTTTTTCCTTAATTAGTAGCCAAACAACAATGAGACATCAAACAAGCCACCATATGACAGAAAAATCAACAGATTTGGAAATGTCTGCTGTGGCAGAATGAGAGCAGCAACAAGCCATTGAATTAAGTAACGGGCTTAATTAACAGCAAGAATCAGCTTCTCATTAAGAGACTGGTTGGAGTGAAATTGGTTGGAGTTTGAAATCCCAGTTTAGCTGGTCATCTGTTGGCTTGTTTCACGTCTCATTTCTGTTTGGGACTGAATCCTTAAAAACATGGCTATTGAAATGAAGGGAAAAGGAGTTAATTAGCAGTGAAAACTACCCACTGATTACGAAAAGGGTTAGAATGAAAACCTGTAGCCACTGCGGCCCTCCAGGCCCGGAGTTCGACACCCCTGTTCTAAACAAATATTAATCACCTGGCAACGCAAAACAGTCCTGCGTTTAAACAAATTGTTATCATCACCTAGCAATGAAAGGGAGACGTACGTATGTACACATAGGCATTTTATATATATGATATGCTATGATCAAGTAAATGTCCTTCAAAGTTTCTTTTTAAAATTGTGAGCCTGGTGGACAGCACTACTTATTCAGAAAGTCTTGTTTTTGTCTTTGGTTTAAACATTTTTACTTTGTTAGTATCTATTCATTGATCATTTTAAGCCCATTTCATCAAGTTTTCCAGTTAAGAGTCTGGGGAGCTGAAGCCTGCTGTAATGCAATGCCCTGGACAGAGCACTGGTCCATCACGGGTCACACTTACTGATACTGGGACAGTTTGGACTGACTGGTCTATCCAGTCTATACCTCTCTAAGTTGAGTTCCCTCGGAGCACCCACAGAAATAATAATAATAATAATTCTTTGCATTTATATAGCGCTTTTCTCACTACTCAAAGCGCTTAGCAATTGCAGGTTAAGGGCCTTGCTCCAGGGCCCAACAGAGCAGAGTCCCTTTTGGCTTTTTACGGGATTTGAACCGACAACCTTCCGATTGCCAGTGCAGATAGATACCCAGCCTCAGAAGAAGGCTGAATCGGAGTGCCGCCATGCTGCCCCCGAATATGAATTGAGGATTATTAGACTTTCTGTATTACAATTTATCATAACGTACAGCAGAAACTGTCTTTACTATCCTGAATAATCCAATAGCATCGGTGATATGGCACCAGAGAGTGGTGACGTGTTGCATATTGATTAGCACATGTACAGTAAGCAGAAGTTCACTGTACTTTGTAGACATGATAATAATAACCATATAAACCAATGACTGTTTTTTTTCTCTTGTGGGGGTGTACTAAGCATTTCGGTTTGCACAGGTGGACATATTGTTACGTGACACACGCTTCTGCTTCATAGACCTGTGTGCCATAAATGAGCAGCCGGCTGTCAGTCCCAATCTATGTGAACAATGGCTTTGCTGTCTGCCATATTATAAAACCTTCAAAGTCGTATTATAATATATTTAACATGTTGCCAGCCAAGAACATGCCAATTAAATAATTGCTTTGTTTTATTAGTAACATTGACTTTTAATCGTTTTTCTTTCACCCTGAGATGCAGACAACTGAGTATGCAGTTCAAAGAAGGCTCCTGGTCAACTACTTTGACTCTTTGGCACATTGTAATGGCCACCCAGGGCTGACCTCGGTGATAAGAGCCTGCTTTTTACGTATTGAATGGCTGGGCTTAAAGACTTGGCTTAGTCTCTCAAACATTGCTGGCAGAGTCACCAGGCAAACTTCCAAACACACCCGCGTGGTAATGCTTTGTAGCAGGCCTTTCCAAACAACCTCGGCATAGCTTTTATTTCTCCACTGCCCATGTAAGAACGCCATTGCTGTCCGCTTCGTTGAGTTCTTATCTTGCTGAGCGTTTTTCTAGTTTACATTCTTTCAGCATGTTCTCTAACTATGGGCAGTGAAGCCACTTTTTAAAACACCGGTGTCAGACATTAAAGAGGACTATTTCACAGTCCATCCATTTTTAGCACTAGCAGGAGACAGCAGCCCATCAGAATGGGACGCCTGGACGCTGCAGTTCTTTTTTGATGAAGTGTCCCATTTTTCTTACTCTATCGATGCATTTTCAGACCCACTTAATCCCCAATCCCAGCAGCTTCAGAGTCAGAGATGCCAGGGCATTCTCATGTACTGTATGTGCCCACACCGGGCCAGTTCAGAGTCAACTGTTAACCTGCACTTCAAAGCCATTCAAGCACAGGGAGGACATACAAACGCCATTCAGCCCAGGGATTCAAAGTGAGGGCTCCACAGGTGCGAGACAGCAGCCCTAACCGCTGAGCCACCCTAACAAGTTTAACCTCATTTGTGAAGCACGTCTGCTGCTGAATGTATTCATGTACATTTTTACATTTTTTCCTTCTTCATTTCTCAAGATTTTTATGTATATTTTGTTTTATGTATTTATTTGAAAATGGGAAATGCAAATGACTGTCTGTCATATGAGATTTTAAATGGAATTTTAACTAATTTGGAAATTTCCAAAGAGCATTTCACACATGAGAGAATGCAGCACTACTAAGAAGCTTTTTATTTTAACTGTCCATGAAGAGAAGTGAAAGTAGCAGAGGAAGTCATTTCATTTTTCTTTCCCTTTTTCACACTAAGCTGCACCTTAAATGTTTGCCTTGTAGACCTGAGTGGTCGGCGCTTTACACGCCGCAGATGTGAAGCCGTACTGCTCTGATTTAGCGGCTTTCCTCCTTGTTATTTTACGTATTCACTTATCTAGGAGACCACAGAGGATTTTATTCCTCATCGTTTTATATATTTATGTTAAAATAAATGAGTATGTAAAACTGTTTTACATTTTGCTGTTCACATTTTCACCTTGAACGACGAGGGTACAAATATAGTCCATAAAGTGTACTGTAATTTAAAATTAGAAAAAATGCAATAAAATTATTGATGTTTGTGCCTCAAGGATTTTATTATTTTGTGCTTTTGTCCCTAAATACCATCTGCATGGTTGGGTGGTCTATTTAGCGGGTGGGGGTTCTGCAGGTTTTACTGCATGTCTTACACAGCACGTGCTAAACTGTATTTAGGGTGGGGGTCATGTGGACTTCAAGGGTCCTGATGTCCTGCTGCTTTACTTTGGACAGCCCTGCCCCAATTTGGGACCCTGACTTATTGTCTCTGAGGTGGACCCCCAACACAAATTAATATGCCAGTTAGAACATGAAGCGGCTCAACTGCTCCGCACCACCTGTCTGACCACAGTAAGAGCAACGGCTGTGTTGTTTAAAGCAGCCGACCTGGAGATGTGTGTTTCATTTGAGAATAAAATCCAAAACAAAAGGAAGTCTTTCCCAAAGAATGAAAACAGAATCCAGCAGAAGAAGCCTTTAGTAAGTCGTGAGTTGTTCTTTAAATCAAAGGGTTTAACTGGAGTTGTAATCGGACAAGAATTGCAAAGAGCCGCTCAGCAAAATTCAAAACATTATGACAAAAACTGAGCTGAGACTAAAGAGCTACGAGTTAACACCTGAGTGCTGAAATCAAAACCAGTCTCACGTGTTCATTGATCAAATCCGCGAGCCTTCATGACACAAGTGTGGCGTTGGTCCCTGGCAATGCAGTAGTGTCTGCGAAGTGGCGCACTTCAAGTGTAAATGAATTCAACAGTAAATTTCTCTCAAATCAAGAATCAAAATTCACACACATACATACATACAGTTCATTCAAACATGTTCACTGTTTTCACATTTTGTTATGTTGCAGTCTTTTACCAAAATAATTTCAGTTCATACTTTCCCTCATTAAACAACACTCAGTACCCCAGAATGACAAAGCAAAAACAGGATTTTAGAACTTTTTGCAGATTTACTACAAATAAAAACCTGAAATATCCGCCTGACTCAGGTATTCAGACTCTTTACTCAGCACTTAGTTAAAGCGCTTTTGGCAGCGATTCCAGCCTGGAGTCTTCTTGGGTCTGAAGTGACAAGCTACACACTACTGCATTTGGGAACGTTCTGCCATTCTTCTCTACAGATCAGTTCAAGCTCTGTCAAGTTGGATGGAGACCATCAGCGGACAGCTGTATATTGTCGATTGGGTTCAAGTCCAGGCTCTGGCTTGGCATTCCTTTACCTAGCAGGTCATGGCGATGCTCTGTCATCCATCACTGGCTTCGGTGAGGTTGACTGAAGGCTTCTAATCAGCAGTGCTGACCATTTGACTTTCTTCATAGGTGGGTGAGGGCTGCGGCACCAATGGCCCCTCCTTCCGCCGCTTATCTGCAGACTGTAAGAGTGGCACAAATAAAAGGAGAGATGCCCCATGACAAAGAATTTGCTGTCATGTTCAAATGCTGACAGGGCAAAGTCCAACATGTGCATCTTCTCTTTTTCTATCAGTCATCCAGGATAAGGGTTGACCAGTGAGTCATAGAAAGATGGAAGTGTCTTGTGAAATCATAAACACTTGGCATAGAAAACTCTCGCACCATTATAACATCTCCTGCCCTCTTCCTCTGAATTTGCTTAATGCAGGTTTTCCATTTTACAGTCACAGTCAATCCAAGCAACAATGGCAGAACTCCACTCCCAGACATAAAGCCCCATCTACCACAGGGCCACCTCACACACACACAACTACTGTATACCCTCTCTGTTTTAGTTTGGAGTTGCCATTTAAACAAACACAGATTTAGACTATAAAAGAAATGAAACATTTAGGCCTCTAATTTAAAGAAAAATAAATCCATTTCTGCTTTAACAGCACTTTCAGACTAAAAAACGCACAAAACCGACTTCAAGGAGAGTAAGTTGTTTTCCAGAAGCCGTGTTAGACTTCCAGTCCTCTATGAGTAACGCTGTCAGTAAATGCCTACGTGAGCTGTCACATCTGACTCAAACATCAGCGATACGTTCAAATGCCCACTCGCTTTATGAGTGAGACCCTTAACACCATCTGCCAAGAACATCACCCACAAATAACGCAGAGGCACCGACCCGTCAATTAAAGGAAAAAATGTCAAGCATTCACATGAAGCACCTGCTGAACTGAGAACTCATTGATAGAGGGGCGCTTTTAGATTTGCTTCATGGCTTTCTAATTACAAGTAATTTCCAAGAAAAGTCATGTAAAGAAAGTTAAAATGTTTTCTCAGATTTTCAGTAGAAAATGTGACATTTTTCTTGTTGTTTACAAATTTTCTAAATACTTTGCTTACCAGAAATGAACAAAGAGTTTACATTTTTGCAGAGCTGTTGGGCAAATTTCAGGGGGCTTCCCAGGCCACAGGATGATGCAGCGGATTAGACTTTCATCTTGAGTGTGCAGAGTAAGCAGAGGGCTCATCTTCAGCTCCTGTCACTACTCCTCCTGGCCACATCTAAATGTGAAGATGACAAGAAAAAACTGTTCAGTCTCAGTGTGAGAGGAATGAATGAACGAAGGCTTAGCACACAAAGCCGTCCAAAATACAAGAGAGTCTATATTTCTTTAGAACATGTTTTCTGTCATTTTGTTAAGAAATGCTAAGCTCTCCATTTTGCCTTTATTAGCTTTTAGTAACTAGCTAACACTGGTCTACAAAGAAATATTTTTTGTTTGCTTCTGGGAACTTCAGAGCAGTTCTTTATTAAGTTTTTTTACACTGATTCCATATATGAAATCGGAATTAAGCTAGCACGTCAGGTTTTTGAAATACACATCATTGACGTTTTGACACTTTTGAATATCAATATTATATATCAACACAATATCTAGAGTTTGAACTCTGTCCCACCAAAATTGTTTTGATGTGTTTATTCTGAAAACAAACCAGAAGACGATACCAGAGACACATTAAATCATATTTATGTCAATTTACCTCAATATAAAAGTGAGGTCAGCGTGCCCAAAAATGTTGGAGGCACTCGCTTTTGCACTTGTACTTCACATCCGTCTCTCTTTGCAAGAACCAACAGTATTCACCCATCATGCTTAGAGTGAATTTTCCCGATATCAGTTTTCCATCACCTTTATATCTTGATGAAATCTTTCCCCATACTCATCTCTGACATCGCTTAGATTTGGTGGAAAAAAGTCGAGATGAGAATGTAAAAAATGAGTCTTCAGTGACATTCTGGCTCCCGTAAGCTGATATACTTTCAGCATATTCTCCACAAGCTCAGCATTATTCTCTGCTCTGTGACTGTTAAGAAAATTCTGGACAACCTGCATGAATGAGGGTGCTGATTCAGTTGGCTTCAGTTTCCTTTTGAACTCATCGTCAAGCATCAGTTCACGTATTTCAGGGCCAACAAAAACACCTTCCTTAATTTTGGCTTCACTTTTCTCGAGACCAAACTTATTTCTTAAATGTTGAAACGCATCGCCTTTACTGTCCACTCACTCTAGTTGTCCAAGACCTGGAACATCATAACTAAAAAATGGGACGTGCTGGACGAAAACGGTTTTCAGATTTGGAGTCAGCAAGTGAAATTTGTACAAAATGCGCGTTGACCAGTGCGGTGTTTATTTTATATAGCACCTTTCATTGTGTACACTCAGTTTTGGAAAGTATTTATTATTTATCACTAGATTAGATTCAACAGAACTTTATTCGTCCCAAGGGAGAAATTTGGCTTTTAACCAAAGCTCAATAAATAAAGAAATACCTGCATACATAAATATTATAGCATATGCACACAAGAATTACTAAATACAAAAAGAAAACTTCTGAATTGGCTAATGATAAACGAGCAGTCACAGTCACAGCGATCACTTTATAAAGGCGTGTTGCTGTAGACGTGAAGGAGCCCCAGTAGCTGGCAGACCAGCTGGGTCACTTTAATGGCAGGTGACAAAATAATTTACCAAACACTCTCAGAGTTTTTTCGGTAATGCCATCAAAGACTAATACTATAAACAGATACAAAATAATCATTCATGGTCGTATGGGTCCTGGCCCATCTGTGACCACCGCTAGCTTCACCCCTCGAGGCAGGACAAAAGGATCACAATCACACAAGAGCTACTCGTCCTAAGAAGGCCATGCCTTCCGATAGAAGACAGGAAAAAAAAGGAAACCCCGAGCACATAAAAGTAAGGGACAGAAAGAAAAACTTCAAGGAGATGGCGAGCACAGGTCTGCTTTCACAGTTAAATACATTCGTGTATTTTATTTCCTCATAAACAGACAGCATGCATGTACACTGAAATTCTTACTTGTATTTGTCCTCTTCAAGAGAGAAGAAGAAGAAAATAAAGCGTCATTTTATAAGTGTCCATAAAGAAGTGCGGTACAATCACACTTTTCTATTTCAATGAGGCAGAAAACAAAGGAGAAGATACTTCCATGGCACCTGAGCAAAGTTCTGTCTGTTGTGTCAGGAAGCACAAAATCGTTACAGCTTTGGTAGTTTATCAAAGTATTTGGAAAATGTCTGCAATGCCCGTTCCTAAGATGCCTCACCCCATTGCTGGGTTAGCGTGGCCCAGGAGGTTGAGCCATGCGACATCATCTGCTCGATGACACACAGGCTAACACTGTAAGCGGTTCATTGTTCCAACTTTGAATTTGAATGCTCCAAAGCTTTTTGTGTATTTTTCATGGCTTTTGACTTTTAATTAGAACATTTATGACTTTATGTTTGGCTAACACGGGACATGTTTAACGATGAGCTAAACCAACAAGCTTGATGGACTGGTGGCCTCCTCTTGCTTGTCAAGTCTCTTATGTTCTTTAGTTTCCTGGTCATTTTTACTTCCCACTCTGCTTACTAGCTAACGATTCGTCTCCTCTTCCACAGTGAACATCACTATCTGCCAGTTTTGTCTTGTAGTAGCAGATGCCATGAAGGTTACTGGCAGTAAGGTGAAGGCGATACAGGGCAGTTTAGGAGCTTAGCTTTCAGCTATTGTGACTACACTTTCTAGATTAGTGTTCTGGCTTTGGCATTTTGCAGTATTTTTGACTGTTTAAAGATAACACTCTTGTCTGCTTCCTCTTTTATAACTGGAACTAACTTTCTTGGTTAGCCCAGTAGACTAAGGCAGGGGTGTCAAATTCCGGTCCTGGTGGGCTGCAGGTTTTCATTCTAACCATCTTCCTCTTTAGTGAGCAGTTTTTGCTGCTAATTCATTTCTTTTGCTTTAGTTTTAATTAACTTGACTCAGGCCCCTTAGTTGTCTCTTTTCCTTAATTAGCAGCCAAACAATAATGAGACACTAAGCAAGCTGCCACATGACCAGCTCACCTGTGCCCATCAAACAAAATATGAAAATAAAGAATGGTGAAGGTCTCAGTAAGGCTGATCTCTCCGGTCACCAAAACATTTTGACGATGTTCTTAGAAAAAACAGAAAAATCAACAGTTTTGGAAATGCCTGCTGTGGCAGAATGAGAGCAGCAACAAGCCATGGAATTAAATAACGGGAATAATTAACAGTAAGAATTGGCTTCTCATTAAGAAACTGGTTGGAGTCTGAAATCCCAGTTTAGCTGCTCATCTGTCAGCTCAGTTCATGTCTCGTTTCTGTTTGGCTGTCATTTAATGGTGAAAAGAATCAATTCAGAGGACTGAATCCTTAAAAACAAGGCTATTAAACTGAAGGGAAAAGAAGTTAATTAGCAGTGAAACCTGATCACTGATTAGGAAAAGGGTGAGAATGAAAACCGTCAGCCACTGCGGCCCTCCAGGCCCGGAGTTCAACATACGTGCACTGAGGGTATAACTGGCAGAGTTCTTCACTAGAGCACTACTGTCCCATTTCGGAAAAAGATTTCTGCAAGTGCGAGGGGTTCATCCATGGAGAGCTCCTCGTGTTTTATTAGTAGCTGTAGTATTAATGTAACGGGCCACTTCAGAGAACATGCCCATGCTGTAAAAATCAGAGTCCTCACGAAGTCTATTGTCGTTCACTTAACATGCTTTCATCATAGCCAGTCTGAAATCTGTTTGTGTTCTTTCACAGGGCTTCAAAGGTACTTTTCAATGAATAAGAGAAGAAGCTTAGCTCATTCTCAGCCTGGGATCACATATTTCCCAGGTCCTAATGACCAACAAACGTTTTAACCTCCCCCTTCAGCTTTTCTAATGATGTCTTTTCCACACCTCCTCACTCCTTTTCTCTGCCCTGGCTTTATCCCTTCCTCCCCATCCTAAATATCTGGCTTGCTCTTCCCTTTTCAGTTGCACACCTGATGGGTCTTTAACCTTCTTTCTTTTTCAACATGAAAACAGCCCTTTAATTTTTGCACGCTGACGCAGCGCTACACTAACTGTGGCACTGATACTGTCACCTGTAGGCAGTGCCACTGTATATGTGACCAAAAGGTATCCCAGTTTTGTATTCATGGGTCTTCACCGGGCAGAGGTGAGCCTAGCTTATGCTTGGTCAGTTCACGCCAATGGGGCATTTGTGACTGTTTGTGTTTTATGGAATTTCCTCTTTTCAAAACCAAAGTGGAATATGCTGCCATAGCCAGAAATAAAACATTACTCTTTTTACTCTTGAGGTCTCCAGGGTTCAGTCGGTCAGGATATATACAGTATGCTATATTTTTCATGAAATTCCCTGAACAATGAAGAAACATTGTGATTGTGTTGTATTCAGGGTAAGAGACCCTGTGATTCTGCAATGGAAATTAATGGATATGTTCAGGCTCTCACAAAATGGATGAACTGTTTGCCAGGGAGCTGAAAGAATTTTTAAAATGCCCAAACACAATGGATAAAAAGACCAAGTTTGTATTTCAAGGCCACACATTCAGACAGCCACACTGGTAGACAAGGCACAGATGGCAGCTTTAATAAGCTGTGGTGTTTTACTACACCCCCCTCCTTTTCCCTTAAGAGCGCCACAATACGGGCACAATATATGGGACTGCTACAGCTTCTGGTGCTTGGCTAATGAGAGATGGCAGGACCTGCACCACCAAGGCCAGAGCAGTACAGCCATCTCAGTGCCTTCTCTTCCAACCACATTAATAACCACTTAGGCTTTGAACATCTGACAGCACTTCTTGGTCATGTTGCTTCTGTGCCCACAAAAACAGGCCAATCGATTGTAGCATTTCCTACAGGGATTTAATTCCAGGCTGATGTGAGTGGAGGATGCTGTAATAAAACAAGAAATGTGGAGCGCCCTGCAGAACGAGAATGGAACCATTTAGGCTAATTTAGGGCCTTGAGTGTCTGCCTGCTCTAAATAGGTGCTCTCTCCCCTCTAACCATTAATTACAGTGAGTCGGAGGAGTTTTTGAATCATTGCCTTTCAAAGGTTTTCAAAAGCAAGTATATATTTCCCATAGTGCTGAATGTGAAGCATGAGGATTTGTTTATTCAATGCCAAAGTTCATGCATTGTGCAAGCAACACTTCTGTGGGCGAGAGGCACCCGTATGATGGCTTGGCTTTCATTAATCTCCTCCAGATATGAGGACCATTTGTGCCACCCAAGTCCTCTGCTCAATATCTGGTTGTCTCCTGAACAATCGGAACATAAGCAGTGCTAGCCATTTGAACCCCCTCATTCAGGTAAGACTTACTGAGCCAATTTAGAGTCCAGTCAACCTAACTGACGCACATTTAGAATTAATGAAAGAAAGAAATATAAACACAGGCAGCATGTGAAGTCTGCACAGGTAATGACAGAGCCGTGGTAAGGGGGAGTGAAGGGCATATCAGAACCCCCTATGGAGGGCGCACAACCCAAAAATTAGGAGCAGCAACTTAACTAAGAAAATGGAAGCATGATGTATCATTCATGTACATTTAGAGACTTGTTAGCTGGCTGAAGCATTTTGAAATTTTCTAGTCACTTCATTCCAGAAATACTGAATCATTATGATCGTTAGGAAATGCAGCTGTGAGGCTCTTTTTCTGTAATGAAAACAGTGAAGCTACACACTACTATGTATTTGTTTAAAAAGGCAGTCATTAGTCTCCATTTTTGGATTATTCTGCATTATTAGTCCCCGAAAATGGAGACTTTTGAAAGTATCTTTCAGAACCTTTGACTTCTGAAAACGCCGGCTTGGTATTGTAACTTGAAAGCATGAAAACGTAGACTTTTAAAAACACAGACCCTCATCTTCCTCCGATTTGTTTGTGTATATTAAACAGCCCTTCCCAGTGTCATTACAATGTCTCCTTCCCTGATTAGTCTCCATAGTCCAACATAGCAGACACAGAGGAATTGCTGTCTGTAGCATTTACTGTGTAGCTTATCTGTATGCATCTAAATTGTGCTCTGTACAGACTGCTGTATATACATACAGAAAAGGCAAATAATTTACCAGTTGCTACAGCTTTCAGATTACAGTAAATTCTGTGGCCATATATCTTATATCTTCTGCCAAAGTGGACATGCCCAGTGTAGATGAATGCATGCATCATAAGCGTTTTCAGCAGAGTTAGTGTGGCTGGAGATACTTTCAAATACAATGTGAAAACACAAGTATGGGCAGAGATTTTTCATTTAAAAACCCATTTTAAACAAAAACGTAGTAGTGTGGATGTTGTCCGAGTGTACGTTTAGTCACTGAACTATTTTTCATACGTTTCTACATAAGTTGCTTTTTTATTTTAATTTCATAGACATGAACATCATGTCACTTACTTGCTGAGCTGCTGTGATTGAGGTTCACACAAGACAATACACAGCCACAGAGTGATTGCAGAATGGAGCAGAGGCAAAAGTGTTATCATTTAACAAGGCTTCCCCCCTGCATTCTGATACAGTAAGGCATGGTACTTACCTTGTATGGTGATGAAATAATAAACAATATCATTACTACTGTATTAAATGAATAATGAATATCATTATTAGCACACTGAATAAAGAAATACACATTTAATGTCATCCAGCCCTGCCCCTCCTGTCTCCTGCACCGAGGTGTGTTTGATTCCGAGCACATGATTGCAGTCGTTTCACTTTTTAGCCATCAGAACTGGCAATCAAACGAGTAAAGAAAATAAAATCTAAAAATTGTATAAGCTGAAGTAACCATAACTTCTGTCAATGTGAAATTGAAACAGTAAACTAATTTGTAGCTGAAGTCGCACAGAATGTTTCTCTGTTTTAAGACTGACGAGTTCAAACCTTTGCCAGTGCTTTTCAATCGGAATATTCTGAAATATCAAAAATGTGTATGGTGTCTTTCATCAGAGAATCCCTATTTGACATGCCATCTCAGTAACGCATACTGGATCGGAAAAAAATGTTTGCCATAGGAGTTAGGGACAGGCTAGGGAGTTGAATTTTGGACTTAGTTTCTGGTTTTGGGGCAATGATTAATTCGTCTTTTCTGGTATTCTACTCCTGCACATTTTTTTCGACTATTCCTTTCCTCTTATTCCCATTTCACGGTCTTTCTTTCACTGCTGGTGGTGTCTGCTGCCCCAAATCACAACACTCTTTTTTTAAACATCAATCATTTTTATTTCTTATTGTTTCAATGGGCACTCTTATTTTGTGACAATGTTTTATATGATATCAGCACCATTGCACTTGAAAAAGAGGAGGCACAAATAGAAAAGAAACCAAACTTTATGAGTTTATAGGATCATTACAGTCACATGTATGGAGTTCAGTCAAGTTCTTACTTGTATGTGCCAATCAACATGCTGCATGTCACCACTCTCTGGCACCACAACCAGCGAGTGCAACTACCTGAACTCTTTTTTTCAGGTATTCCCTATCTGAAAAAAAATCATACATACCATTATGCAATATAATTATTATCGATTCATGTGTAATAGATAGATAGATGACTGTAATCTAATAAACAAGTGCCATGACATGAGACTGGATACACTGTGACTGAATGAAGATCATTAGATCAGTAATGAGAGTGGTCAAAGTAACTTGGCCAATCGACAGACAACTTCAACAACAACATTTATTCATATAGCACATTTTCACACAAACAATATGCATTACAAATTGAAATAAAATGAATTTAATATCAAATATAAACAAACTACAAATTTACACCTAAAGAGTCTTTCAGAATAGCCAAACAAATAGAAAGTGAAGTCTTTTAAGTTTACCAACAAACTAAGACAAGCAGGAAGTGTATGACATTGACCTTTCTCCCTTTGAAATTGGTGATAACAGATGCTACACACTTCCAGCTGAACTAATCTGACCATGGCATTGCAACTTTTAATAAAAATGCCCAAAAATGGAAGCACCGATTAAAAAAAAATCAAGAAGGGGCAGTGGGAGAAAGTAAGAAATTATGAAGATATGAAAAAATACATTGAAATTAAACCAGAAATACTGTATGACCATTGGATTCTTGAGTCTCAAAATTCCACAAAAAACAATGTATAAGCTATTTTTTGGAGTCCCCAGAAACATTAATCTATATAATGAAACACTACTGTCTGTGTGTGTGTCTTCTGTCTCTGGTCCCTCCAAGTAATCGGATTGATCATTTAGGCTTTGGTGGCTCAGTGGTTGGAATGATGAAGACATGATATATTACAGGTGCCTAGTTCAATTGCTGATTGTGATCATATTTTTATAGTTAAATGGAACATTTCAATAACAATAAAGTGAATAAATTAGCAAGTAATGCTGGGTCATTAAATACTAACAAGGTGCAACCTGAGTCACCTTCAAAGACAGAACGTATTTGCAAGAATACAAATTATATTTTACAGCAGATAATGGGGACCATCTACTGTTAGTTGCAGTCAAAAAGTGGAGAGTAGGCGAGCAAACACCTTAAAATGAGAGAGTCTGAGAAGCAGGCTTGATGGGAACACAACTGAGAGAGGACACGCCATTCAAGTGGGGTTGAGACACATGAGGATCCTGAAGAGAGGTACAGGAGGAACCCTGTTTTAAAATGCATTCTATTACCTGTCTTTGACAATAAATAATACAAATGAGAATCAAGTCATGACAGCTGTGTGCCTGAAACAAACACTGAACTTATTTCTAAGAAAGTCCTTTATGCGCATAATGCATCAGGTGCTGTGTTCCTGGGCATAAAAGCATAACCCCCGAGTTTTAATTAACAATAATACATTTTATGAAGGAATTGCTGAAAGCGACGATGATAACATCATGCTGTACACCAAGAAACCATATCTGAGGCTCATCAAAGCCTTCTGCAGGGAGAAAAATAAACAAACACAATCACACACACACACTCACATGCAAACACTCATTTACACACACACACCATTTTTGCCATTGACTTCAGGTGTGAGTCATCAGATTTCATACACTCTTGCAGATGAAAACGTCCTCTGCAACCACAGCTGTCTCCTTTATTGTAAAGTAATCTTAGTCAGATGAAGAGACTATAGAGGTGCATGTTTTGCAGCAGCACCAGTACACATCTGCTCCATTAATACTATGGCGACATAACAAATAAGAATGCATCTCCAGTCAAAAAGGACCCTCATCTATCTATTGATGCCAAAAGTCCATTTGTATTCCTAATTAAACCACTATATAATAAAACAACTGCAACTGTGAAGACCTTGGTGTGGTCAGACCACAGAAATTGCTGCAGTTCTTGGTAAAGAGCTGAACCACCGCACACGTGGTGTGATGCTCGCTCCTCCAGGTTGTCTTTAGCAGAGTCGACGAGTTGTTTTAGATTCCAGTAAGTTGTGCACTAGTAGTGTCAAGCAGATGTCGGACAGCTTCTTAGCTTACAGATCTCCAGTAAACATTCACACCAGAGTGATCTCATACCAGCACCGTGGACTCCATAAATCTTATCTATTGCTGCTCTACATATTATGTGCTTTACATGTTGGATCTTCTGATTTATTTCAATTCAGTTTTTACTGAGATATCAAATGCCAATAAATATATTAAAGTAAATGATCCTGGATCAAAAATGTAACAAAAAAAGCTGTGTAAGACTGCAGATGACGCTAAGCTAGATGTGTTGGCAGATAAGTTAGCAGGGTTTGAATTTCACCAGGTGATTGTCAGTATTCCACCTGCTTTTTGTTTTTTTAACCTGCAAAATTTAACTTTAGAATAAAGTGGGGAAATCCTGCCTGGCTTTCAAGGCAAAACAAGGCTTACATCACTGCCAATTTTATGCCATTATAGAATTAGTTAAGAAATAAAAATTCATCCTCTGATTGTGATGAATATGGCTAAAATTGTCTGTCCAACCTTTAGTTTTCCATTATTAGGGTTGCTGGGAGTGAAATCCTTAATTAGCTGCACTGGGAACAAAACTAAATCCAACCTCAGAGAGGGCGCCAACCTCACAAATATCCACACATTTGTCTACACATCATTCCAAATTAAAATCTATTTAGTTAGTGTTTCATAACTTCCACACTGGCCATTGGTTCAGCTCATAATGTTTGGAGAGAAATTTCTTCAGTCACACAAGATGCAGAGTGTTAATGGAAGCTCGTAATCTCAGAGACATGCCATTACCTGGGATACCTCATAGCTGAAAACAGATCAGTGAAGAGTGATTCACTGCTTGGTTTAAATTTTCATTTAGTTCAGTTGTGTTTCACCCTGCAGATATCTGAAAGAACTAAACTTGTCAATAAACATCATGTGGACAAGTCATGGACTTCTTTCATTAGACAGAAACATTTTTTTCACAACAGTTGTGTTTGTGCACTACCACATTTTCCATAATTATGTGCAAAACACCAATTATCAAGCAACCAGAAGCCTGCTTAAAAATACAGTACCCAACATGGTACAAAAAGGACACTTTCAAATAGGCAGGTGTACAAAAGAAAGCAAACTCTGCTGAAGCCACATATTGATGTGCTTCAATTTTATGACAGTAGATGGAACAGATGAGTTTTATTTCACTGTGTGATGTTGTGTTTTTACTCTCCAGTAGACAGCATTTGAACATCAAAGTTAGCGTGAATCCTTATCCACATCACGCTCAAAAAGTGACCACATTACAAGGACACATCACCTGCATGAATCACTTTCGTGGTGTAAAAAGTCGTGGGTTTGCTCACTGGTCTTACATTGCACTGCTGTTCATTTCTTGCCACCTCTGTATGGAGTTTGAAAGATCCGATGACCAATGAATTTACACTTTTTTCATTTTTCTTCAACTGCTGCCCAATCATGTGTGGCCCTTAGCCTGATGGGCTGGCTCTGATTGGCTGGTATTTGTGCTGTGTTTTTCCACTCAGACTGTGCTATGTTTGTACCTATGTGAGCATTTATTTTTACCTTTTAATTGTTTTTAATGTTCCATGTTAACCCTTGATTCATTACGCTGTGAACGAGATTTTCTAATTACTGATAGCAGGCTCTTAACATGGCAACCTTAGCACGCACAATTTCACCCATAATGCACATTATTTCCCATGTCAGATCACATTCACACTTCGCATAAGATATTAATACACACATGAAAAAACAAACATAAATAGCCTATATATATTAAATACAAAATTCACCTTATCTTTGAAGAGGGTGGGAGCCTGCACTGCACTGATACAGTGTGTTGCCACATTCACCACACGACAAAGCACCTCAGGATCCCAAATTAGGACCCAAGCGCAGCTGTGCAACGGAGTGACACCTCAGCACCACATTAGTTCAAATGGAGTGGGACAGTGTGATTTTTTTTTTTTTTATAATTACAGTGGGTGAAGTGCCAATCCTGCCACCTACCCCTGAATTTTCCTTTGTAAGTTGGAGGTCCTGCTTGCAGGACTGGATGCTGGTTAACGTCATACCCAGGATGGAGCAATTGCAGGTTAAGGGCCATGCTCAAGGGCCCAATGGAGTGGAATCACTTCTGGCATTTACAGGATTCAAACCAGCAACCTTCTGATTGCCAGCTGTCACACATGTGTGAGTAGGTGGAAGCTGTAGGGACCAAGTGAGGGTTACTCCATGCCAGGCCAGGGGGTGGAGAGGTGTGCTAAACCTTCTGTTGTCTCTGCAGACCAAACACGGGAAAACCTGCCTGATTCAACCTTGAAGACATCACTTCCGGTTCCGCTGCCCAGAAGCATGTTACTTCTGGTTCTGTGATATCACTTCCGCTCCTGGCCTTTACAGCTGCCATATTCTTAATAATAACTCAGTTCAGTTTGGAACTCGACCAGTGCACATGAATGTTATTCTTCAAATACCCTCTTGCAGCCAGGGACAATATGTGGGTGGCTGCCCCAAACCTTTTTCTCGTTTTGAGGCTGGTTATTTTCACATGGCACAGATCCCTACCCTCAGAAGCACCACTCCACCTAGAAACAAGACTGCAAAATGACAGTGTAATGACTTTATGATCATAAAAATAAAAATAACACATACAAAAATTAAAGAAATCCAAAAAGAGTGGTAAACAAATGACTGGGCCCTAATACTTACGCTCTGACAATGTGCTAGAAGCTAACTATACTGGAGTGTCAAGTAATGGCAGCATTGAAACAAGGTAAGGAGAACATCGGGTAAGCGGATTTGTGTTTTCTATTATTGAAAATAAAGGTACATATTTTTTACATATTCTTGTTTATAATGGTCCTAGAAAGTGGCATTTGTTGCCTGTTGGTCAGAAACACAAGTAGGAATTCATTGTATTCTGTATACACAATAATAAGACTACAACTACTTTGGCTGTGCATCCCTACTCCAAAATGCCTGGGACCAGAAGTATTACCATTTTAGAATATTTGCATCTTCCTAAAGCGCCTGCCATCAATTCATCCAGGCTGTATACTTTAAACCAACAGAGTTTTGGAGAGACAGCAAAATTAACTCAGCAAAAGACTTGATGCTGTGCGAAAATAAAAAGTTAAAATAGTTATTATTCATTCAGGATCTCAGTAGCACAACATAACTAAAGCTTAATGATTAATTTGTACATTGTAATGAGAAGAGACTGAGAGGCACACACGTGGACCACTACAGCTAGTGGTTCCACACGTTTTAAGAGTGCTTCTGTCTCCTATAATATCTTTCTGTCATTTTGGCTATTACACAGACCTTGTCCACGCTTCTACTGTTATCATTAGGCACATTTACTGACTCTGTTGTTGTGAGTACTGAAATCTGCATCTCCTGTAGCTCTTTGTTACCAACTCCCTTAATGGCAGACCTTTTCACCTCATTTTGATGTAGTGTGACACTTTGATTACTTTGAGTGCATATCTTACAATAATAATATTTTCACAAACAGCTTCAGATTCTTTCAACCTTACATCAACTCCAACACTTTCACTGTAAGTGAACAGCAGGGTTTCAGTTTCAGATTCTGGAGCATACTGTACTTTAGAATTTCAGATTAGGAATGCTCATCCTGTATTACTACTACTGCACAGGCAATGCAAAGACCCAAAGCAATGGTGTCACATGCTGATCAGGAGTGGATCTCACAAGCCCGGAGCTGAGCTCTCAGTGTGTCACAATGGATTTGTACAAAATATTTCATAACCATAGAAATTTGTGATGAAATGCTAATCATTCGGCTTTGTTGCTTTAGAATTCTTGGGTAATTCCACTATGATGTGTGCATCTGCTTTGTTTTGTTTTTTTTCCTCTCATAGCATAAAGGTGGGGTAGGCATGAGCACTTCAGAGGGTGAAAATGCCTTTTAATACTGGAGGCTCTTGATCTGCACATGTTGTAAATATTTGAGGTTAAACATCATCTCAACCAGCTATTGTTTTCCACATTTGTAATGGAGTTGTGCAGATTATGTCCAATGAATTAAAGCAGACACCTGATTGACGTAGAGGCATTATGGGAGGCTTTGAGTCTTCTCATTTCACTTACATGACGTTGCAGGCCCCTTCTTGTGAATCTTGATCCCAACTTGTCCTTGTGTCGCCTCTTCTCACATTCAAGTGAACGTTACTACCGATTCCTTCCTTTTACAACACTGCTGGACTGAAGGGGTTCTTCTTTATCAGGCCTTTTAAAGTGTTTTCTGTTTTATCAATGGTGTCTTTCTCTGTTGGTCAGATACTGCTGTCGGTGTTCAGACCTCAAGCAAAGTTTCAGTTTCTTTCTTGAAAAGCTCTGTCACAGTGGCTTTGAGAAACTGTGGATGGCCTCTAATATTCTGGTGAATGTATGGTTGACACCAGACAACTTTACACCCCAACCACATCGTCTTTCTCATCCTTAAATGTGTTTTAGTTCCTGAAAGCTGGCTAATGAAGTTTTTGTGCTTAAGTATATGATCCAAAAGGTTGAGCAGGATCTCATGCAGACATCTTTAAAATCAGGGGTCCCCAACTCTGGTCCTAAAGGGTCCCAGTGGCTACAGGCTTTCCTTCTAACACTTTTCTTAATTAGTGACCTGTTTTTTTGCTGCTAGTTAACTTCTTTTGAAATAATTTTATTTGACTTGCTCTTGAAGACTCAGACTTCCTAATTTTTTCTTTTTCCTTAATTAGCAGACCAAACAATAATGGAATACAAAATCCAGCAAAACATGACCAGCAAAACATGACCAATGTTGACGATCATACAATATCTGAAAATAAAGAAAGGTGAAGGCCTCAGAATTGTTGATCTGCTCAGGTCCCCAAAATATTTTAACTGTGCTCTTAGAAAAGAGAAAATCAGCAATTTCGGAAATGTCTGCTATTACACAATAAGAGCACCAACAAGCCATGGTATTAAAGAATAAGTTTAACTAACAACAGGACTCAGTGCCTAATTAAGCAACTGGTTGGAGTGAAATTGGTTGGAGTTTGAGGCCCTGACTTAGTTGGTCTTCTGTTGGCTCACTCACTTCACGTTTCATTTCTGTTTGGATGTCATTTAAGGAAAGAAATGAAGCAGTTCAGAGAACATCTCTTAAAAAACAAGTCAATTAAAATTAATTCAAAAGAAGTTAATTAGCAAAAACCGTGCACTAATTAAGAAAAGGGACTTTAAAGGAAAAACACATACAACTGACAAAAAACACAAACAGAAATACTTGAGTGAGTGACAAAATTTCAAATTTCACATTCTTCTTACTGATTATTTGTTTCAATTCAAAACAACACAACTTCATGTTAAAATGTGTTTTGCAATGACTATCAACAAAGACTACGTCATTAGGAAAAGCGGGGATTGATCTAGTGCAGGAATGTTTTACTCAAGGGCAACTGTATAAACGTGTTCAAGAATGAGCGGCCCCAGTGACCTCATCATATTATTATTACTTATCTGACACCTTTATCCAAGGTGACTTGCAACATTTGACATACAGCTGGTTACATTTCTTTTGTTTTTTCAATCAGAGCTCAGGCGAGTGAAGTGAAGCACTTGTGGTCACACGGTGTCAGTGATGGGATTCAAATCCACAGGTTCAGAGTCTTAACACTGGTCGAAGTTCACCAAATCACCTTTTTGTCACATGTTGAAAGTTCTTAATTTTTTTCCATAACTGGATTGTAATTCCTTGCACTCAGTCAAATTTCTAGGTAGTTCACATTATGTTTAATTGAAGTACCTATGATGCAATAATACTGGCAGCACTTCACAGCAAAACAATTCACCTCCACACATTTAAACTTAAACCACAGGCTTCTGAATCCATCATTTGTTCCATTGTGCTTTCTTTCTCTCGGTAAAGTGGCATATTGAAGACACTAAGGCTGGATTAGGCTGAGGTAGTGTGGCAGGTACACATGTGATGGACCCAGCTAACTAATGGATAACAAAATTTGTTATTAGTGTTATCAATATCATTAATTAGTTGCTGCAGTTTAAATGTGAAATTTGACAAGCTGTCTGTAGCTTCTGTGAAAGAGCGACTGTAAAGAATATGGATATACACTACTAGGCATCTGTCATCTCCACTTGCGACATTCAATGGGAGCTCGCAGGGTCGCTACCCCAGTCCTTTCACAGGCACTTTGGAAGACAAATCAAAATAATGAAATAAGTGCACAGTTCTCTTCATTCAAAGAGAGTTTTAATCACCAAGACAGAGAACGGTGAAAGAGACACACCACAATGATTTAAACAATGAACCTTTTCCTCAGTCATACACACAAGCTTACAGAAGGACGCACATCCAGAGCACACAGCAAAGCACAAAACAAAAGACTTGGCTGGACTTTTAATGTTGGCTTAAATTTGCACATAAAAGCAGCCATTGAAGTAAGGACCATAATGTAATTCTCTGTGGATGCTTGCCAGCACTTCAGATTCTCACTCTTTATGTCACTTTTAGGTAGCGGGACTTCTTCTTCTGTGACTTTAGTAGGCTGGCCATTTTTATAGGCTCCTGGGTACCCACCTAGACCTGATGAAGTGCCAGTTCATACTGTTGGTGACTCATCACTCATGCCATTCCCACTAATTTCAATATCATCATCACTACCAGGGTCAGCAGTCCAACAGAGGGAATGGCTCACTGGGTACATTTCTTGTCTAGTGTTGAGTTGTGGATTCTGCAGCTGTACTCAGTAAGCTTAGAAGGGAACAAAGACTGGAAAGGATTTCTTAAACTTAAGAATGCTCTTTTATTCTAAAAAATACTTAAATATTCCAAATATTTCTAACACAAGCTAAGGTACTTTTTTATGTGTGCATAAATTAAAGCCATATATGTATTCAAGTACGAACCACACGCCGTGGCGCAACGTTAGGGGCATCGCCTCTGGCGCTGACGTCCGAGGTTCGATTCCCGAGAGGGAGTGCAGTGGAGTGTGTATGCCTGATGAGCCCAGAATGAGGGCGATACACGTGTCACGTACTCTTTGGGGCAGCACAGTGGCGCAGTGGTAGCGCTGCTGCCTCGCAGTACAGAGACCTGGGTTCGCTTCCCGGGTCCATCCTGCGTGGAGTTTGCATGTTCTCCCCGTGTCTGCATGGGTTTCCTCTGGGCGCTCCGGTTTCCTCCCACAGTCCAAAGACATGCAGGTTAGGTGGATTGGTGATTCTAAATTGGCCCTAGTGTGTGCTTGGTGTGTGGGTGTGTTTGTGTGTGTCCTGCGGTGGGTTGGCACCCTGCCCGGGATTGGTTCCCTGCCTTGTGCCCTGTGTTGGCTGGGATTGGCTCCAGCGGACCCCCGTGACCCTGTGTTCGGATTCAGCGGGTTGGAAAATGGATGGATGGATGTATTCAAATAGAAAAAAATACTTATATTACTGCATACCAGTTTAAACCATAAATCACAATGAAATTTTAATTATTGATTGCATTTATTTCTCAGTGCAGGCTGTAACCCGCAGGCCTTGAATCACTATAAATGAGATGTGAAGATAGGTTGTCGTAATGAATCCACAATGTGATAATTAAAACAATCCTAATGTCACTAGAGCACACCCTACTGCATTGTTTTCCAATGTGATCTCTGTAATCTTCAGCACAAGAGGACTTTCTAACCTTCAGAAAATGACTATTAGCCTGGGATCCAAGCCAAGTATGGATCTCTTCTGTCAGCTTTTAGTTGCCAGCTAAAGCGGACCTCTTAAAGCATCATTAGTGGGTCAACATAACTGATGGGTGACTGTTGTTAAGCGTACTATTTCTGCTGCCCAAACTCACAATACTCTCTAGGAGCTACGTTGTGCGTACAGTCATGATTTTGTTCTATCAAATATTCATGGATTTAGACCTATAAAATAAGCTTGATGACACCAGTTGATGAAAATGTAAACAGGTTGAGGATGACACCCAGCTGGCAGAATCTTTTTTTTCTGAGGGTATAAAAAAGCGGGGAACTAGAAAGAGAAAAAGACCCCCATTGAAGCACAGTTGATGAGCACCATAGTGATATCGTGGATGCACTTTCACCCACTGCATCTGTGCATTCATTTGTGTTGATCCAATTTCTGTGATGGGACATCTGTTGACTTCCAGGGGACCATCCAGGCTTGGACTCAGTGCTGCCTGAAAGTCTGAATTGGAATATGTGGATTCAGAGAAGGGGTGGACACATTTGTTTGGCTAAAAGTGGAAAAGGACAGATGAGAAAAATCTCTCCTTTGATTCTCAGGGACCTTGCGAGCTTATTGAGCCTGTAAATGTGTGTCTGTTTTCTTTTTTGTCTTTTTTTTTTCTTTTTTGATTTAAAGAGAACATGCCGTAGAGCTGAGCATAAATGGAGGAAGACTAAACTAACTATCCACTATGAAATATTAAAAGTTAAAATAACAGAATACAATAACACAGTCCATCTTGAGAGGCGCTGCTATTTCTCTAAGATTATAAATAACAATGCTAGTAATCCCAGAGTCTTATTCTCGACGATTGATCGTCTGTTAAACCCAGGTTACTCAAAGGAATGCCTCCTAAGTACTTCCAGTAAAACCTGTGAGGCTATTGCTGTATTTTTCAACCAAAAAATTAATGATATTAGAAATAACATAGTATATCTCCCCAACACTAAAGATCCTCCTAAACCCCAGTATTCCGTTATAAACAAATTAAACTCTTTCACTAGGATAGATTTACCTGATTTACATAAAATAATTTCTCAACTGAAATCCTCCACCTGTGCCCTTGACCCAATACCAACAAATTTTTTCAAAGAAGTATCGGGCGTGCTAATTGATAATGTTCTTGACATAGTAAATTCGTCATTAGATACGGGGGCCTTCCCAGACTGTCTTAAGACTGCTGTAGTTAAACCCCTACTTAAGAAAAATAATCTCGACCCCTCGGCTCTTGAAAATTTTAGACCCATCTCCAACCTGCCTTTCTTAAGTAAAATTCTAGAGAAGGCAGTCATTATGCAGTTAAATGAGCACCTCAATAAACATGCTATTCTTGATAAGTTTCAGTCAGGTTTTAGAACAAATCACAGCACAGAAACTGCACTCGTTAAAGTAGTAAATGACTTGCGGGTAAATGCAGACAGAGGCCATTTATCTGTTCTCATCCTCTTAGATCTGAGTGCCGCTTTTGACACCATTGATCATAATATTCTTAGAAATCGCCTTAGTCAATGGGTGGGCCTCTCTGGCAGTGTCTTAAATTGGTTTGAATCCTACCTGGCAGGGAGAAAATTCTTTGTTAGTTGTGGTAATTACAACTCAAAGACACATGATATCCTATATGGTGTTCCACAAGGCTCTATCCTGGGTCCACTGCTTTTCTCAATCTACATGCTTCCATTAGGTCAGATTATCTCAGGGCACAACGTGAGCTACCACAGCTATGCTGATGACACACAGCTGTATTTATCAATAGCACCTGATGACCCCGACTCTCTTGATTCACTAACACAATGTCTAACTTGTATCTCAGAATGGATGAATAGTAACTTTCTCAAGTTAAATAAAGAGAAAACTGAAATCTTAGTGATTGGCAATAATGGATACAATGAGGCTATTAGAAATAAACTGGATACATTAGGATTAAAAGTCAAGACGGAGGTAAAAAGCTTAGGGGTAACCATTGACTGTAATCTGAATTTTAAATCGCATATTAATCAGATCACTAGGCCAGCATTTTTTCACTTAAGAAACATAGCAAAAGTTAGACCTCTTATATCATTGAAAGATGCTGAGAAATTAGTTCACGCGTTTGTTTTCAGTCGACTAGATTACTGTAACGCACTCCTCTCAGGACTACCCAAAAAAGACATAAATCGTTTGCAACTAGTGCAGAATGCAGCTGCTAGAATCCTAACCAGGAAAAGAAAATCCGAGCACATTTCTCCAGGTTTGATGTCACTACACTGGTTACCTGTGTCATTCAGAATTGACTTTAAAATACTGCTTATGGTTTATAAAGCATTAAATAACCTCACACCATCTTATATATCAGAATGTCTGACATCTTATATTCCAAATCATAACCTCAGATCCTCAACTGAGTGTCTCCTTAGAATTCCAAGAGCAAAACTTAAAAGAAGTGGTGAGGCGGCCTTCTGCTGTTATGCACCTAAAATCTGGAATAGCCTGCCAGTAGGAATTCACCAGGCTGATACAGTGGAGCATTTTAAAAAACTGCTAAAAACACATTATTTTAACATGGCCTTCTCATAACTTCACTGTAATTTAATCCTGATACTCTGTATATCCAATTCATTATAATAACTATTCATGGTGGCTCTAAAATCTGTACTAACCCCTACTCTCTCTTCTGTTTCCTTTTCTGGTGTCCTTTTGGTGGTGGCGCAACTATTCACAGCACCGTGATGTTCCAACAATGATGGATGGATTAAAAGCCAGAAGTCTGTATGACCATCAGCATCAAGTGACTCTGTGAGAACCCTAACTACAAAGAGGACTATTTCATTTATGTTAGGTAGAATGCCCAGGCGGGACTGGGTGGTCTCGTGGCCTGGAACCCCTGCAGATTTTATTTTTTTCTCCAGCCGTCTGGAGTTTTTTTTTTGTTTTTTCTGTCCACCCTGGCCATCGGACCTTACTCCTTTTCTATGTTAACTAATGTTGTCTTATTTTAATTTCTTATTTTGTCTTTTATTTTTCTTGTCTTCGTTATGTAAAGCACTTTGAGCTACTTTTTGTATGAAAATGTGCTATATAAATAAATGTTGTTGTTGTTGTTGTCTTTTCACTCCTTTATTAGGAGAGACCTCGGCTCGTCTCCTCTTAGCACTTTATTCCTATTCTCAATGCACTCTGTTAGTTGTGGCTGTGAGTCATGAACTTGGCAGTTTTCAATGGCATTTGCCCGTCTTGGCTGTCATTTTGATCTCTATAAGATGTAGACTCAGCCAAATAAATGGAGGCCTGTCCATATGTCAGTAGTTGGAAAGTGTGAAGTGCTGAAGGCAGCAAGCAAAAAGCCACATTCGCTGACAACTGGGCCTCAGTGGTAAAAAAAAGTGCAAAGAACATTTTATGATGAGAGCAGACTGCAGCATCAGATGTGGCAGAGCAGACAGGGGACAAGCGAAAGGCTTTTTGTCAGGTCTATGCGTTTGATCGATCTGAACAATTTTATCTTTCAGTTACCAACATGTAGTATTTTCCTTCTTTTTTTTTTTACTCGATGTAGGCTGCACTACTATTTCAAAACCAACAAGTGTGATGTCATTTTCCATTTTGTGGCCAAGGAGAGATTTATACCAGCTCCAGAGATCTTAGCCCTGTAATACTTTATATGGATGCAAACTTCAGTTTCTTCTCAAAGCTAAAAGAGAAGCAGGTTAGACTGATTCTCATCTCAAGGTTATGTAATTCCACTACAGTAAATTAGTGGGATATCCACAATGGTTTTAGGCCCTTGTGCCCAATGCAGGAGGGTTATACCCTGGCACACCCCAGTTCTACAACAGAAAACATGAATCCAGGAAATGAAGTGACCAGCGTATCCTGCAGGGTAGCAGCAAGTACAGCGTGAAGCCATGTTGTTGCTTTTCTCCACTCACAGGCATTTGTGCCTTTGGTAACAAAAAGGAGAGTCCTTAAAAGGACCAGCAGAATGTGAAGATTTTAAGGGCAATACAAAACAACAGTTGAGAAAACAAGACTGAATTCCGTAGCAAAAAGGACAAAAGTGCCTAACCCAAAACAATGTCAAATAGGCAAAAGTAGATGTCAGAACCATCAGTAACAGCAGTCAAAGAATGAAATCACCTCCTGTTTGTATTTTAATTCAAAAATTCTTATGGCAGAACTTACTATATACAATATGGCTGTAACTATGAAAAATAACCTAAAAATGGCAACTATATTGAAGAGAAATAAAAAACAAAATGACATCTGAAAGTGCAATCAGAATAATATTAATAATTCAGAACCATCAAGTCATATTTAGAATGCACAAAAATATCGAAAGCAAAGTTCTGAATAGACAAGTTGATAAATGTGAGGGTGGAGTGGTGGCTCTGAGGCTAAGGATCTGCGCTGGTATCCTGAAGGTTGCCAGTTCGAATCCCTGTCACTGCCAAAAGAGATCCTACTCTGCTGGGCCCTTGAGCAAGACCCTTAACCTGTAATTGCTCCAGGGGCGCTGTACAATGGCTGACCCTGTGCTCTGACCCCAAGGGGTATGTGAAAACTAACAAATTCCTAATACAAGAAATTGTATAAGGCGAAATAAAGAACAAAAAAAAAAAAAAAAAAAAAGATATTGCAAACATGCAGTTACAGATGTCATGATACCAGACTTTTTGTATAAAACACCAGTGCCAGTAAAACTTTACTAATACTCAATATGTTTCGATGCCACAGTAAAAACAGAAATCCCATTCAATGTTTTTTTTATTGAGGTGAACAATATAGTGCCTGTTTGTAATACAATATGAAATATATAAACACTAACAGTAACAACAGCTTTACAATATTAGAATATCCATGAAGAAGTTACCCAGCTATCACTTTAATAAACTAGCATTGGCGTTCAAAAATATCAAAATAAAATGCAAGGCTTGGAATTTAGTGTGTAGCAGAGATGGGAATCCCCCCAGTGTAACAACAATATAATCATGGGGAGACTTCAGCGTAGGGTTTATAAACAGTCATGAAGTACCTGCTTTATCTCAGCAGATGCACAGTCTAAATGTATTCTCTGTCCAATAACTGAAAGCTACTGCTAAAAATCCACACTAAATATAAAAATTCTTACATTATTATACAGTATATGTACTGTTGAATTGACAAATAATAATTAAGCTTATTTCAATTTAAAGCTGTTTTTTTTCCCAAACTCTGTTAGATTTGTAACATTTGCATCATTAGCAGGATAACAATAAAGAGTAATATTTAACAGATTATATGAGTGGCAAAACTTTATTTCTAATCCCCGTGTTCAGATCCATAATTAGAAAATTACTTGTGCTGTCGTTACCTGTACTCAAAACATTGATGACTGTGAGACAGCATTACATTCTTCAGGGTACCATTCAAATACAGTATATGATGCGTGCTTTCACTTACGGGTTATACGAATGACTAGTAATTTGTCTTCAAAAGCCAAATGAATTACATAAAATCAATGTTTGCGGATTTGTATTCATCAATAATGTATTCCCTTTCGCTCGTCTACTAACTGTTTTCTGCAAATGTGTGTCTCTGTTAACACTGTACATGTCATATTAACAGGGAGATGTGCCTTGTCCTTCGAAGCACTAAACCACTAAATGCAGTTTATTTTGGTATTAACACATGGAGCAATCAGAGATGTAGATACCTCAAAGAGCCATTTCGTTTGACTCCTGTCCAGATGTTCACTCGCTGCAGCGCTGCCACTGCTCTGTGCATAGCCGTGTATGCTCCAGTATGAAAATGGACAGATGCCTGGACTGATGGACATCTGCAGAAGTTCTCGTTACAACAAGAGAATGAATACGAAGCCTCCGTTCATTTATTGAAATTATGTAGAACACTATTAAAAGGCGAATATTCTCTTTACCTTTTCACCTCCTCTTACAAATGCCTGACAATACAAATTAAATGATTACACTTCATCTAATCTGTAATATTATTTCGCTCTCAAAGCACATGTAAATCTGAGCTAATTCCATAATGGGATAAAAGTTGCAATAACGAGAGCCTGTGTGTGTGTGTGTGTGTGTGTTTTTAATAACAAGTACAACTGCTGTTCTCACACACTGGATTTCTCCTGTGCAAACACAAGGCATCTTCTGACATGACCGCTGCCGTTTTTCTTTTCAACAGGTGTTGATGTGGTTCTGCAGCGTCACCACTGTCAGCCATTTTTAGATGTCATTTTTACGCATATTTTATCCTGAAATTTGTCTACTTGCAGTCACGCATGAGTGCAGTACTGACTTCCTACTACTAATATTGTAGAAAAGCTGGGACCATTACGTTTTTCGATCTTTGGTATCAAATTAGTACCAAACTATTGCTTCTTGTGAGGTCCTTACTTACTTGTTAGCACACAAGACAGAACTTTTTTCCCCAAATACTGTATAAGAGTGATGAGTAAAGCCAGGATCAACTGCACCGTCAGCTCCAATGGCCAGTCTTACTAAAGGCAGTGACCTACATCATTATTTCTTAATTGATTATTTGAATAATCTGATCTCAGGGAATTCATTCCAGAAATGAATATATTGTAATAAATAAATATCTGGTATGACTGAGGATGGGCCCTGTACTGCCTGAAGATGAGTTCACTAACATCTCTGCGTTTTGATAATTACAAGTAGACGTGTTGAATAAGTTGTGCATGCAGTGTGGCTTGTTTCCCACAACCCTATAATGAAAAGGCAGATGACATGAGAATGTAAGATATTTTAGAAACTACAGAAGGCTATTGTGCTTCTTACCCTCATTTGGTTAGCTAATAGTTACGTTGTCCCATCCAACCATTTATGTTGAAGGCTATTGAATATTCAGCGTTGATTTATTCCATGTCTCCACACATTGTGAGCTCTTTTGTTCCACTGCAGGCTCAGAATTTGAAACGTGCTACCCAACAAGCCTGAAGTAACCGAGCACTCGGGTACGCGCTTGCTGCCGCAACTCTTAATCATATACCTTAATTCCTTACACTTTATTATCTTCACCGTCTTTTTACAAATGCGTTACTAACTCTGACAATTTAACCAATAGCGTGACATATATTGTCACATTGTCCCTGAAAACCTTGGATAAAGTAATCTCTCCACCTCTTTGGTGGTGGAATAGGGGCCATAGCAGAAAAACAGAGGGAAGAGTTTCATGAGTTAAGTATGGGGCAACAATTCTAAAATATTGAAGGGAATTTTTTAATGTGAATTACCTTCTTGTGGAAACAGCTTCCAAACTATCCGCGTCTTCATTCACACACACTCTAAGTTTTGTGTAAGCGCCATCCTGCAGTAACCAACACAGTGAACGAAGGACTCAAACTCGAAGACTCGAGAGATGAACTAATCAATTCTGTTTCCGGCTCAGACTGCCTTGGTTACCTAATTGGGCTGTCACGTGATGAACGAACGACTCAAACCCGAAAACTTGTCAGATAAGAGGCGAGGTGAGCGAATCATAGACTAAGACCCAGGTAAACAATGAATTAATATTTTCTGTTTCTTATAGCATTATAGTTTTGTCTTGTTTGTAGTGTGATCAACATTTGTGTAAGCAGTAGATGTGTTAGGGAGGTAACAGGTAACATTTTAATTATATTTTACTAAAATGAACGAAATGACTCGAAAAAGGATTCGTTCATTTTGCTGAACGAGACTCAAAGGTCCGAGCCTGTAAAATGATCCGAACTTCCCATCACTACAACACACTGTGTACACGTAGCTGCAACAGCCGCCACCTGTTATTGCTCCACCCACCCATCTCGAAGCTCATGCCTGATTGGCTAGGAGAGTAGGAGGATTGACGAGTATGCTTCCCGCTAATTTTCCTAACTTTATTAACACTTTCAGAGTTTCGCATACACAAGCAATGAAATCATGTCTGTCAGTAGTATGGACGGCTTTCTGTGAAGTCGCTGATTTAACTTTGCCAGAGTAGAATCGACTCTTCCGATTATGTTTGAATACAACATGTACAATTTGTAATGACAACTCCCAAAACATTAAGCTACTTACAGAGAGAAATTTAGCAGCAAATAGAGAACATCGCTAGCGTCTTTATAATTTAAATAGTTCTGCTTGGTATCAGCAATTCCGTTACCATATACTCCATCCATCCATCCTCTTCCGCTTATCCGAGATCGAGTCGCAGGGGCAGCAGCTTGAGCAGAGATGCCCAGACTTCCCTCTCCCCGGCCACTTCTACTAGCTGGAATCCCGAGGCGTTCCCAGGCCAGCCGAGAGACATAGTCCCTCCAGCGTGTCCTTGGTCTTTCCCGGGACCCCTCACCAGGGAGACGTCCAGGAGGCATCCTGATCAGATGCCCGAGCCACCTCATCTGACTCCTCTCGATGCGGAGGAGCAGCGGCTCTACTCTGAGCCCCTCCCCGATGACTGAGCTTCTCACCCTATCTTTAAGGGAAAGCCCAGACACCCTGCGGAGGAAACTCGTTTCAGCCGAATGTATTCGCGATCTCGTTCTTTCGGTCACTACCCACAGCTCATGACCATAGGTGAGGGTAGGAACGTAGATCGACTGGTAAATTGAGAGCTTGCCTTACAGCTCAGCTCCTTTTTCCCCACGACAGACCGATGCAGAGCTCGCATCACTTCAGACGCCACACCGATCCGCCTGTCGATCTCCCGCTCCATTCTTCCCTCACTTGTGAACAAGACCCCGAGATACTTGAACTCCTCCACTTGGGGCAGGATCTCGCTCCCAACCCTGAGAGGGCACTCCACCCTTTAAAATCAGCAGTACAGATGCTCATAAAGGAACCTTAATTCACAATTTTTGTTACAAGCCAAAGGAAAAAAAATCACGTAGTGGCAATGTGTTTGTTCCTTGGGGTCATTGGGTGTTTCAGGTCTCCCAAAATCAGACACTCACATCCAGGAGATCCAGCCGAGGTTGATCAGGCTGATCCAGCAGTATTTGCCCACGGATCACCCCTCTTCATCCACAGCTATCTTGAGGATCTCTCGGCTGCCTCTGACACTGATCTGATGGGTCCTCTCTTCAAAGGCCCCTTGATGCCAAGCTTGTGCAGCCCACCTCACCTGGAGGGCAGTGAATTCGCCAAACTTGTTTCCAGCATTCCTCCAATCATCCCTGGAACTGAGCTCTCTTCTGCTCAAATGCCTCCTCCATTCATGCGTCTCAGTCGACTATCAGTTCAGTCATTGCAAGCTGGTTTGAGGCCTCTGAAAAAAACACTGTTTCCAGTCACAAAGATGTTACTACAACGTGAGCCAGAAACTTGAGCTGCTTGCCCAAAGTTGACTTTCAACTGCCAATCCTGAGTGGCATTGAGGAAACTTACGAACACTCTATGCTGTGGCTTAGACTGCTTTCCTTCCTTCATAAAATCAGTCAGCTGCATGGATGAGCAGTGGTGCCTTCTGTTAGTGATGGCTATGGAGAAACTCTCTGCAATTGCCTTTAGTACCTGGTCATGCCACCAATGATAGCACCACTCCATCAGGGCTTTTGAACATCTACTAAGGATGAGGTCCAGTGTCCTTCTTCCAGGGCAGAGGATGGCAAGAAGGTTTCTCAAACGTACATCAAAGGTGGAGATTTGCTGAGCTGGGTAAGACATCATAGAAAGCCTGGATCTGAAATTTAATGCACCTGGGCCCAGCTCTCCAGATATCTGACCAAGCAAAGCTGTCCTTTTGCATTCTCCCATTTTATCCATTCCTGCTGATGTCCCACACCTGCCATCCTGCTGTCTCATTCTTCCTTTGCTGCGGCTTGCACTTCCTCTGGACAAGGTGTCACCTCTCATTGTCTATGCCTTGCTGTATTGTCATGTGGTAGACTACTTAACCCTATTCATCCCATTGCCCTGAGCCTCAGTCTCGAATCTGCCGTCTCCAATTCCCTTTCTGCCCCTGATTTCTTGTCTATACAGAATTCAATGCCTGCTAATGAGACTTTGGGGCCTCTGGAGTCCTTATACTGCAGTGCTTCTCTTGTGCCAGAGACCTTAAACTCTTTCATGACGCCATTCAATGGAAGTTGTAGCATTGTTACTCCTCCTGAACAAAACTCCTCAGGCTGTGTGTCAATCCAAGCCACCTTTGGATTCAGCTGTTTACTCTCCTCTCTATTGTCTCGACCAATGTCAAGATAGGTACATCATATACAAGCAAAGACCAAAGGATCTGTGGCAGGATGCCGTGCTGATAAATCCAGGCATTGAATATACCACGAAGTCCTGACTTATTCAGCTTGTTGAGTCAAGCTTCTTGATGGTTGCCTGAATGGCCGATACATCTTGTAACAAATGACATGCAATGGTTGGTGCCCCGGTTGAAAGGAACAGGGCAATGGAAAAAGTTCAAAGCACTTTTTTCCCCCGTCGGTTTATATGGCAGCATCCCTGGGCTTTGATACCCAGCTGGATTCCAACAGGGCATGCTAGGAATTGGAGTCCCGAAGTGCAGCCTTGTCGAGTTCTGTGGGGGTCCCCAGGGGGTGCTGCAGGGACTTATAATCCTTATTTTAGAGGACCTCTGGCTGACCATGTCCTAGCAGCCGAAGTACTCATAGGTCCAAGATAAAAGGTGCCACTCCACCTCACCCAGGTGAGTCGGGGAATGGTGGATGGACAAATCTCACCAGGGAGGAGTGGGGGAGAAAAGAGAGACAGAGAGAAGGAGGAGGAGTTGTTGGTGCTGTTCGGTGACAAATATTAAAGGAGTCTTGTTGAGATATTTGTGTTTAATAAATCCTTTATTTGTGTCATGGTGGTTGTGTCTGGGGTTTAGGGTGCTGCTACGCCCCCTACAGGTCACAATCTCTAAGGTTATAGCCACAAATCTTGCCAAGGCTCTTGACTATTTTCTCAGCTGATGGATGGAATTGCGATACCATCCAAGTAGACGCGGAACTTGTCAGTGACAGGTTGTTTCATTGTACTCCATTTATTGACACTTTATTCACCATATCACAAATATCTGATTTCTTTTAGAGGAAGTTTAAAGCTATTAAAAGGTGCTGATACCTCCGGGTTCTGTGCTGACAGCTTGTTCTCCATGCTGCTAGGAATCGCTCCAGGTCCTTGTGCCACTGTACTGAAGTAATCAGGTAAAAAAATGAATGAGGTTCAACAACTTTTGTTTTCTTTTTTTTTCACCAAGTAATATATGAAAGAAGCTTGAAGTTTGTTTTTTCTTTACAGAGATTCTAATGGCAGACTTAGAGAAAGGACATATTTCTCATTAAAAGTGAATGCCATTGCCAGGGTCGACGGCTTTGTTGCACTCTGAACATCCTGTCGGTGTGGTCAGTGTAATTTCCTCTTTTGATGTGTTGCCCTTTCAAGTGCTTGTCATGAACGTCTTGACAGTGCATTGCCTTCAGCCACATTGATTGTCAACGCATCGTGAAGCGGCTCTTGTGCCGGCAGATAAGTGCAGCTTGTTTAACTGCATCGGGCATCCTCTGGGATTTATCTGTGTTCACCGGTTCACTTAGTGGCCTTCATAATGAACTTGCTGGAATTAAATTGCCAGGATTTTTTTTTAGCCTATCAGTTCTAAGCCAAAGTGATCTGCTGCCTTTTCCACTTAAACCCAAACCGACACAGGATTAACAACCAGAGGCATCCTCAGTGTTAACACATGAACTCCCTGCGCAAATCCATTTCCTTAAATATGAAAGTGTGCCTTATGAATTATAGCTGATTTAATGAAAAAAAATATTGTATTTTTTTACAAAGATTTAAAACACAGCACTGCTTCTTTTTAATGGACAAATCATGGCTTCCTAGCTTTGCTGATTTTAATCTAGCGCTAGGTCGTGTGCAGTCAAATTTTTGCATGTCTAACTGCCATGAGGCCCTTGATAAACAAGACTGTAGTAAAATACTATAACTTCATTTTAATTAAGAGTAAGCACAAACAGCTTACTTCATGCACTCCATTCTCTTGCCCTGTATAGCTTAGGTGGGTTCAGTAATGGATGGCTGAATGGATTGCTGGATTTTCTCCACAGGAGTCTTACTGTAGAAACCATCGACAGACACCAGACAGGTCAATGCACTACTGCCATCTTCCTGACTAAGACTGAGCAAAAAGCTCATCAGACTTCTCAACTCTTCTCAGACTTTAAATTTGTTTGAGAATAATTTTCAAAATTTTGGGGTCCACCTTTGAAGCCCAAGAAGGTGAACCCTCCTCAGCATACGGGGTCTGATCAAAAAACTCAAGGACTAACATTCAGAAAGCAGTAGAATAGCAGGATATGACATGTAAGCATTTGTTCAGTATATTCAATAACATAATACTCATAAATCGGCCAGCTGCTGGTCTGCAGTCAGTCTGAATTATCACCACGTTGAACAGTCGTTGCTTTGGGTGTTTCATGACATTTTGAAAAGACTTCACTAAGTGTCATGGAGTTGTTACATAAAATGTTCATGCAGTTCAAAACATTTAAGCAACGTATACCAAATATGTGCTGTATGATTAGTATTTTTGTGAGAATTTATAATATGGGGCTACCTTACTTACCTTATAACCTTTTCCAGTAAAAGCTGGCATCTATGGTAGTCATCATCATACTCTCAAAATGGGATTCTTAACCTATCTGTCCTCTTATGACACAGCTCACAATGGTGCGTTAGACCAGGGATGCTGCCCATTTGTTCTCACCTTTCACCACCCTGAATCCTGTCACAGCACAGGCAGGACGGAAGAGCAATTGAAAATGAAAGCTTCCACCTACTAAACCACAACCAGTTTCGTTTTAAGTCTCATTCCGATCACGACCCACCACCCATAACGTCATCACCAAGACTACTGCTAGAAAGCAAAAGTGATGAGTGTAGTGCACTCCTAAGTTTTCACACCTGTAGTTTTACTGATATTATTTGTGCACCCTGCAAATCTTTTCCCACCAGCAGTTCACCACAGTGCTTGAAATGTATGAAGACAAAAATCCTAAGTGAACGAAACAGTAGAGCGTGTGTACACGGTCAATGATGGCTACACACTGACAACAGCTGAGGGGTGCAGCTGGGAAGAGGAGAGTGAGTCGCACCCATATACCCACAGTCAGTAGCTCCTCGACTGCTCGCTCGAATCTGCCCAGGTTAAAAGTATGACATCTGTGCGTTCGGTACGGTGTTCATGGCAAAGCTTTTATGAAGTATAAGAAAAGTGGTGTATTACACTTACAGATTCACCTTGGATAATGCGAAACCTTACTCTGTATATATATACTGTAAGGTTTCTAAACTCTTTTGGGACTCCCCCCAATGGGGTGACACGCCGAAGAGCATCCCGAACCACGATGGCTGCACCTGTGGAAGACTGCTTATCCATTGCCAGGGCAACCGCAAGCTCACAGTGCTGCAAATCCGAGCCGACCGTGGTTACGCTAAAAGCACTGTCATCGCTGGGTGATGCAAGGAACATTATAAATGCAGGGAATGGTATTTCTTGGCTACGACCCTGCCTGATTGCTGTGTCTGTGTATAGGACAGCGGTAGATCCTGCTGCAATAAATAAGCATGCCGTTCCTGTTTCAAGTTGAATAAAGCTGGTTTTGCTAAAGTACTGAGACTCAGCCTCGTGTTTTAGGGTGTAAGACAGTGACTCACACATCACAATATATACACACATATTGTGGAAGACTGGGGTGCGTTAGGCCGCCCTAACCACGACACAGACGGGCAGAGACACAAATTGCCACATAGCACGCGTTTATTTAGAGCCAGGAAAGCGTTTCTTAGTACTCCAAAGTACAGCACAGTTCATACAGCACCACAGCACAGTCCTTTCTTCAGCTGCCAATTCACAGTCTTTCCGCCTCCACTCCTCCCTCGCAAACTTCGTCCGTCTTCTTCCCAACTCTGGCTCCTCGAATGTAGTGAGGCGGCTCCTTTTATTATGGCCCTGGGAGTGCTGCAGGTGGCTCATTAATTGGACCTGGAATCACCCCCAGGTATGGTGAGAGCCCAATGTAGGGCTCTGCAGCTCCCCCTGGTGGCCCTCATGGAACCCAATAGGGCTGTGCCAAACTCAAAGTCCCAGCATGCCCTGTGGGAATCGATGGTGCCACAGCCACCCAGGAGAGCTGCCCTCCAGCATCCCAGGGAAGGTATTGTACTGCTGATGCTCTCTCCCCTGGGCCTTCCAAGCGGTTGGCGTCCCAGCCAGGTAATGGACATGGCTGCCCATCACAGTATATAAATTGTCACACATGTGCGCGTAGGAGGCAGCTAATGGGCTGGAAAGATGGTTTTTGCATGCCACACCAGAGGGTGGCAGAGATCACTAACTTTCTCTCTTTCCCCTGCAGACCACCCGAAGGAAACCCTGCCTGAACCTTACGATGTCACTTCTGGTTCCAGCTCTAATGACATTACTTCCTCCAACTCGCCTATATAAATGCCATCTTGCCTCCATTAATTCAGTTCCATTTTGAACTCAGTCTGTCAAGTATACAGGGTGGCCACCCCAAACCTTTAGCTTTTTTCTTTGTCTTCTTTCACAATATGTATATTGTGAGATCCCTGCAACCCTGAAGTGTGCTGTGTGCTAAAAGCTAAAACTGGCAGGAGTTGGTTGTCCACTGCCAGGTCAGCTACAAGTTTGCAGGCTCCCCATGTAACATGTCTGTTGCCCAATGGTTAATGCAGGGAACATTTAAAACCGTTGGCTGACTTGGCCTTGTGCTCACTTTCTGTCTTCACTCCGAGGGAGGCTCTCTGTTCTTTTAATCTGAGGAAGGGAGCTAATACAGGATAACGTTACAGTCACCTTTTGCTTGCTGTATTTGTGTATGCTGAAGTGACAGCTCCCAACTGAAAATGCTTTTGATTGTTCATGTCTTCACAACCATATATATATATTTGGCCATGAGATTTTTTCAAGTCACGTCCTCCTGTCAACCATATTCAGCCACACACGGTACTCTCACTTCTCATTCATGTGAATGGTTTTGACAGACACAGTTCTTGCTCTCTCAGCTCTTATAAATTTTAACGTTTTCCTCACTTTGTTCCCAATTAAACAAGATGTATTATGTTCAAATCTTAATGAAGAATTTCATCACAAAGGGTTATCAACAGAAAAAATGAGTACACGGGCAATCCTAGCACAGAGAAATGATGAAGTCAAACAGGTTAATGCCAAAAATGACGATCGGTTACACAGCCAATTGGTTAAATGCGTATCAATAGACTGCTGAAACAGTTGGTGGTGATCGTGCAGAAGATGAAAACATCAACTTACAATATCTCGAAGAATAACTACAACCGTTAACACCGTCTGGTCTTCCTACGCACGAATTTCTGTATAAAGAAGGATGTACCCAAGAAAGGTAATGTAGTATATCTTCAGGGGATAACATTAGACATCAAAGGAGATCTTGATATGCCATTCATATTAAAACGTTAACAGTTTCTGTTAGAATAGCTTTTGCAAAGACAATTAACAAATCTCAGAGACAAACATTTCAAAATGTCATTTAATTCACTCACGGGCAGTTATACGTTGCATTGTTACGATGAAAGTCCAAACACAGAATCAAAATTCAATGCAATATTGATGAAAAATTAATTCAAAAAATTGTTTTTACTGAAGTTTTACAGTAAAAGTGTAAGTTTAAAAAGTATTTGTGTGTTAATTTCAAAACCAAACAGAACAAAATCATATTACGCAATGAATAACTCTAAAGCAACATGAAACATAATTTACTTTCAAATTATTATATTTTACTATTTTTTAATATGGGTAATTATTCGCTGTAATGTAAAATAATTAGTTCTATTATGCATATGTAACAATTCCCATGAAAATCCATCCATCCATCCATTGTCTCCCGCTTATCCGAGGTCGGGTCGCGGGGGCAGCAGCTTGAGCAGAGATGCCCAGACTTCCCTCTCCCCGGCCACTTCTTCTAGCTCTTCCGGGAGAATCCCAAGGCGTTCCCAGGCCAGTCGAGAGACATGGTCCTTCCAGCGTGTCCTGGGTCTTCCCCGGGGCCTCCTCCCGGTTGGACGTGCCTGGAACACCTCACCAGGGAGGCGTCCAGGAGGCATCCTGATCAGATGCCCGAGCCACCTCATCTGACTCCTCTCGATGCGGAGGAGCAGCGGCTCTACTCTGAGCCCCTCCCGGATGACTGAGCTTCTCACCCTATCTTTAAGGGAAAGCCCAGACACCCTGCGGAGGAAACTCATTTCAGCCGCTTGTATTCGCGATCTCGTTCTTTCGGTCACTACCCATAGCTCATGACCATAGGTGAGGGTAGGAACATAGATCGACTGGTAAATTGAGAGCTTCGCCTTGCGGCTCAGCTCCTTTTTCACCACGACAGACCAATGCAACGCCCGCATTACTGCGGATGCCGCACCGATCCGCCTGTCGATCTCACGCTCCATTCTTCCCTCACTCGTGAACAAGACCCCGAGATACTTGAACTCCTCCACTTGGGGCAGGATCTCGCTACCAACCCTGAGAGGGCACTCCACCCTTTTCCGGTTGAGGACCATGGTCTCGGATTTGGAGGTGCTGATTCTCATCCCAGCCGCTTCACACTCGGCTGCGAACCGATCCAGAGAGAGCTGAAGATCACGGCCTGATGAAGCAAACAGGACAACATCATCTGCAAAAAGCAGTGACCCAATCCTGAGCCCACCAAACCGGACCCCCTCAACACCCTGGCTGCGCCTAGAAATTCTGTCCATGTAACAATTCCCATGAAAATAAAATTATTCATCTGCATCTCCATACGCGAGTGACAGAACCGCAAAGTTGCTAGTGCATAGCGCAGGTCCGGGGGTTGGTGAGCAAAGCGAGCAGGGGGCAAAGCCCCCGAATATATATATATATATATATATATATATATATATATATATATATATATATATATCCACCTTAATAAAATGACTGCGGTGGGTTGGCACCCTGCCCGGGATTGGTTCCTGCCTTGTGCCCTGTGTTGGCTGGGATTGGCTCCAGCAGACCCCCGTGACCCTGTGTTCGGATTCAGTGGGTTGGAAAATGGATGGATGGATTAATAAAATGAATAGTGTCTGTGTGTCCATTTGGTTGCTATGTCTCTTATTCCAACAGATGGTGCATCACAAACATTAACACTGCTTTCATGAATCCCATTCCAAATGGCATATAACAGAGCCATATGCATTGCATGTGTCATTCCAGCAGACAGCTCTTCACAAACATTTGTAGAAAGGCATTTTACTACTACAAATGTTTGTGATGCACCATCTGTTGAAATGACAAATTCAATTACATTACAAAATACATTCCAATACATGGTGAATGGCAATGTTCATGCTGAAGTCTATGTGGAATACTTAGATATCAACCCATCTTAGACAGGTAGCACAGCTAGTATACTGTATACACTGTATATATAGTGGTCATCCGAGAGAATGACAGGCTGATACTCCAATACATTTTTTGGGGCACCAACCTGGCTGTTCCTGTTTACTTAAAGGCTTTAACAAAAACAACACATGATGGCATTCAAAAAGGAACAAAACTGCTGCCATCGTAACAATGTGGCTGGGATGGTGTGAATGCCTTTGTCATGACTTTGGAGCTCTTCTCTTTTTTTTTTTTTTTTTTTTTTTTTTATATTTTTATTTTATTAATTTTCATTGTAATCATTCCATACAAACAGATCCATTTATAACCCAACAAATTTGAAAACAAATCAAACCCCACCCCTGAGAAGGAGAGCTTAGCTAAAGGAAAATTTCTTTAAGCTTTTTAATAAGGCAACATTAGACAAAAGAAGGGGAGAAGTAAATATCTATATAAATAAGAGATGGAGAAGGGAGTTAAATACAATAATAGTTAATTCTCTTATTCTAAAATAATATTGATTAAATCCTGCCAAGTTTTGAAAAAATTTTGTACAGATCCTCTAACTGAAAATTTGATTTTTTCCAATTTCAAATAATATAAAACATCGGTTTCCCACTGACTTATAAGAGGAGAATTAGGATTCTTCTAATTTAACAAAATAAGTCTGCGTGCCAAGAGTGTAGTGAATGCAATCACCGTTTGTTTGTCCTTCTCCAATTCAAGTCCATCTGGAAGGACACCAAACACAGCTGTTAGTGGGTTAGGAGGGATTGTGATACTAAGGCTGTCTGAGAGGCACTTAAAAATTTTGTCCAAAATGATGTTAGTTTGGTGCAGGCCCAGAACATGTGACCCAGTGAGGCAGGAGCTTGGTTGCAGCGCTCGCAGGTCGGATCCTGGCCTGGAAACATTTTGGACAGTTTTAAGCGAGATAGATGAGCTCGATATATAATTTTTAGTTGAATAATTCTATGCTTTGCGCATATAGAACTCGAGTGAATTCTCTGCTTTGCTACCTTCCACTCCTTTTCTGATATATTGATTAAGAGATCTTCTTCCCAATGTCCTCTTGGATCTTTGAAAGGTAGGGACTCTAATAAGATTTTATATATTGCGGAAATAGTGTTTGTTTCCTCTGAATTGAGCAGTATTTTTTCCAGCATTGTGGAGGGTGCAAGGTGGGGGAAATCGGGCAATTTCTGTTTAACAAAATTTCTAATTTGAAGATAGTAAAAGAAATGTGTAGCTGGGAGGTTAAATTTTGAACGTAATTGTTCAAAAGATGTAAATATGTTGTCTATATAAAGATCTCTGAGCATTTTAATCCCAAAACTTTTCCAGGTATTAAAAACTGGATATACTTGCGAAGGTTGAAAGAGGTGGTTCCCTTGCAAAGGTGCCACTGATAAAAGATTTTCCATCTTAAAATGCTTCCTAATTTGGTTCCATATTCTGAGTGAGTAAAGCACAATTGGGTTATTAGTATATTTGCGATAACTTTCATTTATTGGAGAGCAGAGCAGGGAATATAAAGAAGTACTACAGGATTTTACTTCTATTGCAGACCAAGCCTGTGTATGTGCATTTATTTGTGTCCAGGTTTTTATGGCTTGTATATTTGCTGCCCAGTAATAAAACTGAAAATTAGGTAAAGCCATGCCACCTTCTGCCTGAGGTCTTTGTAGGGTCACTCTTCGGATACGTGGGTGTTTTGAGTTCCAAATGAATGAGGTTATTATTGAATCTAACTGTTTAAAAAACGATTTATTGATATATATTGAAATGTTTTGAAATAAAAAGAGAAGTTTAGGAAGGATATTCATCTTAACAATGTTAATTCTTCCGGCTAGAGTGAGATGAAGGGTTGACCATCTATGCAAGTCTTGCTTAATTTTTTCCATACAGACGCCAAAATTTTGTTGATAAAGAGCTTTATGTTTACTTGTGATATTTACCCCTAGGTATTTAAACTGATCTGCTATGGTAAAAGGTAGGGTGTCTAATTTAATATTATATGCTTGTGAATTCACTTGAAAGAGTATACTTTTATTCAGATTAATTCTAAGACCAGATATCTTTTGAAATTCTGTTAGTGCTGTTAAAACAGCAGGGACAGTGTTTTCTGGGTCCGATATATATAAGACCATATCATCTGCATATAGAGAAATTTTCTGTTCCAGTCCTTCTCTGACAATCCCCTTTATCTGATGAGAATTTCGGCAGTGAACCGCCAGTGGTTCAATAGCGATTGCAAACAACAGTGGCGACAAGGGACATCCTTGTCTGGTACCAAGTTCTAGTTTAAAGTAGTCTGAGCAAATTTTATTAATACAAACTGAAGCTTCTGGACTGGTATACAGTAGTTTAATCCAAGCACAAATATTCGGGCCAAACCCAAATTTCTCCAATGCAGTGAAAAGGTAATTCCATTCGATCATGTCAAATGCCTTTTCTGCGTCTAATGATAGTAATATCTCTGGGGTGTTTGATTTTGCTGGTGAATATATAACATTAAACAAGCGTCGGAGATTTGAAGATAGATGTCGGCCTTTAATAAATCCAGTTTGATCTTGTGATATTACCGAGGGCAGCACTTTCTCCATCCTTCTAGCTAGGATTTTTGAGAGTATCTTAACATCATTATTCAGGAGTGAAATTGGTCTATATGATGCACATTGTAACAAGTCCTTATTTTGTTTAGGAAAGACGGTGATTAATGCTTGTCGAAATGTTTGAGGTAGTATTTGGTGGTCTTTAGCTTCTGTAAATGTTACCAATAAGAGTGGAGCTAGCTGAGTGGAGAATTTCTTATAAAACTCTACGGGGTAACCATCAGGGCCTGATGATTTCCCGCTTTGTAGTGACTTTATAGCGTCTAGTAATTCTGTTAGCGTTAGAGGTTTATCTAGTTCCTCAGCACTTAAAGCATCTATTTGTGGTATTTGTGAATTATCCAGAAATGCATTAGATTGCGTGTTGTCTTCTTTGGGCTCAGTGGAATATAAAGACTTATAGTAATCTCTAAATGTGTGCATTATTTTATTATGGTCGATGATTTCTTCTCCATTCTTGTTGGTGATTACTGGTATTGCATTGTGAACTTCTTGTTTATGAATTTGTTGAGCTAAAAGCTTATTAGCTTTTTCTCCGTGTTCATAGTAATGATGTCTAGACTTATAAATAAGTTGTTCAGTTTCTTTAGTTGTTAAGATGTTAAGTTCTGTATGCAGGGCCTGCCTTTTCCTGTGAAGAGCTTCACTTGGACGCCTGGCTTGTTCTTCATCTATTCTAGTAATTTCATTCCTTAGCTCTGACACTTTCTTGGTTTCTAATTTATTTCTATGGGAAAGATATGAAATAATCTGGCCTCTTAGGAAGGCCTTTAGAGTTTCCCAGAGTGTTCCTGCAGAAACCTCTGTAGACGTGTTTGTCTCTAGGAAGAAGCTGATTTGTTTGGATATAAATTCTGTGCAGTTCTCGTCTGCCAATAAAAGAGGGTTAAGACGCCATCTGCGAGGTGAGTACGAGGGGCTTATTGATTTTAGCTCCAAGACTAGAGGGGCATGGTCAGAGATAGCAATTGTGTCATATTTGCATGATTTAATTGTAGGCAGGAAATTATTATCTATAAAAAAATAATCAATTCTTGAGTAGCTATAATGCACTGGTGAGTAGAACGAATATGTTCTTGAGTTTGGGTTAAGAAACCTCCAGGGGTCTGATAAGTTGTGATCATTTAAAAACTGTGTAATTATCTTTGCAGTATTAGATGTCGTCCCCCCTGTCACAGGAGTCCTATCTAAGAGTGGATTTAAAACACAATTAAAGTCCCCAGCCATTATAATTTTATGAGTGTTCACATTGGGAATGGATGCAAATAGATTTTGCATGAATTCCTTATCATCAACATTGGGTGCATAAACATTTATCAAAATCATTTTACTGTTATATAAGTTGCCCATGACCATCACATATCTCCCTTCTGGGTCCGACACTACCTCTGATGCTACAAATGGAACTGTTCTATGTATGAGAATTCCCACCCCTCTAGTTTTCTTTATAAAGCTAGAATGGAACATTTGGCCAGTCCAGTCTTTTTGTAGTCTGAACTGATCCTTGCTTAGTAAGTGGGTCTCCTGTAAAAATACTATTTTAGCGTTTAAGCCTGTTAGGTGAGAGCATACTTTCTTTCTCTTTAATTCGTGATTCAGGCCTTTAACATTCCAGCTCACAAAGTTAACTGTCCCATCATGGAGACATTGATTCTGAGTTTTTAATGTCATTTTATAGTTTTAATTGGTAATATGGCAGTTTTAATCTTAGTTTCAAGATTCCCCATGAGTTATTGCATTTTAGCCTATTGTTGCATTGATATTTATAATTATAAGAATTACAAGAATAGATTAGATATAACCTGCTCTCCTTCTCTCCCCCCTTTATCCCCCCACCCCCCCATTTTGCCTCCCCACATGAGGCTAGACCCCACTTCGCGATGTTCCAGTCCTCTGACATACGAAGAGACAGAGCACGTCCAAAACAAAACAAACCCCACCCTGCAGCGGCGTTACAGAATTAAAACAGAGATATCTTTTACAGTTAAATCCTTAATACTATCTGCCGAAAATGTTCTCATTAACAATATTTAATCTTGAAATAATCTTCAGCGCTTTTAAGTTAAGATATTAAGATTAAAAAAAAAAAAAAAGAAAATAAGAGATGTATAATTATAATACCAGTCTCTTTAAACATGGATCCAGCGATCAGATCATAGGTCTTTCCCGTGCCTTGATAGAATACGGCTCTTTAATTTTAATTAACTTTCAAAAAAAGTGTCGGAAACAGCTTCTTTAATTCTTTTTCAGCTTCTTCTTTGCTGAAGAAAATATAATGTCCATCTTGAACTTCCACTTTCAGTTTGGCAGGATACAAGAGGCTGTATTTGATATCGGCTTCCCGTAGCATCCTTTTAATGTCGTTGTAGGATCTGCGTTTTGCAGCTGTTGATGGTGAGAAGTCGGGAAAAATACGAATAAGATTATTTTCGAATATAATCTCTTGCTTGTGTCTGAGAAGTGCCATCACATCAAGCTTACATCTTAGTCGTTCGAAGCGGACAATAAAAGACCTAGGTTTAAAGGCGCTTGGTATCTTTGTGCGATAAGCCGTGGCTATCTCATTGTCGAGTTTAAAGTCATCTCCAATTATTTTAGACAGTAATTCTACTGCAAATTTCACTGGGCTTGAGCTTTCTCGTTTCTCAGGTATACCCTCAATTCTTATATTATTTCTTCTGCACCCATCCTCCAGGGCTGCAAGTCTGTCTCCAAGTTTTTTGTATTCCGAGTTCGCAGCTGTGGCTTTTTCATTGGCGTTAGATGCCATTTGTTCCGCTGTTTCCACTCGAGCCGTGAGTCCCTGCTTAACGTCTTCCAGCTGGTCTGAAACGTCATTAATATGATCATCAAGCCTTTTCAGTTTGGAGTTAGTTTCTTCAATGTGTTCCACTAATTTCTCCAACATGCCTTTAAAGTTCACGTCGAAACGTTCAAATAGACGCGTTTCCTTATCTTTGTTATCCTTCTTGAGCTCAGTGGCCACCTTCTTAAGATCATTTGTGTTATCTTTCTTAAGCTCATTCATGGCCGTAACCATGGCAGTGGCCAGTGTAGTGTTCATCTCTTTCTGTGTAGCTATCTGTGTAGCGATCATCTCTTTCAGTTCGGACAGTTCGCTTCTGCTTTCGTGCTCCGCAAGTGAAAATGCAGCTCCTGTTACAGGCTCGCGATGAGTAGATGAGAGCACGTCCTGCAGAGCCCTTTCTAGTCTCGAATGATCCTCAGAAATCGGCGATCCCTCGCGACCTGTATCACTTGCGCCTTCGCTCCCATTTTCACTCTCGACTGGAGACGATACAATGGAGCGGGGCCCCAGGAATTCTGCGCACTCTTCTGCCTGTTCCAGGTCAGTCTCCGTGATGCCATACCTTACACTTGCACTCAGGCCGGAAGTCTGTCCGGACTTTGATGCAGCTTTAAGTTTCTTTTCCGGTTCTTTCTGACTTTTCTTCTTGTTACTCATGCTTGTATATTGTAGTGGAAGTCCCTTGGTCGGGTTAAATACAGGATACCTCTAAATAATATGAAATACGTGGGAAAATAAAGCCGCTGCTAGCGGAGCTCTGCTTCAGACGTCCATCTCCTATAAACGGACCAAACCCAAAGCTCTTCTCTTTAGGTCACTTGGACAAGAAGTGACGTCTCCTTCCAGGCAGTTTCACTTTTTTTTGGACCAGGGACCAAAAAGGGGCGGAGTCAGTTGCCCTCACTGGGTGGTTTCTCTGCACTGTGGAGGAAGAAGAAGCCAAGACAGTTAGCGGCACCCCCTCTCAGCCCAGGGTGGTAGCACATACTTGGGAAGAACCTGGAGGGTGACCCTCTGACGCAAATGCATGACAATTGTATATACATGTATTATTTATTAAATATATATATATATATATATATATATATATATATATATATATATATATATATATATATATATATATATATGTATTAAAGCAAGATTGCATAATCCAATTCATGGTGGCTGGGGACACTCCAGTCTATCACAGGGTCCACTCTGAAACCTGCACACCTTGAGAGACGAGCAAGAAAAACCCGAGTAGACACAGGGGCTAGAATGTGTAAACGCCACACTGTAGTGCTATACGTGTATTTTTATCTATTTTGAGGCTTTGACATATGAGGATTCCATTTCTTTTATATATTTCATGACTAGAACGGAATGAACAAAGTTGTTTTTTTGTTATCTTCATGTTTTTCTTTGTTTACACAACTCCATTTGGAACTCGTCTTGTGACCCCTTGGACTCTTTGCTGTCCTTAACCACTTCTTCATTTTCTGATACATCTCCCAGTCTTTCGTCACTCAGAATAATTTTCAGAGATATATTGGGTCTCACATGACATACGTTCCATAATCAGATGTGCACAGTCATCCATACAGGGCAGCCAGTAAACGTAACCTGCACTTCTCTGAGCTTTGATAAGAAACTGGAGAAAACCGCTGTGACAAAAAGAAGAAAATGCTCACATAGTGAGCCTGAGGTGAACTGATGCCTGGAGCTCAGCGCATTAAGGTAGAGAAGCCCCCATAATGGCACATCGTAGTTGATCTCCTTCTTATCTGACCTTCCGTCCCCCTTCACGCTGTCTCAGACCCCACACGAGGTCTGTCTGAAGATCTGGCCTGTCACTGGCGTCCTGCTGGTTGATATCCAGTCCCTGTTTATTCACTGTGGTGCCCAAATATCCTGAAATAAAAACACACTTGAAGGGTTTGAGAGGCAAGGATTATGGTGTGTTGCTATTGGGGAGACGGACGGCTAGCAGTTAGAAAGGAGATGAAATATTTTTTTTTCTTTCTTAATTCCAGAAAGTCGACTCCGTCAGCGACAGACGTGCACGGCTCAATCTACGACTCTATGAGCAGCAAAAACCCCCCAAAAAAAAAAAGTAAATCAAAATGGAATCATTTGTACTCTGCGCACTCTTCTGGAAATCTTCTTTTCTCACAATGGCTCTTTTATTCGTCGGTGATGACTTCTGACCTCTCATGTCAAGATGTATGCTTTCACGGCGGGTAACTTTGTGTTTTAACAAGCAAAGCTCCTGTAAAGAAAAGCCATCATGAACAAAAGACACATCCGCAGTACACCGGGCATTTAAAGTCATCTCAGACAAGACCCCGCATACAGAGACCACACTACACTGTTATGCAAAATGGGAATGAAGGAGTGAAAGAGGGAGCAATTTTATGTTTAGTATTTTTAAATCATTCTTAACGGTTAACTGATTTTAAGAAATTAGGATGGCAAAGACAAAGGTCACAAAGCAGTGTGAGCAAAAATCCCCACAGCCTGGAAGGAGACAACGTAAGCGATTCAAAGCGGACCGTCATTTTAGCCACTGCTTCCATACTTCAGAAACATTCAGTGTGAGCTTGTAAGGTGGCGCAGTGATTAGTTGGATGTCTTATAGCTAATGAACTTTGGGTTCAGTCAGGAGCCAGTCTGCTGCATTCACACAACATTCCATGTAGCTACTGCAGATACCCTCACACTGAGCCGAGTGCTCCTCAAAATGGCCTGGCAGGCTCAATCACAAACATGCAACAAGTTCAGGAAATGGCTGGATGGTTTTAGTAGTTGTCACACACGTGCGAGTGGAAGACAGCTAAAGGGCCTGAGTAATTGTAATTCCACGACAGACCAGGGGGTGGCGGGGTGCACTGACTGACTCTCTCAGTTCCTTGCAGACCATTCTCAGGAAATCCCGGCAGGTTCTGGCGCCTCTGAAGACATCACTTCTGTTTATGGCACCTTTCATGACATCATTTCTGATCCCAACAACACCAATATTGGGTTCTGGCCCAATGACAACGTAACTTCTGGTCCCGGCGACATCAGTTCCGGGTCTGTCCCAATGATGATGTCACTCTCGGTTCCCGGCGACGTCACTTCCGGTTCCGGGCCCCCAATGATGACGTCACTTCTTGTACTGGCCTTTAAAGCCATAGACATATATACAGTAATCCCTCCTCCATCGCGGGGGTTGCGTTCCAGAGCCACCTGCGAAATAAGAAAATCCGCAAAGTAGAAACCATATGTTTATATGGTTATTTTTATATTGTCATGCTTGGGTCACAGACTTGCGCAGAAACACAGGAGGTTGTAGAGAGACAGGAACGTTATTCAAACACTGCAAACAAACATTTGTCTCTTTTTCAAAAGTTTAAACTGTGCTCCATGACAAGACAGAGATGACAGTTCCGTCTCACAATTAAAAGAATGCAAACATATCTTCCTCTTCAAAGGAGTGCGCGTCAGGAGCACAGAATGTCACATAGATAGAGAAAACAATCTCTAGCAAACAAATCAATAGGGCTGTTTGGCTTTTAAGTATGCGAAGCACCGCGGCACAAAGCTGTTGAAGGCGGCAGCTCACACCTCCTCCGTCAGGAGCAGGGAGAGAGAGAGAGAGAGAGAGAGAGAGAGAGAGAGAGAGACAGACAGAGTTTGTTTTTCAATCAAAAATCAATACGTGCCCTTCGAGCTTTTAAGTATGCGAAGCACCGTGCAGCATGTCGCAAGCAGCTGCACAGAAGGTAGCAACGTGAAGATAATCTTTCAGCATTTTTAGACGAGCGTCCGTATCGTCTAGGTGTGCGAACAGCCCCCCTGCTCAATCCCCCTATGTCAGGATCAGAGAAAGTCAGCGAAAGAGAGAGAGAGAGAGAAAAGTAAGTTGGGTTTCTTCTCAGCCATCTGCCAATAGCGTCCCTTGTATGAAATCAACTGGGCAAACCAACTGAGGAAGCATGTACCAGAAATTAAAAGACCCATTGTCCTCAGAAATCCGCGAACCAGCAAAAAATCCGCGATATATATTTAAATATGCTTACATATAAAATCCGCAATAGAGTGAAGCCGCGAAAGGTGAAGCGTGATATAGCGAGGGATTACTGTAGATAGACGCTGCATTCACTGTGTTGCCCAGTTGACACGATACGTCAGCGCATTCACTATATTGCGAGTGGCAAAAGTGCCATTTAAACTAATACAGGTAGACGTGGAAACCAGGTTTTCTGATGAAAAAACAATAACGTTTAAAACAGTATTGTTTACATACAGCAGATTTTGGCGAATCGTTTAAATGCAATTATTTATATCCGTTTATACACTAATAATGGCAATTATTAAATATTATTATTAAATAATTCCTCCCATATAAGTAAAATTTCTTGGACTGCCTTCTTCCATCTCCGAAACATTTCTAGACTGTCCTGTTCTTATGCAACACAGTACTGAAGTATTGGTTAATGCCCGAGTCACCTCACGTATAGATTACTGTAATGCTATTCTATCTGGCATCCCACAAAAACGTATCCATTGCTTACAACTTCTTCAAAATTCTGCTGCCAGGATAATAACCTGCTGTTCTAAATCCACTGAACATATTACGCCGATTCTCAGTCAACCTCACTGGCTCCCTGTTCACTACCGAATACAATACTAAATACCGCTCTTAACATTTAAAGCTCTCCACAGTCTTGCTCACTGATCTCCTACAGACTTGCACTCCCTCTCGCTCACTCAGATCCTGTAATTTGAGACTATTCAGTCTGGTATGGTGCAGCCTTAGTTTGTGGAAGACAGACACAACTAAAGACATGAGCATAAAATGACGGTTGTCAATTTCAAACTGTGTTTCTTCAATGTGCTCCTTGAGAAAAAACACATCATCTGAACCAATCTCAGCCCGAACAAACTGATTGATCAAAGATCCACCGGCAGCTTGCCTTAATGTCGACTGTCGGATAACACGCTCAGCTACTTTGACCTCCTTGACTGTACCCTCAGAAGGAATCATCAAACCTCCTTTGTTTTTTAATGTGACAAGTGGTAGCTTTGATCATATGATGCCGATACAGCATCTGTTACCAGACTAGCACGGCACACATCACAGGACAGCTTTCTCAAAATCCCATCTAAGGGCTACCTCGCACTGCTTCCTGAGGTGGATTTCTGAGGGAAACCTTCAAAGTTTGAGAAATGTTAACAGCTAACAACAATCTACATAGTTAGTGACTAAATACGTTTAGCCAAAACGTTGTTTGGAGGCTCACTTGAGCACATAAATGCATAGCTTTGCTAGCTTAGCCTGGCGTAGCTAAAGTTAATATCATAAAATGGGATTTTCTAATGGCCAAATATAACCAAAACAATTGTTCAGCTTTACCTATGAAATGTAATCCCCCGGGATCTGGTTTGGAGCATATAACGGTTTGTACAATCCCAAGCAGAACATGTGTGGGACATCTTTATCCATTACTTCACTCCACAGCAGTGCCACTCGCAATATGGTGGCAACGTTGACATACGATGCTGCTGGTCATGCGGCGTCTAGTAATTCTGTGTCTATGTTTAAAGCCCCCATCTTGCTTTCATACAATGAGTTCTGTTTTGGACTCAGATCAGTGAACACCTCTGTTCAAATTTAAACCTATTTGCAGCCGTGGAACAATAGATGGGTGGCTGCCCCAAACCTTTATGATGTCTTTGCCTCCTAATTGTTACACAGTTGAGATAAGAGGAACAGAGCAATATTACAATATGAGATGTAAAATGTATTAATGGGTTTAATGGTCTTATTTCATCACATTATATTCACCTACCCATGTTTAATTCCTTTAAAGGCTCACAAGTGACTTACTGTAAGAGAAGGACAAGACAATGATAAAGAGTTGGGGTAATAAAAATAAACACTCAGATGCAAGTTCTGACTGAACTAACAAAGATGGCGGAGCTTCCAGTTTTTAGTTGTTCCAGCAGGAAGAGGCAGGTCCAGGTGGACAGACACAGGAAGTGACGTCAGAGCCGCCAATCATCCTGCTTGCAGAAGAAAGAAGAGAACAGGCATTAGGACACAGCAGCAACCCCCGGAGCGGCGGTACAATTACAACAACAACATTTATTTCTATAAAACATTCTCATACAAGCAATGTGGCTCAAAGTGCTTTATAGGACAACAGAAAGGGAGTTATATGAAATGATAAACAAACAAGATTAGACAATACAATTAAAGAATAAGTAACAAAGAAAAAGTTCAGTTTAGATGGCCAGGAAAACAGAAAAAAACAAACAAACAAAAACTCCAGTTAGGCTGGGGCTCCAAGGCCATTCTACCTGACATAAATGCTCTAAATCAGTCCTTATGGTTTTTAGTCTTCACATGACAGAAATTGATGATGCTGGTCTTGTGGACAGCTGAGACACCCACCTTCAATTCATCAACGCAGGGGGCTGCATGGCGCCTTGATCAGATGATGGTGACGTAGATCGTCAACCCAGAAGAACCGGAAAAGACAGCAGAGAATAAGAGAGATTAGTACAGATTGTGGATCCTTGAAGAATATGATAATTTCGTGCCCATATAATGTCAATTTATTTATATAGCACATAGTAATGCTGTGGCCAAAGTGCTTTACAATAATAGAATAAAAGAAAAACAAAACAATTAACATAAAACATAAATAGAAATAAAATATATGAACATAAAATAAAATACATAATAAATAGAAGCAATGTTATATACATAAAAATAGCAGTAATGTTATATAATCACAAAGAGGAAACCATCAGTATTACTGAAGGTCACGGAATGAAAGTGAATAGAAATGAGTCTTTAGTCTTGTTTTAAACATTTCAATTGTAGACGACTCCTTTATATGATGAGGTAAAGAGTTCCACAGGTGAGGCGCAGCAGCTGCAAAGGCCCTGTCCCCCTTGGTTTTACACTTGGTACGAGGGACAACCAGAGACAGCTGACGAGAAGATCTAAGCACTCTAGATGGCTGATGTAAAACACACAGTTCAGATAAATAGGCAGGAGCAAGCCCATGTAAAGATTGAAAAACTAGCAGCAAGATTTTAAAATCAATACAGCCAGTGTAAAAAAGCTAAAATAGGAGAGACAGAGTCATACTTTCTTGCCCCAACCAAAAAGCGAGCGGCAGCATTTTGGACCAGCTGTAACCTGTGTATCAGAGATTTGTTAATCTCAGAACACAGCGAGTTGCAGTAATCGCGGCGAGAAAAAAAATAAACGCATGAGTAGCTTTCTCAAGATCCCTAGAAGATAAAAAAGGCTTCATCTTACCTAATAGACGCAGTTGGAAAAAGCAGCTCTTGACTACGGAAGTTACTTGTTTCTCAAAAGAGAGGTTACTGTCAAAGGTAACACCAAGATTGCGGACTTGAGGTTTGGACAAGACAGTGAAAGAGCCGAGAAGTCCAAGACCAATTTGGGCTTTAGCTGATGGACCCACTATAAGCACCTCCGTTTTATTTTGATTTAGATCAAGAAAATTATTAGCCATCCAGGATCTTAGTTCAGGCAGACAGTTGTGGAATTGATTTGTTGCAGAGTTGCAGACGGGAATATAAACCTGAGTATCATCAGCATAGCAGTGAAAAGAAATGTTAAATTTCCTAAAAATCGCTCCAATAGGGTGAAGGTATATGGAGAATAAAATAGGACCCAAAATAGATCTCTGAGGAACACCATATTTAAGACGAGCAGTAGATGAAGAAGAGGAATTAAAAATCACTGAAAAGTGTCTACCAGTTAAATATGACCTGAACCAGTTAAGAGCAGCCCCTTTAAACCCAACAAGATGTTCAAGCCACAACAGCAGTATCTCATGGTCAATGGTGTCAAAGGCAGCGGACAGGTCAAGGAGGAGAAGGACTGCCTCATCACCTGAGTCAGTAATAAGAGAGATGTCGTTGAACACTTTCAGGAGTGCCGTTTCCACACTATGATAACGCCTAAAGCCAGATTGGTAGATCTCAAATAAATTAGTCTATCGAGAAATAAAACCAAAATGTAGCTACAAAGGAAACAAATTAAAATAACGGGTTTTAGCAGTATTCAAATGTTCCATAGTCTGGTGAATTTGTACAGGTGAAGTATCCCAGGTTTTTGGTATTTAATAGCAAAAGGCCGCCCGACCATTTGTTTTAAGCTTGGCTCTTGGGATTATAAGTAAACCTCCATTTGAAGATCTAAGGTTAAGACTTGGAGTGTAGGGGGACAGGAATTCCAAAATATAGGAGAGAGTGAGATTATTTAAGGCTTTGTAAACCACTAGCTGTGTAAGGATGTGCTATAAAAAGCTCGAGGTCCTAGAAACTATTGAAATCGTCAGAAAAAAAATAAAAATGCAGAGCTGTCAGGTCATTGAAAGGAACTACTCTGGGCGTCTCTCTCCTACGAGGATTCATTTTGCTGACGTGCTCACATCGCTTGTGTATTAAGCTGCTAAGCGAGCGTCTCTTTCTTCGTAAGTTTTGTTTTGCCAATGTTCTCGCCTCGCTTGTGTATTTCCTTAAACGAGTTTTTGTTTGCTGTTACCCCGACTCCACCTCTCATTTTTGGGCTGGACAGACACACACACACACACACACACACACACACACGTAGTCGTTTATATATAAGATTAGTATGTTAAAGTCAGTTGTGAATGACACAGGTACCCATCGTAATGACGCTAAAACTGGTGAGATGTGCTCAGATGTTCGTTTTCTAGTTATGATTCTGGCTGCTGTATGCTGTAGTAATTGCAACTGACTGACGTCTTTCTTTGGTAGTCCTGTTAGGAATGCATCACAGTAATCTAGTCGACTAACACCAAAAGTGTCAACACATTTTTCAGCATCATGTTAAAGTTATAAGAGGTCTAACTTTTGCTACATTCATGTAGTAAAAAAAATGCAGTCCTCATAATCAGGTTGATATGCGATGTGAAGTTGAGGTCAGTGTCAATGATTACCCCTAGAGACACTGGAGCCCCTCAGCTGTCCGCTATGGTCACACGTATGACAGTAGCCTGTTCCAGCAGCACTGGGTTCAAGGCAGAGCCAACTGTAAATGGAGTGCCAGACTTTTATGCCTCAGAATTTACTTTCACTTAATAACTATTATGGCAGTTAGGAGCAGCAGGAGCTCAGTGGTGTAAGCTGCCCTCTTAAAACTACGGAGAGCTCAGCTCAGCCTCGGGCCTCAGCATGGAGACAGCACTTTCTGAAGTCCTCTGCCTTCCTCCCACATCTCAGAACTGCGCAGCTTAGGTTGTCGACTCTAAACTGGCCCTGGACCCCTAAATGTATGTGTGTGTGTGTGTCTTGGTGTGCCTCTGCCAGTCAGTTAGTTATTTTCCAACCCGCTATATCGTAACTACAGGGCCAAGGGGGTCTGCTGGAGCCAATTCTAGCCAACACAGGGCGCAAGGCAGGAACAAATCCCCGGGCAGGGCACACACACACACACCCACACACACACACCGAGCACACACTAGGGACAATTTAAGATCGCCAATGCACCTGACCTGCATGTCTTTGGACTGTGAGAGGAAACTGGAGCGCCCAGAAGAAACCCACACAGACAACATGCAAACTCCACGCAGGGAGGACCCGGGAAGCGAACCCAAGTCTCCTAACTGAGAGGCAGCAGCGCTACCACTGTGCCACTGTGCTGCCCGTGCCTCTGTCATTAAACATGAATGTGCTGCTCAGCATGTAGCCTCTTGTAATTGGAGTCCATTCTTAGTTTGATTTATTACTCACTGAATTGTTTTAGCGGTGAGTAAACTGTTACATGCTCCTGGATGTTGCAAGAAGTGTCTGTCTGACCTGACTTGCGGGATTAAGGCTGGCGTGATGGATTAACTGAGCGTGTTGTGAACTTTACTTACCCAGGAATATGAGCCAATGTAAGAGTCGATCTGTGTGTTGGTGGGCTCAGTGTAAAGAATGTGCTAGACGTGGTGCACCAAATGATGATTTGTCTCAAAATGGATCATTTTTATCTTGCTTGGTACACATTTAGTGACTTGTCACTGGAACACAACATAAAGTATTTAATGTAGTATCATACGCTACATGGTGGAGGTCTTAAAGTCAGGTTGTACACAGAACCTTCTTACCTTAATGTCTTCTCAGAACAGTAATACAAAATCAGAAAAGAAAGACACAACAAAAGCATGCAGCATGTATACAGTTATATCTACTCTATCTACTCTCTATATATAAAATCCTAAGCGGTCTGACCTTGAGCCATTACTCATACACGATGGTGTAGGTTAGGTAGTAAAACTTTAAATTTAAAATTTAGAGCAAATTCTGGGAGGGCAGCAAAACAATTTAGAAAAATGTAAAGTACTTCACACAGGCAAAAAGCACATCAATTCTAAATATAAGGTGATTATGGGGAGCAACCTCTGAAAGGATTTATGGCTTTGTTAGAACATTACTACAATTCTAATGAGAACAATCGCTCCAATTCTGGTCAAAATAACATCAGGTTGGGTTTTGAAAGACTGTAAAATTAATACACTAATTGATCAATTATCAACTAACTCTCCAATTTTCCCTACTTTTCTCCTTCTGTGAGCTAGTTTTCAGGTGATCCACTCGGGCTCCACATCACTACCTGTCACCTCAGAGTTATCAAGATCCTGAAAATCTTTGGACACCTCCAACTCTGTGGTTGTTGCCCTTGGACAGTGTTCACCCCTAATTGGGTTTACCTTCAGCCTGATATCAAAGCAATCATTTTAGATGACCAGGAACTGAGAAGGACGTTAACCCTTTCTTGTCAGGACCATTCTCAAGCCCAACTGATTCTTCCACTATCCATTTTCACTCTTCAAGCTTTGGTGGTGGTTATTCCATTTATCAGGGAGGAGCATTAACAAGTGAATCTAATGCCTCCTTGTTATGATGCAGCAACATGAAATGATAAAAATGGTGTAAGACCTCAAAAGAAAGCAAAACCACACCAAGACCTTCAATGGTCTGCCTACAGACAGGCCTCACCCCAGGCAGCAGATCCTAAACTCTACCAGCAGGCTTCAGGGTCTGCAGAGGCCCAAAAAGGAGCACTGGCTTTAAATATTTCTAAAACAGTCTTCAGCATCTCAAATATACAAAATTCCTTTCAGAGAGACAAAATGATATCACCTCTGGCTTAAAGGACAAGGCTAAAGAAGAATTTATTTAATAAATAATCATTAATAAAAGAAAGACAAAAAAGAGGCAAAAATAATCAAAGAATGTATTACAAATGTTTCCATCTAATAAAACAAATCCAACCTTTGAAAAAAATGGAGGCAAAAGTCCAGAAACCAGAATAAACACAATACAGTCCAATATTCACAGATACTGTTCTGCCTCAAGGGAGACAAGAGGTAAAAAAAAAAAGAAATGAAAATGTCCAGATGATGCAAAAAGCAAAAATACGGGCCAAGGTCAAAACCGAGAATAAGAAACAACTTTTTGTCAGAGCCCAAAACACAGAGTCAAAAAACAAGTGGAGATTTGAGACGAGGAATTCAAAAGAAGAAAAGCTTTAGTTTGTCACTAAGTAACGGGTTACTATCTGTCAAACTCAGAATAAATGGGATTGAACTTTATACCGTTGTTTGTGTGACGTCACTAACGAGTGCATCCCACGGAGTATCAAGACTGGTTTCATTGTAATGGCCAGCACAATGCTTGCTGCCGGTGGTGAAAACAAAATGGGTTCACAGTACAACATACACAACAATTCAACTTTGTCAGGACACATAAAACACATAAACAGACCTCAGATTCAGATTTTAATAATATATATTTAATAATTTTAAATTCTTACTAGGATGAGCACAAAAATGTACAGACATCAGAGATCATAACAGATAGGCACTCCTCAACAGTCAATATACTGTAAAGCCTAAGGGTGGTCCTACAGTAGTGACATCATGACCTGAATTTGCCCTTGGGAGTAATAAAGTATCTATCTATCTATCTATCTATCTATCTATCTATCTATCTATCTATCTATCTATCTATCTATCTATCTATCTATCTATCTATCATGGGGGCTCCACCCACAAAAATACGTGGGACATATTCAGATAATTTAGAAACGCAGTACTTATACAGTGCACTAAATCATAAATAAAAATAAAAAAAAACATTAACAAAATTGACATAATAATAAAACCTTAATTATAAATAATAATCAGAAAAACAACAAAAAAAGAAAATGTGATTAAGCAACAAATAAACCACGGCTGAAACATAAGACCCCCAGCCATATGTAACAGTGAACTGACGGTGATGGGGGGGCACACTGGCAGTTATTACAAAGATTGTTCAGATTCCTGACCGGCTCTTTGAATGCTCACTGGATGGCAGATAAAAAGGTTTTCAAAGATGACACAGAGCTAAAGACATTGTATTTTAGAAATGAAAATATGAAACGCAACCCATCTGACTGCCTTATGGGGTCTGTGCAGATGCTGAGAGTGCAGAGAGATCAGTAACTTCACCCCGCGCCCCCCTCCATCCCGCTAGTATTTACGGCCACAATTACTCTCTGTTTTAATATTCCTCAAACATGCTCTCTGCTCCCAAACAGTGTTACGTTTGTCATGTCTACTACTGCCTTCTAAGGCTGTACGTCTGCTTACCGTATACATTTTCATGTAGATGTAATATGAAGTAAATCCACATTAATGAAAAACCGATCATGCCAGGCGGTATGCAGTTAATGCTGGCAGACAATGCTGTCTATTTGTAACCCGCATTCTGTACAGAAGAGAGAGGAAATGAAATTCCTCCAGGACACGACCACAAATGAAGCCGTATATTTCCGATGGTCCCACTCCATATACTAAAAGTATTGTTCTGCAAAGCTTAAATTAAATGAAGCGTATCTGTTCAAAAAGAACAAATACAATGCGACTCCTGTGCTACACTGCAAAAAAAAAAAGAAATGCAAAGGAAAATCTCAATAATAATTCAATCCTGGGACTGATTTTAATGGCCTGCACATTTGCATATGTGTGTATTTGGTGTGATGTGTCGCTCTGTGGGCAGGCAAGGTGCTGCCAGGCTGGGATGGAAAACATGGAATATGGAAGATGGGGGAGTGCAACCTGGGAGGTCAATGGCAATGTTCCCTCAAGACTGTACTGGACAAGCGATCCAACAACAACAACAACAACAATAATAACTAGCCAACCCGCGGCGTAGCATACACTGCATAATTATGTACTGATGGGTGAACACTTCCTGAAAGACACAGTTGTCCAAATGGGGTGGGTTTGAGGATACGACTGTAAGTGAATGCAAAGATGGAACTCTGGAGAGAGGGCTGGGAAGCAGGCCCGAGAGGTTTCGGGTCCTAACCGTCCAACGACGGGTCGGCACAACCAGTAACGATCCTTCCGCAGGTTCACCTACGGGACCCGTGTTAGGACATTTACATCCTCTAGATAGGCAAGTTCGATCGTCTGACGCCCATTCTGCCCCCGCCATTCTAGTCTGCCGATTTCTTAAGTCATCTCTTAGTCATCGTTCAGTACGCACTGCCTGCTCATGTGTCCACCCCCAACTCCTCACCTGAATTGCTTTCGTCTGTGTACCGTCCACATGCACTTGTGAGTCACGTTGACTGTTCATTTTCCACACACCGCCTCAGTCGCATGCACCTGTGAGCCACGTTCAGGCCGGGTGAGGTTTTCCGTGTTGAGTCAAATTAAGCCACAGGCTCCACACCTGGTGGTGCCCTTCCATCAATTCCTTTCAGTTTCAGCTTTGCAACCATACTCCCCCCGGAACCCAAAGACTTTGGTTACCCAGTTGGCTGCCCGGCGGGTCATGGGAATAACGCCGCCGGATTGCCAGTCGGCATCGTGTATGGTCAGAACTACAACGGTATGTGATCTTCTTCGAACCTCCGACTTTTGTTCTTGATTAATGAACACATTCTTAGCAAATGCTTTTGCTCTCACGCCATGGTCAGCTGTTTAGTGAATTGTTGGTGGGCGGGGCTCTGTGAGTTGGTGGGCGTGGCTGTCTTGCGTGCGTCTTGCTTGCCATGGACTTAGTGAATTATATATATAGATAATACATTTTATTTATATATGGGTAGAGTGGTGGCTCTGAGGCTAGGGATCTGCACTGGTAATCGGAAGGTTGCCATTTTGAATCCTGTAAACGCCAAAAGGGACTCTGCTCTTTTGGCCCTTAACCTGCAATTGCTCCGTCCTGGGTATGACGTTAATCTACATGTAGGCCCTCCAACCTGCAGGGAAAAACTTGGGGGTTCGCGGCAGAATTGGCACTCCAGCCACCGTAAAAAACCTCACACTCCATCTGAACTGGTGTGGTGCTGAGGTGTCACCCGTTGCATGGCTGCACTCGGGTCCAAATCTGGGATCCTGAGTTGGTTTGTTGTGTTGTGGGTGCGGCAATGAGCTGTATTAGCGTCTGCTCCTAACCTCTCTCTCTTTATTTATATAGCACCTTTCCCATGTTTAACGTGCTTGTGAACAAGATGCTCAAACAACTAGTTACGAAGAAATTGAGGTCTCCTGGCACCGATGCAAGAGAAGTTGGATCATGTAGCCCTTTTAAAGGTGGGCTCTCGAAGCATGGGCACAAGGTTGTTCTTTACCCTCCAGCCTACGAGGTGGAAAAACAGGGCTTTTAAAAGTGGCAGCTCAAAACCTGCCCATGGGACATGAACCCCATATGTTTTGTTGAAGGGTGCAGGAACACCAGGATCTGCAACATGTGAGTTAACAAAGGTAATGGCTGTGCCGTACTGCTGAGAATATTATGTGTGTGACAGGAGAGGGCGCTGTCGCACCTCCAAACCCGCAGACAACACATCCAGACACCAAGTAAAAATATAAGAAATGAATTGAATTTCTTTATAATGTGCACAAAGCACCTCCACCTCCACAATACTCAATAATAAATCAAAAATAATACATTAATCACAATAAATCAATCCTCCTCTCCACCCAGCAGCTCTGTCACACTCCCTCCCAACTCTGGCTCAGTCTGCTGGGTTTCCCACAGTCCTTTGTATAGTACTCGACCCAGAAGTGCTTCTGTCCTTCAGTCCATGTGATGCCATAGCACTTCCAGGTCAGATGAAAACTCTTCTTTTTCTTTAGCCCGGAAGTACATTTCTTCCGTCCCCGTGATCAGGTAGTACTTCCAGGCTATAACAGAAACACTCGTGCCTCCGTGCAGTGTCCCCTGGCGGCCCCCATGGTATCCAGTAGGGCTGTGAAGCCGAACTCCATTGTCCATGATGCCCTGCGGGAATTCGGGGCACCTCCATGTTGCAGGGAGGACTCCATCTAGTGGCCTGGGGGTGTTGGCCAGGATAAATTGCCGGCCAACCCTCACATGTGGCATGAATATTTAAAATCTTCAAATGATGAATATAGTAGAGAGTTGTGCAGGGAGTAATGCTGATGTCTCCTGGATCCAGCATGCTGGGTAGAAGTTCTACAGTCAGACATTGTCCATATGCATGCATTCCTCCCCACATCAACGTACTGAATTGGTGTGGTGAAGCGTGTCAGGGGTCTGTGGCGGATTGCAGAAGGTGCCAGTGTTACAAAAAGAATAGTGGGGGGGGGGGGGGGGGGGGAAGCTGTGCCTGCTGTAGAGAACATAATGGGGGAACTGGCCCTGGGGTCAGCACAGCCATCCTGTATGGAGGTTCTGTGGATAGTTTAGCGCGCCTGTACTCACAGGGTTGTAAAAGGTCTGAGTAGGTCAGAGAAGACAAGGCAATAAGGTGAGGAATAAGGAGAAGAGCACTCCAGAAGTGGAGCAGGAGCAGTCGGAAAGCTCCCAGCGTTGTGCGGATCCTGAGGTGCTTGACGAGAGAGCCGGGCTCAGGGTGTCCCTGTGGACACTGATGGAAGACAGTTGGGACAGGAGAAAGTTTAAGGACTGCAGTCACTGGTGTCTCAGCTCTGGTTGAGCATTCCTGGACGGTGAGCAGGGTGACCTACTCAAGTAAGAGTAGCGTTACTTCAAAATAATATTACTCAAGCAGAAGTAAAAAGTAGTCATCCAAAAAATTACCCAAGTAAGAGTAAAAAAGTATTTGGTGAAAAGACTACTCAAATACTGAGTAACTGTTTGATCATAATAAATGATTTATTTTTAGACATGTTGGAATAAGACAGACAAAAATATAAAATAATTTGCAAAATCTATTTCCAAATAATAAAATAAAAAACATCTTTACAAAATAAAGATGCACAAATAACACAAAGTTCCAAATCTCAGTTTTTCACAACAAAGCTTTTGAAGCCAATACCTACAGTAGATAACATGTATGTTTGAACAGTGCAAACTACTTACAGTGACGAGATATAATGACTGTACACTGACGGTAGAATACTGCATATGCACTTTGTGGTGTAGCGGGTCCGCAGCTTCAAAAAAAAAAAAGGCCAGTTTCAAATCCATAAAGCCGCGTCGCTCTCCGTAGGCGCAATTGCACGACCGCGGGGAGTTAATGAGGTAGTTGGAGTGAGTCACACCTGTACGTGTGGGTGCGATTGTTCTCAATTGCTTCATTGGCTTTCTGCGGTGTGTGATTAAGGCCCACGGAGACGGGAGTGTATATATACGGGTCGGCACAAAAAAAAAAGGGGGAATCAAAGAAAAGGAGAAAAGAAAAGAGTCTGTAGGGGACCGGCATCGTCACACACTTGCACTCCAAATAGCACAGCTGATAGAAAATAACATTAGAATAAGGCAGCTTGTGCACATACAACAAGTCTCACTTTACCTTGACTGTCTGAGTCTGTGCGTGTTTGGCTAAAACCTGCTTGTTCTTCACTCAGTGAAGTGATGGTTAAGCTTCAGCAGGAGTTGGCTCTCAAGCTCTTGCAGTGAAGCTGTGACCGTTTAGCAGTGAACAGGAGCCCCGCATGACTAAAAGTCTCTCACAGGCTGCAGATGCAGGAAGTTTGTGTGTGGTCATGTGACTGCATGGCTACGTCTGATTGGTGAAACAGAGCCATGTGATTATTGTTGCTATGTCTGATTGGTGAAATGTAGTCATGTTATTATTGTTGCTATGTCTGATTGGTGAAACAGTCATGCAGTAGATCCACTGGCGATTTCTCTCTGGCAAAAATATAGCGTATATAATGGAAAAAAAGTAACGATTCGAGTGATGCCCAATGTAGCGGAGTAAGAGTAGTGCTTCTTCTTCACAAATGTATTCAAGTAAAAGTAAAAAGTATGGTGCAGTAAAACTACTCTTAGAAGTACAATTTTTTTTAAAAAGTTACTCAAGTAAATGTAACGGAGTAAATGTAACTCATTACTACCCACCTCTGCTGGGGAGTGAAATGAAAGGAGACGAGTCTGACTGTTTCATCTTTGATTTGAACTCTATATTTATTTTTATTTTTAGAATGACTGATTGATTTTTACCTTTCTAACAAGCACTGTTTTTACAGATTATTTGTTGAAGACCCTGTGATATTTGCCCGGACACCATCAGACAGACACCGCATCTTTATAAACGACATGCTTCTTTATTTTCTTCCAGTTAACACAACACAACTCAGTCCTGCACAACACACAGTGCCTCTAGCCCCAGTCACCTTTCTCTCTCTTAACGTCCCTGGGCCACCTGTCCTCTCTCTCCAGGAGCTTCGTCCTGCTCCTGCTCCCGACTCCAGCTCCCTGATAGGAGAGAGGCGGCCTCATTTATCCTCACCCCGATGAGCTCCAAGTGCTCTACCTGACGTCACGTCCTGGTGTCGCGAAAGCGTCAGGAGAGCACCTGGAAGCACTCCGACGGACTCTGGAAGGATCGTCCTCCATGGGTGTGGCGGAAGTAAATAAGTCCCGGGCTCCATGAGGCTCGGGGCGCCCCCTGGCGGTGGATACGGGCCTCCACGGACTTGAGCATCCCTGCTCCCCTTCTGTGGCCCTCTTCTGCTCCAGGGTGGTTGCCCCCTCGTGGCCCGGAGGACAAATATGCCACCTCTCGGTCCCTCCAGGCTGACCCCCAGCCATGTACGACAACCCTTAGACATCACACTTTGCACACTGTTTGTTTTAATAAAAAAGCCCTCTGTACTTTGCACCATAACTTGTTGTTTGTGTCCACATTTGCCCTAGTCCACCTCCAAAATGACTATTGATGTCCTGGAAAATAGAAGGAGCCCAAGGCTGCCAGCACCGAGGCTATCACAGAATCAAGAATTAGAGTCAAAAAACAGTAACTGAGAGAGCAAAAATTTAAATTCTTCATTCCAGCCTACTGAGGGTTTATCCATTAAACTTAGATACTCTGGCACTGCTGAGAATGACCTTTAAATGACCATTCTGATGACATCTTAGGGCTCGTTTATACTTCAGGCTCAGAGCGCGTATGCGTCCGCATCATGGCTGCCACGCGTTCCTAGCATTCATTTGACGCATCCTCTGAGCAGGTCCTCAGAAATTAACACGACGCGTGCGCGAGTTGCAGTACAAGCAAAAATTGGGGGGGCGCAGTCTGCTAAAAGTCGGAACGTGACGTCAGAGTCTCTGTTTACTATCTACATATGACAGAAAGCCTCATGCGGATCCTACAGGATTGATGTGCGCGCTTCGATGTTTGATGAATGGTTCGGTGTGGTGAAGCAAAATACCAACATACGGATACATTCGTGGTGCTTTTATATTCAAGCGTCGCATATTCCTGATCGTAATGACACGATACATTTTAAAAGTCTCACTTACTGTCTTTTGTGCCGTCTTTTTTTTTTTTTTGCAACTTCACAACAGCAACATCATGTATAGCCACAGAGAAAAAAATTAAGGACATGGTGAAAGGTGTATGCTGTGATTAAAGTGGAGATTTTGGCTTTAATCTTGAAATGTCTACTTTAACCTCGTAGTTTACTTTATCATTAAAGCAGACCGTCGTAAACGTCATCCCAGTTGTTAATCGCTACGAGCTTCTTGGACTTCCTCTTGACCTGACAGCAGTGGTAAGCAGCAATAGATCGCCACACAGAACACATTAAATGTATGATATTCCAACTCTCTGCACATTTAGAATCTTTAGATTTACACTTGATATCACTTTCATGATGAAATGCATTAAAGTATATATGTTACGTTTTACAGATAAATCGTTAGTTTTGTTTAAATAATGAATACTGTTAATAGTTACACACATGGGGGTGACACAGTGGCGCAGCGGTAGCACTGCTGTCTCGCAGGGAGTCACGTCGCTGGTATTCCCTGCCTGGAGTTTACATGTTTACCTGCTGGGTTTCCACCGTGTGCTCCAGTCTCCTTCCAAAGATATGCAGATTTGGTGATACTAAAATGACGCTAGTGTATGTGAGTGCTTGTATTCACCTTGCGATGAGCTGATGCCCCGTCTAAGAATTGTTTCAGCCTCGTGCCCAATGCTTGCTGGAATGGACAAATCCCTGGATTGATGGATTTAATCATTAAACATCCTTTCCAGAGATATTGCTGTAAGGTGTCATCAGAATTTAATGGGTGTTCCAGGCAATTCACAACACAGGGAAGCTGAGCCTGTTCTCACCGTGATGATATCTCGCACTGCCACCTGGTGGATTCTTCCAGATTTAAGTAAAGTACACGCACAAGTATAAACCGTAAAACGCTTGTATAGCAGGAGCATCCCCTGGAGCATGCGTTACGTCACGTGAAATATAAACCTGGCCTTAAATGAGCATGTTGCAGTGTATTCTGGGTAACATTGCCAAAGAAATGACAGCTAAGTATCAGCCAGGGCTCCTGCTCTAGCTGGGGTTTCAAATTCATATTTTATATCTCTTTTGTTCATTTTTTGATTATGCTGATTTTCTGCATCCTTTTTTTACTTTTTGGTTCTGCCGGCCTGTATTATGTACCATGTGTTTTGAGGGTGGTCCTCCAAGAGGTGGAGCCACCTGCAAATTGCCGCTAGAAGCTGCCCACTCTTCTCGGCAGTTCATTGTCAATACCCTAAGGAGTTGGTGAGTGTACTTGTGTTTATTGTGAATTTTGTGAATCACTGGATCTCTGATTTTTCGAGTTTCTACTGTTTTTGACTTTGCCTTTGAAATTCTGTATTGGGACTTTACTTAGATTGCCTTTGTTACAGGCAGCTCCATTTTGCTTTTGTCCTACACTAACCTTCATAGTTATTGGTGTCCCTTTTGTGATGAATAGATCTTTCATTTTGCAAAGATTCGGAGCTTGCCCTTATTACTAGTCAGGGTTTGATGGTAATATTTCCCTTTGGGACAACGTGCTTTGGAACTCTTTAGTACTTGGGACTCCTCGTTAACGACTAGTACAAATACAAATGGCTATAAAATGTGTGTATTAGCACAATTAGAAAATCAGGCAACAACGCTTAACAGAGCAGGAAAAAGGCAATACAAGTGTAAAGACGCAGTCCAGAAATAAGAATCCAAGAAAAAATAATTTGGCTAAGGCATTCTTCAAAATTTCTAGGCACATTAAATTATAGTTTGAATATTTGAAGGCTGATCTTGTTTTTGGTCTGGACTGGCCAATAGAGTCCAATAGAGTTTGAGGTCTGGACTTGGTTTTGTGGGTCTTTTTGGAGGCCATCAACCTTTTTTAGTGTATTAATCATAACATTAATAAGGTTTAACAAAATTGTTTGCTTTGATACACACTTTCTCTATTTACCTCTACTCTGTCCTAAAACAAGATTGTTGGTTCAGTTCCATGATGGGCACTCTGCTGGTGATCCTGAAGCAGAAATCATTTTTATTGTTGAATTAACTAAATAGATTTTATTATAACACTTAATATTAAATACATTTTAAAATGTCCTCTTGTCATTTTGGATAGTTTATGTCAAAGTAAGCCTCTTAAAATGATTTTCAATAAATGTGTGGATGCACACATGAATACTGATTAGGAGCACATTTTGTATAAATTTAAAGATAAAATTTAATGTCACAGAGTAATATGGAATAAACACATGGAAGAAGCCCTCATTTATCAAAGATGATTTTGAAAAACAGCGGACAAACTGGAATGAGTGAGCTGCATTGCCCTGTTCTCTTTAAAACAGTTTTCTTAGGTTTGCATGCATAGCATTCTGGCGGAAATCTGTGTGTTTGATGAAATGGTGGATAAGATTTGAGGTCAACATATGAAGGTCTTAATTCATCAAAAACCTCAGTTAAAGGCACTATATAATAGATAGATAGATAGATAGATAGATAGATAGATAGATAGATAGATAGATAGATAGATAGATAGATAGATAGATAGATAGATAGATAGATTATGAAAGGCACTACACTAGATAAATTGTTAGATTACCAGCAGTTAGATTAACTCTATTTGAAATGCACTTATGTCTAAATTGTATTCAAATGTATAAAATCCCAGGAAAGTAAAAATGTCAGTCCGTCAGTCAGTCATTTTTTTACCCACTTAGACCTGAACTAAGTCTCGGCTAGCAGTGGGTGTAAGGCAGGAACAAACCCCGGACAGGGCACCAGTCCATCACTGGGTGAACACTCAGACTCCCATGTTGGCCATTCACCTAACCTGCATGTCTTTGGATTGTGGGAACAGACGTGAGGATCGGGAAGAAACCCACGCAGGCACAGGGAGAACATGCAAACTCCACACAGAAGGATCCAAGGAGGTCAATGCAGTTCTCCTTACTGTGAGCACTAACCACTGTGCCACACAAATAAAAATACGTATAAATAAGCTATTAACAATCTCCATGTTCACATGACATAGAAGTGTAGCCAGAGAAATCAGAATGGGCCATGACTCCACTTTGCCAATGGAACCGTAGTTTTTTTTGACTTCTTGCTTTTCTTTTACAATGATGCAACCAAAATGGCGTGCACTAGTGAACCAGTATATTGACAGTCATTTGAAATGAAGCGAGTCGCTGGCCATGTTGCTGCCTTTTTGCAATTCTCGGCTCTCCGTTGGGGGCACACTGGCACAGGTCTTCATGCTGCTGCTCCCTGGGGTTTGCCCGTTCTGTCAGTGCCCATGAGGGGTTTTCACATCTTGATGTTGATTAGACTGACTGGTGATGATAAACGGGCCCAATATGAGTGTGTGCTTGAATGTGCATCCCCTTCAGGATGGTCTCCAACCAGTGAAGCCAGAATAGGAGCCCTGACTCTGCTAACCTTCTACTGGAGAAAGCAGATGCAGAAATTCAATCAATTCTTGAATTTTGATAGCACTTTCTTTAAGTATGGTGGTCGATTCTCTTTAATGAAAGACTAACCTGCCAATACTGAGACAGTCCCACACGATGACATCACAAATGCAGATAAATGTGTTGTGATTGTGTCCTGGTTATAATTTTTCCACCTGCTTGGAGGTGTAATTCTATATGAGTTAAGCATTATGCTGTTTTATGGTTCTGAATGCAATTTTGATGTTAGTTTTCTGTTCCGCTTTCGTTTTTATATTTTTAGAATTCATCTGTGTCTTTTCTGGCACCATTTTGTGGGCAGTTGTTACAGCATCACTATTGTAATCAGGTCAGAGGTCACAGCTGGTGACGTCAGCAGTGCCACAAGGTGAAGGACGCACTGTACACGTCTTCCTTACCCAAGTCTGATGAATTTTCTCTTTGACATTTACTGCTCCATTTGTTCATTTTAGTCTCCCTGGTATCTGACTGACCATGATTTAGGGTTTTGTTTTAGTTTGATGAAAGATTGGCGCTGATTACCCGGTTAAGGACTTGGCGTAAGCCTGTCTGACGTTTCATCTCCTGCTCCATGATTCAAATCATTTCTGCTATTTTGTAATGCTGGTGCATTACAAGCACATCACATTTTCATTAATTCTGCTTTCACTGAATCTGTTTGTGCCAGTGCTTCAATTAGCCAAGATGTCTCTATGCAAAGTGCAGAAGAAACAAGCTCAGCAACATCTAACATCTAAAGTCCAACACCTTAGCAAGCTAAGTCCCAACATTAGTGTAGCCAGAGGAAAAGAAAACAGAATTCTTTGACCTCCACCTTAGATACTCTTGCCAGCATAAATGAATGACTTCATTGGGCTTGGAAGTTTGCTCTTCCCTTCAAGGCTCACAGTGCCAGCCACAGATGTGCTCACTTCCACCTTCTAACAGGCGGCACACCCAGCCCTGCCTGCTCAAAGGGACTTTCTTTCTTTCTTTCTTTCTTTCTTTCTTTCTTTCTTTCTTTCTTTCTTTCTTTCTTTCTTTCTTTCTTTCTTTCTTTCACTGATCTGAATACTTCCTTTCTAGTATGCACACCCACTCACACTGGGCTCACTTAAGGCCACCAACTCTTAATTTAATCTGAATGTCACTGAGAAGAAATTCAAATCTTCATACTGGGAGAAACTTCACATGGACACTCTATAAGACAAACTGTGGCCTGGTAGGGTGTGACGCTCGGTCCCTGGTGCTGTAACTCAGTACGTCTTGACACTGGGAAATGGAAACCGAATTGAAACCGAAGCTGACACTTACTTTGCAGTGCACGTTTTTTCTTCTGCTTCCCACCGGTGCTTCTGTTGTGCATCAACTGACTGGAGTTCAGCTCCTGTACCTCTGATTTTGAGCCCTGTGAGCCGAGGGACCTCCAAAAGACACTTTGAGACCTCAAAAATGTACGTATTTGTTTGTAATTTTTAATAATGTTTACATTTTATAATGTTTAATACACAGACTTTATTTAAGTAACCTAGTTACACCTATCTGATTTTGATTGGCTGATGTCAGTCAGTGTCCAACCCACTATATCCTAACACAGGGTCATGGGAGCCAATCCCAGCCCACCGCAGGGCACACACACACACACACACAAAGCACACACTAGGGACAATTTAGAATCGCCAATGCACCTAACCTGCATGTCTTTGGACTGTGGGAGGAAACCCACGGGGAGAACATGCAAATTCCACGTGGAAGTGAACCCAGGTCTCCTAATTGTGAGGCAGCAACATTACCACTGCGCCACTGTGCCGCCCTTTGGCTGATGTGAAAAAGAAAAAAGTGTGCCAACACTGCTGGAATCCTCACAGTTTACAATAAATCAAGTGCATTCCTGGATCTGGCTCAGTTGGTGTGGATGCTGACATGGAGTCTGAGAAATAAAATGAACAGGAGTGAAGATGTATCAGATGAGGACGAGGAGAGCAAAAACTCCAAGTATGAGTGTGGATAGTGGAACAATATAAAGTGACATTCATGCTAGCTGGCGGCACAGTGGCGCAGTGGGTAGCTCTGCTGCCTCTCAGTTAGGAGACCTGGGTTCGCTTCCCAAGTCGACCCTAAATGGAGTTTGCATGTTGTCTGCATGGGTTTCCTCCCACAGTCCAAAGACATGCAGGTTAGGTGCATTGGCAATTCTAAACTGTTTGTGGTGCCCTGCGGTGGGCTGGCACCCTGCCCAGAGTTTGTTTCCTGCCTTGCGCCCTGTGTTGGCTGGGATTGGCTCCAGCAGACCCTGTGACCCTGTAGTTAGGATATAGATGGATGGATTCATGCTAGTTTATTTTCATACAAGTCTCCATTTTTACCTTTCGTCCACACCACCCTGGGGTTTTTAACCTCAGAAATGGAGACTTTTGAGCCATTAACTTCTGAAAACGCAAGCTTGACGTTGTAGTCTGGATGGGTGAAAACATGCAGACTCTAATGTCGCTCTGATTTGCTTATATTTAATAGGAAGCTGTTCCCTGATCAGGTCCTGCTCGTTACGAGATCTCATGAGTAAGCCCTGATGATGAGGATGAGAACAACTGAAAGGCAGAAACATGACGGGGAAGCCAAGTGCGCAGAGAGGATGTCATGGAGCCCACATGGCTCTTTTGTGACACTAGTCTGCTAGGCTATGCTTGTTATGGTGAACATGGTGAAAGGCACTATATACAATAAAACACATTCTTCATCACTATCATGTTTATTATTACTGTACACACAAATCATTTTTTACTGGTGGGTCACAAAGTGAAGCAGAGGCAACAACTGAACTGGCAGCTTTGTGATTTCCGGTGTGGTAGTAATGACCGTCACCCCTGAGTGACCCAAAACCTTTAAGAGAAAACAGGCAGGAAGAAGTTTAAATCATACACCATTTATTCTCTTCGAAGAGGGAGCACTCCCATCACAGAACACTGTAACAAGATGCACACCGCTTTTCTGCTAGTTCGGATCTTTTTATAGACATTAGATTGCTTACATCAAATAAAATGTCTTTCTGTTCCACCCCCTTAGCCACATTGCCTGCTCACGACAATTCGCCCTCCGTATCCCACTCTCCTGGCGACTGCTGCATCTTAGTATCAGCAGCCTTTCTCAATAATAAGCCAGCTAAAGTCTGACTGAGGCCCTTTATGTCTTTGACTGGGTGTCGAGACAGAGCGCAATGGCTCCTACTGTATGTTCAGCCCCAGGCTTAGTCAGACCCCCATCTGGGGAAGACTCCGAAGAAAATGAATTTGCACGTTTTGTTTGCTCTGAATAAGTGAGGACAACATTGGGGAATTCAGAGAGAAACAAACTGTAGGGCATAAAGGAGAACTCAGGCAGGGCATCTGGAGGGCTTGTGGTTTTCATTTCAAGCCAGTGTGGTGGTCTGTTAAAGAAGGATTAAACTAAAAAAGTAAGGGCAAGCCTAAAATGACACTACATTTGACTATGGAAGCATTTTCTAACCAGCTTACCCAGTTCAGAGTTGTGTCATCCTGTGGACTATCCCAGGAGCAATGGGTACACGCTGGCCACCAACCTGGCATAAGGTGCCAGTCCACTGGAGGGCACACAGACTCCTACTTTTACAGATGTGACATGAGTTTTGATGTTGTTTATTTGGAAAGGTGCTTTATGAAAGAAAGAGCAGATCGTATCAGCAGTAACACTGGGCTCCCAGCTTTTGCAGTTGAACTCCTTTGCGTAAAGTTAACATGCACAAGTGCCAGGCCCATAGGGTTCACCTTGGGTAGTGTCTGTTTGAAACACACAGGAGATGGGTAGCCATTACTTGACCAACACCAACCCCGAATGCCAGCGTAACATCCAGAAATCAACTGGTGGGCAGCAAAACATCCACTGAGACGAGCGTCTTTTCAGTGAGGAGCAATGCCAGGGATGTGTTGGCAGCCGCTGCACAGCTTGACTCGGGGGCTCCTTCAGCAGACCAGCGTCCTCTCTGTGGTCTGCTGTGACCTGCTGCTTCAGCTCAAATGGAGGGTGCACTTAAAATGTCTACCATGGTGTGAAGAAAATATATTTTCAAGCAGGTGTGAATTATTTGTTTATTTTGCTATACTACATACACGTTATCTTGTATAACATATTACAGTCAATTTATCAGATGTTCTTGATCAGGCACCATACTATTTTTCATTCACACACTTTCTTCAGCATACTCTACTATACAATACAATGTGTCCGAGTATATTATCATTATATGTTACACAATACTACTTATACTTTACACTGCTGACCCAAAACATTATGATCACCTGCCTAAAATGCTGTTACTCCTCCAAGTGCCGACCCAATGGGATATGGACATCGGGGGTGTCCTGAGATATTCTGTATCAGACATTAGCAGCAGATCCTCTAACGCTCCACACATCTCACAGGTGCTTCATTGGATTAACTTCGGAGGGATTTAGAGTCCTGGGGGGGCACCTTGACTTCTTCAGCAAGTTCCTCAAACAGTGAGGTAGAGCACATGTTATCCTATCATCAGGGAGTACCGTTGTCATGAAGGGGTGTACCTGATCTGCAATAATGTGTAGGCAGGTGGTACGCTCACTGTCTAATGTATCGCCGAGCCTGACCCTGTGCTATCATTAGGACCTTGGGTCTGTCTGATCTCTCTTATCAGAGTTTCTTCCAGTTTCCAGTTGCCTTTGGATTGTATAGGACACCACCCTACTCCCTGACACTTTGATTTTGTTTGCAGTTTCTCTAAATCAGGGGTCCTCAATCACAGTCCTGGAGGGTCGCAGTGGCTGCAGGTTTTGCTCCAACCCAGTTACTTAATAAGAAGCTCTTACTGCTCAAGTAACACTTCTGCTTCACTTTAGTTGTCTCACTTGTTAAGATTTTGAACCCTTATTACTTATTTTAGTTCTAAACAGCTGTATTCTTGGTGTTTAATTGCTCCTAATGAGCCAAAACTGCAAATGACAAAAGAGACCAGCATTTCTCCATTTATCTTGTTACCATTTACACCTCTGTGTATTTATCATGCACTAATTAGTTTAATTAAATACTTGGAATGAAAGTGAAGAGAAAAAAGTGAAAGACTAAGAATCACTCATCCATTTTAGCCTTCAGATCATTTGGATGATATCCTTAAAAAGATGAAGAAAATCCAGGATAGGAGAATGACCTGACATAGCAGAGTAAAAGCACTAACAAGCCATGAAATTAAATTACAGTGTTGGCAAGAATTGCTTTCTAATTAAGCAACCGGGTTAGAACAAAAACCTGCAGGCACTGCAGCCCTCCAGGACTGGGATTGAGGACCCCTGCTCTAAATGAAAGGCCTACTCTTCTAAGGGTGATAATGCTCTGTCTCTTTTCACCTGTTAATTGCTGTTTTCTTGCCATTGTCACTGGAATATTGTCAAGTTGTACTTCAGAGGGTGTAGTAACACAGTCTGTGCCAACTCTGCTTTAAGACAGACGGAGGGTTTATAAGTAATCAACAGATGTTGGGACACCTGTGCAAATTGTTTGGAAGGCTTCATTTACTTAATTACTGCAGAACATCTGTAGGTGGTAACCTCTTAGTTGTTCCCTAAAGAAGGCCCATTTGTAATATTCTGAAATGTCCTTTTTTCCCAGTTTTGCCAACCTAAACTTTAAATTTAATCCTCTGGCAGTGTACTGCTTACCTTTTCACCATTTTAGGTCTCTCATTGCATTTCAACTGATTAAATGTGAAGAAAAACTGAGGTGTTCCAAAACTTTTAACTGGTAGTGTAATTTATCATTTATTTTAATGTAACATATTTATATCCTAATCACTATATTGTATTTCATTTACTTTGCTCATACACGCTATATACAATATTGTATCACACTATACATACCATCTTTTGCACTATTCTGTATAGTATGACAGCCTCCTACAGTGTATTTCAATAATTTATTATCCTACACTACACATCCATCCATCCATCCATCCATCATCCAACCCGCTATCCTAACTACAGGGTCACGGGGGTCTGCTGGAGCCAATCCCAGCCAACACAGGGCACAAGGCAGGAAACAAACCCCAGGCAGGGTGCCAGCACACACACCCACACACCAAGCACACACACTGGGGACAATTTAGGATCACCAATGCACCTAACCTGAATGTCTTTGGACTGTGGGAGGAAACCCACGCAGACACAGGGAGGACATGAACCCGGGTCTCCTAACTCCTAACCACTGCGCCACTGTGCTGCCCCTCCTACACTACACAGCTTAACAATTTAATTTAAACATTGTATTTTACTTACTGGGTGGCACGGTGGCTAGTGGGTAGCGCTGCTGCCTCGCAGTTGGGAGACCTGGGGACCTGGGTTCGCTTCCCGGGTCCTCCCTGCGTGGAGTTTGCATGTTCTCCCCGTGTCTGCGTGGGTTTCCTCCGGGCGCTCCGGTTTCCTTCCACAGTCCAAAGACATGCAGGTTAGGTGGATTGGCGATTCTAAATTGGCCCTAGTGTGTGCTTGGTGTGTTTGTGTGTGTCCTGCGGTGGGTTGGCACCCTGCCCGGGATTGGTTCCTGCCTTGTGCCCAGTGTTGGCTGGGATTGGCTCCAGCAGACCCCCGTGACCCTGTGTTCGGATTCAGCGGGTTGGAAAATGGATGGATGGATTTTACTTACTGTACTTAATATATTTCATTTACAATATTTAACTTTATATTCTGTAATACACCACAGTACATTCTATATATAAAATTGACCTTTACCATAATTGCCTTCTACAGTATATTTTTTAATGTATTGAGTTAAACTACACTTCTCATAACTCATATTACAGTTTACTTCATTTAGTATAATTTCATTTTCTTCATCCACCTTAATAAGTGTCTGTCTGTTGGTCCGTGTGTCCATCTGGTTGCTATGTCTGTCATTCCAATAGAAGACGCATCACAAACATCCGCAGTAATAAGATGCATTGCATTTCCAACAGATGGTACATCACAAACATTAACACTGCTTTTATGAATCCAACCCCAAATGGCATATGACAGAGACATTTGCATTGTATTTGTCATTATAAATGATGGCGATTCTCAAACATATATAGTAATACATATTATCATTGCAATTATTTGTGGTGCGCCATCTATTTGAATGAGAAGTGCAATGTGTTTTTATTACTACATGATTTACAACATACATTGCAATAGATGGTGTACTGCAAACAATAAGGCTGAGGTCCATGTTGATTACATCTTAGACAGGTAGCACAGCTAGAGTACTATTTATTTTATTTCCTGTAATATATTAAATGCTATAATATACTGTACTACACTATTAATGAACTGTTTACTTCATTTGTTATACCACATTACACTCGTTTGACTTTAATTTGAACATTATTCCCTGCGATGGACTGGCGCCCTGTGCGGGGTTTGCTCCTGCCTTGCACCCTTTGCTAGCTGGGATTGGCTCCAGCCGCACTGTGGCCCTGCTGTGGATTAAGCAGGTTAGAAAATGACATGACATGACTTTCAACCATTCTGTCATCTTAATCATGTACTTTATTATATTCCATTTAGTTTATTTGCACCCTTTCCTATTTTATCAAAGCATTTGACTTTTTTGTAATATGCTGCACTATTTCACTTTATAAGCTGTTGCATATGAGACCATAAGCTACTTTATCTTCTACAGTCTATTCTCTCATATATTACATTTTACTGACATACTTATAACTTGCTTGTATGCTGTTTATTATTTCATGTACTATATTTTTATTTTAATGTTATTCTAATATTACCCTAGAGTGTCCCAAAGCACATGGAGAACTGCAATAATGTAAAACACGACGGACTCACTGCCCGAGACCGCTCATCTGATGAATGCATTTTAAGTCCACATTTACCTGTTTAGCTGTGGCTCACATGTTTATTTTCCCAACATTTATGTACCCGTTCTTTTTCAAGGCTGTTTAAATATTTTTGTAACTTTGTAATCAGTCCAGTATGTTTTCAATAATGGAGAGTCATAGCTGACATGCTTTTCTCATTTAAAAAGTGCCTCGGCTGCATTTTTAAAGCCTGCTTATTAATGCAGATCTTTGCTTCTCTGTGGGCTTCTTTGTCTTATTCATTCAGTTTTCTCCTGAAGTATCCAAAAAGATCACAAAATCTGTAATTATTTAATTAGAACACGAAGAAACAACAACAGTAAGAAGCACACAGCTGCTAGAAAGGCCATCGCCAGTGTCCTGTAAGTGTCGTCAAGCTCGGTGGACGCATATGGAGGCTGATCTGTGCCAGTGGCCTGTTTTGCATGGCGCTCATTTTGTGTCATGTCTGGATCTTCACCGACATGCAGCACTTGAGGTTAGGACGGGTTTTCTCTTTTTTGCATGTTGCTAAGGGTGTTTGCACAACTTGTTGTTGCCATTTGTCATTTTCCTGAGCTTAAGCCAGCACAGCGAGTTCAGTGCTCTGTCGGCTCAGTGTTGAATAGTTTTAATCCCATATCTGAAAGGAAATGTTTGCACTAATTCCCTTTAAATGTTTTAGGATTATATTTATTTGTTAATAAACTGTTATTTGTTAATAATTTATTTGTTAATAAACCCAGCTGAGAGCAAAGCCAGAGACACCGTGACGCTTGGCGCTGGGGGGACGCCACCTACAGCTCCGGCACCGCACAGTCCACTTCAGAGTTTAGACTCACTTGCAGTGTTGCTGGCAGGAGCTGCGTGGAGAAGCCAGCGGGATTATCGGAGCCTTTCAGACTGGGGCCGTCGGAAACAATAAGTTTCAGTTTTAAAAAAGTGACAAAGTTTCAACATTCCCAAACACTTGGTGGGCCAGAAGGAAAAGAGGAAGAGGAGGCTTTCATTTCACATCCACGCCTGTCTGCTGATGACGTCTTTGCGTGGCTCGATTTTAAAAGCCAAAAATCATCTGCTTCTGCTTTTGGAATGACCTCCCCTTTACACATTAAAGGCATACTCCACCCAAAAATGACATATTTTTTTAATATGTTACTTACCCAATGCAGTTTATAGTGCTGGCTAAAAAAATAAATAACATGTAAAAAATATGTCATTTTTGGGGGGTATTCCTTTAAAGCAGGGGTTCCCAATATGGGGTGCCCATACCTTCTGGGGGTGCGAAATGGCATTTCAGGGGGTGCAACAAAGAAGAAGGCTGCATTGCAACTCCCCAACATTGATTGAGGTGCGACTTTATTGTGGTGCAATTGGTGTCTTGCAGTGTGCTGTCATTTGCAGGTCATTTATTATTTAGTGCTCCTGTTTTATGATACGTAAAGAATCAGGCATTGTGAGGACTGTTGTCACCTGTGAATGCCCATTCTTGGGAGCTCCTTGCTATGAGCAGAGCATTTGTAAAGGCAAAAATCTTCTTTTAAGAGAATGGAATTTGAACTTTAAGGGCAAAAACAAATCATGGCAAATTAAATATAAGAGAATTTATTACTGTAAATAAATAAAAGGGGCAGAAAAAGAGGCAAGGCAGGGAGGGGAAAATGGCAAACATAAGCCAAAAGGGCAGTGTTTCTACACAAGAAAATTTAGTGGTGGGCTGCTGCTGCGACAAAATTATTTAAATAATGAAATTCCATAATCATTTCTCAGGCCATTCTAAATGCTTTTCAGACTTCATGCCAGGAAAACTGCCCATGCATAGACGGCCAGCTGGTGGCTAGGCAGATTAACGATGCTCACCCCTGACAGCTGACCTTCACAGTAACCAATAACCAAGGTGGTCCTCCAGTCCATGGTAACCAATAAACAAGCTGGTGCTCTACCCCACGATAACCAATAACCAAATTGGCGCTCCAGTCCATGGAAACCAATAACCAAGGTGGTCCTCCAGTCCACGGTAACCAATAACCAAGCTGGTGTTTCCTCCCCACGGGAACCAATAAACAAGTTGGTGCTCCAGTTCATGGAAACCAATAACCAAGGGGGTCCTTCAGTCCACGGTAACCAATAACCAAGCTGGTGCTCTACCCCACGATAACCAATAACCAAGTTGGTGCTCCAGTCCATGGTAACCAATAAACAAGCTGGTGTTCCCTCTCCACAGTAACCAATAAACAAGTTGGTGCTCCACCTTTTGGGAACTAATAACCAAACTGGTGCCCCCCGCCACTCTGCGGTAATCAACAACCAAGTTGGTAATACACCTCGCGGTGACCAATAAACAAGCTGGTGTTCCCTCCCCATGGTAACCAATAACCAAGGCGGTCCTCCAGTCCATAGTAACCAATAAACAAGCTGCTGCTCCATCCTCTGTTTTGATTGATGGCTAAAAATCTAAATCAGTCTCTTAAAACATTTTCCAGAGAACAGAAGGACAAGCCAGTGTTTAGAGGTATGATATACACATCATATACACTGAAAGGTAATTTTATTTATTTAATTTGTTAGTACATATGGAGAATGCTATTTTTATTTAATTATCTTTTTTGAGACTTTGCATAGCTGCACATTAAAGGTAATGCTCACTGTACACTTTGGGTGTTTCAGTGGTCCATGTCAAATAAACTTAATGTCATATGTTATTTATATATACTGTATCTATTATCTACATATTGTCCTGTGCACTGTATAATTACACAGCCCTGACCTGATAAACCGATCAAGCTATCTCTTCACTATTAAAACAGAGATAAAACAGATAAAACAGAGATGTTAATTGTTGGAGGGAATGATGCTGATCACAATAATATTTTGTCATCATTTAACTCAATGGGAATCCCAGTCAATTTTACTGAATCAGCCCGCAATCTAGGAGTTATCTTTGACTCTAGCATGTCATTTAAAGCGCATATTACAAAGTTGTCCAAAACATGTTTCTTCCATCTTAAAAATGTTAGGAAATTAAGGCGCTTTTTAAATAAACAGGATTCTGAGAAACTAATTCATGCATTTATCTCTAGTAGGATTGACTACTGCAATGCGGTGTTCACTGGATGTTCAAACTGTTCTTTATACAGCCTCCAGTTAATCCAAAATGCGGCTGCGAGAATTATTACAAGAACAAGAAAATACGAACACATAACTCCAGTTCTTAAATCCTTACACTGGCTCCCGGTTAAGTTCAGGGCAGATTTCAAAATCCTTCTTTTAACATATAAATCATTAAATGGTCGAGGTCCGGCTTACTTGTCTGAACTTATCATGACTTACAAACCAGAGCGCACATTAAGATCTCAAGATGCCGGTCTGCTTATGATTCCAAGGATTAATAAAATAACAGTGGGGGGTCGAGCTTTTAGTTACAGGGCTCCTAAACTGTGGAATGGTCTGCCTGCTACTATAAGAGATGCCCCTTCGGTCTCAGCTTTTAAATCCCGGCTGAAGACTCACTACTTCAGTTTAGCATATCCTGACTAGAGCTGCTGATTAACTGTACAGACTGCATCTCTGTTGTTAGTCATTAGCACTTAAACATAAGTAACATGACAGTTATAATTGGATACTAACCCTCACTTATTCTGTTTTTCTTCTCGGTACTCAAATGTGGCACTTGGTGCCACGGCCCACCTGCCAAGTTGTTTTGCCTGCCTAAGGAAAAGTCATCTCTGATGGAGGATCGCAGGAATCGTGGGAGAGAGGGGTCCTTTCATCGGATTGGCTGGCCCAGCACTGTTTCAGCTGTGGAATGGCCAAATGGGGGAGGCAGCTTGAAGGATGAGGTCTCCAGGACTCTATACAAATACAAATCTTATTATGGGATATATCATCTACTGTTAAATTCTGCTCTGTACTTCTAAAATTTATATATGTATATATTTTTTTATTTCTTACTATATTGAGAACTTGTTCTGTGTACTGTACTGTATTGTATTGACCCCCTTCTTTTGACACCCACTGCACGCCCAATCTACCTGGAAAGGGGTCTCTCTCTGAACTGCCTTTCCCAAGGTTTCTTCCATTTTTTCCCTACAAGGGTTTTTTGGGAGTTTTTCCTTGTCTTCTTAGAGAGTCAAGGCTGGGGGGCTGTCAAGAGGCAGGGCCTGTTAAAGCCCATTGCGGCACTTCCTGTGTGATTTTGGGCTATACAAAAATAAACTGTATTGTACTATTGTGCAGATCCTCATACCAAGTGGGCTATTCCACTGAATATCATGAATACCAGTAATCAGTATGCCTCAGTACTTGGTGGTCCTGTTCTGAAAGTTTGCGTGGTCTCCCACTTTGTGGATGAGCTGTTGTTGCTCCAAGGTATCTGTTGGGATCAGTCAAAATTGCGCCTGAAATGCTGTCACGTATGAGCAGAAATTCTGTAAGGGATCATCCACACGTGATAAGCCTGCTCTGTGCCCTGGAGATCAGTGAATGGTATTGTGCACATTCAGAAGTGGCATCAGTTTTACATTTATGCAACTTCATAACTTTTGGAAGTTTCACAATCACTAGAAATAGAACCCTGTAGTGTTGCCATTGTCCATTTCTGATAAGCCACCACTATTATAAGCAGTCACAAAGCAGAGTGGAAACACATTGCAAGTTGCTTTGATGTACAAGGGTAAATTTCATTTAATTCTGTACATACAGTATGACAACATTAATTCTACTACTTCTACTGTAAGCTCTAGCCACATAAGTCTGATGAACTGAGTGGTCTTCTTTCATTTCCTATGTTCACTGGGATGAAAGGCTGCTTCAAGAACTTGGTGTCCCATTTCAACAGCACACAGAGAGAAAAATGTAAAGAATGAAAATGAATTAATGCTGGCTTGGGCCAATACTGGGTAAAGAGCTTTAGCTTTATCATTCAGCAGTTGCAAGAGCAAATTGTGATCTCTCAGGCCTTTGCAGTCCGGCCCACAGAAAGGATGCATCAACTGGCTCTGCACAAGACGATTTTGGAGATTTAAATGCCATGCGCTGGCATACAAACAGCAGAACCCTGCTACTTTTAAGGCCCTGGTAACCTGGTGCTTGTAAATACCACATCCTGTGTTGTGTGTTTCTTCTTTAATGTTAGTTAGGGGCTTCCAGCCTGAGAAAACTCTTCTGGGTGACATTTACCTGAAAACGTCCTGATAGGCCTATGTGGGTAAAAAGGTCTTCTGTCACTTCACGGTATCTTTTGTCTTTGCACATCTGCTATTCTGCAATTTGACCAGGCAAACAAAATTTGTTTCCTGGCTTTAACCTCATTATAAATGTCCACTACATCAGACAGACTAACTAAATTCACATCTTCCTATTCTGGGATATCATCGTTCCTGTATTAACCCCTGTTAGATTTCATATGTCATTTCAGATTTCATATATAATGGTCTGCATATTCTCTGCGTGTTTTATTCTTGATACTGATAAATGTCAAAATCGTGTTGATCATGAGAGAATATGAAAACAAGTTACCAACAGTTGAGTACCTGGAGAACATTACAACATTTTTGAAGAGAACGGGCCATTCAGCCCAGCAATCTTATTTAACTAACTCATTCAAAATATCATCAAGTTGAGTTCTGAAGATTTCTAAAGTCCTAGGGTCTACCACACTGTTTGGTAATTTAGTCCATGTCTATACTTCTCTGTGTGTGAAGAAAAACATCCTAATGTTTGTGTGAAGACATTTCAAACTGTGTCTCTGTGTTCTTGTTGAACTCATTTTCAAGTAACAGTCTCAATCCACTGTACTAATTCCCTTCATAATTTTGAACACTTTAAACATGTTACTTCTTAATGTTCGTTTACTCAAATGGAAAGTTTCAACTCTTCCAGTTTCTCCTTGGAGCTCATACCATGCAGTTCTGGGACCAACCTTGTTGCTCTTCTCTGGGCTTTTTCTAGTGCTGTTGTGTCTTTTTTGTTTGCCCAGAGAACTCCAGGTGAGGCCTTACCAGTGGGTCAGCTTGAGCATCACCTCCTTTGACTTGTACACTGCATATCAGGACGCAATATAACCTAACAAACCTGTAAACACTAAAATGTCAACATTAATACAGTAGGAAAGGTCTGTCTGGTGCCCACTGCTGTACTGATGCAGACTTAGCACTTGCCCTTCATGTGACATGTCAGCAACACACAGCCCGATATTGCAGTCGGGACAGAATAAGTGCGTTTCTTTGCAAATGTTTCTTAGAATTTTTGTTCTGTTGTTTGCACATGAATGTCAGCGCCTGACCTGGATGATCAACATGCCCCTTGAGTTATTGTAGGCTGCCACAGTACAAGGCTTAGTGACGTCTACATTTCCCCTGATATGATCATTGAAAGTTGCTGCATTGTGAACAGTGCTTAGAGGGCTAACGAATTCTAACCTGCCTTTTGTAAGTAAAATTCTAGAAAAGGTGTTTTGTAAGCAGCTAAATGATTTACTTGAATCAACATTCTATTCTTGATAAGAATAACAAATCACAGTTTAGAAACCACATTGGTTAAAGTAGTATTTGCAGTTAATGTGGACAGAAGCCATATATCTGTTCTTGTTCTCTTAGACTCAAGTGCAGCTTTTGACACCATAGGCCCCAGTAATCGCCTTAGGCAATGGGTGGGCCTGTCCGGCAGCATCTTAAATTGGTGTCAGTCTTACCTAACAGGTAGGAAATTCTGTGTTAGTTGTGGTGATTGTACTTTGAAGACCCATGATATTGTATATGGTGCACCACAAGAATCTATTCTGGGTCCGCTACATTTTTCAATCTACATGTTTCCATTAGGTCTGATGACCTCAAAGCACAAGTTGAGTTACCACAGCTATGCAGATGACACACAGCTGTATTTATCAATGGCGCCTGATAACTCTTGAATCTCTGATCCAATGTAACTTTCTCAAACTAAATAAGAAAAAAACAGAAGTCTTAGTGATTGGCAAACATGGATATAGTAAGGGTATTAGAAATAAACTTGCTCCCTTAGGTTTAAAAGTCAAAGAGAAGGTACAAAATGTAGAGGTATTCATTGACACTCACCTGAACTTTAAATCACATATTAACCAGATCACTAGGACCGCATTTGTTCATTTAAGGAATATAACAAAAGTTAGACGTCTTATAACTTTACAAAATGCTGGAAAAGGAGTTCATGCTTTTGTTTTTAGTCGACTAGATTATTGTGATGTACTCCTAACAGGACTACCTAAGAATCAGTTGCAATTAGTGCAAAATGCAGCAGCCGGATTCTTAACTAGAAAAAGAAGATCTGAGCACATCTCACCAGTCTTACCGTTGTTACATTGGTTACCCATGTCATTCAGAACTGACTTTAAAATACTACTACGGTTTATAACGTCTTAAACAATCTCACTCCATCCTATATTTTGGAATGCCTGTCCGCCGACATCCCAAGTTGTAACCTTAGATCTTCAAATGGTGCACTCCTCATAATTTCAAGAACCAGTGGTGAGGTTGCCTTTTGCAGTTTAGATTTGCTAAAATCTGGAATACTTTACCAACAGAAATTCACCAAGTTAATACTGTGGAACATTTAAAAAAAACTGCTAAAACCCCATTATTTAAATTTTTTTGTAGCTACATTTTAGTTGTATTCCTAATAGACTATATGGGCAATGAATGATCATATTCTTCATGGATTTACAATCCTGCACCATCACCACCTGATCAAGGCACCATGCAGCCACCTGTGATGATGAGATGAAGGTGGGTGTCTCAGCTGCCATAAGACCAACTTCATCAAATCCTATCATGTCAAGTCTGAAAGCCAAGAGGACTGATTTAAGAACATTTATGTTGGGTAGAATGCCCACTGAGGGCTGAGCTGTCTTTTGGCCTTGGAACCCTTGCAGATTTTGTTTTTCTCCTGCCTAAGTGGAGTTTTTTTGTTTGTTTGTTTTTTATGTACTCCCAGCCACCATGCCACCCATGTTTTATTATTTAGTATTTATAATATAATTTCCTAATCCTAATTGTTTTTTCATGTCTTGTAAAGCACTTTGAACTACATTGATTGAACGAAACTGTGCTATATAAATAAACGCTCTTAGTGTTGTCTTTTTATGTCCTTCAAACTGATTGCAATTGTTTTGCCTTTTTGCTACTTGCACCAGGGTAAACCTTCACACAGCTGAATTCACCAGGCCTACCACGATGGTTTGATCGTAGAGTGCTACATGCATCAAATTCATTATACGCGTCAACGCCTGATGACCAATTCACACTGTCTCTACTTTCACTTAATTCAACTAATGGTTCAGTTTCACTTTGTTCTAAAACTGGCTTGACAGCTTCTTGTTCACATGCCATTGTATTTTGGTTGAAGGTTCCACTCTGCACATAAATATTGACGAGTTACCAATGAATGGCAGAACTCATAAAACAATTCACAACTTTTTTGCAGCCTGATGATATTTTAACCACATGATGGCAGTAACATACTGTCCCGAGCATTACTTGTGCTTAACACTGTATATTCCATCAAAACAGGTTACCCCCATTACTACTTGGGGTCAGCTGTATTTACATAGAATTCCATGGGATACTCAGGGTTAATACCAAGGAGGCAAATTAATGTGTTCTGAGATTTTTCAGGTGAAGCACAGAAATGTTTTGAAGTACGATAATTCAATTTACTTATCATGGTGAGGGAGTGTGACGACGTGCTGATTAGCACATATAAGCAAGAATTTCACTGCACATATTACAACAATGAGCCTGTAAAACTACTGTATATCTGACCTAGTATGTTGAATAAATGGTCAGCTCTATATTTGCCTGGTTGAGCGGCATATCATTGACCAACAGCACTCAAAAATCAATCTTAAAGTTCCACTTACCAAATTTTCTCCTGAGTCAAAGATTCAGATAACTGCATTTTAATGAACAAATAAACATAAAACAGAACTGTGTCCAAAAAATTAAGAACTGAGTGTAAATAAGCATTGCAGTTTAATTGAAAAATGACACCTTCTTTCTGTAAACCATCCTCTAAAATTTGACACAACATGTGTGATGGTCAACTGGAATTTACTGTGGTATGAGGCTTTTTTAAAATCATATTCGTAGTTGAAAATTCTGATTCACAAGAGCATGTTGAGGCTGAAGGGCCAGTTTATAGAGGAGGAAAACATTCACTGCAGTAACCATCTTGTCCAGAAAGTGACAGGATCACAGTGAGCTTCCTACAGAAGAAGATTTTCTTGGAGGTCAATCAGCTTGGTTTGCAGTGAAGCAGCACTGGCCCATTGATGTACTTTCTGCGTTTCCACTGAGAATTCTTTAACACTATATATATATATATATATATATATATATATATATATATATATATATATATATATATATATATATATATATAATTACTGCAAATGGACTTTCAATGAGCAGAAGTCCGCAAAGCAAGTTTTGAAATTTTCAGTCAATTTCTCCAGGAACTCTAAATAATTCTGATTGTGATGTTTTCCTTTATGTTTGAGCCAAAGGTGGGAAGTGAAGCATGCCCCCCTGTGTGTCATATTTAAATACCTCCAGTTCTCTCTGGAAAAAAAAAACACAGTGCTGATATAAGCTGGAGCTTGGCATTTGGGTCAGTAAGGTTGGAATTTAATATTAGACAAAAAAGCAACAACTTCCGTTTTCTTTTCATCCATCATGAAATCCAGAAACATGCATGGTTTTGTTCAGAAAGAAATGTTAGTAGTTCTTTCTGAGTGAACCAAAACTCTGGGGCCTCTGCTGAGGCACCTAGCAGTATTGTGCAGAAGTAAATCGTCAAATGTTCTCACCAACGTCTTTCAGGAATTTGTGCAATAAACAATGCTGCAGTGCAGATGACGCTTTCAAATAGTTGACTGGTTCCATCACTGTTGTAACTTCTGAATACATGTCTCCTAAACTGGCACACAAAACTGACTGATGGGTTATGCAGTGAGAGGTTACCATGTCTGGGTGATGATGGGTGATGACTGTTTACACACTGTTGGTGTGTTTCACCAATCCCTTATCATTTCCTGTCATGGATGGTGGTCCATCAGTAGCCATTGACACCACATTCTTCAGGTCAATCTCTCTCTCAACATCCGCATTATTGCTTCCTAAATGCCTTCCCCTATTGTGTGGCCATACAGAGTTTTCAGACCTAAGACACAAAACTCTGCCTGTTCTTCATCATAACATCTAACCAGGACAATCAATTGTACATAATCTGCGAGGTCCATTGATGCACCCACAGCTAGCTAAATGAATGTTCTCTTTGTAATGGCATTTCAGTTCTTCATGCTACACTGGAATCTCAATAAGGTATGTGACTTATTTTTTGTCATTTCATCCTTTTGTGTTCCATCAAGAATAGCTTGTATCAAAGTCAAAGTCAAAGTGAACATTATTGTCATCTCAACCATATACAAGTATACAGATAGACGAAATTGCAAAGCTCAGGGTCCACAGTGTAACAACATGAAGTGCAAATAAAAAAATTAGAAATTAAAATTAATATTACATTTAAAATTAAAATTACATTTAAAATTATAATTTAAAATTACATTTAAAATTAAAAATGAAGATTAAAATTAAAACACAAACAAGACAAGACGATATGTGTACTTTTTGGTATTTGAAATTTCATTTCAGAAAATATCATTTAAAAAAGAAAATTAGACACTTATTTGATTTTCAACTTAAAAGGGAAAAATGAAAAACCAAAACAATTACTTTTTACGGTTTGTTCTTTCTCACACATCTGAAAAGAAAAATGCAAGAAACAAGAACGAGAAAACACCCTCTATTTCTCAGTAAGTAACAACAATAACGTTCATAAAAGAACTGCTACATCAATGCAGCAATGTTTGCAAAACTTGTATTTTAACCCGAAAGATGCAACTCAGTTTTTCTGCAGTCATGTCCTTGTCCCGCAGTGTCACTCTTTTACTGCTCCGAAAAACAACGTAATGGTCCATGTTCTGCTAATGCCAGTGTAACTTCAAGGCCGTTGATCGATGTGTTGTGAGGAGGACTGTTCACACGTGCCGTCAAAAATCGCGCAGAAGAAGAAATACTTCCGGTTTCAGGCAACGAAAATGCTTCAATTTTGGTTTTTTTTGAGCTATTACACTTTCATTATTTAAATCACAAATAAATCCAGAAAAGGGCGGCACGGTGGCGCAGTGGGTAGCGCTGCTGCCTCGCAGTTGGGAGACCTGGGGACCCGGGTTCACTTCCCGGGTCCTCCCTGCGTGGAGTTTGCATGTTCTCCCCGTGTCTGCGTGGGTTTCCTCCGGGCGCTCCGGTTTCCTCCCACAGTCCAAAGACATGCAGGTTAGGTGGATTGGCGATTCTAAATTGGCCCTAGTGTGTGCTTGGTGTGTTTGTGTGTGTCCTGCGGTGGGTTGGCACCCTGCCCAGGATTGGTTCCTGCCTTGTGCCCTGTGTTGGCTGGGATTGGCTCCAGCAGACCCCCGTGACCCTGTGTTCGGATTCAGCGGGTTGGAAAATGGATGGATGGATGGATAAATCCAGAAAAGCATATGTAATTTTAAGTTTATGACTGCTACTTGTTGCTATAGAATTAAAAAATACCTTATTTTCCCTCATTTTCTTCTTTAATCAAAAATCAAAATCTGAAAATTCCTTTCATTTTTGTTTTTTCGTTTTTGCTTCTAAAATGAAATTTCAAATACCAAAAAGTACACGGACCACAAGACATTGTGCAAAGACAAGACAAAGAAGTAGGAGCAATATTGACGTGTAGTAAGCAATATGAACATTGATGCAATGTATGGTACATAAATATAGTCAATAAATATGTAATATAATAAATAATAGATATAGATAATACAGCACAGTATGAGGTAGTACAGAAATGGCAGCATGACTTAGTGTATGATAATAGCTGTTTAAGACGTGTAAACACTGACAGGTCAGAATGTTTCACAGCAGAAGGATATCACTCACACATTCTTTCACTATTTCTTCATTCATGTAACTCTTAGCGAGGCTTCCATTGCACTCTTTATGAGTCATTGTCTTAATAATAATTCTACTTGTAGCTTGAGAAGATGACTTCAAATGGTTTCAATTTTGTGGCTCTTACCTCAGGGCCATGGTGATAGTTCTCCTTAAAATGTGTGTGTTTGGTGTCATAGTGGCGTTTCACAGTGTCACTGTTTCATGACAAATGAAGGTGTACTTTTGAGTCCACTTATCCTTAAATACGTGGTGTTTATTGTCAACTTTTCTTTATGCTTTTTGAACAAGTCATATTTACTTTTTTCTGCGTTTTCAACTGTTGTCAGTTTAATGAGGATATTCTCACTGCAGCCTGTGAAGCGACAGAGTTGGATGTTCAAGGTGGAGCCCACTAAGGTGGTCTAAGGTGACAGACTGAGGTCTCGCACAGCAGGTCACACGCATTGTGATTGAACCAGTTGCGCCATAAGAGTGCCTCAAAGACAGATGGCTTACATAGCGCTAATTGTTTTTTCTGTGTGCTGACTACAAATAACCAAAATAACTGAATTTTTATTTTGTTTGGGTCCAGATCTGGACTGGAGTCTTTCTATTGAATACTGCTAGACAAACAGATACAGTAGATAGGTGGTAATTTATTTGTCCAAAAGGGAAATTTCGCTTTTACAGAAGCTCAAGCAATATATAAGAAATATAGCAATATTCTAACAAACAACACAAACTCCCTCAAACACACACAAGAATTACAGAGAGTCCCAGTCCCAGTGAGGCACTATACAGGTGTACTGCTGTTGGTATAAAGGAGCTCCAGTAGCGTTTGACACAAATCTGCTAAAGTAATTTGTTGGTTGAAAGTACACCGTGTTATTCTGTCAGAGACAGGATTTACAGAATGTGTTCATAATGACCCTCAGTTTAGTCTTCACTTACCCCTCAGATTGGCAGATTAAAAGAGTGTCCTATAACTGAGCCTCCCTTCTTCATCAGCTTGCTGATTTGGTGGACTTCTCCAGACGTGATGTTACCAGAACAGCACACCACACAATAGACTGATTAGTGATGTGGCCAATGTTCTCATGATACACCACTGTCTGCGTAGTGTTTGTATGTTGTGAACGCTGCTGCAGGGGGACGTAGACGCTCTTCAGAAACCCCCTCTTAAAAAGTGTTTCAATGGGAAACAAACACACTCTTACACCTCCTCAGCTGCAGGCTTGCTGTGCGACTTACTCCTCGTGCGGGGCTTCTAACATTTAAAAGATCGTGCTATGGCCATCCTGAAGTATCAATCTCCTGTCCTCTCTTCCCTCAGACTCCCTATGCTACCGAGCTGCTGTACCCCCTTGAAGAGGAAGACTTTGTGTTCTTTTGAAGAGGAGTCGGGGCCGAGGTGTCACATTTGGCAGCTGTTCCCGCTTCTGAAAGGGTCTTGTGTTTGTACAGGGTATCTGCCAGAACTTCAATAAAGCTTCTGCTTCTTGGAAACCCTTCTGTGCTCTCCTGTGCAACCCAAGCTGTGACCCAAGCTTGACAATGTTCCCCCATGTCTGTCTGGGTTTTTCTCCCAGACACATCAATGGTAGGTCAACAGGTGAGTCTAATTTGGTGTGGATGTGATGTCTGTATGACCTGGCATGGACTGGCAGGCAGGTGGTGGGTGCCTTGAACTGCTGGTGTGAAGTGTGTACAGGAGTGAACTGTCATCCCACCCTGGATTATTGTTGGATAACCCCTGAGTTGTTCTTGTTAAGATATCTCTGGTGACAAATTCTTTGACTGTGATTCAAGTCTTGTGCTTTGGCTAAGTCACGGGTGTCGAACGCTGGTCCTGGAGGGCCGCAGTGGCTGCAGGTTTTCATTCTCACTCTTTTCCTAATCAGTGACCAGTTTCCACTGCAAATGAACTTCTTTTCCCTTCATTTTAATAGCTTTGTTTTTAAGGATTCAGTCCTCTGAATTGATTCTTTTCACCATTAAATGCCAGCCAAACAGAAACAAGACATGAATTGAGCTGACAGATGAGCAGCTAAACTGGGATTTCAAACTCCAACCAATTTCACTTCAACCAATCTCTTAATGAAAAGCCGATTCTTGCTGTTAATTATTTCCGTTATTTAATGCCATGGCTTGTTGCTGCTCTCATTCTTCCACAGCAGACATTTCCAAAACTGTTAATTTTTCTGTTTTTTTCTAAGACCACCATCAAAATGTTTTGGTGACCGGAGAGATCAGCCTTACTGAGACCTTCATCTTTCTTTATTTTCAGATATTGTGTGATGGGCACAGGTGAGCTGGTCATGTGGCGGCTTGTTTTGTGTCTCATTATTGTTTGGCTGCTAATTAAGGAAAAGAGACAACTAAGGGGCCTGAGTCAAGTTAATTAAAACAAAAGGCAAAAGAAATTAATTAGCAACAAAAACTGGTCATTAAAGAGGAAGATGGTTAGAATGAAAACCTGCAGCCACTGCGGCCCTCCAGGACTGGAGTTCGACACCCCTGGAAGGCTACACGAAATATTCTGCTTACTGATTCTCTCTTGCTATGTTTCTTGTTCTTGATTTTGGTTCATGGCGTGGCCTTTGTTTATTTAATTCCTGCCCTCCTGGTTACACCATGGCTTGTCATTACAACCTTGATCTGTCATCTGATTCCATCTTACTTTGAGCTACTTCTGCCTTGTGCTGTCAATACACAGACGGACAGTCTGAGGCGACAATGCAGTAGACACAGAACATAATGAATGGATGGGATAAAAGCACACAAACCTGACTGACACGCATGTTGCATGTCCTCTGTCTGATTTGCTCTTCCTCTTTTCTCGTTTTTACAGTCAGCTCTTCTCTTCTTTTCGCAGCTGCAGATGGACATTCCTGGCCTCACTAACTGAAGTCTTTTGTCTTTCACTGTGTCGGCTCAGCTTCATGCAGTTAGAACAACAGAAAGTGTGCAATTCTGTGAACAGGCAAATAAGCTAAACCAGTCACAGCTGTGGGCTTGATGTTTTGCACATGGCTTTGTAGTCGCTGAGGTGAAAAGAAGGCCTAATGGGTTGGGGGGGATGGGAGGGGGGGGGGGTACTGCTGCCACAAGATAAGGAAATAGCTGAAATTCCTAGCCAGTGCCTTGTTGGAGACCTTCATACATGATTAGATTTGGAGAGATTAGCGGAAACCATCATCTCCATCCCAAAGGGCTGGGTAGCTGGGGTTCCTGAGAGCAAAGACATTTCCGTTGGTATGTGCTAAAAGGAAGGAATGGCACATTTTTTAAAAAGTCAGTGCTTTATGTTATCTGCAGGCCAGGGCATCCTGTAGTCACTATACTACATGCCAGAAAGTTGAATCTGATCAGCTTGGGCCTTTCATCTTAACAGTCACAAAAACAGATGCCAGCTCCAATCTGGTTTAATTAACCAGCTTCCTATGGCTGCCATCAGCTAAACCAGGTACACGTTTTTGTATTCCTTCATCCATCCACTTTCTGAACCCTCTTATTCTGATTCAGGGTGACAGGCAGTCAAAAACTGTCCTGGGTGTGAGATAAGAACCAGCCCTGGTAGGGATGTCAGTCTGTCACCTTTTTATTTGATAACCCAGTCAAAACGAAGGTACGTGATGAGTAGAGGGGCGACCATCCCCAACAATCCCACATATTTTCTTCTCCTATCCTCCTCCTGCTTATTAACATAATTGATTCAGGTGGCAGAATGTGAACATAAAAGTTGAACGCAAACAACTAATGGACTTATGTGGGCCTAAAGCTTCTGGTAAAAATACATGCCTCAAGTAGTTTTATATTCCAGCCAGGTGCTAATTTTCTTTCTTTCTTTTTTGTTTTATTTTTTTGTAGTTTTACACCAATATTTTTCATTTTATGTTAGTTCTGATGCTGGCTTGTTTTTTGCGTCTTTTTCCTGCCTAAATTAAATGCCCTCCAGTGTATTAACTACATTGCAATGCAATGCATATGTACATCATACTTTTAATACTTGTACGGTTTCATTGTGTCATAATTAAAAAACACCAACTAAATCATTGTTTTTCAATAAGGCATGCAATTTTAGCATCAGTTTAAAATGCCATACAAATGAAGACTGCAATTTAATTTATGCTTATTGATTGCATGTAAGTAGCAAAACAAGCAAATGGATTTCAGTTAGCAGCTTCTCCGAGTGTTTATTGCATTTCCATTCAAGACCACACATTAATCATCCCAAAACTTAATGCAGTACAATCCCTCTTAACCGGCCACCTCGGGACTGGACCCATGGCCGGTTGCCATTTTGGCCGGTTAATCTATCTATCTATCTATCTAATCCGACGCACACCTATTTTCATGTAGAAAAATATTTCTAAGGTATGTACTGTACCTCTTCGATGTTCCTGAAGAAACCATATCCACAAGGCTTCATGCACGATTTCGCACACAGGTTTTTTTCTCGTACAACGACTGGACAGTGTGGTGTAGCGGGTCCACAGCTCATGTCAAAAAGGCCACTTTTTAAATAAATAATCGCTGCACTCGCGACTTAGCGAGTATGTGTGGCCGATCGTTTCTTGATGTGGGCGATCCTAGCTTAAGTGCACAGGTGAGGAGTCATCCGCATCCGTATTGTCCCCATGATAAATAGAAGCGCGAGGCGGCTAGGGGGAGAACAGGAAAGAACGGGAGGTTAATGGAGAAGGAAGCAGAAAGAGGAAAGCCGGTGCAGAAGAGAGAGAGCGAGCGAGAACAGATTCGATGGAGCAAAGGCAGGCAGTTGGGAGGTGAACCCCTGCAGATGAGTGTTTGGCCGACACTCGGTGGGGCTGAAGAAAGCGGTCGCTGCAGCTGAGCGATCACGGAGCTGGAGTGACCAGTATTGAAGACAACTGGCCGTCGAAAGGCAGCAGCAGTCGTGGAGGCTTTGGGCTGGGTTAGCCCCAGCGTGAGCGCCCTGGCCACTGTGGAAAGAACCCAAGTCTCGATCCGGAAGGAGCTCGACGTAGCCAGGGATCAGAGGGCTACCAGACCAGTGTGGAAGGCAGCTGAACCTGCAGGTAGGGTGACTTGCCTGTTGCAAAGCCAGATGGGAGAAGTAGGGGAGCCGCCAGGTAGAAAGAAGAAGGCACCGTGGAAAATTCATAAAGGAACATGTAAATGGAAATCACTCTGAAAGTAGGAGCCCTCTCACCTTCCAGGAAAGAAGGAAGTGCATGCATATAATATAAAGAAGAACTCAGGTTTACAATTTTTTTATTTTATTTTAACAGGCCGGTTTTAATGTGAGGCCAGTTAAGAGGGATTGTACTGTGTAATCAAACGACCAATCAGCATCCAACTGTGGAGCAAAAGGCGTAAGAGGCGTTCCCATCATGTGTGTTCTCCAGACCCTGAAGATGGCGAATGAGGAGTTGACAAGAAGGGAGTCGCCGTCTCATTGAACAGGAGGGTTAGGATTAGGTTTTGGGTTTTGTAAATGATGATTTTAGAAATGAGTACATTAGAAGGTCAGCTCAAGTTGGACGGTTGAGAGACAAAGTCAGATGGGCGAGATTGCGTTGGTTTGGACATGTGCAGAGGAGAGATGCTGAGTATATTGGGAGAAGGATGCTAAGGATAGAGCTGCCATGGCTGGCAAGAGAAAAAGAGGAAGGCCTAAGAGAAGGTTTATGGATGTGGTGAGAGAGGACATGCAGGTGATGGGTGTAACAGAACAAGATGCAGAGGACAGAAAGATATGGAAGAAGATGATCCGCTGTGGCAACCCCTAATGGGAGCAGCCAAAAGAAGAAGAAGAAATGATGATTTTATTCTCTTCTGTATAGAGTGGTTGCTGGAGAGGGCCAGTGTCATGGAAGCTGCAACAGGAGGAGAATTTCCAGATGCGACAGTAACACGCTTAGAACGCATTCAAGAGTGAATGTGATGATTATGCAGATCATCAACCAGGGGGCCACACATCAACAGTCCACTAAATATGGTTTGCAAATACCTGTGGATGGGGTGACAGTACCAGCTTTGCTAAACTTCTTGACGTATCGGTCAGGACTATCAGAAGAAGAATGAAACAATATGACGAAAGGCAAACACATTTAACATAAGAGTGAGATCTACAGTAAAACATACTTCTTGCCATTTCAGTTACTCACTCCACACTGACAATGCTATGCTTGCTGCCAGAAACACAGAAATGTTTCGAAGTGGAACGCCTCCCACCTCAACTGCTGACGCTGATTGCTTATTTGATTACTTTCAGTTTTGGCAAGATTAAAGCATGGTCTTGAATTGAAATGCAACAAACACCCAAAGCAGCTGCTCTGTGAAAAGCAAGATGTTTGCTTTTCTTTTAGTTATTACACACAATCTATGGACATTAAAATGCAATACACTTCTGCATTGCATTTTAAACTAACATGAAAGACAAATGCGATAAAAACATGGCAAAATGAAATGCCCTACATCTATATGCATTGCACTGCAATATAGTTAACACACTGGGTTGCACTTAATTCTGGCATGAATAATCTTCCACAGAAAGCAAAGAAGTATTTAATCTACAGCAGAGTATAGGAAGAAGGGGTCATGGTACAACATGATAGGGAGTCTGCGGCATTGGGAGCTTTTTAAAATAAAAACAGTCCAGCTCAGGCTCTGTGGATGCGCATGGCCATGCAGTCCTGTGGTATTTAATGGAGAGACTGGGGCTAATCACTCTTGCACATGAGTTCCAGATTCCTTATTGACTCTCCACGGTCATAATTAGGACACTGTGACCACAGAAAAATACTGGAGTTTGGGTAGGCTTGAAAGGGGATCAAGAGACAGAAAGAAATCAAGTGGCTAGAAGGGCAGAATTGGGATTGTGAGGTCACAGACTGCCCCATGAGGGAGCCAGAGGTACAGCACTCCAGAGGTGGATCATCCCCTGTTGAGCACTATGAAGGAGTAGGGAGCAATCGGGTGGAATCCTAGGAACCCTGTAGATGTTGAGGATGGCGTGGGGAAGACAAAGTCTGGCTCAGAAAATCCTGGTAAAAAAACAAGAAAAATCAGCGACAGGGGCCACAGCTGTTGGCGCCTCTGCCCAGCTGCAAGACCTGACAGGTGAGCTGGTGAGACGACGGGTGAAAGAAAAATGCAACTCAATGTCTGTGTGGTTTCATACTTGGGACTTTAACATATTTACTGTTGGTTTTCATCCTCATCAATGGACTGATTTTATTGAGTATTTATTTGGAAGTTTGCCACACATCATTTGATTTTGGGAAACTGTTTGAAGTAACAAGCACCATGCACTGCTTTGCACCTATTCTTGTTGTTAGGTGTCCTCTTTCGCTTTAGTCCATCTTGGTTGTGTGACTAATGATGGCCTGGGTTTCAAGGAGGTAATGGCAGCTGGAGGCAAACCGGGCATCACAGGGTCCCAGGTAAAGATAAATAACAACAAGAATATTGTAAACGCTTCTCCACTGCTAGAATCCAGTGGCCTGAGTGTGTGTTCACAGGTGGGTCTCCCGAAGGATCCCAGCTTGGATCATTTTATGAAGATGGTGTTACCTCTGACCACATGTGACAAAGCGGGCTGTTTCCACATTACCGGGTCCTTCTGGGAGCCTCTTGAACACACCACCATCTGTAATGTAACCAAGGGATGAGCCGGGCAAATGAGGACACTTACAAAGCGAGGGGCAGGTGCAAAATAATGAACAAGTGCTTTTATTTAAAACAAAGTCAAAAACAAAACAGTGTCCAAGTAAATAGTGCAGTGCAAAAAGTTCAATAAACAAATAATCATTTAAAACGGTGCAAAAGTGGAGGTTAAAACAAGTTCAATAAACAATCAGATTAAAGCAAGGTATCCACCGCAACCCTTTAAAAGGTGATGTCTTCTCTGCTCACCTCTCACGAGGCCTTGGAGCAGAGAAGACACCCGTCTGACAGGCACAGCCATCCATCTGCTACAGGTGTAAGTCCCTGCTGTCCCAAGGCTCCCCATCCGGACCTCATTCTAGCCAAGGCTAGGGTCCCTGCAGCTACCCGTGGCTCTGGCAAGGCTCCCCCTCTGAGCCCCACAGACTCAAGCTTTGTTCCTGGACTTAATGCGGGAGTGAGTTCCAGGTCACTCCTGCTCCCTAGTCGTCCAGCTGAAGTGGCTTTTCTTCTCCAGCCCCTGAGCTTTGGCCACACATTCCTGTCAAGGGGCTCTCCTCCTGGCTGTCTGCCACCTCTCATGCCCGTGCACAGGCTCACTCCTGTTCCTGCCCTTCTCTCCGTCTGTTAACCTCAGTCTCCTTCTATTCTTGTCTTTCCTTTTTCTCTTCGCTTTTTCTCCCTTTCTGTCCTGTGCAGGTTTCTCATACACTGATGCTTCTAATGGGGCACACATGTGAATGTGTCGCGCCCTCAGAGGACTTGATGAGGGACTTGACTGACACTTGCACTCACATGTGTATTCGCAATCAGCCAGGCAACCCCAGCCATCCCTAAAGTGACGCGTATTCACGCACCCACCGGTGCCTGATTGAAGCCTGCACTTTTCAGAACACGATTATTTATTTAAAATCAGCCACCTATTGCTGAGCTGCAGACCTGCTATACCACACCCCAGATGAGCAGTGTGGGTGAGAAATGGTGGGGTCAATGTGCAGGAAGGCAGTGCACATGGAGATTAGGTTGGCAGTAGAAGGTGGCCAAGAAAAGAGAAAACATTTAGGGATCAATATTCCTTGTTTTTCACACTAAAAACTTTAAAAACCTGAAAAAAAAAACATTTTAATGAGCTTTGGATTTCACATTCACAAAACTGCTTACAAAACAAATTTTTGGAGCAATCGTGTAACAAAACAATTCTGCTGTTTTGCTCAACACCTCTTCAGATTTATTCTTTTTAATACTTGGAAAGTGCTTTCAGCTGCTTGCTTGTTTTCATGAAGGGTGCTATATAAATAGTTTGTTGCTATTATTAATTCATCTTCTAACTGTATAAGGGGTGTGTATTACTGCTGTTGATACTACTGGCCTCTATTCTGCTAGGGAAACACAGTCCTATAGAGTTAGCCTGACCTCCATCGTGGCTCCACGTCCTTTTTTTGTTGGTACAGATCTCCCATTATGATGTTCATAAAAAGTTAACAGCAGATTGTAAAATTGCCCAGTGTGAGCGAATGTTGAGTCCTGTTCAGTGTTGGTTCCCAATTTGCTCTCCATGCTACCAAGATAGGTTTAGAGATTCACACACCCCATTAAGGCTGATGGACTGAATGGCCACTCCTTGCTTATAAAACATTTATGTTCTGAGGACTGTTTACAAGACCCGCTAGTTCAATCTTGAACTTATCCACTCCCTGACAGGTTTGGCTCCATTTCCCATGGCTTCAGCCTGAATTTTCATTGCTCTCCTGCAGTGTTTCTCTGAAACATTGATGGTTATTATGATGCAGTGAGAGAACCAACCATGTGGATGACAGCAATGCTAGCAATTAAGGCAAAAGAAATTGTTCTTTTTTTGTTTGGCCAGTAGGATCACTTGTGTGTGCTCTACAATAAAGCCTGTAAACAGATGAGCAGGCTTTTTTATCAGGTGGGACACAAACCATGACAGATCCTAAAGGCAAACCAATCTCTGTTGAAATGTATTTCTCTATCACAACAGACTAATCTTGTACAGAATTCAGGCCTTGTTTCCCACCACTAAAGTATTAGACTGTGTTAAGCTTTGATAAACTCCAAACATCAACTTACAGCAGTGTCTGTCAACCAGTGTGCCATGGCCCAGTATTGTACTGTGACAGCTAACCAGACGTGCTGTGGAAATAATAGTGTAGCACAACTGGGCCTGAACCTGTGAGGAACAAGCTCCTTAGATAAGTCTCAGCAGGACTACCTGGAGAAGCTGGCCTAAAAGCAACTCTACGATTGCTATGTTGCAGACACAGCACTTCGAGCACTTTGCACATGTCTCCTGGCTGTTAAAAGTCTATCTGTCTTTGTGTGTGGTCACCAGTGAATCTCGCATGACCAGTGGATTGTGGGCAAATGAAGAAGCTTGGAGATGCCAGCAAAGTGCTCACTTAGTGCTGTGTTTGGAAACGCTGATCTAGGAAGTGCTTTTTTCCTGGCTTCTCCAGTAGTCCTGCCCTTTTGGACAGTTGAGCAAGTATGTGAAATAGAATGTGTTTGTGGTTAGTAAAATAGTGGTGTGCCCAAGGGGTATTTTTGGTTACAAAATGTGTGCCACCACAGAAAAAAGTTTGGGACCTATATACTACGCTGTACTTTCAAATTTGGATTTAAAAGGTAAGTACTTGTCAAAGTGGGATGTGATACGTGTTCACTGTGTGTTTGATATTCTTCATTTTATGTATTTTAACTATGAGCTCAACACGACTAGTTAGCTGATTTTGGTTATATAACACTAGCATATGTAACTATCAGCATTTTTTGAATCCACTATTTTTCATAAAGACTTTCTTCCTGGCTGCTACATATCCTCCTAACCACTGCACTTGACTGCCAAAAATTCTCCAACTAACCTTCCCACCTATTGACTGTCCTCTGACTGGTCACTCCCGACTGCTTTAAGCCACTTGCCACCCGCTTTAACTTTCTTCTCATGGGATTCCAATAAGAACTCTTGAGACTGCAGTGAATATCAGATGAGGATAGAAGAATGTTTTTATTGTTTTTTTGTTCTTGTGGGAGGAATGAGCAAATAAGTAGAAAGCAGACCTATGCCAAATCTGTTCTTTGATGTGTTTGCCTTGACCTAGGAGAAAAAGAAGCACACTGAAAAAATTATCTTATTGAAAAAGAGGGACAACTGCTTTTTCCATTCATCAGATTTGGAGTTAAGATACACTGAAGGACATGCTGGGATTGTCTGAGCGGTAAGCTTCCAAAATAAATATTACATTTCAGTAATCTGATGTGTATCTTCCAGTAAATGTTTCCGGTGAGCACATGAATTGCATGCAGATAACAGTCGGCACTTGTAGTTATTATGTGTGTTTTGTTTCACAAAGCTCTTCCATCTTGGGCAAAGTCAAAGCAATTCAGACGCATGCTCAGTTCATTCAGAAAGAACAGCTAGGAAAAGGTAAGTGGCAGCACAGGACAGAAAGCAACATGAACACTCACCAGAGTGCTCTCACTTTTAACAATAATGGTTGAGGCTTAGCCTCCCTGGAGCTCAACCTAAAAAATTGAGTTGCGGTACAAGGCCATGTCAAAGGGGTTTCGTTTTAGGTAATGTGGTGAGATGTATATATATATATATATATCCCGAATTGGTTGGCCGGTTCGCATTTTGGCAGAGAGGTGTGGTGGCCAAAGTCTGAATTACTAGAAATGACCAGTGTATATGCTACTTTGGCCAGCCATTTTGTGAAGTGGCAAAAACTCCCTGGCCAAAATTCGATGTCTGCTCGAGGTGCGAAGATGCTTAAAAACTTTCAGATGCAGATTCAGAAGTGAGTTTTCCATTCTGCATGAGAAACTGATCAAGGCAGGTCTTGTCTAGAAAGTGGACGCCACTTGAGACGGCCTTCCCCTCGCCCAAACACTAACCTTAAGGTCAGAAAAATAGGTCCCTGATGTTAAGTCACTATTTTAAGGCTAAAATGATAACAGAAATGTGAAACCTACTTTTATACCTAATCTTAATTATTGTGAAACAACCAAGTGGCGTCCGCTTTCTGAACAAGAGCCGCCAAGGCTATACTCGATGCAATTGCACTACCATGTGTGCAACAAATCGCTGTTCATGCGAGAAAGAAATTGTCAGTTACAAGCAGAGAAACAGAGATGCTCAGAGTATGTTGTGGATTCAGAGACTGAGCACACAAAAAAAAGTTACCTGTAAGAGGCACAAGAGGATATCTGGACGGGCGGCCATGCAGTGCACAATGTCGAATCTCTTAAAAATGTGCCAGAATGAGGTACAGGGCGTCACAAGCGTGGTGGCGTGCACTCTCATTGGCGGGAATTGAAGGGAAGTCAGTTGGGATTGGTGGGAGAAATCCCGCGGGTGTTTAAAACCGCGTAACAGACACAACGCTGAGAAAGGTCTAACTGAAGCTAGTATCGTGACGCAAATTAAGGCGCCATGTTCCTGCAGCCTTAGAATTTTGGAGACTAATTTTACTGTTAGGATTAGGTTCCAGAGGGTTAGTTTATTAAGATTAGAGACCCAGGTTACTGTTGCTGCCCGGTGTGTGACGTTAAGTTTAGGATTTGGGTAGGGGTAGATTGTCTGATTTTGAACCGTACGTCACGATAATAGAAAAGTACCTGCAATAGGTATGATGCAAGTCACAGAACGTCACTTGAGTCAGACAACCCTCAATCAGAGTGTAATTAGGCATTCGATGGGCATTATGGGACTGACCTCATAGGTAGTGCAGACTGCAATAACATTGCTGGGCTACGTTACATTTTGCTCATCTTCCAAATTGTGCTATGACGTCTGTGCTGACAAGAGTCCCTCTGAATTGCTTGAGGTAGAGGGGTGCTGTGGGGTCATCGGCCTGAATAAGGAAGCCTTCTGAAAAACGGTTGTGCAGTACTGATTTACCCGTGATGGCTGGGGGGTGATGATGAATGGGCGATATGAGCTGTTAGAGAGAAGGTGATGCTGTGATGGGGAGAGGAGACATCGAATTATTCTGATGTGGAGCATTCAAAACAAGTGTAGTGAAATGGGACCTCTTTCATAAAGCTTGCATACGCACAAAACAAGGCTTGAAAAATGCATGCGCAACTTCAAACACACAATGAATCTTATCACCACGCTATCATTATGTTACACCTCATAAACATATTACACCTAAAAATACAAATAAAAAAAAGATGCATATGATGCGCAGGCTATTTTAGTTTCCTTTAAATGGGGCCAATGCTCTGTGCTGAAGAACTTTTATATTGTTTTGCCAGTTTATATCGCTAAGTTTTGTCATTTCTCAGTGGTCTAGCCGTCAGGTTAGGAATATCTCAGGCGAGTTTCCATCCATCGTGTCTGCTGTGCTAAAAGCCATTAGCTGACCATCGGGGAACTACATCCAGTTTTTGTATGGTGTGTGTGCACATACATAAAACATAACCTTTTTTGTCAATATAAAAAGTACATTTGTGGCAGCATCCGGATCTCCTAACGTAATTACAGGATTTTATTATACTCATATTTCAATAAGGGAACCTAACGAGAATAAAGCTGCTTGTGTTAACCGTAATCTGTTACATTCCTTTAATGCACAAGTCATCTGTGATGCCAATGAGGTGGCTGAGAAACGTTGTGTCCCCAAGGTCTGAGCCAGCCTGTGAATCATATTTTAAGGCAAAGTAGCTTGGGCAGATGTGATGGTATTGTATGTAGTGGCTGGCTTGTTGGTAAGGTACTGGCTGAACCCTTATTGTTTTATATGGCCTGTGCTATTCATTGTAACAGGACTTGTGTCATTACATGTGCCAGGTGACAGTGGCTACCCGCTCAGACGCTGACGCCCAGAAGGCAGGCGCTATAATGCCACACATGATCTTGTGCTCTCAGTTGCAAACAGAATGCAGGTGGTGAGCTCTGAACTCATCAGGAGCGAGGCAGCTCTACCAGCCAATGAAGTTCAGCGGCATATTATTGCATATGTATAAGGTTGATTAGCATGCTCCATATATGGGTGTTTCAGGGCGGTATGGTATGCAACGCGCCTTCCCTACCGCAGTTTTATGAGGCGATTGCGATTTATAAAGTGTGGAAATGCATGTACTCCAGGCTTTACAAATCGGATTTTTTGGCGTATGCATTTTCTTGTTTTATGGCGTGCGCATATGTTCACGCTTGAATCCGCACATAAAAGAGGCCCCAGGAGAGTTAAAAGCAGTGGATTTTTTTGAGTTAAGTTTTATTTCTAGAGGTTGTATTTCCTACAAAAACTTTAGGAAGTAAAGAAGGAAAAGAATCTTAAGTTTTTGTTCTTTATATATTCCTTTTGTGAACCGAGTGATTACTAAGGGCTAGCATTAACATGTAACTCTGTGATCCTTGCAGAGTTTTTAATAATTTGTCTCTTTCCATATCTGGGGTCTGTGTTCTTCTCGACAGCCCAAATTTATATTCGGTTTCGTGAACTCCAAGACGCTTGACTACCATCTTGTGCTGCAGTCCTGTAGCATGATGTCTCTGAAACCCACATAGCCTTTTCTCTTCAGAAATAGGAAATACATTTTGCTTGTTATGTCAGATATTTAATTTGAATAAACTAAAATATATGAGTAATTTTGAACTCCATTTAGCCAGTGTGAAAAGATACTTGAAACACTGCACTGGGAACAAAAGATCCAACGTGAGAGAAGCAGCACAGGCCACCCTGTTACTCTGGGTATAACCTCCATGACAGGGCTGCAAGGACCAAGAAGGGCATCAGAGTCTTTCAAGCCTTGCATCTGACGCTTTCAGGAAAAAAATTACATTTTCAAAATAGCCGATGAAAAACCTTCAGCTCACCAGAAAATCCTGAATAAACTAGTCCAATGTAAAAGTGCTGTAGCAGTAAAACAAAAAAGTTGTTAGCCGTGAACCAACATGAACTGCAATGAAGAGGGGCTTAACTGCTCCCTTTAAGATGATGAATGAAAAGGAAGAAATGAAGACAGTTGCTGTAATGGCAAAGGGGAATTGAAATAATTGACCAGTAAATGACAGGTTCACAATAAGGGAACCACAAGAATAGTCAAAAGCCACTCAGAAGTCAAAACTAATTTTGAGTCACAGGGACAGATTACCAAAATCCAAAAAAAATAAAAATAAAATTAAGAATCAAAGCTGACATATTACGGGACGTCTAGTTGCTGGGTATGTCAGACATGTAAACTGCAGTTGCTGATGTTGTCGCCAAACCATCTCAGTTAATACGACTGAAAATCAATGGCCGTGAGTGGTGCTCACTCCTTTTTTCTCACAGCCAATAGCAGGCTGTCCAGTGGAGCTGGTGCTGTATGATGGGTCTGCAGGTCTGGGGAGATCAGCTACAATCTTTACCTTTCTTTTTTCTTTTGTCCATTCTGTCATGGTATGTAAAACAGGAGGTGTCAAATGGACAAGCATCTCTTCTGTTTGCGAGGCCCAAATCACTCATGTTCTTCGTTGCTGCCTTCTATGCACTGGACTTTCAGATGAACATTCATTGTTTGTCAGTTCGCATGAACACTGAGCCCACCACTACGTCTAATGATTTTTGTTGGAGCGAGTCACTGGGTATATCGGGCTACACGCCTGGCTGTACAGGTGCACAACGCCGCCAGGAATGGTCTCAGACTTGCTAAGATTAAGGCTACAACTGAAAATTGGTGGAAACATGGTCAAAGGCTCAGGAGTTCCTCAAACTTTGAAGAAAATACATCAAAAGCCCCATTAAAGGCTGTATACAATTCCTCAAGTGGTACGCTGTTACACTTCAAAGAAGAGAGGTGGTGGACATCAGGCTGTGGACATTGTTGGGTTCCTGCTAAGGAGAAGTTTATGTGGTCTCATGTCTCTTCGGAGTACAGGCAAATCATTCCAAACAGCTACCAGAAAAACTCTTGCTGCCCAAGACCCCCATGTGACTCGTGAAAAAGAAGAGGATGGTGGTCCATACACATTGAACCTCCTTCCATTAGTCGGGGGAAATGCAAGAGGTTGCAGCTCCAAGTAAGAAGAGTATTTCTGTATAACAGTCCAACATATGAGATCTGACCCCTTTGCGATGTCTTGGATATCACGTCTCTTCAAAACATCATGAAAGAGAAGGACTGAATCTCCAGTTTTTAATAGTTAGATAGAAGGGTGTGTTAGGGTTACAAAGGGATCAAAAGTAGCAGCGTTCACAGGAAGCTTTAGCGGTGAGAATAGGAAAGTGACAACAGCAGAGAGGGGAACCTCGCATGCAAGAGGAGCGTTAGTGGGGCCCTTTTTTATACAGAAATATGAAACTAATGCTTTAATACACAGGTAGATCGGAACAAATTACTCTGTTTAATATCGCTAGCATAAACGCTACATAATATTTTAAACATCTTGTTTTATTCATCTGGCATTCATAAAAAAATAGGGCCAGACAAAAAAGAATCCTGGATTACTATGAACTTTGTAAAAAATCTAAGAAAAAGTCCAACATTCTCTGAACTCTCTGTCCAAGTTCACCTTTTACCGAACTGTTTTTGAATGTTCAATGTTTTCAATGTTTTGAATTAAACTTTTTAAGGCCTAGTTTTAAATAAACCTGTGATCTCCTATTCTAGGCAATAAATGGAAAAATGGATTGTAATTAATGTCACTCGCACTGCAAAGTCTGGTAGTATGCATTCATGATTTTCACATTTTTTGTAATAATGTAAAACTAAGCATGGTAATAGAATAATTAAAAAATATTTTCTCTCTCTTGCCCTAAGTGTACCTTCAGCACCTTTCTTCAGTATTTGTGTGTGTCTGATTGTCTCTTAACTGGCGATCTCTCGGTCGAATGCATTCCTGTAAAGTCGATGCCTCTTAAACTCATTTTCAAGGCACCTTCCTCACTTCATGTCCAGTTTTATGCTTGCCCACTCTCTCAGCATGCATCCTATGCCTTTACTCCTCCTTGTGTATCTCACACTCACATTTCCTCTTTTAGCACATCACCAGAGCCAAACTGACCAAATGGATTACTCAGAGGGAACAGACACACAGACTTTAGTATTTTATTTTACTGTATAGCAGATAGATAACCAAATATTCTCAATCCCACCCACTCAAGTTTTGGGTTTTACGTGACAAGAGTCTATACTGGCGGCAGCAGGCATAAGGCAGGAACAAGCCTCGGAATGGGCGCCAGTCTGTCATCAGCCCACTCGCAAACACACCCTGGCCAGTCTGGAGTCAATAATGAACCTACCCTGCACAAGTTTGGGGATGCAGTAGGAAACGGACAGATACACAAAGGGCTTGATCTGAGGGGCAGTAGCATTAACCACTAAGCCACCATGCAATTCAAGTAATAATGTGATGTGCACAGATAACTGACATGGAAACAAATAAAAATAAATACTTGAACAATGTGATAAAATCAGGCATTTCTCACATAGTCAACAAAAATGACACTCTTTCCCAATCCAAATAATCTTCTTTGCTGTTATTCCTGTTGGATTCCGTTGGATATTTGTGAAGCACTTTGAGCATGGGAAAGGTGCTATATAAATAAAATGTACCATTATTAGGATACGTTAGACAAGGACTTCTAGCTTTGAGCTTTATGCAAGCTATAAAGTATTTATAAAATCTATTAGCAGCACAGAATGTAACAGAGACATTTAATTAGCAACAGCTCATGCAGGCTTCCTTCCTGACTTTGCTACTATAAGATCTTTCACCCCCCCCAGTTTAAAACACACACAGTGCCAACATCGGAAAATCCAACATTTGATTGTGCTCTCAGAGGGAAAAAAAAACAGACTTTTTCCTTAACAGCAAGAAATGTCTTCTCCTTAAGAAACTCATCTAATGGCTTGCTCTGTATCTAATTATTGTTTGGCTGCTGGTTATGGACAAACAAACAATTAAAGCTACCGAATCTTAAAAAGCAAGTCATTTAAAATGTCTTTTCCTGTAGCAGCAGTGACCAACTACCAACCAACTGGTACCTGCAATGCTGTGTGTGGATGATACGACAATAAAGCCACTCAACTTGACTTGAACTAAGAAAATGGATGGAATGTGAAGTTTGCATTCCCTCAGAATTTCCTGGGATGTGAGGATTTATGGTGTAGGACTAATTTTAAGAGTTGCAAATGAACGCGGGCAGTTAGATTTCTATTCATGCTATTGGGATGAGAGAGAATGTAGATGAACCTCCGAGAAAAACTGTTATCTGAAAGTAAATGAATGAACTAACTCGGAAGATGTATGTAATAATAATAATAATAATAATTCATTACATTTATATAGCGCTTTTCTCAGTACTCAAAGCGCTATCCACACAGGGAGGAACCGGGAAGTGAACCCACAATCTTTCAGTCATTTTACTATTATAATTTATCTCCAGTATTCTAATTAACACTGTTTCACTGTAAAATCACACGAGGTTGGAAAAGAACAAAAAGATAACATGCTTGTGTCAGTCACCTCTTGTTGTTGTTTTTAATTCAATTTTGAAATGAGACATTGTGATGCAAATGCATAGCAGCTTGTAAAGGAAAATACACGATGGTGATGACTGATTCAAATATTTACATTTTTTTCTTTTCCTTGTAGATTTTAACAATCCACGGAAACTGTGCGTTCAATTCACACGCCTTACAGAGAACAAAAATGGGATTGTGAATGGGAGTGGAATAAAATTTTGTCAGAAGAGGATTAAAAAACAAAAAATCAGTAGCACATAAAACTTTTAAGTGGACTAAAAACCTGCAGCCACTGCGGCCTTTTGGGTTCCGGGTTTGACATCCCTGGTCTACGTGATTAATCCTGCAGTGACGCCAGGATGTGCTTTTGCTTTCTACAAATCCAGAGAATGCGATATGAGAATTGTACTTGAGCTCCTTTATCTTCTTCTCAAGAGTTCTCTTTAGTTTCAAGTTTAACCACTCAGAGCTGAGCCGGACGCTACACACTGTCAACTGTGACACCAGGTACAAAAACAAAAAAATAAAAACGAATCACAATTTGTGTTTGTAGCCGACAAGTACAGTAGATACTTTATATAAAGGCTGCCATTAAACCCAACTGCACACCACCAAGTCTAATGGTTTTTTATGCTGTATGCTTACAAACATAATGGCTGTTTTCCCAATGCAGGAATTTTGTTTTCAGGAATCAGTGAGTTCATCTACAATGCTGCCCCTGGGCCACCTGTCAGTGTTGTGTTCCCACCCCACAACCAGAACTGTAACCTTAATGCAAAATATGTGACGTACAAAGAAGAGTGATGCAGTACGAAGTGAGCTGATGGCGGAGATTACTGCTTTGATATGATGTATGGCGCAGCACACCAGGGGGGTGACTATGAAGAGTGATGTGGTGCAAAGTGCGGTAAGATAGGAGTTCATGGGGAGACACCCCTCACCTTAATGCTTTGCTGATTAGGACTTCACGGGGGAGATTATTGCTACAATGTGGTGCCTAACACGGAGCACCAGAGAGGCGGCTATGAAGAGTGAAGCAGTGCGGCACTCTATCAACACTGGTAGCTCTCCAAAGTCCCAACTACTGGCAGATTTGTAAGATGGTGCCAGTGCTTGTGGTCAACCAATCAGCACAATTCATCACCTGAGTCTCTCCTACAGTAGTTCCTGGTGGAACAAAAAGCACATACCCTGGAGTAGGAGCTAAATGAAAGTACCAGGAACTACAAATGACCTGAGTTCCTGCGGTGGGAATGCTACACAAATTTCTAAAAAGCTCCTGGTTCTTGAAAAAAGTATCTGTGATGAGAAAGAACCTAATATCAGAAAGACAGATAAACACACAATGTCTCTTTACTCATTTTTTGTATGTGAATGTGATTTTTTAAAATGTTATACCCTATACACCCTTTTATATATTTGAATGGAATTGTTCAAACCTGCAAGAATTATGGTAGCACCAAACATGTAAAAGCAGTTGAAACTGACAACATAAATTGGAGTAAAAACAAAAACACAATTGAACTCCAGTCCATTACATCCTAATAAAGTTACTTTTTAACAATAACAGTAGACAATTTCAGCTACAAAACAACATTAAGTGAAAGAATGCAACCACACCATTGTGCTGAGAATGAATTTATTTTGTGCTGTGACCTGGTACTCTGTAACAAGTCTTTCCTAGTCCTGGGCTGCAGGATGCAGCAGATGGGAAGCATCACAAATTAATAACGAAGTGCTTTACAAAACAGTAATAATTGTTATAACTGAATAAAATACAGATTCTCCTGCTTTGAAGGCTGCATACAGTATTTCAGAAACACAGTGATCGTCAAAATTCATCTTTGCACACTTGCAGTTTTGGGTCACAGAATGTTATTTTTGTAATATGGGAATTTCAAACATTCCAAGAGATATCATTTCCAGGAAATTGTTACTAAAAAAAAAAAAAGCTAAACTACCAAAAATCAAGTGTGTGCTTTAGTGGGCATTTTTAGACCAGGCGTTTTCCTGGTGCTTAGATAGGAGAAAGACCTCGGCATTTGGTATACTGGGAATCTAGGACAACACCATCCTCCTCATATCCCTCCTATGCAACTGTTAACTGTATATATCCAAAAACCAGGAACAAAATGAAGAAGAGAGAGATTAGAGGAAGTATACAAGTATTTTGACTTGATTTGTAGAATGAAAGGTAAATATTTTCAGAAATACAGTCTGTGTGTCTTCTTGCCTAAGGAATGCTTTGCAAGGCGTCACATCTCCCCTCCACCTCCCTTTTTGTCTCTCGTGCAGCCTGGTGCTTTTGTGTTGTTCACTTTTTGAACAGTTAGCCTGATAATTTGGAGGGACTACAAAGAGACAGAATTGTGAAGGCACTAGGAATAGCTGCTCTTTTAGGATGCAAACTGTAAACAGGGATAGTTGTGTGTTCTCCCGCTCATCCCTACTTTTATAAAAAAGCTCTTATTCCAAGGCAACTGAGGTGGACCAGTCAAAGGGAACTTGAACATCCTGTATGCTTATTAAGGACTAATCATTAAAATAATTCAATGTTCTTACTCTCTTTTTTGTTTTTTTTAACAACAGAATAAGGCATATGCTATATTTTCCGTTAAGTGTAAACATATCAAATATAAACTTGCTCCACTATATATAGAATTCTTTTGTAATGCAGCACTAAGGTGTGCCCTGGTTCCTGGCTTACCTACAGGTGATCCATCTGCTTTCTGACACGAGCAGCTCACAGTTCAGACCGAGATTCAACTGGACTCAAAGATAAAGCGTCCAGACATAAAGCTACAGCATAGGAAGATGTCATTTGCTCTTTCTTTGCCTTCAGAGTAGAACACTGTGTACTCCACTCCATATGATGGCCGATCATTTAGGCTCTACAGCAACCGAAGAACAACAGACAGAAGGTTTCTAAATGCACTCCAGTCTTTTTGGAATCAGGTAAGATACGCTGTTTGGCTACAGTAGCCATATTCACAGAATTAAGCCTGGATCAGCCTGTGCAAATTGTTGCAGTGTTTCATTTTCAGATTTGTCTAATAAATACTTTACAGTTTATTACTTCATTTGCTGCTGTAACAATGATCCATAGGACTTACAAATGGAGGCAGCCTGCCTTCACCTTTCTCAGTAATTGATAAGGATATAGATACTGGACCCTAAAACCACTTAAAAAATAATGAAGAAACTTTAAGGAAAATAACTGATGTTCTCAAGCCTTTACCTACACTGGAAAGAGCTGGTCAAAAATCTTCTATATGGTGCATTTCTTATTTCTGTCTTCAGCAGAATGGAGTGATTCTGGGTTGTTGCTTCTTGGGAAAGGCCACAAAATTGGGTGGAGGTGAGCTCAAGCCTCAGTGCCTAGACATTGTCATACTTCTGGAGTGCATCTTCCAGCTTGTGTGTCACCTTTTGGAAGAAAGCAATCTGTTGCTGGAGAAAATGTTGCATCTGTGCCTTGAAGTCCCGAACACGAATCTGGTGGAAGTGTTGGATCTCCGCTAAGGTGGCAAATGAGATGATATTGCATCGATCATTAATTCCCTCTGCATGCTGCAACTCCATTTTCCCCTCTTCTACATGCTTCTTACTTTCTTTCACTTTGGTTAGGGCTCCTGCAGAAAAAGGGAAATGAAAGTTAACCCAGGGAAGTGGCACAGAGTAAAAATAAAAAAAGTAGCAGCCCTAAGTCAGAAAAAGAAAAGTTAAGAATAGCTCTGTAAACTCTTTAGTGAACTCTCATACACTGTCATGTAAGTTCAATAATCATTAGATACAGTGCCTATCAAAAGTATTCACCCCCTTGGAAGTTTTCACATCATATTTTTATACAGCATGAATCACAGCGCATTTAATTTGAAGTTTTGGTGAACAGAAAAAGAGTGATATCAAAGTGAAAACATCTCTGCAAAATGGTCTAAATTAACTTTAAAACACAAAATAAGTGATTGCATAAGTATGACACACGTAAAATATCGCAGGTGCAGCCAGCTGGTTTTAAAAATCACAGACAGTTCAACGGAGACCACCAGTCAGAGGTTTAAGTAGATTAGAGTATAAATGCGCCTTAGCAGGAATGTCCAAATTGTGGGGAGTCAGTAGGGTGGGCTAATCCAGTTGACTCACTACTTGGTTTGTGACTCGATGTGCTCATTAAACCAACGACACCCCCATCCCCAATTCTTGAAGGTTATATTCCATTTCTCACCATGCTCGTTATACCAAAGGGGAAACCCTTCATCCCACACCCCACTTCCATTGTGTACTGCATTGCTGTATTTGAAATGGTCCTCAATGACCAAAAGCAGAGCAAACTGTGTCCTAAGGTCAAAAAGGTTGAAAAAAAGAAATACAATGAAGAAAAAAAAGAACATTCTAACAAACTTAGTGAAAGGTGAATGGAAAAGAACAAGTCAATGTATGGACACAGGAAAGTATCCAAGTCACTGAATATCCCTTGATGTCCAGTTAAAATCAAGCATTAAGAAATGGAAAGAGCTGGATGTCTACAATAATGGCGTGATCGAGAAAGAAGATGACTAGTGAGGGAGACAACCAAGAGACCTACGAGAACTCTGATGGAGTTACAAGCTACAGCAGAGGAGACTGGAGAGACTGTGCAGAAAACAACCATTGCTCGGGTGCTTCACCAGTTACAGGTTTAATGGACAATGGCAGCGAGGAAGCCACTTTGATGGGGTTGTACAAAATCTAAGCCAGAAAATTCCAGCAGGCTGAATGGGGGACTCTGAAGTCAGCTAGAAGAAGGTTCAATGGTCTGATTAGACCAAAATCAAGCTTTTTGGCAGTCAGACTAAACACCATAGTTGGCATAAGCCAAACACTGCACATCAGCAAAAACACACCATTCCTACCATGAAGCATAGTGGTGGCAGCATCGTGCTGTGGGGATGCTTCGCTGCAGCAGGAACTGGAAGGCTTGTGTCGGGAGAATGAATGCAACAAGATACAGAGAAATCTAACAGTAAGGAGGAGCGTAAAAACAATATTAATGTCCCGGAGTGGCCGAGTCAGGGCCCAGATCTCAATCCAACTGAGAATTTACAGCTGGACTTGAAAATGGCTGTTCATTCACAATCCCTACACTCCCTGACAGACATTAATAAGTTTTTACAGTAAAATGGAGAAAACTTGCAGTGTCCAGATGTGCAAAGCTGATGGAGACATGCACACACAGACTGAAGGCTGTCATGGCTGCCTAAGGTGCATCTACTAAAAACTGACCTGACTGACTGAGATCAATTATTTTGTCCTTTATATTTGTAATTAATTTAGACAACTTTGTAGAGATCTTCTTTCCCTTTGACTTTAAAGAGGCTTTTAATAATATTGATTTGTTTCAAGAAAGCCAAATTACATCTTATACAATGTTGTATACAGAGGCTAAAGGTGGATAAAAAAAAAAACAACTGGAGGTACTCTGTGACATTTTGGCTTCTACATATAGGACCCATGTATTCCTAAATATGGGTGGTAGTGGGGCATACATTGAAAGAAGTGCTAGTACACATACTCTACATTAACTGCTAGTACTCCTAATGGCAGAATGGGAAAGTGCCAGTATGGAATACTGGTAAGTACCGGCCCACAATGGGAAAGTGCCAGTATGGGATACTGGTAAGTACCGGCCCACAATGGGAAAGTGCCAGTATGGGATACTGGTAAGTACCAGCCCAACAAGCACTATTTTTGTTTTAGAATAAAATGTGAAAACTTCCATAAGGGTGAATACTTTTTATAGGTACTATAAATGCGAATTTGGGAAAATCATAATACAAACAATAAAAGGCTAAATGCAATGTCTAAGGTCATTAAATAAATAAAACACTGCCCTACATTTGTGTCAGATTCTGTAAATTCAGACATCACCATACAACAGAAGACAAATTTTTTATTCAGTAGGCGAAGATACAGATGGGCCTGTGCAGGAGGATCACAAAAGGCTGCACAAAATCTTACAGAATGGGTGATATCTTTAGATGGTGTTGGCTGTGCATTCACAAGCTTGCATTTGTGGAAAACTGATTTAAGGGAACACTGAAGGAATGAAGCCACAGACCCTAAGTTTAACACATGAAACTGAGCCTTTAATATAAATGATGTTTATATACTGTAAAAAGACATGGCCTGGGTCAATGCCTGTGTGGTTATAACAGGTATCCATGTCAACAGAAGGAAGAGGAAGAGGAAAAAGAAGTTGGCTGACCAGAATACCTAGCAGGAGGTATGCTAATAGTGGCTGCCAAAAGTGTGCCTGCCGGGCTAAACAGACTCATCCCTTTGTTCTGCCTTAAAACAAATGGGTGCTCTAACTGGTGCTTCACATTCGTTCATTCATGGTGATTTACAGATTTGTACACAAGGGATGTGATTAAACACAAGTACAAATAAAGAGGCTAGCAACAATGTCAACATAAAATATAAAAACTGAATTCTTATGAGATGGCATGAAGTTTTTAGATGACAAGTTTCCTTGTGAACAGCTCCAAATGAACCTATAATGAAACCTGTCATGAGATTTTATGTCTGAGTTGAGAATGAGCGTGAGGTATGACTAGGTACACAGACAAGCTGTCAATGATTTTTTAGCCTCAAGAAAAAAAAAACTATTAAGTGAAGATTACAATAGTTACAAAAGGCAGCATTAAGCACAGGGTTGAAGAAGTGCTGCCAACAATTCAGGTTGGAATTCCAGGAGGTCAACGACTGTGTGTGGTGTTCAATGGAACCTGTGGCTTCCTCCTACATCCCCAGGCACAGAGCTCAGGTTAACCAGTGACTCTAAACCAACAGGGTATGACTGTGATCCGTGAGGAACTGGAACTTCTTTCAAGGCTGGCTTCTGCCTGGCACTCAATGGTGCCATGATAGACTCTAGCTAATTGGGATCAGAGAGTGTCTATCAGGGGTCTTCAATCACAGTCCTGGAGGGCCGCAGTGGCTGCAGGTTTTTGCTCCAACCCAATTGCTTAATAAGAAGCACTTACTGTTCAAGTAACACTTCTGCTTCATTTTAGTGGTCTTGCTCATTAAGATTTTGATCCCTTATTGCTTATTTTAGTCTTAAACAGCTGTATTCTTGGTTTTTAATTGCTCCTAATTAGCAATAACATGCAAATGACAAAAGAGACCAGTATTTCTCCATTTAACTTGTTACCATTTACACCTGTGTGTATTTATCATGCATTATTGGGTTTAATTAAATACTTAGAAGGAAAGTGAAGGACTGTGAATTACTCATCCATTTGAGCCTTCAAATCATTTGGATGATATCCTTAGAAAGGGAAAGAAAATCTAAGATATGAGAATTACCTGACATAGCAGTGTTAAAGCACTAACAAGCTATGAAATTAAATTATTGGCAAGAATTGCTTTCTAATTAAGCAACCGGGTTAGAACAAAAACCTGCAGCCACTGGGGCCCTCCAGGACTGTGATTGAGGACCCCTGCTCCAACCCAATTGCTTAATAAGAAGCTCTTACTGCTCAAGTAACAGGTCTGCTTCACTTTAGTTGTCTTGCTCGTTAAGATTTTGAACCCTTATTGCTTAGTCTTAAACAGCTATATTCTTGGTTTTTAATTGCTCCTAATTAGTAATAACATGCAAATGACAAAAGAGACCAGCAACTCTCCATTTAGCTTGTTACCATTTACACCTGTGTGTATTTATCATGCACTACTGGGTTTAATTAAATACTTGGAAGAAAAGTGAAGAGAAAAAAGTGAAGGACTGAGAATTACTCCTCCATTTTAGCCTTCATCATTTGGATGATTATCCTTAGAAAGGGGAAGGAAATCTAGGATATGAGAATTACCTGACAGAGTTAAAGCACTAACAAGCCATGAAATTAAATTATTGCCAAGAATTGCTTTCTAATTAAGCAACCGGGTTAGAACAAAAACCTACAGGCACTGCGGCCCTCCAGGACTGTGACTGAAGAACACATTGAGTAACTTGCAAACATCATCTTACTGTAGTATGTGGGGGGAAAAAAAAGGAAAGTGGATTAGGAGCAAAGAAACCACAGGAGTCCAATAAGGTAAACAGATGGAGGTGATGAGCCACACTGTGGTGTGCTGGGGAGTGAAAAGACAAAAGACGCACAACAAACTCTGGGGTGGAATAAAGGGATGATCAAGTTGTGAGGTACGCAAAAACCAGGAACTCGGTTAACAAATTTAGAAAAGTGGAAACATTCACTATAGGAGGTGTTCTGCACAGTTGGTATAACAGTCCTTACTTTTTGATTTAACTTCTTAGAATTCTGCATTAATCTATGTATAGATTACCTGTGTATTATACAAATATATAACCATACATGTTACACAGAGAAAAATAGTATTTTTTTTAAACTTTGTTATTTATAAAGGAACACAGAGAAAAAGTAGGGTTACTGTGAACAGAAACACAAAATATAATTAAGATCTGTGACAATGCGGGTTCTGCTCCATGCTCCCTTCTTGCTTTTGGGAGCCCTTGAACCTGTCACCGTTGGTAATGTCACCGATGAGCTCGGCAGTGAGGCATAACAATGGAGCAAGGGGATGGTGTAAAAGGAAGTGCCAAGTGCTTTTATTAAAATACACCAAAACAAGTGTCCAAAACAATGTGCAGTGCTTTTCAAAAATCCGTTAACAAATAATCCATAAAAACAGAAATGAAGTGGAGGTTAAAAAAAATAGAAAAAAACCCCAATCCTTTAAAACAACAAGGTTAAAACAATGCTGGAAGCAGTCCTTTAAAAACACAAAGCCCAGTGTCTTCTTTATCTGGTGGCTCCCCTGCTTCTCCCATTTGGGCCCCGCAACTGGAGAGTCACCCTACCAGCAGCTGACCATCTCTCTCCGCTCATCTGGTCTGGACGCTTCCCGATCCCTGGCTTCGGTTCCGCACTCTCCAGACCGAGACTTGGGTTCCCCAAAGGCCAGCACACTCACACTGGGGAAACCATCACCCAAGCCTCCTGACTCCCACTGCCTTCTCGGCCTTACGCGGACAGCTGTCCTTCATCACCGGTCACTCCAGCTCCTTGTTCGCTCAGCTGGAGTGACCGCTTCCTTCTGCCCCCCCGAGTGTTGGCCCAACACCCCTGCTAGGGCTCACTGTCCAGCTGCCTGCTCGCTCACTTGCACCGGCTCTCTTTCTCTACTCTGCTTCCTGCAACCTCCGTTTCTTTTTCCTTCCTTTTCTTTCTCTTTTTACTTTCTTCCTCCATTTTTTTCTCTCTAGCTGCCTCGTGCTTCTATTTATGAAGAGGACGTGACAGCTGTGGCAATCAGCAGCCCCCGGGAACAATTACGGATGCGGACGGTTTCTCACCTGTGCACTTAGGTGAGAAACACCCACATCACGAATTCCCCTGGAACCGCTTCAGCCACACAACCACCACACCCCCTCACTAAGCTGCAAGCACGGCAATTATTTATTTAAAACCACAAGATCTAAGAAGGTAAACTCTGAATTCAGTATTTACCTGAGAATGAACCATGCTGTTAACTACATTCACCATATCTTTTTAAACTATTCATACCACCAGATAATGTCACCTTATTTGTCACAAGCCAAAAGTGGATCAGATAGCTTGCAGGTATAGCATGGAGCCGAGAAGGCATGGTGGTGGCAGCAGATATTAAAATGTAAAAGATTTTATTCAACAACAAGTCAGTTCACAAGGACAGTTCGTAGGTGAAGAATATTTACAATGAAAAATAAGATTGTATTCAAAAATACATATCTAGTGTGTATTCACAATACAAGAGGGTAACATAAACCCAAAAACACACAAAAAAATAACCCCCATTGTGTCACTCTCTAAAAAGAAATTAAAAAAAAACAAAAAAAAAAACTTAACACACACAATCTCAAAACAAAACAAAGTAAATCAAGTAGACTACATGATCTATTAAACCAAAATCAAACTGAAAACAGAACTTCTTTTAACTCCCCCACGCCATTCCTGGTGAGTCTATCCATCGGTCAGCTCACAGACGCCTAGTGGAAAGGTGAATGGATAGATGGACGGACAATTTTGGTATCAAGACTGAAGGTTTCTGCAGGGGATGAATTATGGTCAAAATGAAAAGAAATTCACTAGCAGTGGAGACCCCCAAAATAGGGTCCCCCCGTAGATGGTCACCTTCTTGATCGTCCTAAGTTGAGCTTAGCTTTATTTATTCCATCAAGGCAAATGACAGGAGCAGGGACTACGTAATCAAGCTCCCTTAGCAGACGCAGCAGTGAATGAGCAGAAAGCTGTCAAGAGAGGAAGTACAAAAACTATGCACACTATGAACATCTGGAAAACGCAGTGAATACCGTCAGGTAAGCCTTCATCTGTTTCAATTCAATGCAAATCAAATCCTACTAACAAAAAGAACAAGACTGCTGTTATTCACAGGGAAAGTCACATGTACAGCGACAAGCACTGATCGGCGTCTCTTTAAACCAAAGAATTTCAGTCGCCAACCCTGACAGTAAGATCCTTGCTGTCACATTATTATCCTATATGTTTCCCTAACATGCCCCTAATCAACCAAGATACAAGCTTCTGACCTCATCACCTCAAAAACCATTAAACCAACACTTCTCAGATGAAGATAGTCAAAATGATCTGCACGGAATAAAGTGTGCAAATTTAGTACTCACTATTCATTAATCCACCCATCCATTATCCATCCATCCATCCATCCATTTTCCAACCCGCTGAATCCGAACACAGGGTCACGGGGGTCTGCTGGAGCCAATCCCAGCCAACACAGGGCACAAGGCAGGAACCAATCCCGGGCAGGGTGCCAACCCACCGCAGGACACACACAAACACACCACACAACAAGCACACACTAGGGCCAATTTAGAATCGCCAATCCACCTAACCAGCATGTCTTTGGACTGTGGGAGGAAACCGGAGTATCCGGAGGAAACCCACGCAGACACGGGGAGAACATGCAAACTCCACGCAGGGAGGACCCGGGAAGCGAACCTGGGTCCCCAGGACTCCCAACTGCGAGGCAGCAGCGCTACCCACTGCGCCACCGTGCCGCCCCCCCATCCATTATCCAACCCGCTATATCCTAACTACAGGGTCACGGGGGTCTGCTGGAGTCAATCCCAGCCAACACAGGGCGCAAGGCAGGAAACAAATCCCGGGCAGGGTGCCAGTCCACCACAGGGCACACACACACACCAAGCACACACTAGGGACAATTTAGGATCGCCAATGCACCTAACCTGCATGTCTTTGGACCGTGGGAGGAATCCGGAGTACCCGGAGGAAACCCACGCAGACACGGGGAGAACATGCAAACTCCACGCAGGGAGGACACGGGAAGCAAACCCGGGTCTCCTACCTGCGAGGCAGCAGCGCTACCACTGTGCCACCATGCCACCCCTATTCATTATTGTCAGTGTCAATTTATTTATAGAGCACATTTAAAACAACATCAGTGAAGCCATAGCCAATGTACTTTACAATAATATATACAATATACATAAACAGAAAAAATACAATAAAACACAATAAAAACAGCAGTAAATTGAAGCAAAACAAATGACTAAGTGGAAGGAACCATCAATATCAATGAATGCGAAAGAAAGCTAGAGAACAGAAACGCGTATTCAGTCTTGTTTTAAACAGTACAGTTGAGGGTGACTACCTAATGTAATTGGGTAAAGAGTTCCACTGATGAGTGCAGCAGTGGCAAAAGCCCTGTCCCCCTTAGTTTTACACTTAATGCGAGGGACAACAAGAGGCAACTGACCAGTACATCTAAGCTCTCTGGATGGCTGGTATATAACACACAATTCAGATAAATAGGTAGAAGTATACCCATGTATTGAATCAAAAACCAGCAACAACACTTTAAAATCAATTCTGAAACTAACAGGCAGTCAGTGTAAAGAGGCTAAAATTGGAAATACAGAATCAAATTTTCTTGCCCTGACCAAAAAACGGGCAGCAGTATTCTGGACCAACTGCACCTTGCATATCTGGGATTTATTGATCCCAGAATACAACAAATTGCAGTAATCAAGCTGAGAAAAGAGAATAGCATGAGTAACTTTCCCAAGATCCCTAGGAGATAAAAAAAATGCTTAACCTTGGCTAAAAGAGAAAGCTGGAAAAAGTAGTTGTTGACCACAGAATTTCTCTGTTTCTCAAAGGAGAGGTTACTATCAAAAATAACCCCAAGATTCCACATATGGGGTTTGCAAAAGTCTGCTAAAGAGCCAAACAGTTTAAAACCAATTTGAGCTTTGGTAGGAGGACCAGCTATCAGCACTTCTGTTTTATATTGGTTAAGATCGATAAAATTGTCAGCCATCCAGGACCTTACCTCTATAATACAAAAGTGGATTTACATATGTTACATTAATGGGTATATATCACCAAGACATCAAGTCAGTGTGAGAAATTCAATAATTCACTTACTGGACAAACTTAACAGAAATGATATTCAATGGTAAAATACGTGAAATATCAAAGAATGTGCTGCTGAGCTGCAAACAAGTGTTACCTAGCAAGCATCTTTTGTAAGTCTTGCTTTCATCCTTCCTGAGTAACTGCCATTTTGAAAGAGGAAATATTTTACAACTTCACCCAAAAATAAATGTTTAAATGCAAACAGAGTTTCTATTAAGCATGAACTACAAAACGTCTTACTGTAAAACCTTAAATTTAACCAAAACATAACTGACAAGCACCTTCTCCTAACATAATGTTCTTTCTTCAGATAAAATAAACCAGCTCTAAAGCTGACTTTACTAGTTAGGCACATCATGCACTCTGATCTTTGAAAGAAACTGTACAAAAACTGTGCTTTTGTAAACACTTTGCACTTTTGTAGTTTTTCTTTTCTTTTTTTTTTTTTTTACATTTTTAGGATGTGACTGACTGACTGAAAAAATAATATTGTGGTGGCCCTGACAACTGGCATCAACCTAGTGATGAGTCCCCACCATTATGAGTTGGCATTCCATCATGTAAAGGAGCAGCTTCAGAGCTGCTGCAGGGAAGCCTATACAAATGGCAAGCCTGCAAATGAACTCCATTTTGTATGGTAACATCAAGTAGTCTCTTTAGGGACAGTGAGACAATCAGTCTTCAAAGAATCCATTGGCACTCAATGCAGGCACTATATTGGTGTTAATCAGAAGTGGAATGAGGATTTAGAAAAGCATCAAGAGAAGAAAAATGGACTTGCTGGGCTCTTCTGAAGAGTCTCTGGAGAGTTCTGAGACTGAGGTCAAGGATTTGGAGTGTTTGCAGCAGCAACAGTACAGCATAGGAAGGAAGACAGCTTAATGACTACTACTAGGGAATCCATTCCCGGGAATTCGGGAATCCCGGGGATGACACAGTGCATGGGCATCTCACATGTGAACGATTTTAGAACGACCGACACTTATTTTAAATAAAACTACTGCAATATGTTGACACAAATAAAAGACTAACCTTATCTACAAGCAGTTCATGCTGTCATATAAGTACATGTATCTTTAGTTGCGGTAATAAGAGCGTAGAAAGCACAACGTGTCCAGCGTGCGGACGTCCAGGCAAGAGTGCACCTACGTGCAGAAGTACGCCAGCCACTGAGAAAGCACGCTCTGCCTCCACTGAAGTAGGCGGCACAGGCATCAGATACTGATAGACTTGTTCTAAACAACGCCCGCACTTGCTGTTGCTCTGAAACACCGCAATTTCAGCTTTTACTGATGCATCCAGTTTCTTGTCATCATTCTGTGATGGCAAGTTTCTTGGCACAGATAATGCGGATGCAACAGACTGACGCATTGCAATTTCAAGTTGCTGTTCAAAGTTGTTGTCTAATGAAGTGCAAGCTGCAGCAATGGCGCCACCCTAATTATTTTCAACTATAACTCTGTTATTTCTTGATCGATTTTTACACTTTTACACGCTATATATGCGAGCTTGGCCGTTCCCATTTTCCCGGGAATTACAGCAGTTTCATTCCTGGGAATGCGGGAATGAAAAATGTTCGGGAGCCCGGGAATGAATTCCCTAACTACTGCCCCTGCAGCTCCACCACCACTTCTCCATCTGTTAAAATACACTGGCCGTGGATGGATGGATGAATGGATAGATAGATAGATACTTTATTAATCCCAAGGGGAAATTCACATTGGTCACCACCAGAGTTTCAGACTCATGAAGATGTAAAAAGGTTCATCAGATTGAGTTACCACTGATCCCAAGTAAGCAGTGTGAAGCAGGGCCGGGGGTAAAACTTCACAGAGAATGAGTAAAGCAGATCGTAGAAGCATTACAGATCTACCAGTGAGGGGGGAGCATCAAAGCTGAGTTCTGGACACAGAACGCCGCTTTCAGTGTCAGTTCAGAGAAAAAAAGATAGCTAAGTAATCCATCTGCAGCACAACACAAGGAGGTTTGCCTACCCACATATACAGTGCATCCGGAAAGTATTCACAGCACATCACTTTTTCCACATTTTGTTATGTTACAGCCTTATTCCAAAGTGGATTAAATTCATTTTTTTCCTCGGAATTCTACACACAACACCCCATAATGACAACGTGAAAAAAGTTTACTTGAGGTTTTTGCAAATTTATTAAAAATAAAAAAACTGAGAAGTCCCATTTACATAAGTATTCACAGCCTTTGCTCAATACTTTGTCGATGCACCTTTGGCAGCAATTACAGCCTCAAGTCTTTTTGAATATGATGCCACAAGCTTGGCACACCTATCCTTAGCCAGTTTCGCCCATTCCTCTTTGCAGCACCTCTCAAGCTCCATCAGGTTGGATGGGAAGCGTCGGTGCACAGCCATTTTAAGATCTCTCCAGAGATGTTCAATCGGATTCAATTCTGGGCTCTGGCTGGGCCACTCAAGGACAATTCACAGAGTTGTCCTGAAGCCACTCCTTTGATATCTTGGCTGTGTGCTTAGGGTCGTTGTCCTGCTGAAAGATGAACCGTCGCCCCAGTCTGAGGTCAAGAGCGCTCTGGAGCAGGTTTTCATTCAGGATGTCTCTGTACATTGCTGCAGTCATCTTTCCCTTTATCCTGACTAGTCCCCCAGTCCCTGCCGCTGAAAAAACATCCCCACAGCATGATGCTGCCACCACCATGATTCACTGTAGGGATGGTATTGGCCTGGTGATGAGCGGTGCCTGGTTTCCTCCAAACGTGACGCCTGGCACTCACACCAAAGAGTTCAATCTTTGTCTCATCAGACCAGAGAATTTTGTTTCTCATGGTCTGAGAGTCCTTCAGGTGCCTTTTGGCAAACTCCAGACGGGCTGCCATGTGCTTTTTACTAAGGAGTGGCTTCCGTTTGGCCACTCTACCATACAGGCCTGATTGGTGGATTGCTGCAGGAATGGTTGTCCTTCTGGAAGGTTCCCCTCTCTCCACAGAGGACCTCTGGAGCTCTGACAGAGTGACCATCGGGTTCTTGGTCACCTCCCTGACTAAGGCCCTTCTCCCCCGATCGCTCAGATTAGATGGCCGGCCAGCTCTAGGAAGAGTCCTAGTGGTTTCGAACTTCTTCCACTTATGGATGATGGAGGCCACTGTGCTCATTGGGACCTTCAAAACAGCAGAAATTTTTCTGTAACCTTTCCCAGATTTGTGCCTTGAGACAATCCTGTCTCGGAGGTCTACAGATAATTCCTTTGACTTCATGCTTGGTTTGTGCTCTGACATGAACTGTCAACTGTGGGACCTTATATAGACAGGTGTGTGCCTTTCCAAATCATGTCCAATCAACTGAATTTACCACAGGTGGACTCCAATTAAGCTGCAGAAACATCTCAAGGATGATCAGGGGAAACAGGATGCACCTGAGCTCAATTTTGAGCGTCATGGCAAAGGCTGTGAATACTTATGTACATGTGCTTTCTCAATTTTTTTTTATTTTTAATAAATTTGCAAAAATCTCAAGTAAACTTTATTCACGTCATTATGGGGTGTTGTGTGTAGAATTCTGAGGAAAAAAATGAATTTAATCCATTTTGGAATAAGGCTGTAACATAACAAAATGTGGAAAAAGTGATGAGCTGTGAATACTTTCCGGATGCACTGTAAAACACTGTACAGAATGACAGTGTTAAGCACCTCTGCAGCACCAAATGACAGCACTCAACACCCCTGTTGCATTGTCTGACAACGAATCGCTCAAGAACCCCACTGATGTATCTTTGTCACTAGCTGTACGACCGCTGTGGAAACGAAGACCATGCCAGTCTTTTCTAAGGGTTTGTACGCCATTTTAAGGAGTTGGAAGTGGTTGCTGGGGACAGCAACATCGAAGGGAGGGTTGTGGAACAGTGCTGAGAAGCTCCATCAGCCTGGGGTGGAGTCACCATTACTATGAGCTAGCATTACATCATGCCTATGAGCAGCTTCAGAGTCGGTCGCTGGGGAGCCTATAACAATGGCAAGCCAAAGACACCAAAGAATCCCAACTTGTGTGGCAGCCGCAGTCCTTTTAAGGAAAGTGTGCTAACTAAAAGAGCGACATATAGAAATGAGAATCCGTATTGGCATTACAATATGTTACTGGGCAAGTTCTTTCTTAATATTACTTGTAAAACAACATGTTCTTCTAAAATAATTATACATCTACTCTAATTTATTGGCTTACAGAAAATGCCCCATTACCCGTACCCCACCAAAAAAAAAAAAAAGATCAATCTATCCATCCACTATTGAACTCTTTTAATATGCAGTACCACTGCAGGAGATGCAATTTATCCCAACAGCACAAAATGCAAAGCAGAAAGCAGCCAGGAGTGAGTACATCACAAGGATTCTTGCACACACACATTGCACATTCAGAATCACTGAATTGATTTACATAACATGTAAATTTGGATATGGGAGGAAAAACTGACACAGGCAAAGAAGGAACGTTGAGACTTAAAGAAAAAGATGAGCTCAACTCAATCCAAAAGAAGGAACTAATCAGTGCATGTTAATTGTTAGACTTTGTTCAGCTACACTCAAACTCAACTCTTTGAGCTTGAACAAAACTTACCAATGTACCACTCTATACACTTTATCAATGCTTTCTGCTCCTTCAGTTTATAAAATGCTCTTGAAGCAAAAATGGAAGAGAGTAAGAAATGTCACTATAAATAGTGGAAAACTACATAAAAATGGTTCTAAAGCAACAGATGATTGAACCCGACCTCGTCATATGCGACAGCCCAGCCATGGCCATTCTGACATCACTACAGATGTTCTTAACACATTTCTTTTACTTTGCAGCTGACAAAATAAAGCACAGTTACTTTGTTCAGTAAGACAGAAAATGTGGTTAAGTTTCTTCTGCTACTGCAGTTTGGCATTAAAAACAATCCTGAATGCTTCAAAACACAGGAGAGGAAACCTCTCTTTCCGGTAAAGCTTAGCGTATGTAAAAAACAATTTATAATGTAGACATTGAGCTGAAACAACGAGAACTCCAGAGAGTGCAGCAGACGGAGGTCACAACTTTACAGAAACTTAACATTTCACTGATGACTGATCACCTACTGTACTCCGATTGTCCTTCTACCAGAGAACAGAATAAAAAAAATGTTGTTCCCAAGGGTATCTGACAAGATAACGATAAGCAAAAAGAATATAGTTAGAAGAAGTTATTTCCTCCTTCCTTCCTTAGCTTCCGTTGTTTTATATTTGGGATTGCACTTCTCATGCACTGTTCTTTCTTGATTTCAGGGCTTTGGAATCCTTTAGTGACTGAAAGGAAATCAGATTTATTCCTTGGCTCAAAGAAAGCTTAGTACAGTACATACCAGACTTTTGCATTTTATAGTTCCTAATACACATTGACAAGAAGGTACTGACTGCTGTGGCACGTAACATGACCAATGCCTTATTGATCAGCATTCTCCGGCCTTTGGGCAGGATTTTCTGCAGGCACACCAGTTTTCCTACCACATCCTAAAGCTGTGTGTTAGGCAAAAACCACAACTTAAAACAAAAATTGCATAAATAAATGTTTGTCTATATGAGAGTGTGCACTAGAATAGACTGGCACTCCAACTGAACTGGTACTTGCCTTTCACTCAGCGCTGCCAATATAGGCCCAAAAAAAACAATCTAATTGCCTTCAACTGGTTTAAGTGTGTTTAAAAATGGATGGATAGGTAGTGCCTTTCAAGGAAAGATTGCCCATGGTAAGTATTTTCAGCTTAATGTCAACACTAGCTGTGCTACCCGTCTAAGACAACTTGAAATCTAAGTAAGCAATGTAGATCACGGTGTTAACATTTAAGTTGGAATTTATTTTGTAATACACACAGTAATAAAAATCAGTTCTTTTGTGATTCCATCACAGGGTGCAGCACGAACATTTGTATTAATAAAATGCACTAATTCAAGTGTTTGTGATATGTCATCTACTGGAATGTACTTTGTAATGCATGTAGTAATACAATGTGTTGCATTTGTCATTCCAACAGATGGCGCATCACAAACATCTGTAGTAATAACATACGACGGAACGACAAATGCAAGGCATTTTATTACTAAATATGTTTGTGATGTGCCATCTGTTGGAATAACAGACACAGCAAACAACCGGACACAGAGACTTATCCTTTATTAAGGTGGATTATACTTATCTAGATTGTTAGAGTGTATGCAAATGACTTGTTTACCTATATTAAAAAACAAACATTTTTGGACATTAAGTGTGAGATCTTGTTTATTTTTCTCAGGTATTTTATCCAGATGTTCAGTAGAAAGTGAACCGACAGCTTCAGATTTAAAAGAAAAATCAGAAAAGGTCATCCATTTTGTTGTAGTAAAGTTAATGGCTTGTGATAGTAACATTTTAAAGCTCACAGTATGTTCCAATGAATGTAATTGGTTTCCAACTGAGCAAAATGCGAGTGGGTGACTTAAACTATTCCTTAGGTCCAAATAAACCTTATAAGAATTGAGGTTACAAATAGAACAAGAAAAAGAAAAAATACTTGCTGCATTTATTGCCATTTATTAAAACAGCCACTTGCATTGAAATTCCTAAAGCAATCATCAGCACAGTTCATGTCCATCTAAGAGAGGTACCAGTCAACAGCAAGCTGTCATAACTCCATCTGGTATGGCATATGGGCTTTTAAAATAAAGAAGAAATATAACAGAAAAACTCCTAAGGATGCTGCTGCTTAGTTTTACTGTATTGTACAGAATGAACCCAGTAATGACTAACAAATAAATAACAGAACAAATCATCTTCAAAACTATTTTATCTCATGCCTTTTTTATTTCATACACTGTACGTACTGTGTGTACATTGTAGACAGGGTATGCATATTGTTGCAAAACATAGGAAGGAGAGGGTTATAATGAAAGGATTTTTTTCTGAACTGGGTGGTGCCCCTCAGGGTTCAGTGCCTGGGCTGCTGCTTTTCATATAATTTGGATAAGAATATGAACAATAAGCTAGTTAAGTCTGCAGGTGATACCAAACTTGGTGGAAGGGCAGATAATACAAAATCAGCAGACACAATACAGAGAGACCTACTCAGCTTACAGGTTTGAGCAGATTTGGGGCAGCTGAAATTTAATGAAAGTAAATGTAAAATATTACACATATCAGAATAAAAAATGTTAGATTTGAATATACAACGGTGGATCTAAATCCTCTGAGTAAACCTAATGAGAAAGACTTAGGTTTTGTTGGGTAGTCATTGGTGGCCATCTAGAAAGTGTACAGAAACAATCAAGAAAGGCAATGTTTATGTTAGGTTATATAGCAAGAGGTGTCCAGGAGAAATCAAGGGAGGCTTTACTTAAGTTATACAACATACTTGTAAGGCTTCACCTGAAGTCCTGTGTGCAGTTTTGGTTTCCATATTAGAAAAAAAGAATAAAAAAGACAAAACAGAATTAGATAAAGTCCAGAGGAGAGCAGTTAGGCTGACTCTGGGACCAAGACGTATGAGCTATGATGATAGACTGAAGGAGCCAAACCTTTTCAGATTAGTAGGTAAGAAAATTGAAGTGTTTAAAATTATGAAGACTATTAGTACAGTGGATCTCAGCTATTACTTCAAAATGTATTCTTCGACAAGACCACAGGGACATGGCTGGAAACTTGCTATGGGTAAATTTCACACAAATGATTCTCTTCATTCAGAGAACCACAGACACATGACATACATTTCCAAATGGTATTGTGGGCAGTAGGACTGTGGAGACCTTCAAATCTCAACTGTTATTTTGAAGACTCTGAGAGAAAAGAACTGGTGAGCTTTGTGGGCCTGAAATGCCCGAATGTGTCAAAATTGTGCTAGTTTTGTAATATTCTATAAGGTACACACATATACTTACAGACGCACACACACAATATACGCACAAAAGTTATATATTGTGAATGTATATATTGCATATGGTCAGAAAAATCCAAGAAGAGAATGCCTCCATCCATCCTCCTATTTCTAATTTACTGCTGCCAATCAAGCTAAACTTCACATCTTTAGTTTGTTGAAGATAACCCAAATTCCTGAAGAGCAATACAAACAGAGATTGTACATGTAGCAAAAAAGCAACTTATTTCACACTTGACGCTTTTAAAACTTTACTGTTAGGTTTAAACAATTTAGACAATTTACAATGATAAATTATACTTGATAATCCATTACAATTTCCAATAAAATAAGACATCTAAACCAATCTTCGAAAAAAATTGATATATTGGTGGCTTGTGTGGATGGTTTGTCAGACAAACTTAACTAAAAGCTTTCAATGATTCATTTTTCAAAAATATTAAAGCTTTACTTTCCTTTTAATGGTGGCAGAGATAAATTGGAAACTTTACCTCTAGATATGAACATTTTCTTAGTTAACAAAAAGGACAGAATGGTAACCGTCAGAGCTATCACAGCCTGTGTGTGCTGTGCAGTGTCCTGTGACAGGTAAATGAAGAATGCGCCTCATGAACATCACCATCAGGTGCTGTACATGCATGTATCAGAAAATCCTTTTTGTATTTTTTGTTTAAAATGTATTACAAAAAGAGACAACACATTAATTAAAGTCTTAATTCTTTCCAAATCCTGGTCTGCAGCGACCACAGAAGCACAACTGTCTTTGTTGCATTTTCAAGGACTTATGACTCATTCTCCACATCTTTCATTATTCTTTTCAGCTACTACTCCCTTTACATTGCCCATTGCTGTAATACCCACATATCTAATGTTGTTAGACTACTAAGCACAAGAATCTGAAATATAAAACATGTAGTCATAAGCATGCTTTTCAAGGACAGAAGAAATCTTTCCCCTTTTCACTGATAAACTTTAAACCCAAACTGTGCACTGCCTTATTGCCCACGTATGCGTCTTCTACACTGCCGGCTGTGAACACTTGAGGGCACAGAATCTTGGAAAAACCCAGCTCAAGATTTGCCAAATACACTTGAATTTTTGCTTCCTCACTTCCTTACTTTATGGCAACAGTTCAGCTTTTGATGGATGCTTTGTCTAAATATTCCCAGACAAGTACTGTGTCATTCAGAAGGCTCTTGAGAAAAAAGCAAAGAACTCAACAAAATTTTCAGAATGATGTGATAGGAAAAAAAAAAAAGTGTGCCAAGCTTGTCTTATGTCTTATTACAATGTTACTGTATATTAATTAGATTCCTGGGAAAGGTTTTATATAATTTGATTTTCACTGTGTTTTGGCAATATATACAAAAGCTTAATTTTTGCCAATGTCATCAGCTGGTTCACATATCAGGCAAAAATCAAATGTTTATTGCCACGTTGACACAAGCAAGTAATATGTAAAAAAGCAGAATACACTGCCACGTAACATTCTTGAAAGCATTATTTATTCTCCAAAAAAATTCCACTTGCTTTATCTATCCATTCATAATAGTGCTCCCTACAAAAGGTGCTATATAAGAACAAATTAACAAAAAAAAAAAAAGAAACAAAAATGACCACAGGCTGTGTTCCTCACACTGCTCTGCTGGTTTTTGAAAACCTTACGCCAACACAAACATCAGCACCAGTGCAGCAATTATATGGATGACAATGAAAGACGGGGGTTAGAAACTTGACACATTTTTTAAAGCAATAAGCCAATCAATGGTGGGCTTCTTGTCAGTTTGCTCACTCACACAATTAAACTATAGCATGCAACACATAACTCTGGTTTATTCTGCTCACTTTGGATGATTAATGGACATCAGCAGCAAGTCTTAGCACACTTGTAGCAGAACTGAGAGTATGAAAACCAAAACACCCTTGTGTAATTTACAAAAAGAATAACGTGTCATGTGAAGAATGATGACCGTCTTGTGTAATATGGACAGAAGAAGTCAAAGAGCAAAGTTTAGTGATAATTGCTACACACATTGACCAAAAAAGAAAAGAAAAAAAAGAACACCAAGCAGATATGACAAACGTGGGGAAGAACAACTAGGATGTAAATGTGAAGCAGTTACTGGGTGACACAGTCAACATAAAAAAGTGACAATTTAGAAAAATAAATGCAGACTCCTAACTTAAAATATAAAATGTGCCCAATTTATTTTTAATCATTTGATTGTAATTATAATGTTCACTGAACCGAAGATCCTTTATGTTCATTCACTAATCAGAAAGTGGATGTGGTGGAGGTCCATTGCCACATCAATGGCCGGTTGAACTGACCTTTCAACACAAAGGAACTATATAAGAAAGGGCAGAGCAGACTCTAGTTTTCTTTGGAGACCTCTTTCCTTTAATCTGGGTAGTGACATTTACACGTTTTACAACTCTGCGATGGTCAAACTCATTTTCTATGCTGAGCTGTGCTGGGCCAGTAACATTGCCTCAAGAGATGCCCACTAAACCAACAAGCTAATTAAGAAGGCAGGCTCAGATGTGGGACACACTATGGAACTGCTGGAGATAGAAGTGAAGGAGAGAAAGAAAACAAAACTGATGCCCGTCTGACACACTAACACTGAGGACTTTTAGTCAAGAAATTATTCAGCAGATGGTTTATAGAAACAGCAATACACATTTACAGTGCCTAGCTGCAAATGCCCTCTTATTTGTAGCCCAGTCTCTTTTTTTGTAATTCTTTGTGGTTATTTGAGGGGAATTGTTGTTTGTTATATTTCCTAAGCTTTTGTAAATAGCTAAAATTCTACCTTGGGACAAATAAAGTACTATCTATAACCAGCAAAGTTTCAGTAATGGACAGCGCCATTTTTCTGTGGATTTCTTCACATATCTCAAAAAAAATCTTTGGCTGAAAGGTGCTATACAATCGGGCATCTGTGTAGGACCATGTCCTGCTTTGTGCCCAGAGCTATAGGGATATACTGGAATCTGAACAAGATAAAAAAAGGTTTGATAATGGGTTGATGCTTTTACTTCATTACATAAAGCCACCGCTTTAATAATCTGGCAAATCTACAGGAAAAAAAGAAGTAACGGAATCTTTATGACCTCTCTAAACATTACATCAATTTATGACTTTTGTTATCTTGACTACATTTTTTGTGCACTGAATCTGAACAAAATACAACAGGTTGAATGGGTTCTTAATTATTTTAAGCAACATGTCAAAATGGTGGCGTTATGAAATACAATTGTATGTCACATGAGAAATATGAACATGCCAGTAAGAGGACACTGCCAGTTTGGCAAAGACTGGCATGTCTAAGTAAAAACAAGATAAGCCAAATAAAGGCAAAGGCAAAGACAAAGACGACATGCAAGGAGGAAGGAAGCCAGAAAGGAACATGAGTCAAGACAAAAAGAGTACTGTCTGGTGACTGAAATGACACGGGGTTACTCGTGCCACAGATTCAAACAGTTTCAGATTTCCAGAACTGTAATTATGGGAAAAACATTTGGCTTGATTCCTGCCTTGATTTAAAATCTTTGTGGCATTCAGAGGTGCTGGAGCAAAACTGCATCCACTGCTTCTCTACTCCAGCTAAACCACCAAGAGGCAACTAACCCACATAATCTGCTGAATGTACGGCCTAGGAGTGCTTGCCCACTGCCCATCCTTCCCTTAAGACAGTAAACCAGTAAAAGGTGTCATTCTGTTTGACTTCTCATTGCATCCATAATGGCTAACATGGTACAACACCCTACTACTACTGACAGTAGGAAAAAAATAACATACTTATTCTGAAAGGCATGTGTCCAAGAACGTTACTGCCAAAAACAGCAAATGGTGCCCTGAAAAAATGGTCTTCTCATGAACTACACCATGGCAAATTTGAAAAACACACTTTCGAAAACTGATCAAACAGCTAAAAAATACACAAGAAGTAAACAAGTACAGATGACCCTTGATATACGACTGGCCTGACATGCGAACAACTTGATTTACGACCAAAATTTTTGTTTTGATTTACGACCAACATCTTACATTACGACCTGAATGCGGTCACGTGTATCTGCTTGCGCGATTGTAAACAAACAGCCAAAAGCGTTCGTAAGCGTCAGTTGGAGCCCAGATACATGTGTTTGTGGACGTAATTTCGGTCAGTGCAGTGATTTATATAATTTTTTTCAATAATTGCTAAGGAAGGAAGAGAAGGTAACGAAGGTAAAGAAAGTGATCACAATCGAAACGAAGAAGGAAATTGTGTGGAATCTCTCTAAAATGTACAGCATGTCGAAATCCACCATCTCAACAATTTTACAAAGAAAAGATTTGTATAAGGAGGCTCCTTCCAAAGAATAACCACCTTCCATTTCATTCTCCTCCTCCTCCCTCCCTGCAGCCCAAAGATGTCAAATTAAATGGTGAGTACAGTATGAAATTGTTGTTTCTGGTAGGCTAGGCACTTTTTATAACTTTTTGGTTAGTACATTAGAAAAATTATTGGTGTTTTGGTAAATTATGCACATTATACAACCCTTTTTTATTATGAAAAGGTTAAGCAAGTGTTGCTGTGGGAGGTTTGGAACGCATTATGGGTATTTCCATTATTTCTTATGGGAAAAATAGTCTTGACTTACAACCAACTTGAGTTACAACCAGCCCTCCCGAACGAATTGAGTTTGTAAGTCAAGGGTCCACTGTACCTTTAAGGTTTGTTTGAGGACATCAGTCTCCAGCAGTAGCCATACCACCTGTGCTTTAGAACAAGTAATCCACTTGAAGCTAAACATGTTCAGGCCCAGCCAGGACTTGGATGGGAGACCATCTAGGAAAAGGTTGGGTTGCTGCTGGAAGAGGTGTTGGTGAGGCCAGCAGAGGGTGCTTACTCTGTGGTCTGGGCATGGATCCCAGTGCCGTGAAGGGGACACTCTGCTTTAAAATGGCACCATCCTTCAGATGACACATAAAACTGAGGTCGTGTCTCCTTGTGGTGAATAAGATTCCTGGGCATCCAGATGTCCAGGCTAAAACTGTGAACCATGGCCTGGTCAGACTGGCACATTAATCATCCTCTGTCCTAAATGGCTAACTACTTCTCTCATCTCTTCACTACCTAGGTAACATGTGGTGAGCGTATGGCACAAGAATTGCCTCTGTCAGCCAGGTGGGTGATATACATTGGTGGTGGCTGAAGTGGCTCCTAAATTTAAAAACACTTTGAGTACTGAGAAAAGCGCTACATAAATGTAATGTCTTCTTCATCATCATCATCTGAAGGAGAGTGAACAGATTCTCCTGATCTGACCTCTGGACCTAGCCTGAGCTATCTTGTTTTGTCCTGTTGTTTTTAAAACTTCCTTCAGGTCATGAATATTCAGAAAACAATGCCACATTAAATATTAACCCATTATTAAATCTTCATGATATTTGTTCAGTTGCAGACAGTATTTCAAACTGTCTTGAACATGAAATTAAAAACTATAATTTTAAAGGTTACGTTCAGCATTTTTCAAACTGAAGTCATTTCTATACAACCATGGTATATATTAATTTGCCACTTGAATGTGGGTTCTAAAATGAAGAATTTTTTTTGGGTTGGCAGTGGTGCGGTGGTTAATTCTTTGGACTTCAAAACCTGAGGTTGTAGGTTCGAATCCCACCAGTTACACTTTGTGACCTTGTGTATCTCAAACATTGTAGTCACTTTGGATAAAAGTGTTAGCCAAATAAGTAAATGTAAATTTTAAAACATACCTAGCCCATACTTGCATTTTAAAATGAAGGTCAGTGGGCATTGGTCCAAATGTGAAAACAAAAGCCATAAAGCTTAACTAACACGTCAACTCTGAAGTGGCAAAGGTTTTCATTCAAGTAAATGCAGTGGCGTAGCGTAGTGGGGGCGGCCTGCCCCGCGCGGCACTTTTAGGGGGCGGCAAAATTTCACAATAAATAATAATAATATCTTGCAAAAATTTGAACCATACTTAAATAAGGGGGCGGCAGAATTTTCCTCAGCCCCGGGCGGCTGACACCCATGCTACGCTACCGAGTAAATGAGCGTTCTGCGTTTCTCAGGCATGTTTGTGACAATAAATATAAACTAAAAGTAATATCACAAATTCTTAATGCTTTTTTCCTCGAGTTAAGGATACATTTCCTGTTCACTTGTCTGCTCACAGCAGCTGTCGTTGTCAGAGTTTCACATTTTCCACTGATGCACCAACAACTGGCAATTGTCCATTGCTTCATTGAAACTTCAAGCTGTATACTTTCTTCCTTTTCTCCCGGGATGGAAGATGAGCACTCAAATCATACAGTTACTTCACTTTATGCTATCTTTTCTTTTCTCAAACTGGAAACTGGTACAGGTTGTGTATTATTTACTTCAAGTAGTGTGAAAAACAGCTATGATTACATTGCTTGTGATTTTCTATACAGGTTTATCTAACAGAAATCAAATTGTGGAAACCTGCAAAGTGGGGCGATCCTGACCGGGGTTGATTTTAGCCTATTACATTCTATGTTGTTACATTTTTCATTGCTTATGTAGTGAGATTCGCATTAACTGGCAGAATGATGCAGGTATGTCAAGCTTGCAAAAAAGCGTTCCACTGTACTTGGTATATATATATCAATAAATTTGAATTGAACTGATCACAGTGCATTGCAGTATTTATTTACTTTTTGGATGAGCAGACCACTTGAAGGTTGATAATAAGTCTGTGATAGCAATCAACCCTCAGCATCGTACACTTTCTGCGGCATGTCATGTGCACGCACAATAAAAAAAATATATATATTGAAGAAATGAGAAAGGCAGATAATACAATAAAGCTACACCATGATAAAAAAGACTGAACTGCCACAAACCAATTATCAAATGTAATAGTATATGAAGAGTTGCTGCTGCAAAGGATATAGTAGTAAAGGAAAAATTGAAGTTTTTTGAGTGAGTAAAAGTAATTAGTAACATTCTGTTTCTTCTTGGTAGAAATTTACTCAAGCCCAAATGATGACATATTTGCAGTTTTTAATAAACTTTGAGTTATGTTTAATATTCATTATAGCAATACTGAACGCTGCTGCTGGTGCAGTCCCATGTTAATATGGAATTCTGCAACAATCTCCGTGTATTCACAATTGCCGCCTTGCCGCAAATGCTTTCTGTGGTCCATGACTGAAATAACTAGAGCAGTGAAGGTTTTCTGCCTATGATCTTCTTCATCACATCTGGTGAAAGACTGTTAAGTAACTGTAAGTGTGACTTTTTTTCCCAGAAAATACAGTTGTCTACAGAACAAAAACAACAGTTCACATCTGGTCATGTCAAAGGCAGCACTTTGAGGCACTCGTTCATGGTGATAAAGTATAAAATAACGCCCTGAAAGATTGCTGCAGAGGAAGATGATCATTGAGGTGAAGCACACAGCTGGTTGCCTTTTAAAATGGCTAAATCATACAAAGTGTTTTGCTTTTTTTCCCTTTTTTAAAACAATATAGTGCATATATGGTGTTTATATACACAGTATATGTGTAAGGCTTTTGTTTTCAGGTTTGAACTCAAAATTTGCAAAACAAATTTCACTTTAGAATGCTTCATCATGTGGCAACATATACAATAACCATGAACAAATAACTTGAAAAATATTGAACTTGTCCTCTGACATAACATTGAAGTTGCAGTTCATCACATGCCTCATACTATAAAACTCTAATTTCGTAATATATAAATACATTGTTTTAGAATAAACATTTTCAATACTTTCTATTTATAAAACTCTTTGCTTTATATTATCATGGCACAATTTTGATAAGATTTGCATTCAGCTATATTGCAGTTTATAAAAATAAATCAAACTGAACCTTAGGGTAGGATGGTATAATGGCCCTGTGATTAGCACATTCGCCTCACAGATCCAGTCCTTGGCTCAAATCCCAGGATGCTTTCTGTGAACACTTTGCAAGTCTCAGTATCCGCATGGGTTTCCTCAGGATATTCCATTTCCCCTCATATTTACCAAGGATGTGCAAGTTATGCATTGTCAGAAGTATGATCATAATGCTTTTACTATGGAGAATGAAAATGGGGAAATACAAAGAGGCAAAGCCTCAAAACAGCCTAGTTGAACTATGTACTTTTTTCTTTTTATTAGAGCAACATTGTCACCAACCTGGAAAACCACTCCAGCAGCAAAGTCTGACTTTGCTTACTGACAAGACAATAACATGACTCCTGGCTAGGAAGATGACAATCTGATAACCTGAGTGGCAATTGGAGCAGAAATGACGAAAGAGAAAGATTTAAAATAAACACTAAACAAGAAACAATGGAGCATTTGGGTATTCTACAGAATAGATTGTGCTTTAGAGGCTGCCAGCAATGGAATGCTGCCATCCTTATTTTCTTTTTCCAATCAGAAATTCCAAGTTGGAACACCAAATCTTTTATCCTCTGGCAGGCTCTTTTACAGTTTATTAACAATTCCAAATTAGTCCAGTTTCAGTCAGGGTGCCCTGCTATGTGCATGGGCCTTGTCCAAGGCTGGCTTCTGGTTTTCACTAATGCTACCAGAACAGGCTCCGGCTTTGCTGTATCTCTCTGAATTAAAATAAGTGGGGTAGAAGAGACTTGTGTGATGCTTGTATGATACTTTTAAGTTCATTCAGGCCAGCTCAAAGAATTCCGTTAGATTTTATCTATTGCAGCATGTTTGGTCAGTGTCAATGCATGAACATGCTCTGAGATGAAATGGTACACCATCCAGAGTTGACTTAATATTTTCTAGTTCAAATTTCAGTTAATGTCACTTGTGTGTAGCGTAAAAGCTTTCCCTCCAGCTCACATGGGTTTCTCCAACTAATCTGTGACTCCTAGTTGTCCACTGCATTGCACAGTCAAACAAACACAGACATTAACTGACACTGAGCAGCAGAAAAAAAAACAAAAAAAAAGTACGGTATCTGTGCATGTCTTATTATTTCTGTGTGAATTTGCAAGTCCTCTGGGTGTGTCTGCCTCTGTTTAACTAGGATATTCTGTACCTATTGTGTCCTAAACAGTTGCCAAGGGAATGGTGAGATAATTACAATTAATACTTTTTATTTTGTTCTCAATACGAATTCATAAAACATTCCCTTTAGATATAAATGTGTGTCCAAGTAATTTAACATGTTTATTAACTATTTTGGGACCTGCAGATAATATTGAGATGGGGGGGGGGTGTTACGATTATCCCTTTTATCAGTATGTTGATTTCTGTAAAGTGAAATGTTTCTTGGCTATGTTATGTATATGAACCTAACTTATTAAAGATCGTTGCATTGTCATATTCCTCCGTCATATCACATTGAACTGATTAGTACACGTGGCAAGCTCCATCTGTCTTGATGTAATAATGGAGTCCATCTTTGGATTCACTTATAATGAGGACTCTTGACTATTCTTTATTTATTGAGAATTTTCCTAACAGTTGGTGCCAAAACCTGGGAAGTGCATGCATGTTTCAATCTGGCCTTTTGTCATGGATATTTCTGGAAGTGCTTGTTGAGTGTTATTTATTAATTTCCCTGACATTAGCCGAAGTTTAATTCCTGCTTTTGCCTGTGGCCCCCAGGATAGGTTCAACTGCCTGTAATCTTGAGATGGGAAAACCAAGTTAATAAAACTGAGGGATGAATGCACTTAACACAATGGCTTTTCAAGGCTGATATCCTGTGCAAATAAACTGAGCATTGTGATGAGAGCGCCATGGAATGTCAACACCCATGCCGAGGCTGTGGTATCTCATTCAGAAAACTCCTCTCATATTTGCTTGTATAGCCATCTCTTCTGTTATCCACTAGGGGGCTCCGCCCCCTGCTCGCTTCGCTCGCCAACCCCTGGCGTTGGGGCATGACAAAGAGTGAGATGTATGAATTAGATATAGAATAGTGTGCAGGTTTGGATGATGCCTATATAAATACAAAATAGAGTGTTTGGCATAGAGTAATGTTTTATTGGAATATTTCTCTGTATACAACATTAGTAGTAAAGATGGTGTCTTGTCTTTGAATGAGTCTTCCTTGGCATGGATCATTTTTAATTTTAACTTTAATGTGAGATGAACGTCGAACACATGAGAAGGCAAAATAAAGTTGTGCATGTCCAAAAACGGGTTCAGAGAGGTAGATGCCAACCTTGTCCATGGTTTGTCCTTGTGATTTGTTGCTGGTCATGGCAAATGCAGGTTTAATGGGGAACTGTCGGTGTTTCAATGTAAAAGGTAATTCTAGGTCAGAACTCGTAAGGTCAATTCCAAGAATGAGAACAGTATTGTTAGCATGTGAATCTGAAAGAACTGTTGCTTGAATAACATCGTGTGTTATGGTGTTGACGACTAACCTTGTGTCATTGTATAAACCCTGTTTAGTGTTAAGGTTTCTTAATAGCATGATTATTGTTCCGTTTTTAAGGGTAAGGTTGTGTTGTGGTCATTCGTCCGGGTTAATAGTGTTCAAATATTCTAATGGGAAATTCAGATGTTCATTGTCGTCATCAGAGTCAACTTTGTCAGAGCTTAGAAAGAGCCGTGTCTCTCCAGGAAGTAATGAAATGACCTGGTTAATAATGTGATTAACATTAATATTTTTTGGACATAATATAGTGCGTTGTGTTAACCACATATGCGAAAGCAGTATGGGCCATTGCCTTTTGGTGTCCTGTTATGTTCTCTGGTAGATGCAAAAGCAAATGAACTATTGTAGGATCTAATGTAGTTCATAAAGTTTTTACTTTCAGGCACATCCTTAGTTAGAAGCTTCTGTAGATATTCAGGATATGAATGTAAAGGAGGCAGTCTAATCTGCCCCTTTTGAGAACAACGTGTAAATTCATTACTTGTATTGCCAGTTGTTTCTTCTGTGAAGTTAAGTGAATGACAATGATTGCAAATGACATTCATTAATCCCAATTAATTTTCCTCAATAGTGGACTCATTATTGCGTTGTCAGCCAACTGGCGTAAGCGTTTAGCAGACGTCTGGTGTTGATGTCTGCGACGGGCATGTTTTGCTTGTGGTGTTTGAGTGCCGCGTTGTTGCATGTCCATTATTTGTGACACGCTATTTTTGAGTTTTAATTGATCCGCCTCCGCTTTGCGCAAAGTCCGTTTCACTCTACGTCGTGCATTGTTTGTATCGTGCCTTGTCCGTTTTTGTATGTCGGTCAGTTGAGCTTTCTGCTTTTTGAGTCCTGCTTGCTTGTTTTCTGGCCGGTCATATGCGCGTTGCTTTGCTCCCTTTTTTGTATGTCTGAGACGCAAGCTCTTTCTTTTGAAATCGTGCTTGTTTTGATGCAGCACTTTGAGACGCGCGCTGTATGCATATACGTTCAATGTGTCTGTTCATTTGGGCACGTCTCTGTAACGGGGTTACTTGAGCTTTGCGTTTTTTGATCCTTGACATTTTTTCTCACGTATTTTCCGAAGCGCATTGTATGCGCCGCCGTGTATTCTTTTTGTTTCATTCGTGTTCGTGTGTTTGGTTCCGTTATCCGATCCGAATAGTTTTGTACCCATGACCGTGTATGCATGACTTGTTTGTTCCTCAGCGTGCGAAATATGGATAAGTATTAAGGAGGATAGCACTCACTGTTAATATGGAGCCTTTTCTCCAGTTGAACGGTTAATAGTGCTTTATTTTAATGAGATCCACCTATGCTGCCTAGTGTGAAGGTTTTGAGATGACGTATGTTTAATATGGACGTTTCCTTTAGATATGTGGCTTTGGGTGTCACTTCTTATTGATTGGGGGGGGGGGGTGTGTGGGTGAGGATTGTTGTTGAGCGAGCGTCTTCTTTCGTTTTGTGTTCCAGGGGCTTGTTGAATCCCCCTCTTTGTGTGTGTCCCGTCCGTTGCTTGTAGGGTGTGTGGGGTGGTTTTGTGTTCTTTTTTTTTGTGTTCCAGGGGCTTGTTAAATCCCCCTCTTGGTGTGTATCCCGTCCGCCCTTTCTTGCGCCTGCGCAGTACGTCTTTTTGCAGCTACGGCCCATGGCCGGATGTGCCTGCGTCCATCATCCGGTTTAGCATTCTCGGTTAGTAATATGGATGATGGGTTTGAACTTCTTGTTCATTTTGCTACAGCCAAAGTTTAATTACAAACACTGACAATGTTTGCAATTTTTAAAAAATATTATTAAATATCCATAAAACAGAGTTTGGAGCATTATAAACTAGTCCAGTGTTAGTGTATCCATTTATTATTAAGTGGTGAGAGAAAAAAAGGGCGTCTCCATTCATCTTCCATGTTTGCTGCAAAGTGTCAGGGTGGGTACCCCACAGTGTTGAGGTAATGCTTGTCACATAGTCAGATTACTTTTTAAAGTAACAACTAACCTAACACAGTATTTGTTTAATTAAAATAAAAATTCCTATGTTACTTAAAAACAAACAAAAAAAAAATTAATGTAATATTTTGCATAAGTATAGTGTTTATTCAGTAAAATCGTACACGTGTGCGCTCCACTCATCTGGTTGCAGCTAGTGAGGAAGAGGTTAAGCACATGAATGCAATTAAGTGAAAAGAAATTAACAAAAGTTAGAAATACAAATTTAATCCTGCAAGTGCTGAGGGGTAAATTTTATCTGCCCTGTGTAGGACTATAGGGAGTCAGTGATTATTGATGAGTTGCAGTGTGTGAGGCAAGAAGCAAACATGGTGGACAAACGTCAGTCTTTTGCAGGGCTTAACCACACAATCAAGCAGAAAAGATTGTGCTGCATGCAATCCAGTAACAGAAACCTATAAATAAAGTGTCAGTTTAGTTTTCATCCAGCAAGTTATTAGATACAAGGGGGCTTCGCTCGCCTACCCCCGGCGTTCGGTATCCTGAAATACATTAGTCGAGCTCATTCGTTTTGGAGCTGTGCCCACTTTGCCCGCGGCATTTCAGACACGTGTTGTAGGTGCCTGCGTTCATTGATTTTATCCAGGCGGGCTCGTGTTTGTATATCCGTCAGTCGAGCTCGTTCGTTTTGAACCTGTGCCTGCTTTGCTTCCGCAGTTTCAGACGCGCATTGTAGGCGCCTGCGTTCATTGATCTTATCCAGGTGGGCTCGTGTTTGTATCGTTGAGCTGTATTGTGTTTGAATTTGGTGTAAAGCGTTCAGCGGTTTGTACAATCCCAAGCAGCACATTATTCCTAACTTCACTCCGCAGTAGTGCCACTCACAATATGGCGGTGACGACTGCGCCTTCCATACTATCTTTGTGGACCTGTGGGGCCTCCGTAGCCTCTCATGTTTGACTCTGGGGTGCAGCGCAGAATCCTCTTTTGTGTGTGGCTGTGTTGTTAGTCGTTAGCTATGGGCGCGTTGTTGCTTCATTTCTCATTCACGTTAGTTGAGCTCTTTCGTTCTTGGGCCGTGACTCCTTTGTTCGCGGTGGATAAGACTTCGCTTGCGGTTTATGAGACGCGCGCCTGCGCAGTACGTCTCATGGTCCCATTGCCGTGTACCTGCGTCCATATCCGGTTTATTCTCGGTTAGTAATATGGATGTTGGAATCATGTGAATGGGTGTTGCACAACTGCCAGTGTTCTTACTGCTAATCTTTGGGGATGGAAAAAGGGACTGAATTTTTTTTTTTTTTTTTTAAACTTTACAGCACATGAAGGACTAAGTGTATTTATGAAATGCAACAAATGTGTTAAGTTTGGCAGTGTTTCTAGTCAGTTTTATAATGGGTTATAGATTTAATAACAAATGCTGGCCTGTGAAATCTGCAGTTTTTCATACAAAACAAGTAGCACACTGATTGTAACGCATTACATTTCATAATAAGTATCAAAATAACCTATTTTGCTATTTTGTTTTGTAAGTAATGAGCAATGTAACTACGTTACTTATAAAAGTACTGTTCGCTAATGCTGGTGCCCAGATTGGACCATCTGATTCATGTCCTCCATGTATTGACCGTCACCACCATTGCTTAACTCTGCTTTGTTGACAGCGAAGTGCAGAGACTGAATGATTGAAGGAACATTTAGCTTCTGGGAATCATGTCCTTATGAGCTCATACAAAATATTTAAAATTAATTAACATTTAATTAACAATTTTAATGTACGTATAATAATGAAAGCAAATCAAATGGAATGCAGAGACTTCAAGCTCCAACTTAATGATATTCTCTAAACACTAACATAACAGCTTAATATCTTTAAATATGTCACACATTGAGAATGGTTATCTTGTAAGCATAAAAAAAGAACTGGAATAAGTTATGCAGCAAAACATTTAAGCCAAAAAAAAAAATGGTACACTAATTTGCCAAGCAAGCTACAAGGTAAACAGATGAGAGTTCATACCCAAAGGATGCAACAAATGGGTGCTGACACTAGCAATGCAGCGTTCGAAGAAAGAGACTTCTGCCAGCAGAGAAGTCATTAAATGTGATGTAACCACCAAGCCCTAGGCCAGGGTTCAATATTCTAGTGCTGGGCAATCATCCAAGATTACTAAGAACAAAAGAGTTTTGTTAGCTTTCAGTTTTTACAACCATATGATTCACACATTGATACTATAAGTAACACGTTAAAGTGCAAAAAAGGACCATTTTCTCCAAGCACTGTTTGGGTTACATTTAGAGTGCATTCATTAGACTGTGTTCAAACAAGGACATGGCTGGAGTCAGTGAGGTACAGCTGGAAACACAAAGCTTATAACCAATGCTTTACTAAAGAATGTACAGGCCTCAAATTATAAAATCCAATGGCCTCACCCAGACCTCAGACATTCAATAATGTGAAGTACTAGAAGAACAAAGTGTAACGAAGAAATAATATTTGATAAAAAAATTAAACAATCCAGAGGTTTACTTTTCTGTAATGAAGTAGACCTTATGGAAAATGATGTTGTTTTAACTACACATAGTATCTGGCGAACAACAATTAGCCTCACAGTTTTACACTATTATTAACTGCAAATAGGAATTTCAAAAATCACATACATTAACCCTTCGATTGTAATTGTGGCTGCTATTAAAATGTCACCAGATCCAGGATGTGATGCAGGGACAGCTATCTGCACAACTCACTACCCAAGAGTCAGAGGCTGTGGCCTTCAAACATTTGAAATGCCATGCAGATCAACAGGGACTTGTTAAATACCCTCCAGATGGGAGGTGCACACATTTCCTGTGCAGATGCCAAAAGAATAACATAATCCTTTGCATTTAAACTGAAAAACATGCCACAGGGAAGAAAGAAGTGCAGGAAATTGTCACCTGCCTTCCTGGCACAGGTCAGAATAAATCCTGACATTGAATGAATTCAAGTGTGACAGCCATTGTGGAGTATCTCCTAAAACCTATCTATTGAGCCGGTTTAAACCAGTTTGATTCATTCTGGGATCTGGGAATTAAATCTAACATTCTGAGAAATAAAACACATATAGGAGTGGTGAGAAAATAAATACAAGTTTTTAAATAGGATTTTATTGGCTAAGCACACCTCACAAAATATTAGCCCTCAGCTTAAATATATCTGGCTTGCACTCTTAACAAGGGCAACACCCACCTGAGTGAAACGCTGCCTTCTTTAAAAATGTCTTTATTTAGTCTGGAGATCGAAAAAAATTAAATAAATAAAAATCAGGCTGTACTATGAATGTGAGTGAAAAGATGATAAACAAAGAGAAATACTGACAAAATGGTAAAGTCCCAAAGTAAACACAAAGAAGTTTCGGATGCTTATGCTCCCTATGTAAATGTTCATCCCTTGTGGCTTTTAGGATCTAACAAACAGAGTGAGGATGTTATTGAATCTTCCTCAAGTACATCCACATTGGTTATTCTTGATATGGGTTCACAACTCCTCTCTGATAATGTCCTAAGATACATGGTGGCACTGGAAATAGTTTTACTAAATAATAAAATCCAACTAACTGTGCAGGTGTTGTACAGAAAACACAATGGAAATGCCATTCTGGATGTTTCAAGTGCAAGCTCAGTGGCTTCACCTTCATGCCACACTTTCACTGCTCTTACTAGCAGGGTTTCCTCTGTGAGCTTCACTAAATATTCAGCCTAGCCATGGTTGATTTTGTCTTTTGCACAGAACTTCCAAGCAGGCATACTGTAAGATCATTGCCTAACTTGCTTTGTGCATGTGTGATGTCACGACCTATTGGTACTTCAATTGGATTAAAGCTTCAAGTATTTTCATTTGAGGAGTCCATTAGAATTTTATGAGTACTGTCACTGATCCCTGGGCTCTGACTCACATAGCTCATGCCTAATTATGCATGCATAATTAGCCATGTGCCAGCAGCTACCAGTCAAAACAACCTTAAAGGAGCCTGAGACTTCCACCACCCCGAGGAGGAAAAACACATGTGACCCTGTGAAGAAATAATTATAAAAACAACAAAAGATTTATTACTGATTACAAGTCAATTCTATGTTCTTCCTGAAAGAAAAAAGTGCAAAGCATCCACATGGAGATTGGAAACAAAAAAAAGATGCTTCAGCTGTGCCCAAAACTGCAACTTCAAACAACAGAACAAGCCAATTCCACAGTGCCACTGCATCTCACGAGTAATGTGTGCCAAGAGACTTACACATTATAATTATCTTGCATATAAACGTCTACGTGTGGAAGTGTGTTTGTGTCTGTCCAGCCCAGAAGTGAGAAGTGGAATCGGGGTAAGGACTCCATCTCCGAGGATACACAAGCGAGGCTAGCACGTCAGCAAAACAAAACCTCCAAAGAAAGTAACTTGCTTAGTAGCAAATACAGAAGAAAGGACTCACTATCATTGATCTATACGCATTCTAAATCAACAGGACATACATTTAACTGGGACAATGTACAAGTAAGATTTAAGGCCAGTACTAAAAGTGCCAGAGAGCTGGCCGAATTTTGGCTATCAAATGAGAACGCTATCAACAGTCACTTGGACATAAATCCAGCATATGCAAACTTAAGAAGAACATATTCATAATAAACAAGACTTTACACATAATAAACAAGACTTTGAAAGCTCAGGAATAAAAACTACTTTATGATACGTGATTCATTTTTTCTCCCTTTGTGGATCTCCAGCTGCAAATATATAATAAATAATATATATTTATTTGTAGTTAACATTCCACTGGCATCTTTTGTTGTTTGAGGCATGGTGGCAGAGTGGTTAGCACTGCTATCTCACACCTCAGATCTAATTTTTGGCTCCAAATAATTGGCAGACGCTTCTTTAAGCCTTATGGACACTTATAAGACTACTGCACCATTATAATCCACTCAAAACTAGTTCAGTTCCTTTCTATGCTTTTGCTAAGCTCAGGGTGAAGTGAACTCCATAGTGGTCGCTCTTCACTAGTGAACCAATGAGTGCTCAGCCACAACTACATGTAATGCAGCGATAAGGAATAAAAACGTGGGTGTTTTGGACCTGGCAAACAGAAGAGAGACCTCTCTGTCTAATGTCTCAAGTTTTATGTACCATGACAGAATGAAAAACAGGAAAAAAAAGCTGAGATTGCAGATATCTATAAAATATTCATATATTACTGGCTCCATCAAGCAGTACATTATTGTCTGTCAAAAAAGGGACAAGCTTGCAATACTTTGAAAATATGACACTGTATTGGAAAGTCATCACGAAGTTGGCAAATTTATCATGCTCTGCAATTTCCAGTCACATAATCGGACATATCTGGGTGATGAGAACAGCAACTGCAGTTGTCTAGTTGACATCTTCACTGACTACTAGTCGTGTAATGTGCCACTGGCTTCAGGTTGAAACTTACTTAGTCCAAAGGACTCTGCGGAGGCCCAGATTCTCAAAATGGGCTAGCTCCTCCCATGTGCCTGATGCTGACACTGTATGTCACAACATTTGTAATGAGGTATTAATGCTCTTGGTTAAATCTGTTGCCTAATTTTCATTGAACAACTGTTCAAAAGTTGGTTTATGCTGAAAATGTAAACCTCAGTGTGTGAAGAGAAATACAAAACAAAACTCACTACTTTTTAAAAACATAGTCAAAAACAAGACAAAAATGACAATCAGGAACAGAAACTGTTAGCCAATCCATGAAAACCTCAGTTCCTGTTCATAATTACAGAAAATTTCAGCAACAAAACCAAAATATTTAATGTCGTCAACAAACAAACAATTTAATTGCTAGCAAAAATCAAGAGAAAATTTGGCTAAAAAATAAAAGTGTTAGCTTTGGTTTTAGGTGTACTGCCTATTATTAGTTTATGCATGCCGTATTATCTGCCCATCAATACATTTTCTGACACGATTTTTGAGAGTTTTAGGGTTGAACAGAGCAAGAGTCTGATCTACAAGCGTCAGACGTAACTGAGGAGGCCAATTCGTTGCAGGGAAGACACACTTAAGAACACACCCACAAAGGGTGAATGTATATATAGTATATAAAAAATAAAAACTTTTTTGTTGTATATACTGCACAGTGTTTCTCTGTATGTTTAATGATAATGTTCTGTACTTTTGTTGCATGTCTTTCAGACATAGTACATTTATTATTACTGTACATGCTGGCCTCTTATGTGGAAGTGCTTGCAATAAGATTGAACTCTACTATATATTAAAAAGCTACTGTCTTGTGTATGTGTGTGAATGTCCAGTCCCTCAAAGCATTGGCCAGTTTGACTTTGGTCAAATTGGTTAATTTGGCAAAGGAGTTAAAATGAACCATTTCAATGAGAACAAAGCAGATAACATATTATGTGACGTGCAGTTGCTAAGCACTATAAGACCCAATCAGTATCCCTTCAAAGAAGGGAAGTATTTGCAAGCATGTAAATGATGTTTTCATAGCGGGAACTGATGGCCTGTCTAGCATCGGTGGTAGTCAAAAAGAGGATGGGAGGTGAGCAGGGTACCTCAAAATGATAAGTAAAAGTCTGAGAAGCAGACTGGACGGGAACACGATCAAGAAAAAAAAGCACTAGGCAAGAGAGATTGACGCACACCAGGATACCAAAGAACGGCATAGGAAGAACGCTGAAGGCATAAGAGATATCAGATATTTTAAAATTTATTCTATTATCTATCTTCAATAGGTAATGTAGCTAATATTATATAAATAAATACATAAACAGACAAGAATATAAGTAACACCAAAGCAATGGCAAGAGCAGGTCACTCAACCCAGCATTGTTTCCAACAAGAAAAACAAGAGTATTTAATTTTAACAGCATACGACCTGAACTTGCATACACTAACATTCACACAATTTTTAAAAAGGCGGCCACTATGCCCTTCTTCTACCCTGGAGGATCAAGTGTCCCTAGGCATAATTTAGTCTCCTGGGGCCAGTTGTGATTCTCAAATGAGAATACACATTTGGGGACAACTTGATAAAAAATCTGTAGTGAATAACAGCAAAATCCGCCACTGTAAACTATGACCACAGGACTTCTTCCTAAAACACACACACCCTAATTTCTCCAGTTCATGCACTTAAAACTGCATGGGATTACAATGGATTTCCCATTGGGATTAATAAAGTATCTATCTATCTATCTATCTATCTCTATCAAAAGAAACTGAACAAAAGACTTGATGCTAAAAGAAAAGAAAAAAGCTAAAATTCAGCAGCTCAGTAGCGCACAGTTACTGATACTTGATGATTAATTTGTACATTGTAATGCGCGTGGAGGCAGGCAGGCAGGCAGGCATATAGACAGACAGACAGACAGACAAACCACTGAAGGCACTCGGCTCAATACTTTGAGAAATGCCTCTTTCTGCTACAATATCTTTCTGCCATGTTGACTACTGCATCATTATATGGCATAACACAGCAAAAACAGTTTAGATAAGCATCGTGGTCTTTGGATATACCGTACTATGTGCTAAACTGCTGTGGCTATATTCTGGCACGACATGTGGGCATTTCCAAATTAGACAGTAATTTTAACTTACTTTAGCTATCTGTTTAGACATGCAGTTAGACAGGAGATGTTGTGCAGCCTTGTCTGCCCGTCACCTTCTTTTGATGGGGCATGACACATCGCTTACTTTGAATGCTTATTTTGTGATTCATATTTTCACAAATATACTGTAGCTGCCAATTCTTCAGCCTTGCATCATATTCAACAGTATCATCGTAATTGAACAACAGAGAGCACAGATTGCACCTGCAACAACATACAAATCTGCTATCTGCCGGACCATTCTAATAAGAGCAAAAATGCTCTCTGCAGTTCAAAATCACCGCCCCTACTTTGACAGCCACCTTCATGTGCTGTTGGATTAGTTTACAAATGGGACACTCAGTGAGTTGTCCAATTGTTCTCACTCAGTTTTAAACTAAATTCACTTATGGGTGTCTTCTGATGTACATTATACATTTAGCTCAGTGTCCCTACTGCTAAGTTAACCATTTACTTTTCCGACCTTAATGCTGCTCCTACTGTCTTGCCACATGTAAACATTTGTCTGGTTTTATATACAGTTAAGAAAACTGTAGTTTCAACTGTTTTAGCTTCTTCTCCATTAAAATAGTGTGTCTTCCTTTTTTCTAGCATTCTGGCAATCCACAGAACAAAAATACAATTGGATTTATTCTGGAATGGTGCAATGAACCCGGATTAAAAAAGAAAAAAGTCACTTTGACTGTGATGTAATATCTGTTCCTACATTAAAAGTTGTGAAAGAACTCTTACTGGCACATTGCTGAACTTTTGCCAGCACTGGCCAACAGTGTGTAATGGCACCATTAAGAAATGCAGGCAGCACTTCATTTTCAGTGTACTACTAGCAAAATTGGCAGCCTGAGCACAATAAGACCTTAGGTAACATAAACTGCTCTAATACTCCTACTTACATCCCTACACCTTGTTTTACAATGAATGTTACGAACGTGAATGTTTTCTTACCATCTACTAGTTAATCCTGATCACAGCAATTTTCAGTCATCTGTTTTGTGTTCAAAAGTTTGGAGGAGACACCACTGGAATATAAATGCTTTACAATATACTGTAGATCACAAGATTTCTCCCCATCAAACTGGGACTTTCATACTCATGCAGATACACTGATGTTAGGTGTCCGCAATTATGGAAAAAATCTTTATAAAGTCCAAGTAAGCTCATTTTATAAACTAATGACAACCTAAATTAATAAAGAACTTTACCTTTCATAAACTGAAGGCTTTGTAAGACACAAGTGGAAAAGTAAACTAGCCACGAAATGGACTAGCACCAGTCCAGGTTTAGGTTCTGCCTTGTGCCCAGTGCAGTGGGGATAATTTCAGACTACTTGCACCCTTATATCGTATTAACCTTCTTGATTTATTGTATGCATGATGAGTTAACTTATGATTTTTAGCTTTAATAATAATGGTCAGGGATAAGTTAAGTAAAAACGACTTTTTTTTTCTTTCAACTTCTATATATTTGCAGCCAAAACAGTTACAAAAATAAAAGGACTGAGCTCAGCTGTTTTCAATTAAAGAAAATATGCATGGGAAAAGCAGCAGGTTTAATATGCTTACAATCACGCCAGCAGCAGATATCGCCTTTTCCAGTGTCATGAATGTGGCATGGACAAGGAGGCAACCCTTAGCTACAGTGTAATATCCTCACATCTGGCTTTGTGAAATCTCTGCCAGGCAAAAAGGTCTGCTGTGGATGGGATGCAATCACTGCATGCACACCTTTTATGTAAGACATAGCATACTTTTCACAAATTTATGCATGATTAACATAGAAATCTAAATGAAATTTAAATGTAACATAAAATGCAAACATAAACATTTAATTTTTGATCTAATTTTTTTTTAACTCCATTTCTGCTCAATGTCTGACTTGTTTATCAATTACGTCCTGTATGTATAGAATTTTAATCAAATATCTTTAATCAATACATGATAATTTTTACAACTGAATACAAGCATATACTTAAATGAAGTTATAACAATGGATTATTAAGAGCATAAGGAAAAGGACTGAAGGTAACTAAAGGGTTAACTAAATGCAGCTTAAAGCTTGAGCATGTGAGGGTTGTTCATTTTAAGAAGAACCACCAAGGTAATTAATAAGGTTAAAACGAAGTAAATGAGTAACAAACACCCCATTAAAAAGCGAAAACAAAACTGCCAAAAAGACCCAACACCTTTATTATGAAAAGGTGATAAGATCAATGGGAAAACCTGTACGACACCCCTATTAACAAAGCAATGTATATAATGATGAAAGAATCGATGTGTATACAAAGTTACTGGTGGTTGTAGTCGATTGACCAAGATAATAGAATTCTGCATATTAAGAGTCAGATGACGTATTAGATAAGGTAATGGCAATAGGAAAGTATAAAAGGGAATGAATTGTTTTATTCATTGCTCACACCATGGACTGTGACATTTGTGCATATCTGTGTGCAAATAAAGAATCATTCTGCATTTTCATCTGGTCTCCGAGAATGACTTTTTTTTGAAAATAGAGGAAAGTTTTTTCCATAACATATAGTAAGAAGACTTGGACTGCTCCCAGACTGGCACAATTAAATTCTTCTTCTTGATACTTGAGCATCTTCCATGACTTGTGAGTAAACTCAGGTTAGAACTCCTCTTTGAAAGCCTTCCTGATGTCATCCATTGTGACTTGAAGTGTTTTAGAACATTAGAGTAATCTAGATGAGAGCAGGCCATTCAGCCCAACAAAGTTTGCCAGTCCTATCCACTTAATTTTTCCAAAGTAACATCAATGTGCACTGATCTTTTTTTTTATCATTTCATAGAAAAGCAGGAATTTTTAATTTCTTGCCAGTAGCCACTCTGCAATGGACTGGCACTCAATTCCCCATGATCCTGTAATGGAATGAGCAGGCTGTGAAAAATCAATGGACAGACAACACAGTTGCACGTGAATATCAATTAATAAATTGATCTTTTAAATGTATTATAAATACAGTTCTCTATTATTTTATAATATAGATACAACTGCTGCTACAGCATTTAACTTTTGTTTAAAAGAGAAATGTAAAATTTAACACAGAATGTGAATAGAGAAAAAACCAAGTACAGTACAAGAAAAAAAGCAAACACGTCAGTACGCAGGTGGAGGAAAATACCAAGTTTAGCTGCTTGAGGCCTTTCCCTCGACTATTTTTAACCACAAAAACTCTGCCCTTATTTTAATATTCCATATACTTCTTTCTACCAGTAAATGAAGTTCAACTTTCAACTACCAAGTGTTGCTTCAGTTCTTAGGAGGCCTGGGCAAATTCTACTACTTCAATTAATTTCAAAGCAGTAAGAAAATTTAAAAAAAAAAACCTTTCCAAATCAAAAAGCCATAAAATTGCAAAATATTTTCTTTTCATTTTCAAAGTGTTTATGTCAGTAGCTGTAGAATCTGGGAAACTCGATCCCACCGGGTGCTGGATTACTCAGCATATGGGGGTGACTAGCAGTGGCTGTGGGAACTCATGACAGGAGGGACAGAGGCAGGCAGACTGCTTCCACAAAAGATATCCTGCTATTAGTCAGAGGAGCAGCAAACTGTTTTTGATAGATGTCTGGAGTTAGTGCCTTTAAACATAGATTATTGCCAATTTTGGAGGGCTGGCAAGATTTCCGCACTAGGAAATCAATGCGCTACATGTCAGCATATTGTCTAACTGCTGTACAGCACTTCTAGCAAACACTTTGAACAGAAAAGAGCTGTAGAAATGTAAGTTGCATTCCATCTTAAACTAACATAATTGGAAACAGATGAAAAAACCGCATGAAATGAATTAACCCCTGGCTGTTCTACCCTGCACTTTACTAGCATTAAATGAAGCTGAACACATGAATTTTATGTCAGGAACAACTCAATCAGTTTATTTAAAATAATAAAAAGAAAAATGGTACTATACACATGGCTTGACACTAGTGTTTAATTGTGGACTCCAACAGAAGAGACATAAGAAATAATAACTTTAATAGTTAAACGCACAAGAGTAGCAGAAAGAAGGCCGGAAAAAAATCCGGTTTATGATGAGGTAGAGATTTCCTTTCCTGGGACTGACTATTCAACATGGAGACTACAAAGTACAAGACTAGGTTTACAAGTGGCCCGAGGAGGACAGGACGTTTAAGACTCTGCACTGGGCTCTTTTGCAAAGTAAAAAAGTGATGTGCCACACAGGCAAGTCAATGAAAATGTATGTTGATACGATGAGCACCCCTCCTAAGTGTCTGAGTTGTCATTTGGCAAATATGCAAACTATGTGCCAACACTAATAATCGACAATTCATGTGCCATATACAGTATGCTGATTCCAAGACAGATGTCAATATTCTATCCTATTTTTTCAGTTACAACTAATTTTATTCAATTCTTTTTATATTTCATTTATGCGAAAAATTGCTTTCATTTGATGGCTGAAATACAAACACTCTCATTAAGTCAGGTAAACATTTTTAATCTTTGCCATTCCCTTTTTTACTTTGCCCTTCAGCTTTGAGGAAGGCAATGTAATCATCCAAGAGGTACTCCTTTTAACTGACTAATTAAATTCATTATAATTTTTTCTTAATCTTACTCCTGCCACACCAGACACCTGCAGAACTAGAACTGATACTTGTGCCTGTGTTTGTAATATTTACAGCGAAAAATCACCACACTGCAAACATCATATCTAGTAAACTGCATGGCAATGAGTGAAGAGTTTGCTTCTGTGCCTTATAATTAATTTGTCATCCTAACAGTGCAGAATATCTGAAATCATCTTGACATCAGGCTCAATATTTTATTTCCCCCCATGTCACCCCATTATCGGCCTATATATATAGGATGTATATGATGTTTGATTATATTGATGTTTGCTTAATAGTGCATGGCAATGTTAATACTGCTTGGATTTTATATCCTAGACATGAAAACAACAAAGAATCTTAGAACATAAAACATTTATAAATTAAAGGATATCATTCAATTAAGTTTATTTAGTTGAGCAAACTTAAAGTTATCCCAATATCCCATGTAAGCTGTTTTTTATTTCAACTTTACTGCACTAGTTATATGCCTAAGTAATTTTAGATTCCCATGACCCTTTGGGGAAAGAAGTGTTTTCTAGTTTCTATCTTGAGTAAAGTTCCAGTTTATTTTCATTGGTGTCCTCAAGATTAGTTAGACATACATTCAGACAGACAAGACCCTATATAAAGAGACAGACAGATAAAAAGTATTCACCCCCTTGGACATTTTCACATTTTGTTATACAACATTGAATTATAGTGGAACTAATATTGCATTTTTGACATTGATCAACACAACAAGAATTTGTAATGACAAAGTAAAAACAAATTTCTGCAAAGTGTTCTAAATTCAAAACAAATTTAAAAAACTCAGTATACAAACTGATTGTGTAAGTATTCACTCCCTTCAATTTGACACACCTAAATCATCACTTGTGGAGCCAAGTTGTTTAAGAAGTCACCATCATTAGTTGAATGGAGATCACCTGTCTGGGATTTCAATGGACTGTAGCATAAATGCACTTGTACCAGGGAAGTTCTACCCATGCAGAGTCAGTATGTGGGCTAACCTCCAGAGTGAAAACAAAAGAAAGATTCAAGCAACTCCATGTCAAGGGATGGAGACAAGAGAATATCTAAGTCACTGAATGTCCCTTGGAGTCCAGGTAAATCAAGCATAAGAAATGGAAAGAGTATGGAACAGCTCAAAATCTGCTAAAGCAGGCCAGCCACAAAAACTGAGTGATTGTGCAAGAAGATGACTAGTGAGACCTATGAGAACTTTGAAAGAGTTACAAGCTACAGAGGCTTCGGCTAGCAATACTGTGCAGATAACAACTGTTTCCCAGATGCTTCAGCAGTTGCAGCTTTATGGTAGAGTGATAAAGAAAAAGACACTGCAAGAAAGAAAGAAAAAGAAAGCACAAATAACATCTCAGCAGAAGGCACATGGGAGAGTGAGAAGTCATCTAGAAGATGTTTCAATACTCTGTTGAGACCAAAACTGAACAATTTGACCATCAGACTAAACACCACATTACATGGCACATTATCAAAAACACACTATTTCCACCATGAAGCATGGCGGTGGCAGCACACTGCTGTAAGGATGCTTCTCTGCAGCTGTCCCTGGAAGATTTGTGAGGGTGTGTGGTGGTGGATGGGGGGGCTGAATGCAGAAACACACATGAAAATGATAAAGTAAAGCCTGATGCAGTCTGCAAAAAACCTGTGACTTGGGAGAAATTAAATCCACTTTGATTCAGTCTTGTAGAATGATAAAATGTGAAATCACCGAAAGGGTGAATAGTTGGTATAGGCATTGTAGGAAGAGATAGAAAGAGAGACAGAGAGAGATGACAATCATTATTAGACAGACCGGCAGAATGCAACCCTGTATTCCACGTACATTTCTGAATGGATTCTAACAAAAGAGCTGCAGTTGTTCTCCAAGACTAGAATTAATTCTCTGGCAGTAAGAAGAAAATAAGCAGAATAATTAGAAGAGTGCCAAGCAAAATATTTTGGGCAACTTCAATAAACAATAGCAACAATGCCCTTGAAGGAGTGTGTGAAGTCCTGCCAGAAAAAGTGCAGTGATAATATGAAGTACTCGGCCCAGCAAGAAATCAGTCTAAAATTACATCCTTTTAAAATTCAAAACCAATTGCAACTTGCACACAGAAAGCATGGGAATCCAGCTACAGAAACATAAAGGCTGGTCAGGTTATTGCTCACTCACTATTATCTAATTGTGCAATAAAAGACAGCGGTTTTTCATTCTTTTTGTTTGGCTGTGCCCAGAGAATCATATTACATGACTCACCCAGTGCTTAAAGGTCAGCAGCCTAAAAGGGCCACACTCATGTGATGCATTCCAGTTGGACAAGAAGCAAAGTGCTGCTTTCAGCAGACCCTTAACAAACTGCAGGCTTCGGCTTAACGTTCATATGATTGCAACATCTATATCTGTGGAATTTAACTGAAGAAAAGGAAAATGTTTAACTCTGTACATTAAGCAGACTGAGTGGCTATAAGGCACAATAAAATACAATGTTCTTAAAAATCAAAGTACGGCTTTTTGACATAGTCATCACCTGAAAAAGATCAGAGGGCAGTTGCAAATGAAATTCTATTTAAGAAAAATACTAGATGTAAAGTGACACTATAAACAAATTAGTGCAGGACAACTGAGCAGTAACATTACAGAATATTTAAAACCCTCTCAATTCTTTGGAGCTTCTCCTGGCAGAAGCCAGCCTTAGGAAGGGCCCACTCACAGACACATACCCATAAAGGGTCAGCATGGTATCACAAATTCACCCAAGTCACATGTCTTTGGGGATGTAGGAGAGAAACCCCATACACACATGGGAAGAATGCTGGGTCCTGGAAGTAGAAGCACTAACCACTGTGCCACCATAAAACACTAAACTGACCAGTGCTTTGCATTATTAAACTGGGGTGGAGGAGCAGCACACTGGGTAGCACTGCTGCCTGCCAGCTCGGGTGTCCTGTCATTGCATAGACTTTGCACATTGTACCCAGTTGTCTGCATGAGGTTTCTAACCAAGTTTTAACCATGTTTACTTCTCCCACGTCTCAAACAGGAGCTCAACTATAATGCCTCTGTAATCAAAGTAAATGTGTGGCAGAGGAGAATTTGTTTGCCAAGCAGAACCATCTTGTCTTGAACTCAACAGTACTATAATCCTGAATTTAGGGGGGTATTAAAATGGACACACATCACAAATGGACCAAAGTCATTCATGACTATACCCATGCTCACCAACATAAAGGAATTACAAGCCAAGGTTTTTGTGGTGGAAATAAAAAGTAAAGGCCTGTACATTTTTCAAGTTCCTTTTCCCCTTTGCACACCTTCACTGTACAGTGTATCCAGCACAAGTGAACATCCAACATCCGTATTTAACAATGTCAGTATTATTTGAATTAGAAAGAAAGGTGATAAAGGAGGAGAAATTTGAGATTTCAAAGGCATTCATTCTGCTGTGTTATTGTATTTGTAGGTGTGTTCATTAAAGGGATCATTTAGATCATTAGCCCATGGTTTGAAAGCATTTGGACACTGTAAAAGTCACTTTCTTAATAAACAGCCATTGTCTTGTCAAATTACATTAGATTAGATAAACCTTTTTAAATCCAAGGGGAAATTCAGATGCTTACAGCAGGTTTTGAGCACACGCAGATTACAGTATGTTGCCGCACCCACCACATGACAAACTACCTGGATTTGGACCCGTGTGCAGCTGTGCAATGGGTGACGCCTCAGCACCACACTGGAACATTGTGAGGGGTTTTTTGTTTTTTTTTTCTAGTGGCTGGACTGCCAATCCTGCTGTCAAACCCCAAGTTTTCCCTGAAAGTTGGAGGGCCTGCTTGCAGGACTGGTTGCAGGTTAACATAATACCGAGGATGAAGCAATTGCAGGTTAGGGGCCCTGGTCAGGGGCCCAACTGAGTAGAGTCAATTCTGGTGTTTATGGGACTTGAACTGGCAGCTTTCCGGTTGCCAGCACAGATCACAAACCACATAGCCATAAAAAAACAAGGATACAGACTCTGGGACAAATATTACAGCCAAGCAATCAACCAACCAATATATCTTCTTTATATATAATACGCTACCATGGCTGTTCATTTGTCTGTCCAGGATTTTAAATCACCTGTAGCTTGCAAACTGTTTGGAATATTTACCTGAAATTTGGTACACATATACTATGTGATATCTACTATCCGCTTTCGGGGTGATGATTGACCTCCAAGGTTATTCCTCTTTTTATTTTTATTTTATTTTATTGTAGAATCAACTCTCAGCAGCGGCCAATAGGGTGGCCGTGTGGCACATGCGTACAGGTGCTGTTCTCATCCCTACCACCTTCACCGTCACTTCCCCTACCACTTCATATCTTACATCATTATTGAGGCAGATTGAAGACTTAAGTGCCAGATTAATAGAAAAATTAAGGAAAACATACTAAGTAACTGCAACACAAACACTGACTTAATCAGTTTTAACACGAAAAGATGACGACAAAAGAAGAGAAGAAGTGGGCCGCTAGGATGGAGAAAAGAAGAGCTGTTCAGGAAGCAGCAAGCGCATCAACCTCTGAGCAAATGAATGCTAAACATACAGAGAAAGAGGATGAAAACTATGAATGCTTAAGTCAAGTGTATTCACTGTACGATAACTGGTAAGTAAATATTGTGCAGAAATGTCAAAGTTAACATAAACAGTACATTGGGAGTAAGCATTTAATTGCCTTATTGTAGTGGGCAGTGCTTCTTAGCACACTGTCGTTGAATGAGCCTGTGGCTAAAGGCACTCTAAGAGAGCCTGCCTTGGCTAAGTGGGTTAAGTAAATTAATGGATGGATACGCCAAGTAGAAACTGGAAAGAATATTCTGCAGAAATGTAATAATTCATAATCATTCCTTCTTGGGAGAAGAGTCTATAGAAGACAAAAGCACCGTTACCCAGTCTAACTGGCACTGCAGTGGAATGCAAGCCAAATTACTCTGCAACATAAACTCATTAAGATGTGCTAAAAATGATAAAGAAGGTGATAACATTTTTGCTCACTTGACCCTAGCCTTAAGAAGTCTAATGAGTTTTCCAGTTGAAGTCATTCTAAAGAAGGGGAAGGTTGGTTTCGTCCGTTTATAGGAGATGGACGTCTGAAGCAGAGCTCCGCTAGCAGCGGCTTTATTTTCCCACGTATTTCATATTATTTAGAGGTATCCTGTATTTAACCCGACCAAGGAACTTCCACTACAATATACAAGCATGAGTAACAAGAAGAAAAGTCAGAAAGAACCAGAAAAGAAACTTAAAGCTGCATCGAAGTCCGGACAGACTTCCGGCCTGAGTGCAAGTGTAAGGTATGGCATCACGGAGACTGACCTAGAACAGGCAGAAGAGTGCGCAGAATGCCTGGGACCCCGCTCCATTGTATCGTCTCCAGTCGAGAGTGAGAATGGGAGTGAAGGCGCAAGTGATACAGGTCGCGAGGGATTGCCGATTTCTGAGGATCATTCGAGACTAGAAAGGGCTCTGCAGGACGTGCTCTCATCTACTCATCGCGAGCCTGTAACAGGAGCTGCATTTTCACTTGCGGAGCACGAAAGCAGAAGCGAACTGTCCGAACTGAAAGAGATGATCGCTACACAGAAAGAGATGATCGCTACACAGTCCACTGCCATAGTTACGGCCATGAAGGAGCTTAAGAAAGATAACACAAATGATCTTAAGAAGGTGGCCACTGAGCTCAAGAAGGATAACAAAGATAAGGAAACGCGTCTATTTGAACGTTTCGACGTGAACTTTAAAGGCATGTTGGAGAAATTAGTGGAACACATTGAAGAAACTAACTCCAAACTGAAAAGGCTTGATGATCATATTAATGACGTTTCAGATCAGCTGGAAGACGTTAAGCAGGGACTCACGGCTCGAGTGGAAACAGCGGAACAAATGGCATCTAACGCCAATGAAAAAGCCACAGCTGCGAACTCGGAATACAAAAAACTTGGAGACAGACTTGCAGCCCTGGAGGATGGGTGCAGAAGAAATAATATAAGAATTGAGGGTATACCTGAGAAACGAGAAAGCTCAAGCCCAGTGAAATTTGCAGTAGAATTACTGTCTAAAATAATTGGAGATGACTTTAAACTCGACAATGAGATAGCCACGGCTTATCGCACAAAGATACCAAGCGCCTTTACATCTAGGTCGACTAAGATGTAAGCTTGATGTGATGGCACTTCTCAGACACAAGCAAGAGATTATATTCGAAAATAATCTTATTCGTATTTTTCCCGACTTCTCACCATCAACAGCTGCAAAACGCAGATCCTACAACGACATTAAAAGGATGCTATGGGAAGCCGATATCAAATACAGCCTCTTGTATCCTGCCAAACTGAAAGTGGAAGTTCAAGATGGACATTATATCTTCTTCAGCAAAGAAGAAGCTGAAAAAGAATTAAAGAAGCTGTTTCCGACACTTTTTTGAAAGTTAATTAAAATTAAAGAGCCGTATTCTATCAAGGCACGGGAAAGACCTATGATCTGATCGCTGGATCCTTGTATAATTATAATACCAGTCTCTTTAAACATCTTATTTTCTTTTTTTTTTTTTTTTTTTTTTTTGTTTTTAGCTGGACTTTATATGTTATATGTTTATGTTTTAATCAGAGTTATAGAGTTATAGACGTGAGTGTGAAAATGTGGAAGTGATTAAAGTAGGATTCGTTTTATTTATTTATTTTTTTATTCCTTTTTTTTTTTTTTTTTTTTTTTTTTAATTTATTTTTTTTATTTTACTATACCTTAAAGTAGACTGTTTAACTTCATACCCTTGGTTTAATGCTTGTTCTACTATTTATACAATTACCATTATACTATTACAGTATGAATTACCAGGTTTATCCTAGACTAGTTTTTAAAATCACTCCCAGGGTTTTGTTTTTTTTTTTTTAATCTTAATATCTTAACTTAAAAGCGCTGAAGATTATTTCAAGCTTAAATATTGTTAATGAGAACATTTTCGGCAGATAGTATTAAGGATTTAACTGTAAAAGATATCTCTGTTTTAATTCTGTAACGCCGCTGCAGGGTGGGGTTTGTTTTGTTTTGGACGTGCTCTGTCTCTTCGTATGTCAGAGGACTGGAACATCGCGAAGTGGGGTCTAGCCTCATGTGGGGAGGCAAAATGGGGGGGGGGGGGGAATAAAGGGGGGAGAGAAGAAGAGCAGGTTATATTTAATCTATTCTTATAATCCTTATAATTATAAATATCAATGCAGCAACAGGCTAACATGCAACAACTCCTGGGGAATCTTGAAACTAAGATTAAAACTGCCATATTACCAATTAAAACTATAAAATGACATTAAAAACTCAGAATCAATGTCTCCATGATGGGACAGTTAACTTTGTGAGCTGGAATGTTAAAGGCCTGAATCACGAATTAAAGAGAAAGAAAGTATGCTCTCACCTAACAGGCTTAAACGCTAAAATAGTATTTTTACAGGAGACCCACTTACTAACCAAGGATCAGTTCAGATTACAAAAAGACTGGACTGGCCAAATGTTCCATTCTAGCTTTATAAAGAAAACTAGAGGGGTGGGAATTCTCATACATAGAACAGTTCCATTTGTAGCATCAGAGGTAGTGTCGGACCCTGAAGGGAGATATGTGATGGTCATGGGCAACTTATATAACAGTAAAATGATTTTGATAAATGTTTATGCACCCAATGTTGATGATAAGGAATTCATGCAAAATCTATTTGCATCCATTCCCAATGTGAACACTCATAAAATTATAATGGCTGGGGACTTTAATTGTGTTTTAAATCCACTCTTAGATAGGACTCCCGTGACAGGGGGGACGACATCTAATACTGCAAAGATAATTACACAGTTTTTAAATGATCACAACTTATCAGACCCCTGGAGGTTTCTTAACCCAAACTCAAGAACATATTCGTTCTACTCACCAGTGCATTATAGCTACTCAAGAATTGATTATTTTTTTATAGATAATAATTTCCTGCCTACAATTAAATCATGCAAATATGACACAATTGTTATCTCTGACCATGCCCCTCTAGTCTTGGAGCTAAAATCAATAAGCCCCTCATACTCACCTCGCAGATGGCGTCTTAACCCTCTTTTATTGGCAGACGAGAACTGCACAGAATTTATATCCAAACAAATCAGCTTCTTCCTAGAGACAAACACGTCTACAGAGGTTTCTGCAGGAACACTCTGGGAAACTCTAAAGGCCTTCCTAAGAGGCCAGATTATTTCATATCTTTCCCATAGAAATAAATTAGAAACCAAGAAAGTGTCAGAGCTAAGAAATGAAATTACTAGAATAGATGAAGAACAAGCCAGGCGTCCAAGTGAAGCTCTTCACAGGAAAAGGCAGGCCCTGCATACAGAACTTAACATCTTAACTACTAAAGAAACTGAACAACTTATTTATAAGTCTAGACAGCATTACTATGAACACGGAGAAAAAGCTAATAAGCTTTTAGCTCAACAAATTCATAAACAAGAAGTTCACAATGCAATACCAGTAATCACCAACAAGAATGGAGAAGAAATCATCGACCATAATAAAATAATGCACACATTTAGAGATTACTATAAGTCTTTATATTCCACTGAGCCCAAAGAAGACAACACGCAATCTAATGCATTTCTGGATAATTCACAAATACCACAAATAGATGCTTTAAGTGCTGAGGAACTAGATAAACCTCTAACGCTAACAGAATTACTAGACGCTATAAAGTCACTACAAAGCGGGAAATCATCAGGCCCTGATGGTTACCCCGTAGAGTTTTATAAGAAATTCTCCACTCAGCTAGCTCCACTCTTATTGGTAACATTTACAGAAGCTAAAGACCACCAAATACTACCTCAAACATTTCGACAAGCATTAATCACCGTCTTTCCTAAACAAAATAAGGACTTGTTACAATGTGCATCATATAGACCAATTTCACTCCTGAATAATGATGTTAAGATACTCTCAAAAATCCTAGCTAGAAGGATGGAGAAAGTGCTGCCCTCGGTAATATCACAAGATCAAACTGGATTTATTAAAGGCTGACATCTATCTTCAAATCTCCGACGCTTGTTTAATGTTATATATTCACCAGCAAAATCAAACACCCCAGAGATATTACTATCATTAGACGCAGAAAAGGCATTTGACATGATCGAATGGAATTACCTTTTCACTGCATTGGAGAAATTTGGGTTTGGCCCGAATATTTGTGCTTGGATTAAACTACTGTATACCAGTCCAGAAGCTTCAGTTTGTATTAATAAAATTTGCTCAGACTACTTTAAACTAGAACGTGGTACCAGACAAGGATGTCCCTTGTCGCCACTGTTGTTTGCAATCGCTATTGAACCACTGGCGGTTCACTGCCGAAATTCTCATCAGATAAAGGGGATTGTCAGAGAAGGACTGGAACAGAAAATTTCTTTATATGCAGATGATATGGTCTTATATATATCGGACCCAGAAAACACTGTCCCTGCTGTTTTAACAGCACTAACAGAATTTCAAAAGATATCTGGTCTTAGAATTAATCTGAATAAAAGTATACTCTTTCCAGTGAACTCACAAGCATATAATAATAAATTAGACACCCTACCTTTTACCATAGCAGATCAGTTTAAATACCTAGGGGTAAATATCACAAGTAAACATAAAGCTCTTTATCAACAAAATTTTGGCGTCTGTATGGAAAAAATTAAGCAAGACTTGCATAGATGGTCAACCCTTCATCTCAATCTAGCCGGAAGAATTAACATCGTTAAGATGAATATCCTTCCTAAACTTCTCTTTTTATTTCAAAACATTTCAATATATATCAATAAATCATTTTTTAAACAGTTAGATTCAATAATAACCTCATTCATTTGGAACTCAAAACACCCACGTATCCGAAGAGCGACCCTACAAAGACCTCAGGCAGAAGGTGGCATGGCTTTACCTAATTTTCAGTTTTATTACTGGGCAGCAAACATACAAGCCATAAAAACCTGGACACAAATAAATGCACATACACAGGCTTGGTCTGCAATAGAAGTAAAATCCTGTAGTACTTCTTTATATTCCCTGCTCTGCTCTCCAATAAATGAAAGTTATCGCAAATATACTAATAACCCAATTGTGCTTTACTCACTCAGAATATGGAACCAAATTAGGAAGCATTTTAAGATGGAAAATCTTTTATCAGTGGCACCTCTGCAAGGGAACCACCTCTTTCAACCTTCGCAAGTATATCCAGTTTTTAATACCTGGAAAAGTTTTGGGATTAAAATGCTCAGAGATCTTTATATAGACAACATATTTACATCTTTTGAACAATTACGTTCAAAATTTAACCTCCCAGCTACACATTTCTTTTACTATCTTCAAATTAGAAATTTTGTTAAACAGAAATTGCCCGATTTCCCCCACCTTGCACCCTCCACAATGCTGGAAAAAATACTGCTCAATTCCGAGGAAACAAACACTATTTCCGCAATATATAAAATCTTATTAGAGTCCCTACCTTTCAAAGATCCAAGAGGACATTGGGAAGAAGATCTCTTAATCAATATATCAGAAAAGGAGTGGAAGGTAGCAAAGCAGAGAATTCACTCGAGTTCTATATGCGCAAAGCATAGAATTATTCAACTAAAAATTATATATCGAGCTCATCTGTCTCTCTTAAAACTGTCCAAAATGTTTCCAGGCCAGGATCCAACCTGCGAGCGCTGCAACCAAGCTCCTGCCTCACTGGGTCACATGTTCTGGGCCTGCACCAAACTAACATCATTTTGGACAAAAATTTTTAAGTGCCTCTCAGACAGCCTTAGTATCACAATCCCTCCTAACCCACTAACAGCTGTGTTTGGTGTCCTTCCAGATGGACTTGAATTGGAGAAGGACAAACAAACGGTGATTGCATTCACTACACTCTTTGCACGCAGACTTATTTTGTTAAATTGGAAGAATCCTAATTCTCCTCTTATAAGTCAGTGGGAAACTGATGTTTTATATTATTTGAAATTGGAAAAAAATCAAATTTTCAGTTAGAGGATCTGTACAAAATTTTTTCAAAACTTGGCAGGATTTAATCAATATTATTTTAGAATAAGAGAATTAACTATTATTGCATTTAACTCCCTTCTCCATCTCTTATTTATATAGATATTTACTTCTCCCCTTCTTTTGTCTAATGTTGCCTTATTAAAAAGCTTAAAGCAATTTTCCTTTAGCTAAGCTCTCCTTCTCAGGGGTGGGGTTTGATTTGTCTTCAAATTTGTTGGGTTATAAATTGATCTGTTTGTATGGAATGATTACAATGAAAATTAATAAAATAAAAATATTGAAGAAGGGGAAACCCTTTAGTGATGACCAGTATTACTCTGTGTTTGGTATTAACCTCCAATGAGCCATTAGAATAAAGAAAATGTGCTTCTGCCAACAAGGTAAGATATGTATGTGTGGCAGGGGAGAATCTCAGTTTGCCAGGTAGACCCATGTTTGCTTGAGCAAAGACATAATTAAGAGAAGTGTGTCAATTTTAGTAAATATTTTACTTTAAGCTGCCATATACATTGTGACCCGCTAATGACATAAATTAGAGGGGAAATGACTCCCCAATTGTCAAACTGGTTTGAATGAAAACCTGCAGCCACAGGGTTCACTCAGGGCTGAACTTGGGAAACAATTGTACTGCCTTACGAAAAAGACAGAGGGTAAAATAAGAGACATTCTGACTTGCCTACAATGAGACCCAGCTGCACTGTTAGCCCTTCAGTCTGTGCATTACACTTCTCTCCATTCACAGCTATAAAAAAAATCTGGCAAATAAGGATCATAGGTGATTGTTTATGTATCATATGTCAAAAAAAGTCAAAAAAGCTAACAAATAACCAAGGTCAAAAAAGATAACTATAGTTCAAAGTACCAAAAATCAAGAGGCACAAAAAAACTTTCTAGGAATATTTCAATCTCAGATGGAACAGGCTCCATCATGTTGGTTTACACTGAGACTTCTGGGAAACCACCACCTAGCAACACAATGTGCACCAGGACAATGGCACCTGTAAACCAAACAAAATGGCGCTGCAGTGAAATGGAAGCATTACGCTAATAAAATTAAATTTCATGTGTAAATTATGAACAAAATAAATATCCATGGAATTCTAAACTCCCAACAATATAAAAAAGAGAATCCAGAAAAAAAAATGTACTATTTCCATAATAATTTTTTAAATAATGTCTAAATTTTAACTGCAATGACTACTATCTTTTAACTTTCTACTTAATATTTGAATTAATATTTAATCCTTACTATTCTGTATTAAATCAAATTTCCCCAGCTTGACTGTGTGGCAATTGTGTGTCTGGTTATAAATATACAAATAAAATATCATAAATATGCTTAGAATATTTCTATGTACATATTGTAAGTTATGTTGGGGTTTTTTGAATTCCATCACATAATTTTATCTACACTATTTCTTATAATTGTAGGCAGTACTCTAGATTACAAATGTGAAGTGCACAATAGAAACAAATACTTCTAAAAATAACAGAATTATTTATGCCCATCTTGTTAATACTTATTATTTATACTGAACTAGAGAGTGAGCTGGAAGAAATCTCCTCCTGCATTTTATATTTGAGTATGACTGTTGAAGTATTAAAATGTAATTTTTCTGCAATAATAACATTCATACTGATCAGCACTCAAAGGTTTGTGCAGATGAATGTGTGACTACCTGCTAAATGTGTGTTTGCACATGTACTTGTAGAAACTGCTCTGCAATCCCAACCACCACGACTGGAAAGAAGGATTGAAGATGGACTCCGAGAAGCACGTCTTCATATTAAAGAATAAGGGAATACTGACTGAACTAACTAGCTAAAGTAGAAAGGATAGCAAACCTGGACAGTTTTTACAAAGTGTCTCGATGAGATATTGGAGATCAGCTAATGAAAGCGACCTTGATGGTACGAGTGGTCTCAAATCATTTTTCAAATTTCCTAGATGATTTGATGTGAAAGAAAAGGAAAATATATAGTCACCAGTGTGGAGTTTAAAATTCACATTCACACCTACAATAAACTGCATCTTCCTCACATTCCAAGAATGTGTTTCCAGGAAAAATCTACTGTGAATTCAAAACAAATTTTACTGCATTATAAACTGGTTAACACAGGTAAAACTGCATATCCACAAGTCAGACATCGAAAGAGAGAACGGCAAACCTGCAAATACTGCAATGCCGCAGTTTGTTTCGAGAGGTCAAATATCGAACACTTTTAATCTCTGTCAGGAGAGTTATTTGGCAGGGGTTGAGGAAAGTGTCCATCACAGAGTTTGCTTAATCAGGGAAACGGACTCTCAGTGTCATCAGCTTTTCATTTCACTAAGGTTACTTCTTTCAATATTTTCAGCTTCAAAGAAACTTTCTACTTTACAACCAGTTCTTCTCCGCCATACTGATCAGCAATTCCTCCAGACCATAGAATGAATGCATCACCACCAGTGTGCAACATTTCTCACGTTCTACCAAAATAATCAAAGTGTGTACCATTGTGCTTTGCGGAATACACAGTGAGGACCTGAATGACCAGTCAGTTAATGAACAATTGAAGTCTGAGTAGAATTTGTTCTTTTCTCTTTTCTGTTGCCAACTACCTAAACAAAAGTCTTACTTTTTCAGTTGCTTAATTAGGATGTCTACAGAAATACCAGTGATGTAAATGTTATCATGGACAGTACCTGATATTTATTTTGTATTTCTCCATGCTATTAAGTATTTTATTTCTACTATTCTCCATTTGTAATGGTGTACATGTCCCTAGGGTTGTACAGAAAATCAAAGTTTTCCATACAAAGCTTGAGCTTTCCTTTATTACTGCCATACTTCTACTGAGATCAAAGCTTACTTTTCCATTGTGCTTCACATTATTCATGCCACACAATTCTTAAAACTGACCTGCTACCTGCAAAGACAAGCTTAAAGATTGTCTAGTTATTTCTGCTACAAAAACACCGGCTTCCTTGTTGGACAATCTCCTTTTACATTCTTGTGCACATCAATCTTTTTAGAATCTGGTTAGTAACTGTAGTTAACACATCACCCATTCATTTCCTAATTTGCTTATACAATTCATAGTCACTGTCACTGTCTGGTAACGGTCTGCCTCACCAGCTTATACCACAAGGAAGAAACCAACCCTTCACATTTCTTATTTTATGGGCATTTTATTGCCACTATCTCCAACTAGTTGTACGGAGGTTGAAAATGAAAGACACAATAAGAATACCTCCCTTTGGCTAGATTCCTTTAGACAAAGAGTGACAGTAATGGTTGGCATGCTGCCACTGGCCATCATTTTAAGGCAACTGGTCAGAACTTTTTGGCTTAGTTGCCAAGAATGTCATTCACTTTGGTGATGCACTGTTTTATTGACAGTGGATTGGAAATCACCACTTTTTGCTTATTATGTGTCATTGGCAGACTGCTTATCAATTGCAACTCAGTTTTATGATGAAAGTAAAAAGCAAGCTGCACTCTTATGCACTGCATTTCCTGGCATTCCTTTTCACAGGTAAACAAAGTTAAAAAAAAAACAAAAAAAAAAAAACAAAACAGAAAAATAGTGTAACAAGTCTGACTGGCCGGCATTTAAACATGTGTGTGAGCTGGGTAACAGTAATGTTAAAAAGTCTCATTTAGCTTAGAGAAACAAACATGAAGGGGCTGAAAAATAGTACAGAACCCAGGGCCACTTCACAATATCTGCTGCTTGGAAGTCTGTTTAAGTGTGTGAAGAAGAAAGATATACTAACTGGAACATATGCCAGGAAAAAGTCAGCCGTGATGGAACTAAAGCAAAGATGTTTGAAACGACAAATGTGACAAGACATTCATGATTATGATCAAACAGCAAATTATGCAGACTCTCAACAACATTCATTACATACTGTCAAGGCTTGGGCGCCTAAGGATCACTTTTATGGCTCTTCCAAGGTGGGCAATACCCTCCAGGGCAGGTGGGGGCACTATTGCTACTTGTCTCTTCTCTCTGCGGATCTGAGAAGAACCCCAACAAGGGTATTTGACCCCACTTCTAATGCCCAGAGAGGGCCTGGCTCCTCCCAGTCAGAGCACTATAAATGCAGGCATCCCCAGAAGATGATGTCCGAGTCAGACCAGAAACTATAGGAGGACCGTGCTCCCAAACTGACATACTTTGTGTGAGTTCACTAAAAGAGAAGCCGAAAAAAGGTACTGAACAAGTCCTGATTTCCTTTTGTTTCATTTGGTGCCATTGCGCCCTTATTTTTATTAGCCAGAAAATTAAACAAGGCAGCCCAGTTGGTACCCCAACTCTTTCTTCATATCCCAAACCCCCCACCGATTTATTTGGACCATGACAATACAAATAGAAACATTATTCTTTTGAAATATGTGTTCACTTCTAATCCTAACAACAAATAAATGCTACTGGGGTTTATTAAGTTAATAAAGATGGTTTAATAATAATGAAACCTAATCATAAAGCAGAAATGAACATAAAGTAAATAAGAACAGATATAAAATATACTGTAATGATTACATAACTGTATCAAGAGTGCACTTATTTATCTCAGCTAGCCTGTTCCTCATGGATATATTTGTTTCAGCATTAGTTCACTTTCCGATTTATACCCTAGAAGCATTTAAATTTAAACATATCAGGAATACAACACCTTCACAAATACTAAAGCCAAAGATACTTCACCAAGTTTGCTCCTCAGATCGGATTTTCTTGCAAGTAGTCAGAATTTTCTCTCAAGATTTAAAACACCCAGGAGCTGCATACTGGTACCAGTATTGTCACAAATATCTAACTAATAATCGTCACTGCCTTAACCAAATGTACTCAACAGATGTTGGTTCACTTTACACCCAAGCCAGGCTCCTTGCATAAACAGACAGATGGTAGCCTACTGTGCTTGCCCATAAGATTGTGTCACCTAGTACCTCAGTATAAAAGGGTATAATGAACAACTGATTTAATGTACTAACTTTTGGAAATGAAGAAATTGCAGGTGTACTAGTCATACTTGGATATCAAGATGCTCCAAATACATTTTCCTATTGTAATTGAACTCAATATTTCTTTCTAATAGATTATTTTACAAGTGATATCGTTACATAGAGCATAAAGGAATATACTCCACTGAAAATTGTATTTTTTTAAAGATATTTTACTTACAGCACATTGTTTTGTTTATTGTGATGGCCAAGAAACATCTTTAATATCTTGGTTTTTATGCAGAGCAAGAGAAAAAAAATGTTAGCAATCATAGGGCACAAGGCAGGAACAGCACCTGGAAAGGACATCAGTCCATTGCAGGACAAAGTTATTATTTCAATATTATTCTTAATTTGGTAGACACCTCCATCTAATATGACTTATAAAATTAGTACACTTAAAATAGCACACTAACTCACTTTGTGTGGAGTCTCCATGTCTCTGTGGGTTTTTCTCTGGGTTCTCTGATTTTCCACCCACATCCAAGAAGCCATTTCTGTTTGATTAATTAGCAATTTAAACTTGCCTGTGTGAGTATGCAGGGCCTTATGCCCAATTCTGCCAAGATAGGCTTCATTCAGCCCCTTGGCTATTCTGAATTGAATTATGCAAGTTTTAGAATGTTAGATTGAATTGCAATTGAGTAAAAGTAAAGCTAACAAGCACCAAAGAAAAAAATATGGAATGTGTAAAGAAAGTAAATAAATATTGGATTGTGGGGGAGGATAAAAAGACAGACGTTCCAGCGTCTTTAAAAATGTACAACAGGCCTTATTTCATTTTAAGTATACTGTACGTGTCATCCATTAGGCTTTATTTCATTTTAGATATACTGTATATGTCATCCATTTATTTCCTGATCTCCGTATTTTCTATCACGGCACTGCATAGCCCTCCAGCCTATTCCTACCAGCATTTCAAAAGTTATAAATAAAAAGAAGCCACACAGCACTGCATTACATCACTGCTAATGAATGCTGTGTTGTCATTTGATCCTTGTGTCCCACCACATTTCAGACGATGAGCTTTGCTTAATTTACTTAGGAAAACAACCTTACGATCACATGGTTTTCACTGTACAAGCTGAAATGTAATTTTGTTCCATTTTTCTGGTCAGTCATATGTGACACTCTTTACTTACAGATTCAGTTTCTCATTTTGCTCTCAAAATGAGCCACACTCGGTGAAAAAACAAGCTGCCAAAACACACTTAAGGAGTTGTTACCTTCATGCTTTGGATTAAAAGAAAGGAATTCAATACAGAACTTCTTCACAATTTTTGGTAAGCACTAAATGCAACTTTATACATTCATACAGTACTTCGAGTTGGGAAAAAGTTCAGTCTGAAAAGAAGTTCACAAATGCAAATGGTTTACTTGCATTCGTTTATTGTTTATTTTGATGTTTGCTGCAATATGGCCCCTAACAGTTCTTTACTTAGGAGATGTCCTCATCCAAGGCGACATGCACAAATAATATAAACCTAAAAAGCAAGACAAGACAGGATTTTAACTGTGGTTGTAGGTGCCAAAAACACAAGTACTGTATTAAAGCTGCAGTTCTGAAGAAACACATTTCAAGTGTGACACTACAGACATGAAAATAAAATGTATGAAAGAAGAACGAGGATTAAAAAAAACATACAAAGCTGAAGCAACCATCGTATACTGGGTCACCGCTATTTGTAAGGCTGTGGGCAAAAGAAAACAGAACTTGAACCTGACATCTACATGGAAAACCTTCAGCATAAATTAAACTACAGCAACACAGGACACATGTCACCAGACAGCTAGAAGGCGGCTGGAGGAGCCAGCAGCAACATTCAAAACACAAATAATCAAAAATGGACTTGTGCAGAAAGCAGTGTGCTGCAGGGGACAAGAAAAACACAGCATGTGCCATGCTCATTAATCTTTTATTAAACTAAGAGGCTTTGCCCCCTGTTTGCTATGCTCGCCAACCCCCCGGCCTGCACTACACACCAGCCACTTCACGTCTCTGCTGCTCGCGTATGTGGATTTCACTTTCAAACAATGTATCTTTTAATTCTCGCGGATACGCCTCTTCATTGGGAAGAAACACTACTTTTCCCTGATGGCAACATAAATTAGACGATCTACAAGTCTCCAGCTTAAAGTTTAAAGCCAAACAGTATCTACATACTTCTGTCATATCACCTATGTCCATATATTCAATCTCTTTTCGCTGTTCCATTATTTCAGTAAGTAATAATTTCCGTTTGTTAGCGATAATGCGATCTTTACTATCAGTTTTTTGAGACTGTCAAATTTTAGTACTTTCATAATCTCTAACTTGCTCTGCAAGTGTATTGCGCCAACGTTTTGAACCTCTTTATGATGTTCTACTTTGTGTTCTACTCTTTTGTCTTTTATTTCCAACCCCGCTTGGAGCAGAGTGCGCAGGAACTGTGTCTGACAATAGCATTCACACGAATGAGAAGTGATTGGACCGTGGGTGTGGTTGTAAATGTTTGAGAGGAGAGCGGAACTTGTCAAAATCTCTTGCCAAAAAGTCTCGTCTCGCGGGACCTGAAATTATCTCCAAGAAAGTCTCGTCCCAGGATTTCCTTTTATAATACAGACTAGTGAACTCTCAACAATAGCCACCGCTATCTTAATATTCCTAGAAGGGAATTTATTTAATATGAAATAGGGGAATATTTTGGCTTAATTTGTAAATCTGACCAATACCTATTAATCCCATCACTGCCATAATGTCAATCTCAGGAGGCTCACCTTCTACACTGTACTATTTTGCTATTCTTTAATTATGCACACCATAATGCTACAATTGTAACATCTAATTAAACATTTTGTATATACTACATAAATTGTAGCTTTGTTTACCACGTAAACAGTCTTTTAATCGTATGCTCTATGAATGACGTTTACCCAAAACAAAGTGTCACATTTTACTACGACTCTCCTGACCTCTCCATCACAGAGCCTACTCGTGAGCACATCCTCAGTTACACTCAAGCAAGACCAGTTTAGAATTATGTTAACTGGTGATTCCAAACCTGCCCAGTGGAGTGTGGTGTGTAGGCCAGGCAACCTCCTAGCATTCTCTCTACATTATTTTGGCAATTGGTTTAAATTAAGGTTGAGTTCAGGGTGGAGGTAAGACAGGCACTGGATGGCAGTGAAGACTTACCTGACAGCTGGGGAACTACAGCAGAAGTAGTAAGGGTGACAACAAGAAGGGTGCTTGGCATGACATCTGGACAGAGGAAGAAGGAAAAAGAACCTGGTGGTGGAATTGGTAAGTACAGGAGAGTATACAGAGGAAGAGGATGGCGAAGAAGTGGAATAGTGAGAGAGATGCAGAAAATAGACAAGAGTACAAGGAGATAAGGCATAAGGTGAAGAGAGAGGTGGCGAAGGCTAAAGAAAAGGAGTATGATGAGTTGTTTCAGAGGTTGGACACTAAGGAGGGAAAAAAAGACCTGTACCAATTGACTAGACAGAGGGACCATGCTGGGAAAGATGGAAACGTACTCACAAGTGAGGAGAGTATATTGAGCATTGTGTCTTTGTTGACTTGAAGAAAGCATATGACAAGGTGCCTAGAGAGGAATTGTAGTAATGTATGAGGAAGTCGGGAATGACAGAGAAATGAATAAGAGTGGTACAGGATATGTACAAATGTCACAATCTGTCATAAATGTTTGCTCATTTCATTTCCAAACCATGCTTCCATTCATCAGTTTCTGAGCCCACTTAATCCCAATGTGCAAGACCAATTAATTTTACATTTAGCATCAAGCCAGCCATTCACATTATTAATATGAACAGACCAACCTAAATAACTGTATTGGTATAGACTGGTAATCAACAACACTGAAGGTTTCACTTGCTTGGCTCTTAAGTTGCGGGCATACTGGGCGCAAAGGTTGAAAGTGGCAACTTTGTATTTCATAGTCTCGCTGTCTTTCCAACAAACCACCCAGTCTTAGTGCTTTACTTCGTATCATTTTCTGAACTTTTTCTTTCAATTATGGGGTCTACAGGCAGCTGTAGCTTATTGTCAGAAACACCAGGCTCAAGACAGAGTCAGCCTTGAATGGGGTAACAGTCTAATACTGTAATACACACCCCCAGCTCTTACATAAATTTAATATGAGCTTACATAAATTTAATATGGGCTATTCACAAACTGGATAAACAGGGTAAAAAAGGGAAAGCTGGATGGTTATGTTACGTTACTGCTAATTCTGTTTTATTCCATATTCACTGAAAATCACTGTCCTAAATAACAATGATAAACAATAATAATCTGCAAAACTGTCACATAACTCCTCTGAATTGTATAATCATATAAGTGATTCAGTCATGCGTCAATGATGTGAAGGGCTTCAAGGAACTGTTTGACTTTGTAAAAGCAAGACTTGATAACAAAATTTAGAGTAAATGATTAACACAGTAATGTAATAAATTAGCTGTCCACATGTGTAAAAATATAACACATGGTGCAGAGCATGCTGGAATCAAGCATTAGCAGATTGTGCCATACAGCATATCCTGTATTCCTCTAACACACCTTAGTTACATTTCAGTACAGGAGTTGCACAAGAAAAGTATTGTCTTTGCTAATCTATTAAACTGCACTTTGAATATATATCTCTATGCCCTGAAAGTACTTCACAGAGGTGAACGTGTATATGGTAGTTTGCTAAAGTAGCAATTTCCCAAACCTGATAGTCCAGCTTTACATATGGGCTGGGGGGTTATCTGCAACGCTTTACAGCTACGTTTATTTAGAAAGTAATTCTTGTAGACAAGTGCGTAACACTTCATTTTCTACTGCAATAGAAAAAAGGCAATTAGCCTCTTGGAAGAGAATGTTTTATTAAATAAATGGCCTTTAAACCTTATATCACCTTACTGCAATGTATACAAAAATGAACAAATTAACTGAATACTGCATTAATATGATATTTTCACTTTTGTTTTCAGACCTAATTTTGATCCTACAAATTAGTTTCTCTGTCAAAAACATCATCACTGTTACCTTTGTTATTCTGAGGTACAATGTGCCCTTTACAGTCAAATACCACTTTAGATGAGCAGCCAGTTGGTCAACCTTGGACTATTAACAACACCAATTTATTTCTTGTATAGCCCAAAACCACGCAAGGAATGGTGCAATGGGTTTTAACAGGTCCTGTTTTTGTACAGCCCCCGAGGCCTAACTCCCTAAGACAAGAAAGATCTCCCAAAAACACCTTTGTAGGGTGAAAAAAATGGAACATATCTTGGGAAAGGCAATTCAGAGAAAGACCCCTTTCCAGGTAGGTTGGGCATACAATGAGTGTCAAAGAATGTGGGTAAATACAATACACAAAACAGAACACAAGTCCAGTCTATCATGGCCAACTCAGAAATACAATATACTAATACAAACTACAAAGGGAAATGCAAGAACAGATTACACCACTAACTACACCACACTGAATTTGTCACAAAGTAAACCATTGCTCTAACCATTAAGTGGGTCGTCATGTTACTAATGATGATGTTTAGACCTGAAAAAGTACATTCACAATCTGCAATGTTTGGACTACTAACTAGAAAGGAGCATTTTCACAACCTTTAGTATACTAGTGTGGGAGGCATTATTTCCAATTAGCAGCCAGAAATATGCATCTGTCAATAGGGAAAATATTTTTCATGAGATTCCTCTCTGTTAGAGGTGCCCTTTCTCTGACTGAATAGGGCAAGATCAGCGTGTAATAAATGGCAGTATAGCCCTCTGGTTTCAAAGATTCACTGCCATTTTCTAAATCTAAACACTTGAAAATCTGTGACAAGAGCCTTGTTGAAACATGTAATCTATATACTTTAGGTATTCACAAGTGTGATCAACAACCAGCTCAGTATTTTATAAAAATAAATTGTACTGTATTGTATTTTAAGTCTTATTCTCAGCAGTACTAAGCCCTGTCAGTTTCAGAGAAATAGCTGCTGCATTGGTGTACATTTCACAAAAGTCTCATCACAGGATCAGCATTTTTCATCTGACTGGTATAGTAAACAGTCTGATGTCACTGTGCTCTCTCGCCTTTCAATCTTTAAATTAGTTTTGACTATAAACAAAAGGACTCCTGTTATCTGTTGTTTCTGGTTGCTCTCTGCTTACAAAAATTGCTTACTTTACAGACTTGCTGCACAATTTCACTGTATTCTGGTTGCAGCAGTCTGCTATACTGTAAGCAATGGCCTTTAAAAGCAACACCCAGTGAAGATCGGATGCCTAAACCATGTGCATCCGGCACTGCCGTGAGTGGCAGCCTTTTCAGCAGCTCCGTGTATGACTGTATATGTATGTGTACTTTTCTACTTTTATTTTTCTATTTTTATTTATTGATCACTCCTACCACTTTATTTTATGTGGATTCCTTCCCTGGACACACTTACTTTTACAACGTGGGCATGGATTTTAACACGCCGAGACTCGTCTATTCAAGTACTCAACTTCGGGCGCTGAGAACAAATGCCAGTGCCGGTGTGGTTCCATATTTACCCGACGAGGTAAGAAGGCGATATCGTGGCAGCAGAGCCGGCACTAAGCTAAAAAAAGAAGCGGCTTGCAAGAAAGTGGCGTTTCAAGCCTTCGGTGCCTTCTGTGATTCTGGGGAATGTAAACTCAATCTCAAATAAGATCGACGAACTGGCTGCGCTGGTGAAAAATGTACGGACCTACAGAGAATGCAGTTTGTTGTGTTTTTGCGAAACCTGGCTAAATAACACCATCCCAGATGCCAACGTAGAGCTACCCGGGTTTAGCACAGTTAGAGCGGACAGAGATGCAAGTACCTGTGGTAAGCACAAAGGAGGAGGACTCGCTCTCTATGTTAATACACGGTGGTGTCACTCTGGACATGTTAACGTCAAAATCTCCACTTGCTGCAGGGATATCGAACTGTTGGCCGTAAGTTTACGTCCCTACTATTTGCCCAGAGAGTTTGGACATGTCATTGTTGTTATTGTATACATTCCTCCTCGGGCAGACGTGGAGTCAGCGAGTGACATCATCCATTCCGCTGTTGCTAAGTTACAAACGCAGCACCCTGAGGCTCTTGTGCTAATCGCTGGAGACTTTAACCATGTGACGCTGGACAAAACATTACCTGCATTCTCCCAGTATGTGCACTGTAACACCCGGGGAAATAAGACTATTGATTTACTTTATGCAAACGTTAAAGACACATACAGCGCCACCCCGCTGCCTGCGCTTGGGAAAGCAGATCATAACCTGGTTCTGCTTCAGCCTCACTATAAACCAAAAGTTAGAGTCCTACCTGTAACCACACGATCATTCAGGAAGTGGACTCCGGAGGCTGAGAATACTCTGAGAGAATGTTTTGGAACTACAGACTGGGATATCCTGCAGGGATCTCATAGTGAGAACATTGAGGAAGTTGTTGACTGCACTACTGACTACATCAACTTCTGTATGGACATTGTAGTTCCAGTAAGAACAGTACGCTGCTATGCTAACAACAAGCAATGGATTACAAGTGACATCAAGGGCCTTTTGAATCAGAAGAAAAGGGCTTTTAAAGACGGTGATCAGCATGAGCTCAAGCGCGTGCAGAAGGAACTCCGAGTCCAACTCAGGGCGGTGAAGGAGCAGTACAGGAGAAAGCTGGAGCAGAAGTTGCAGAATAACAGCATGAAGGAAGTGTGGGATGGGATGAAGATCATCACTGGCTGCAGCTCGAAGCGGGGGTACCACCATTGAGAGAGACGTGAAGAGAGCAAACCAAATGAACAACTTTTTTAACAGGTTTGACCACCCTAACCCACTCTCACTCTCACCTCGGAGTACTGCACCCTCCACACATCCTTCTGCTGATACCAGCATAAGAAAGACATCCCCACCCATAATTACAACAGCGCAAGTGAGCAGAGAGCTGAGGAGACTTCGTGCCAGCAAAGCAGCGGGTCCAGATGGAGTATCGCCACGACTGCTGAAGGTCTGTGCATCGGAGCTGGGGGTCCTCTACAGCGCATCTTCAACCTGAGCCTGGAACAGGGGAGAGTCCCGAGGCTTTGGAAAACATCTTGTATCACCCCAGTCCCAAAGGTATCACGTCCTAGTGAGCTGAATGACTTTCGGCCTGTTGCTCTGACATCACATGTGATGAAGACCATGGAGAGGCTGCTGCTTCACCACCTTAGGCCACAGGTTCAACACGCCCTTGACCCTCTGCAGTTTGCATATCAGGAGAAGGTGGGAGCGGAAGATGCCATCATCTATATGCTACACCGATCCCTCTCTCACTTGGACAGAGGCAGTGGTGCTGTAAGAATTATGTTTCTAGACTTCTCTAGCGCCTTCAACACAATCCAACCTCTGCTCCTTAGGGACAAGCTGACAGAGATGGGATTAGATTCATACCTAGTGGCATGGATCGTGGACTATCTTAAAGACAGACCTCAGTATGTGCGTCTTGGGAACTGCACGTCTGACATTGTGGTCAGCAACACAGGAGCGCCACAAGGGACTGTACTTTCTCCGGTCCTGTTCAGCCTATATACATCGGACTTCCAATACAACTCGGAGTCCTGCCATGTGCAAAAGTTCGCTGATGACACTGCTATCGTGGGCTGTATCAGGAATGGGCTGGAGGAGGAGTATAGGGACCTAATCAATGACTTTGTTAAATGGTCCGACTCAAACCACCTGAACACCAGCAAAACCAAGGAGCTGGTGGTGGATTTTAGGAGGCCCAGACCCCTCATAGACCCAGTGATCATCAAAGGTGACTGTGTGCAGATGGTGCAGACCTATAAATATCTGGGAGTGCAGCTGGATGATAAATTAGACTGGACTGCCAATACTGATGCGCTGTGCAAGAAAGGACAAAGCCGGTTATACTTCCTTAGAAGGCTGGCTTCCTTCAACATCTGCAATAAGATGCTGCAGATGTTCTATCAAACAGTTGTGGCTAGCGCCCTCTTCTACACAGTGGTGTGCTGGGGAGGCAGCATTAAGAGGAAAGACGCCTCACGCCTGGACAAACTGGTGAGGAAGGCAGGCTCTATTGTTGGCATGGAGCTGGACAGTTTAACATCTGTGGCAGAGCGAAGGGCGCTCAGCAGGCTCCTATCAATTATGGAGAATCCACTGCATCCACTAAATAATGTCATCTCCAGACAGAAGAGCAGCTTCAGTGACAGACTGCTGTCACTGTCCTGCTCCACAGACAGATTGAGGAGATCGTTCCTCCCCCAAACTATGCGACTCTTTAATTCCACCAGGGGGGGTAAACGTTAATATTTAACATTATACATAGTTATTGTCTGTTTTTTTTTTCACCTGTATTATTATCATTCTTTAATTTAATATTATTTATTGTATCAGTATGCTGCTGCTGAAGAATGTGAATTTCCCATTGGGATTAATAAGGTATCTATCTATCTATCTCTATCTATCTATGTAATCCCACTCAAAGCCTAAAGTGAAAATCTGACCCTTCTACCCTATATAGTACACACCTACAAACATGTAGGGAAAGTCATACCATTTTCTTTTCTTTTTTTTTTTTTTTTTTTTTTTTTTTTTAATTTTATTGAATTTATTAAAGGCAAGCCTCGAAAGCTTGCATATTGTAATCTTTTTAGTTAGCCAATAAAAGGTGTCATTTTGCTTGGCTTTTCTCTACATTCATAATGGCTAACACGGTACAACACCCTAGTATTAAAGGCATGTAACATTCCAAACTAAATTCACTTCAACCCCCGCCCATGAGAAAGACAGGAAGGCCAACAGCCAGAGTAAAACTTTGAGAGCAGTAAAGAGGGAAAGGAGTCCTTCTCCCCAATATAAATGCTTATTCTAAAATAATATTGATTAGATCTTGCCAGGTTTTAAAGACATTTTGAAGAGATCCTCTAAGTGAGAATTTCATTTTTTCCAATATAAAATAGTATATAACATCAGTTACACACTGACTTAAGAGGTGGGTTAGGATTTCTCCAGTTGAGCAAGATAAGTGTACGTGCTAATAGTGAAGTGAAGGCAATTGGAGTTAGTTTGTCTTTCTCCACTTTAAGCCCATCAGGGAGTACACCAAACCCAGCTGTTAATGGATTAGGAGGGATTGTGACACCAAGGCTGTTTGATAGGCATTTAAAAAAAAATTCTCCAGGTGCCACTGATAAAAGATTTTCCATCTTAAAATGTTTTCTAATTTGGTTCCATATTCTGAGTGAGTAAAGCACAATTGGGTTGTTAGTATATTTGCGATAACTTGCATTTATTGGAGAGCACAGCAAGGAGTATAAAGAAGTACTACAGGATTTTACTTCTATTGCGAGCCAAGCCTGTGTATGTTCATTTATTTGTGTCCAGGTTTTTATGGCTTGTATGTTTGCTGCCCAGTAATAAAACTGAAAATTAGGTAAAGCCATGCCACCTTCTGCCTGAGGTCTTTGTAGGGTCGCTCTTCGGATACGTGGGTGTTTTGAGTTCCAAATGAAAGAGGTTATTGTTGAATCTAACTGTTTAAAAAACTATTTATTGATATATATTGGAATGTTTTGAAATAAAAAGAGAAGTTTAGGAAGGATATTCATCTTAACAATGTTAATTCTTCCGGCTAGAGTGAGATGAAGGGTTGACCATCTATGCAAGTCTTGCTTAATTTTTTCCATACAGACGGCAAAAATTTGTTGATAAAGAGCTTTATGTTTACTTGTGATATTTACCCCTAGGTATTTAAACTGATCTGCTATGGTAAAAGGTAGGGTGTCTAATCTAATATTATATGCTTGTGAATTCACTGGAAAGAGTATACTTTTATTAAGATTAATTCTAAGACCAGATATCTTTTGAAATTCTGTTAGTGCTGTTAAAACAGCAGGGACAGTGTTTTCTGGGTCTGACATATACAAGAGCATATCATCGGCATATAGAGAAATTTTCTGTTCCAGTCCTTCTCTGACAATCCCCTTTATCTGATAAGAATTTCGGCAGTGAAACGCCAGTGGTTCAATAGCGATTGCAAACAACTGTGGCGACAAGGGACATCCTTGTCTGGTACCACGTTCTAGTTTAAAGTAGTCTCAGCAAATGTTATTAATACAAACTGAAGCTTCGGGATTGGTATACAGTAGTTTGATCCATGCACAAATATTCAGGCCAAACCCAAATTTCTCCAATGCAGTGAAAAGGTAGTTCCATTCAATCATATCAAATGCTTTTTCTGCGTCTAATGATAGTAATATCTCTGGGGTGTTTGATTTTGCCGGTGAATATATAACATTAAACAAGCATCGGAGATTGGAAGATAGGTGTCGGCCTTTAATAAATCCAGTTTGATCCTGTGATATTACCGAGGGCAGCACTTTCTCCATCCTTCTAGCTAGGATTTTTGAGAGTATCTTAACATCATTATTCAGGAGTGAAATTGGTCTGTATTATGCACATTGTAACAAGTCCTTATTTTGTTTAGGAAAGACGGTGATTAATGCTTGTCGAAATGTTTGAGGTAGTATTTGGTTGTCTGTAGCTTCTGTAAATGTTGCCAATAAGAGGGGAGCTAGCTGAGTGGAGAATTTATTATAAAATTCTACGGGGTAACCATCAGGGCCTGCTGATTTCCCGCTTTGTAGTGACTTTATAGCGTCTAGTAATTCTGTTAGCGTTAGAGGTTTATCCAGTTCCTCAGCACTTAAAGCATCTATTTGTGGTATCTGTGATGTATCCAGAAATGCATTAGATTGTGTGTTGTCTTTGGGCTCAGTAGAATATAAAGACTTATAATAATCTCTAAATGTGTGCATTATATTTTTATGGTCAATAATTCCTTCTCCATTATTGTTGGTGATTACTGGTATTGCATTGCGAACTTCTTGTTTGTGAATTTGTTGGGCTAAAAGCTTATTAGCTTTTTCTCCGTGTTCATAGTAATGATGTCTAGACTTATAAATAAGTTGTTCAGTTTCTTTAGTTGTTAAGATGTTAAGTTCTGTATGCAGGGCCTGCCTTTTCCTGTGGAGAACTTCATTTAGACGCCTGGCTTGTTCTTCATCTATTCTAGTAATTTCACTTCTTAGCTCTGACACTTTCTTGGTTTCTAATTTATTTCTGTGGGAAAGATATGAAATAATCTGTCCCCTTAAGAAGGCCTTTAGAGTTTCCCAGAGTGTTCCTGCAGAAACCTCTGTGGACGTGTTTGTCTCTAGGAAGAAGCTGATCTGTTTGGATATAAATTCTGTGCAGTTCTCATCTGCCATTAAAAGAGGGTTAAGACGCCATCTACGAGGTGAGTGTGAGGGGCTTAATGATTTTAGCTCCAAGACTAGAGGGGCATGGTCAGAGATAACAATTGTGTCATATCTGCATGATTTAATTGTAGGGAGGAAATTATTATCTATAAAAAAATAATCAATTCTTGAGTAGCTATAATGCACTGGTGAGTAGAACGAATATGTTCTTGAGTTTGGGTTAAGAAACCTCCAGGGGTCTGATAAGTTGTGATCATTTAAAAACTGTGTAATTGTCTTTGCAGTATTAGATATCGTCCCCCCTGTCACAGGAGTCTTATCTAAGAGTGGATTTAGAACACAATTAATGTCCCCAGCCATTATAATTTTTTGAGTGTTCACATTGGGAATGGATGCAAATAGATTTTGCATGAATTCCTTATCATCAACATTGGGTGCATAAACCTCTGCAAGAGAACCACCTCTTTCAACCTTCCCAAGTATATCCAGTTTTTAATACCTGGAAAAGTTTTGGGATTAAAATGCTCAGAGATCTTTATATAGACAACATATTTACATCTTGTGAACAATTACGTTCAAAATTCAACCTCCCAGCTACACATTTCTTTCACTATCTTCAAATTAGAAATTTTGTTAAACAGAAATTGCCAATTTCCCCCACCTCGCACCCTCCACAATGCTGGAAAAAATACTGCTCAATTTCGAGGAATTAAACACTATTTCCGCATTATATAAAATCTTATTAGAGTCCCTACCTTTCAAAGATCCAAGAGGACATTGGGAAGAAGATCTCTTAATCAATATATTAGAATAGGAGTGGAAGGTAGCAAAGCAGAGAATTCACTCGAGTTCTATATGCGCAAAGCATAGAATAATTCAACTAAAAATTATATATCGAGCTCATCTGTCTCGCTTAAAACTGTCCAAAATGTTTCCAGGGCAGGATCCAACCTGCGAACGCTGCAACCAAGTTCCTGCCTCACTGGGTCACATGTTCTGGGCCTGCACCAAACTAACATCATTTTGGACAAAAATTTTTAAGTGCCTTTCAGACAGCCTTGGGGTCACAATCCCTCCTAACCCATTAACAGCTGTGTTCGGTGTTCTTCCAGATGGACTTGAATTGGAGAAGGACAAGCAAACGGTGATTGCATTCACTACACTTTTGGCACGCAGACTTATTTTGTTAAATTGGAAGAATCCTAATTCTCCTCTGATAAGTCAGTGGGAAACCGATGTTTTACATTATTTGAAATTGGAAAAAATCAAATTCTCAGTTAGAGGATCTGTACAAAATTTTTTCAAAACCTGGCAGGATTTAATCAATATTATTTTAGAATAAGAGAAATAACTATTACCGCATTTAATTCCCTTCTCCATCTCTTATTTACATATATATTTACTTCTCCCTTTCTTTTGTTTAATGTTGCCTTATTAAAAAGCCCCAAGCAATTTTCCTTTAGCTAAGCTCTCCTTCTCAGGGGTGGGGTTTGATTTGTCTTCAATTTTGTTGTGTTATAAATTGATCTATTTGTATGGAATGATTACAATGAAAATTAATAAAATAAAAATATTAAAAAAAAAAAATTTCTCCAGGATGATGTTAATTTGGTACATACCCACAACATATGGCCTAGTAAGGCTAGAGCTCGATTGCAACGTTCGCAGGTTGGATCTTGCCCTGGAAACATTTTGGACATTTTCAAACGAGGTAGATGTGCTCGATAAAAGATTTTAAGTTGAATAATTGAATGCTTTGTACAAATGGAGCTAGAGTGAATTCTGTGCATGGCTGCCTTCCACTCATTTTCTAACCCACTTAATCCAGACTACTGTCATGCGGGGAGGCAGGAGCCTATCTCAGCGAGCATAGTGCGAAAAGCAGGAACAAACCCTGGACATAGCACCAGTCCATCGCAGGGCAAAGACACACCCTCCCATCCACACTAGGGCCAATTTAGAATTGCCAATTCACCTACCTTGCATGTTTTTAGACAGTGGGAAGAAACCCATACAGACACAGGTTTCCTCACTGCACAGCAGTAGTGGTAGCATTGTGGCACTGTGATGCCCTTGTACGCAAAGTAAAAAGTAAGAGATTCAATTAAAAGAAAGTTAATGGCTCTGGTTAGTTGCAGCTCTTTATTGGGTTCAAAAAACAATAATTAATCAAAAGAATTTTAAAAAGTGTACCCCCCCATCCTCCATTCAAGTATAGACATTATACTCTTTAATGACACTTACTAAAAGGTCAGGACACAGACCCATATGTAAGGGTGCTTAAAGGAATACCCTACGCAAAATAGTATTTTTTTTTCTATATGTAACTTAATTCATGTGGTTTGTAGGGATGGCCTAGAAACTATTTTAGTCTTTGTTTACATGGAGAACAGAGATAACAAACTTTCTGATACAATGGGTGTCTGTGAAGACCAACAACGGACCATAGCAGGGCAGGCCAGGCCAGGTCAGGTCAGATCTGGGAGCATGCTATGGTACAGTGTGTTGCCACACCCAACACATGACAAAACAACTCAGGATCCTGGTTAGCAACACCCCAAGCTGACAAACGGTCCAGTCAACTAATTAGGAGTAAATTCAAATTAAGTTCAGATTCTGATTCTACAAACATTCAAAACATTGAGAAATGTTGATTTTTAGCATGGTATCTGTGTGGGTCTATAGAACATTTTAATTGATTTTCACATCTTAAAATGACCATTTTCGTTGGAAATTGTGCTTTTTATTCATTGTGTAGAGTTCCTGGATGATAACACCCTAGCAACAAATAGCAAAATTTAGTACAAGCAGTTTCTGAGGCAGCTGCCCTGAACGTGAGACCTATGTGAAATAACTTCTGAAAAAGAATTAATATATCATCTTCAAACAAGTTGCATCATATTAGTTTTCTTACAGGCTCCAGGCCTATTGTTTTCGGTCTGGTTTGGTCCAGTATATACCTCCATATCCTTCAAAAAATGTTTGACCTATGTTTAATAATAACTGTCGTAGGTATTTTTTTAATTTAACTGGATTTTTTTCATTTCTGTCATGTGAACAGGCCTACTGATTTGCATAGTTTTTGACATACTGTACATCATTTATTTAACTACAAAGAGACACATGAAAGCATGAGCATGCACACATGCACGCATACACACACACTTAAAGAAATTTAGAATTGAAAATAGCTGACAGCATGTTTGCCATCTCACAGTATATGCTGAATGATGAAAAGAAAAAAAAAATAAGCATACATAATAGACTTCAAGGTCAATGTGAATTAAGGCATTTACTTCATTTGACCCAATGTGTTTAGTTTCAAATTAAATATTATTTGAGTTGTTTGGTTGATTGAATTACCTGCTCAATTTACTCTACCTTTATTTGTGTACATGATAAATACTATACAGTAAGTTAAGGTACTTGATTGAATACAGTGATCCCTCGCTATATCGCGCTTCACCTTTCGCGGCTTCACTCCATCGCGGATTTTATATGTAAGCATATTTAAATATATATCGCAGATTTTTTGCTGGTTCGCGGATTTCTGCGGACAATGGGTCTTTTAATTTCTGGTACATGTTTCCTCAGTTGGTTTGCCCAGTTGATTTCATACAAGGGACGCTATTGGCAGATGGCTGAGAAACTAGATTGCTAACTTTTCTCTCTCTCTTGCGCTGACTTTCTCTGATCCTAACATATGGGGATTGAGCAGGGGGGCTGTTTGCACACCTAGACGATACAGACGCTCGTCTAAAAATGCTGAAAGATTATCTTCACGTTGCTATCTTTTGTGCAGCTGCTTCCTGAAATGACATGCTGCACGGTGCTTCGCATACTTAAAAGCTCGAAGGGCACGTATTGATTTTTGACTGAAAAACAAACTCTGTCTCTCTCTATCTCTCTCTCTCTCTCTCTCTCCCGGCTCCTGACGGAGGGGGTGTGAGCTGCCGCCTTCAACAGCTTTGTGCCGCGGTGCTTCGCATACTTAAAAGCCAAACAGCCCTATTGATTTGTTTGCTAGAGATTGTTTTCTCTATCTATGTGACATTCTGTGCTCCTGACACGCACTCCTTTGAAGAGGAAGATATGTTTGCATTCTTTTAATTGTGAGACAGAACTGTCATCTCTGTCTTGTCATTGAGCACAGTTTAAACTTTTGAAAAAGAGACAAATGATTGTTTGCAGTGTTTGAATAACGTTCCTGTCTCTCTACAACCTCCTGTGTTTCTGCGCAAATCTGTGACCCAAGCATGACAATATAAAAATAACCATATAAACATATGGTTTCTACTTCGGGGATTTTCTTATTTCGCGGGTGGCTCTGGAACGCAACCCCCGCAATGGAGGAGGGATTACTGTATTATTGAACTTTGCAATCAATCAATGTAATTGTATTATAAAGAGTAATTTACATTGAAGTACTGTATGGATCATTTCATACAGATTTAAACAAAAAACAAAAGTAGAAAATAATGTAGTTTGTCAGATGAACTTTGACAATTAGAAAAAAAATAAATAAATTGAACCATACTATAAAAAAAGCTTCTTTTGTGCTTTGATAGAACTCTAGATGAAATTAAAAAAAAATTATATACACATATATATATATATATATATATATATATATATATATATATATATATATATATATATATATATATATATATATATGGAAAGTAAATGTAATTCATATGCCAAGTGCAATCAAAATTAGTGATGGAAAGGTTTTTTTTAATTTGTTATATTAAAATAGAATGAGGCCCCCCCCCCCCCGCCCATTTAGGCATGAAAAAGATGGTTCACCACAGCAATAAAAGAGATCACAGCATGGCTGTGCAGACCGTCTGTGACTCTTTCACCATCAATTCCAGCATGCGTGCCAGGTTCCTGGCATTCACAAACAAAGCTTTGGCTCTCCACAACTCAGTCTTTACTGAGCACATGTGCAGTGTGTGGTAACTGCACAATAATGGACTTCAGAATGTTTGGAAATGGCCTCACACCCTTTCTCAGACTGATAAGCAGCAACAATTGAGATCACCGCAGGTGCCTTTTGTCCTTGGCTTGCTGTTACTATAAACCTGAATTCCCAGATTGAACTGCCAAAGGTTCTGCTTTTGCACAGAGCTAGCAGCCATTCTGATCAGCAGCTAATAAAGCGCACGTGATTAGCAGCACCTGCCTCTAATTATTTTCTTAGTTGACATGTAGGCAGTGAGGATGTTCTCATTTTTTCAACACCTGTTGGTTTATTTTTATGGAATAAATAATAAAGTAAAATGTGTTAGTTGTTGTTGTCTCCTGAGGTTAGATTTATTCTTTCTGATTTAAAGACATAAAGGTGACTGTTCATTACATTCAAAGACATACTGTAAAACCTATTTTCATAACTACCATTCACATCTTGAAAAATGACAAATAATGTTTTACATAATTGGGCATACCTTGACGTCTTTTTCTTCTTTATAGAAATAATATAATGGGATTCTGTTGCTTCAAAATTTAAACCGTTTATGGTGCACTTGTTTCCTTGGTCTAGCATACTAGTGTATGTTCCTGCTGGTATGGTTCAAAACATGGGATGAAGGAGGGGTGCAAGGGGGATGCCATTTGGGCTTATTGCACAGATTGATTGTTTCTTTTTCTGGCCTGGCGGTCTCCTTCTGATTTTATTAATAAAAAATTGATCACAAAAAATCTACTATATGAAGAAATTACAAAGCCAACAAAAAACAGTGAAAGGGAAAGTCATATAATCTGCATCAGGAAGTATCATTACTACTGTAAAACAGACGTAACCCGTGGGATTTGGGGGTTGCACTGTAGTAATGAGTTAACCAGCATTAACTAAACCTCACTTTCTCATATAAAATATGAAACCAAAATTGTAGATTTTACCCTTTAACCAGCTCTAAATTTGAGCTGCTTCTCAAATACAAAGTATTGTTTGGTACAATTAAGCTCATCTTGAAAAAAAAAGTCCTGATAACAGATGCTCCATTTCGAATCATGACACTGGAATGCACACAGCATGACCTGCTAGTCTGCAAAATCTAAAATATTTTTAGAGGAAAGATCTAAAGGAAAACACAGAGCAATGACCTGGCCAGGTTCAATCATCAGACGCTTTCCTGGAATAACACACTGTAGAGTTCATGTGGGACAAAACATAAAGCACATGTAAAGCTGATATAATCTAATTTAATCTTAAATAGTCATATGAATCTGCAATATACACAAAAAGTGAACTGAAGAAGTTGCAGGACATAGTAGATGTGCTTAAAAATTTGTCAGGTTATGGTTAAGGTTTCTGTCCTTATAATCTGAGATACTTTAAAACCAAGGCTAAGAAAACTGACCCTCCAGAGACCAATTAACATGGTGGTTACCTTGGAACAAATGACTGTTTACTACAGGTATGGAGAGGTAATCAAGTGGAAGATAAAGCACGGCTGCAGTCTGAGCATGTGATCATCGGGTAAAATGAAAAAAGAAGAAGGAGAATAAAAGAAAAAAGGTTTCAGGTTTATAGTGATTTTAAGTGCCACCTGACAACTCCATAAACCTGCCCAGTCACATTCTCTGTGGAGTTTGTAGCTCTCTTCTTTTTTTAACTAAAAGTCCTCAAGACATGCTTGCCACGTTAACTGGCAATTCTCATTTGTCTGACTGTCAATGAGTGCTTGAGCTGCTGGCTCCCGGTTTATGCAACCCAAATCACTCTTGTATCTCAAAGACAAGCAGGATAGGCTGATAGGACACTTTACATGAGCCTTTACTGAGTGAGGGTAGGCGTCAATGTGTCTTTTTATGGACTGGCATTCCACCTGGATTGTTTCCTCCTCGTGCTGAAACTAAACTTTTGACTTTGGTATCAATACTAGCTTTCGGACTTAAGAACTGGTACTGAACCAGAGATGGATAACTCCCCATAAACCATCCTATTAATACCCCACAACCAGGTTGTACACTCGCTAGCCTAACCAGTACACTGCACCAACGTGTGTTGCACCAGTTGTGCCACATAAACATGCGACTCCCTACTTTGCTAAAAGCTACAGTTTCCCTTTGAATCCTCCAGTATATCAAAATTTGCTGTGCCCCATCGAGGAGAAGGAGGAGGAGGGTATGGGGGCTTGTCCACCACACTGAGGCTAAGTCCACAATACTGCATTTTCATTTAAAAACCAAGTGTTTAAGTGAAATGTGCTGATTAGGCTCTGTGTGATTCTGAGTGAGAGTAGGCCCTGCGATGGACTGGCATCTTCTTAAGACGGTTACCTGCCTTGCACTCAGTGGCAGGGAACATTACTTGTTTTAATTAATTTTATTACTCATTACTTACAACTAACTAACTAAATATGTTGCATAGTTGATTATTATCTATATATATAATTCACTAAGCCGCCTACAAGTAGCCACCCATGGAAAGCACGCAAGACAGCCACGCCCATCAACTCTAAGACCATTGGATACGAAGACAACTCACAGAGCCACGCCCACCAACTCGGACGCAGTAACTCACAACACCGGGCGTCATTCACGTTCATCTCTGCTGGACTCCACATGCACCTCTGAGCCACGTTGACTTTTCATTAGTCAACCTCAGTGGAACCTCGGTTCACACATAGGCAGCGCGAGAGAGAGCCACGCACACACACAGGCAGTGCCAGAGAGAGACAGAGGCACACACACAGGCAGCGCGAGAGAGAGAGCCACGCGCACACACACAGGCAGCGCCAGAGAGAGACAGAGGCACACACACAGGCAGCGCGAGAGAGAGAGCCGCACACACACACACAGACAGCGCCAGAGAGAGACAGAGGCACACAGGCAGCCCGAGAGAGAGAGCCGTGCGCACACACACAGGCAGCCTGAGAGAGTGCCACGCGCACACACACAGGCAGCCCGAGAGAGAGCCACGCGCACACACACAGGCAGCCTGAGAGAGAGAGCCGCGCACACACACAGGCAGCGCGAGAGAGAGAGCCGCGCGCACACACAGGTAAGTGCCAGAGAGAGACAGAGGCACACAGGCAGCCCGAGAGAGAGAGAGAGAGCCGGGCACACACACAGGCAGCCCGAGAGAGAGAGCAGTGCACACACACAGGCAGCGCCACAGAGAGACAGAGGCACACACATAGGCTGCACGAGAGAGAGCCGCGCATACACACTTGCAGTGCCAGAGAGAGCCACGCACACACACAGGCAGTGCGAGAGAGACAGAGGCACACACACAGGTAGTTAGGAAGGCAGTTAAAGAATGCACTGGGCTTGATTTTGTTTTCACTTCTGTTTACAGTGATTGGTTCATAGTGTGCACTGTTGCGATGTTACTTTTCTTGGTGTTTATTAAATTATGGATTTTTTCAAATGTTCATTTTTTCCCTGTGCTTAAAACTCATTAAAAAAAAAAGTGTTTTTAGCCAGCGGTTGGTAGCGCTATAGCGCAAACTATTGCAGTGTTAGTTTTCTCTGTTGTTCAAGGTTTTCTCAGTGTTATTCAATGTTTTTACATTTAGTTTACTATTACGCTGTGCATTCTATGGTTTAGTTAACTATATTTGTGCTTAAAAACTTAAAATATATATTTATATACAGTTCGTACAGTCTGGAACTGATTAATTGTATTTACATACAATCCTATGGGAGAAATTGCTTCGGTTCACGATCAAATCAGTTTACGACCAGAGTTCTGGAACGAATTATGGTTGTGAACCAAGGTTCCACTGTATTCTTTTCGGTTATGACGCACGACCACATCCACCATGGCAAACTGTTTTACACGCCATGGTCTTAGAGTTGGTGGGCGGGTCTCCGTGAGTTTCTCTTGCGAGCAGGCACATGACCAGGCAGTGTGTATGCTTCGAGAACGAGGGTGGACGCGGCAGGACTATCTAAGAAGAGGCATGTTTGTCACGGATGTGAATTGCTGTATGCGGCGTGTAAAACAGTTTGTTGCGGATGTGAATCGCTGTATGCAGCGTGTAGAACAGTTTGCGAGGGGTATCCCATGGTCTTACAGTTGGTGGGTGGGTCTCTTTTAGTTGCTTTTTCGAGTGGGCACATGACCAGGCAGTGTGTATGCTTCGAGAGCAAGGGTGGACGCGACAGCACCATCTAAGAAGAATTCTATTTGTCGCGGATGTGAATCGCTGTATGCAGCGTGCAAACAATTTGTTTGTCGCGGATACGAATCGCTGTATGCAGCATGTAAAACTGTTTGCAAGGGGTATTCCATGGTCTTAGCAGTGTCTATACTTCAATGTGAATCGCTGTATGCAGCATGTAAAACTCTGTATTGTATGTTGCCCTCTCCAGTTACATCTTTTCATTCACCTACAGTCGTATCCTCAAAACCAACCCCATTTGGACAACTGTGTCTTTCAGGAAGTGTTCACCCATCAATACATAATTATATGCGGCGTATGCTATGCCGTGGGTTGGCTAGTAAAATATAATTTGTTACAAACCATGTATTTCTTCTTTTGGATGAAAAATGGCATGTTTCACTGGCCAGCATTTGTTATTAAATCCAAAGTCCACCAACCTAGACAAAACTGACCATAAACAGCCAAATGTGATTGTTTTCTTGTGTTTTATAAATATGTTTAGTCCTTTATATTCTGTGAAGTGAACAACATTTGTCCCCGTTTCATTCCCAAAGAGAGCCTGTGAAGATTCCTGGTATGAATACCGGCCATTGTACTACTAGATCACACTGTTTCTACATATCTATAGGAAATGGTTGAAAACTATTTTGACACTTTATTTATAGGCTTCTGTTACTGGACTACGAGCAGTACACACTTTTCTTCTTCTATGCGACTGAGCACTTCGAAGGACCAGCATACCGTCCACCGTGTTTGCCTCTTACCCACACTAACTGCTGCTGCACTAAGCACTGACACTGGCTGACCCTAAACTGAGCCAATTAAATTTTCCCCTCACATGCAGGTGTAAATATATACTTAGAACATTTGTTCAGTTCTTTTTACTTTATTGTACACTATGCACTTCCTTGCTAGCTGCCACTAGACTGCCAGAGCATACGTGTGCACAATGTTACACCAACAGCAGAAAAAAGGCTATACTTCTGCAAAACTACGCAGCATTTCTTTTTTCTATTTTTGAGGTGGTAGGAATAAGCTTCCATAGTCACACATATCTGTTTTTTTTGTATGTATGTATTATTTTATTTAAGTAAAATACCATTAGATTGTTCGTAGGCTGCCTTTTAATGTGTTAATAATGTTTGTACCCAGATTGGGCTCATTCAGTCCTGAATTACTATAGATTAAGCAGGTTTGAGAATGTATGTAATTTAATTACTCCGGCCCAATTTTGGGCACTCCATTTCACCTAAAATATATATCTTTGGGTGAGAGTCTGTGCAAACACAGGGAGAATGTGAACAGTCAAAAATTCGACTAGGATAACCAAGCGAAAACCAAGTGAGGCCAATTGAAAAATACTAGAACAGGGGGACAATTTTCAACACAAAGGCAATTTTCTTATTTTCACCCAAGTGTTTATGAAATGTACACGTAAATGAGAATTATTTTCAAATTTAATGTATAAGATTTGCAGTGTTTTCTTGGGTTATGGCCTATACTACACCTTTGGATTGTACTATATTGTAAAAATCCCCATCAGTCTCAGTTAAATGACTGTTGAAGATTCATTATTTTAGCATTGTACATACAGTACAATAAAACGTTCTACTGAACTTATGTCAAATTGCTCTCAAGCAACTTTTTAACTTCACATCCTGGAACATGTCATTTAAAGGGTTACTTATAAGAGGATTATACTTGACCACAAGGCAGGGCATTCATAGTTTAAAGGAAAGCAGAAACTGAACAGAGAACAGCAGAAGTGAAGTAACTGTGTGCCTCTTAAGCCATAACGATAAAGAGCTGTGCCTGAGTATTGTCATACAGGCCCTCAGAAGGACTAGACTTAATGCTCTATTAGTATGCTAGACAGACCACATCTAAAGACCACAGAGTTCATATCAATGGGTTTTAAAACAAGCTTGAGAAAGTTAGAAAAAAAGAAAAAGAAAAAAAAAAGCACACAAAATACATTTCACAAGATGAAAAAACAGATCCCAGCAAAAATACTGTCATATCATTTATAAAGAACATTCATTTGCATTTAACAAATACCTGGTACAGTACGTGCATTTACCAAGGAAACACTCAGAAATGATAGGCACATGCAAATGAACACCAGCGTAGAGGTTCCAGAGTGACCCATATTTTGTTAATACAGTAATATATTAAGCCTGAAGGATTTTGAACATGTGATCACTTCCAGCCCATTCTGGCAAAGCATGCAGACACTTTATTCTGGTAAGATCCCACTGTGTTATTTGTATAGTCATAGCCCCTAACACACACACACTAAAACAAAAGATGACACCTCACAGTGGCTCTGCTCACATGTTTTATTTGACTGATGCTAATCTGCTATATCACTTGATACGTAAAACAAACCATTTTTAAAAAAAATAATCTGAGCATCCTCACACAAGCTCAATCTAAGAATCTAAATAGAACTTGAAATTGAGTTTTAATTTTAATCAAGGAATCAGATTTTTTTTTTTTTTTTATGGTTTGCATAGCAATAAAAACATGAACAGGAAAATTATTATAACAGGAAAGATCTGCTGTGAACTAAAGTGGCACGAGGCCAGTGCAAAGAACCTGTAATTTAAATTAGTGTCTTCATTTCAGTTTGTCTAAGCTTACCTACAGTGAAGTAAACTCAAACTCAAGACACAAAAATTGTTACATTTATGAGAAGGAATCATAATGCTGTGAACAAACAGCCAATACAAACCTCCATTTGTGCCCACAAAAATAACCCTGCCAGACTTCTGGTAGCAGGTCAATAGGTTCCAGTTCAGTTCATCCTCTATCTAAAGCGAATAAATAGACTTCATTTTACTTAGCAACTGATCTGGCAAGAGAAAAATCAAGCACAGTGTAAAAGTCTAGAAGATAGTGATCTACAGACCCTCAGAGTTCTCTTCATTTAAAATGTGAAAACACCAAAGGCAGAGCAAAGAGCACGGACTCCTGCCTTACAATCACAAAGACTGACAAATATGATCAAAGTCTGTAAAGGCAGTAAACGTTGGTAGTGGAGTACCAACTGCAAAATTAACTTCAAGATGGTTTTTGTTTTAAAAAACATATAGCTTGGAGTGTGTGCTTAATGAAAAGCAGGCAGCAAAGTTCAAATAATCAGGCTTGAGGAATACAGTCAGTCAGATGAAAAAGTATTTTGATCACCAAATAAATAAATACTGCACAAATCTCAATTGCACTAAATTTGGTAATTGGTGCAACTTAAATGCATTTGCATTTTTTGAGCAAAACTGGCACTGCGTGGAATTCAGAAGATTGAAGGCTGACAGAACTCCTGGCAAATCCAAGGAAATACATTGCAAAATAAGTTTATTTCATAAAGCATGTTTCAATATGAAAGACCTTTCCAATGTTCTTAATGCTTAGAAGACAGAATAATCATTTCCATCCCCTCCATTCTTCTAACCATTTTAACCAATTTAGGGTTGTGAGGAGGCAGGCATGAAGCAGGAAACAGGGTCACTAATTCACCTCACCTGCATGTCTTTGAGATGTATTTGAGGGCCAAAGTAACCAGTGGAAATTCTAAGTTAAAACAAAACGGGCTGGAATTTGAATCTAGGATACTAGATCTTTACCCTCCTTAGTGTCACACCTGCACATTACTTGGGCTGTAAAAACAGTGCCAACAGCGTTAGTCCAGAGTGTCATTAGGGCAACAGTATAGACATGTGTCGGTGTAAGACCCAAGGTTTACTCGGGCTGCAAAAGTGCCAACAGCATTAATGCCGAGCGTTACTTGGTCAACAGTATAGGCATGCCTTGCATAAGCGTCAGGTCCAAGCATTACCCAGGCAACAGTGTAGACACGTCTTCTCCTAGCTTCATAGTGGCGTCTCGTAAGAAACACCTCTCATCAACAGTGATGACAAAGTGAATCTGTCTTCAGGCAATGAAAATGAAATCTTCAGTGAAACCGAAAGGGATTCTGGGATTCTGAAAGTGACACTCTTATAATTCTCACATGTGCCAATTGTTGTTCATATTATTATTATTATTATTATTTATATCATTATTATATTTTCTACACTTCTGGCTTTGTACTTTTAGTGTTTTGCACGTTTTACAGTAGGAGACGAAAAAGAAGAAGACATTGCAGTGTTTTTTTTGAGAAAAAATGCAGCACTAAGGAGGCTACTTAGACCATTGACAGGCTATGTGTTTCACCTCAGGGTAGGTTGCTCATGCTTTACACAGCAAAGCCTTAAAAATACATTTTGGTAGATTGTAATTCTAAGTTATTTTCTCATAAACATGGGATATATTTGTTTGCAACATGAAATTGTGTTCTAAAGTTAAGCATTTTCCAAAAGATTAAAAAAAAAAAATTCTTGATACGCTGACGCTTTACAATGGAGGTTATGTGTCTTGAGGGAAAAGCTTTTCAAAACCTTACCAAATACGTTCATTTTTCAAGCTAAGACAGTTGTTGAATATTGGTCCATGTCTTTCGTTTACACACACATTGTAAAATAGTTTATACATATGTATTCTGAACAAAAAAACACCACATTATGAGATTCAACTATTTTAAAAGAAGCCAGCTGTGCACGAAAGTTCAGCACTCAGTTCTCCTGCACAAAAACCCACCAGGGGTGGATTCCTCCCAACAGACCAAATCACAGTAAACTTTTCATGCTACATGGTTAGTTTTGTTTTAATTTACTTCCGTATATATGTGAGAACTCAAACAAGTGAACAGAAAACATATCCTTACAACAAGAAAAATAGTACCAGGAATTTGTGAAAAAATTATTATTTCTAGATCCCTTTTGTTGTCACAAACACGCATGGGAAACAAAAAGTTTTCATATACTGAAACTTTTGCCGCTTCATCAGTAAGTTTTTAAGCTTTGTTTTCTGGTGGTGTTCTGTGCCCCATTGCCTCCACTGCAAAGCATCAGTGCAGGCAAGATATTTTTTAAAAATTTATAGAAAACATTTACGTTCAGAATACAATTTCAAGTGGCAAATCATTTGTGCCATGTATTTGAAGAAATAACTTTGACTTGAAAAATACAAAACTTGTCCTTTAACCACTGAAACACAGTGCCTGCCCAAATTTCTGTGTCCTACATGCACATTACAAAAACAAGAAATGTACATCTATACAACATTCATATGATGACAGTATCTGATAGAGTATACAATACAATTCCTGGTCCAGGTTTTGGACTTGTCATGTCTAGACTGCTAGCAGGAGTTTTGGCATGTGTCACCAAGTCATTGCAGACGATTACCGAGGTGGGCACATTTCACTTCTCTTTTCACATTACTACATTAGCTCACTGTAGCAGCATGTACAGTATTAAACTCAAATTCTTAATGCATGCCTATATATGTGTGTCTATATGACAGTCCTATGCTCCTTCTTGCTAAGGAGCAGCGTTGGTGGAATCAAATCTTAAACCAGACTGTTTAAATCGGTACCTATTAGCTGGTGGACTGAGCTGCCCACCTCCATTCGAAATGCTGACCTCCTCAATGTGTTTAAGAAATGTCGAGGACTCTCTTGATTGGTGAATTTCTGTCTACCTGATGTTAGATGTTTTTGTAACCAAGGAATTGTACCTTGCTTGCATTTTGCTCTGATGTCTTCACTTTTGACTATCCATTTTGTAACCTTATCCTGTAACATTTTTCCCCAAACAATCTCCCATACTGATATTTACTTGATTATGTTGACCTCTTTTGTAAGTGGTTTGGGATAAAGGCGTCTGCTAAGCAAATAAATATAACTGAAATATCTCTATTATAATAAAAAAAAAAAATCTTGGGTCGAGACGTGATAATCTCGGAAAGACACTTTTATCGTCCCGCGAGACTAGACTTTACAACCATTGGAAGCAAGATCTGTGAGATGGTGACTTTTGCATGTCACGCCTTACTTACAAACAATTTAAAACAAGATCACGGACATCTAACCTCTCAGTTGTTGGAATGCTTTTGGCAAACACACTTCATGCGCTCCCAGCTCTTAAAAATTTTTATATGTTCTAGATGGCACGTCAACAACTAAGTAAAGTTGCCCGGACCAAGTGGAATTGAAAACCTCGTAGGTCCAATCAGGGTCAGAAATAAAAGACTTCATAAAGACGTTCAAAAACATTGCCGCGATACACATGCAGAGCAGGTTAGAGATTATGAAAGCAGTGGAATTCGAAAGGCACAAAAAATGTTGGTGCGATACACATGCAGAACAAGTTAAAGAATTTGAAAGTAGAAAAATTCGAAAGTATCAAAAAAAAAAGAAAGTAAAGATCGCATTAGCACAAACAAACGTAAATTATTAATCAGTGAAATAACGGAACAGCAAAACGAGATCAAATATAAGGACATAGGTGATAAGTCAGAAGTATGTAGATATTGTAAGGCTTTAAAGTTTAAGTTGGAGACTTGTAGATCGTCAAATTTGTGTTGCCATCAGGGAAAAGTAGTGTTGCCTCGCAAATGAAGAGGCGTATCCACGAGAATTGAATGATTTGTTGTTTGGAGAAAGTGAAATCCACAAACACTACAGGCAAAATATCAGAGACTACAATAAACTTTTCAAGATCGCATCATTCAATGCTCAAAACGTAGATTTACACAATAATGGACTATACCAGGGGTCACCAACCCTATGCCCGCGGGCACCCGGCCGCCCGTTGACTTCATCTCAGTCGCCCTCTGACTTGTTCTAAAAATAGTATGTTGCCCTTGTGGTTCGCCAAAAATATAAATATATATATTTTTAATGCTGCGCCTTATGCAAATTCAAATTTCATGCAAATTTCATGGTGGTAATCAAAATAAAAAATATACATATAAAAACAATGCATTTGTATGTTTCGAGGTCATAGTTCACCTGTCACCTGTGTATGACAATTAACCCCACTTTTGCTAAAACATCCATGATTACACCAAGCTAAAAAGCATGGCTGAGAAGAGAAAGAAAACATATTTTTAACAAAGACTGAGAAGAAGAGTTGTTTTTTACATCAATACGAGATAAGTGTGTGTGTCTCATTTGTGGAGCTGTGGTGGCGATTTCAAAGCGGCACAATGTGGAAAGACACTATCAAACCACTCATGGCAGCTTCCACACAAACTCCACCTTCCCCCCACCCCCAAGAGTGCGCTTCGGGCAGAGAAAGAGCGTGAGTTAAAGGCCGCTTTGACCAAGCAGCAGTCTTTTTTCACAAGACCGCTGAAGAAGTCCAAAAAGGCAACCAAAGCTTCATTCAGAGCTACACATTATCAAATTAAAAACAATAAGACGTTTTCTGATGGAAAGATTGTTAAAGGGGCTTTGATGATAATCGCGGAGACTGTTTTTAAAGACGAGAAATATCGGTCAGATGTCATCTCAAGTCTAGCCGATGTACAACTTGGGGCTAGTACAGTGACCAGAAGAGTGTCAGCTATGTCCGAAAACTTGAATGAGCAGCTGGACAAGGACTTAAGTACATGTCGGTGGTTCAGCATCCAATGTGATGAGTCTGTGGACAGCAGCAGTACTGCTCAACTAATGGTGTTTATTCGGATGGTATTTGCAGATTTTTCTACTAAAGAAGAGCTCCTCACGCTGATACCACTGAGGACATTTACACGGGGAGTGGACATCAACAACGCGGTAAAAGCTTTCTTTGTGGAGAAAAAAGTGCCGCTGGAGAAGCTTGTGTCGGTAACTACCGATGGCGCACCGGCAATGGTAGGATGCCGTGCGGGCCTCATTGCGCATTGCAAGAATGACCCAGACTTCCCACCTTTCTTACACTACCACTGTATTATTCACCAGCAGGCGATATGTGCGAAAGTGACCGGGTTTGACCATGTAATGACGCCCGTTGTAAAAATCATCAACAGCATTCGCACCAAAGCCAAGCAACACAGGACATTCAAGGTGCTTTTGGAGGAGCTGTCCGCATAATATGGAGACCTGTTGCTATATACAGAGATCCGATGGCTCAGCAGAGGGTGGATTTTGAAACTTTTCTTGGCACTTTTGGATGAAATAAAGGAGTTCATGCAGAGCAGAGAAGAGGACACCTCCCTATTGGACAACATTGAGTGGTTGCTTGATCTTGCCTTTTTAACAGACGTCACAGAAAAACTGAACAATTTGAACTGTGAGCTGCAAGGCACAGGTAAGACTGTCACAAACATGATAAGTGCTGTAAAAGCTTTTAAAGCTAAAATGAACATTTTCTCTGCACATTTACAAAGAAAAAGTGTAGTGCAATTTTCCTCTGTGCAAAAAGTTCTAAGTGATAATGCTTCTGCATCTGTGGCTTTTGATGAAGCTGCAGAAAAATACTGCCAAGTGATTAACAGACTGATGCAAGAGTTTGAGAACAGATTTTGATCAAATTGAGCCATTTGTGTCATTCATTTCAAATCCTTTTATGTCAGTGGACATTACAGGCACAGCTGAGAACCTAAGTACAACCTTCACCTTGGATGCAGGGCAGGTAGAAATGGAAATAATAACTTTGCAAAATGACCTGCACCGCAAAGCACATCTGAGCAGCCCAAACTTTTGGAACCTAGTGGACACAGAAAAGTACAAAGCTGTCTGCACAGCAGCTATGAAGGTTGCTTGTCTTTTTTTCGGATCCACCTGTCTCTGTGAATCAGCCTTTTCGAATATGAACTTCATAAAAAATAAACACAGAACACGCCTAACTGATTCACATCTGCAGGAGTCACTGAGAGTGGCAGTGTCAAATTATACAGCAAACTAATGGACAATATGGAATGCCAGGTTTCTCACTAACTGGCAGACAAGACTTAACAGTGTTTTAGTAAAACACCATGTTACCTGGTCAATTGATCATTGTTCATTGATTAAGTCAGATTCAAAGTTGGAGTTGACACAATCTCACGTATTGGGGAAAAACACAGTTGAGCTCTGTTTTTTGTTGAATGAAATTGTGACATGTTCATTTGCACAAAATACATGTCACTTTGACAATGAAACATAAATATTCTCATTTACAAATAATTGTCAAAAAGTTATGAATGCCGTTCTTTGTAAAAAAATGTGAGTAATATTGTACGCTTTTTGGATTTTTAAAAAATATATATGTTTTCAGCTGGTAGCCCTCGAGCCATTTGGTAATCTTAAGGAAGCCCTCGGCTTTAAAAAGGTTGGTGACCCCTGGACTATACGCTATGAGAATCTGTGGTCCTGAAACAATTAAAGCTATGACAGGTTTAATTTTCGAAGAAACCACAATTCAGTCAGGTTTATATTTATGATCATGGAGAAGCGATGCAACATAGAATCGAAAGAGTAGGTAACAATTCCCATGAAAATAACAATCTCTTTAAATTGTATATCTGGATAACCAAACCCGGAGGAGGGAGAGCGAAGTGAGCAGGGGGCAGAGCCCCCTAGTATTTAAAAAATTATAAGGTTGTGAGCTACATGAAACAAATCAAGAAAGCTTTAAGCTGTTTAAGTGGATATACAGTAATGCAACTGAATGAATTGAAGAGCAACAAGAAAATAAAATACTGTATAATTGTTCCTGATACTATTAAATAAATGAAGATTTTGTTTATACTCGCCAGTAAAATCATGAGATGTATTACAATATCCACAAAAGCAGTAAAAAGAAACCTTAGCGTAGACCTGTGGCCTGGTCTTAACCTGTGTTTTCATCATATTGGAGTAGACCTTCATTTATTTCCCCCGCTGGCTAATGGATTGGCTGATCTCAAATATGGTAACAGCAAGCAGTGAGGCAACAACCAACATTACAGATGTTAATTTATCATCTCTACAAAAATCAACATCAAATGTTAAGTTAAAGGGAAAAACAGTAGGACTACCAAAATCGGCGTCAACTTACTGTAGCAAACTGTTTCATTTTATGAGATAAACCAAGAGATACAAAAAAATTTTTTAACCAGTTCTACTGCTGATAAAGTATACGAAGGCTATAAAAAGTATCTGACCATCTTCACGTTATCGTTATGTAGCACTGAATTACAGTGCATTTAATTTGGCTTTTTTGACACTGATCACAGTTAAAGGGAATACTTATGGAATTAATCGTTTTGAGTTCTAAATTTGTACTTAATTTAGATCACTTTGCAAAGACTTGTGTTCACTTTGACATTTCTGTTGAATGTTACTTAAAGCAACGTACAAAGACACCCTTATAGCAAGATCAGCTTTCCAGATCTTTTTGGAATTGCAGCACTTCTTCAGTTTGACAAGAGCGTTTCTCTGTCTTTGAATATCCTTTGCCTTCTCTTCCAGTATGTTTTGCACATTTCTGCTGAAAAGTGTCAAAAAAGCCAAATAAAATCCATATGACAATAAAATGTGAAAATGTCAATATATATTTGAAAAACCTACCTATAGCAAGTAACAGTACTAAACAGCAACATTTATTTCTGCAGCACATTTTCACACACAAGATGTACCTCCAACTGCTTTAAAAAATGTCAAAGAAATACTTACAAGAAAAATTACGTTATGCAAGAATAATAATGAATAAGCAATAAAAAATAACAACCAACATTTTCCCTAATGAACAAACCCTTCCAAGTCATTTCAAATTTGAGACAATCATGTAAGATGAACAAAGGATTAATGACATTCAAACATATTTTAAGGAAGCAAGTAAGTAACCCCCAGTTCCGCAAGTTCCAAAAAGAACACTATCATGTTTCCTACTCTGGTTTTAAATGATATTTTCAAACATACATGGAAAGGAACAAGTGATTTACCAGCACTCTCCATCCATCATCTAAACCAGGGCTGAGGGAGTCAGGGCCTACGTCAGTGGTCTACAGCACAATAAGGGAAGCAACTCAAAATGTTCTGCCAGTCCACTGCAAGTTACTCAGAGTTAACAATTAGCCCAACATACGCTTCTTCAAGAAGAGAGGCAAAAATCAACAGCTCGGTTTAGTTTATACCTAAACACTTAAAAACTGATCACACCACACAGTAATTACCAATACATACCTGGGGCCACTGCCTATGACAACTGTGATACCTTTAACAGCTGTTTGTCAGCCGCAGTTGTCTTATAAACTGCTAAATATAAAAATCATGGGCTGTTATGCTCAGATTATTTTATGGACTAGTGAAACCGCATTTGGAGTATTGTGTGCAGTTCTGGACACCATGCTACAAGAAAGGCATAGCAGTACTTGGAGCTATGCAGATGAGAGCAACCAATTGCGTCCCAGGACTGAAGGACCTGTCATACTTTGACAAACTTAAGACAATTAAACCAGTTTAGTCTTGAGCAGAGGAGACTCCATGAAGATCTAATCCAGATCTTCAAAATCCTCAAAGGCATTGATAAAGTAAGTCCATCAGAAATCTTTCAGCTTAAGGGTGAATCACATACTTGAGGATGCCAGTGGAAATTAAGGAGAAGCGCATTTACTGCGGAAGCAAGAAAACACTACTTTATGCAAAGAGTTGCGGGAGTCTGGACAAACTACCAAGACTTGTAGTTGAAGCAGAAACTTCAACAACCTTTAAGAACAATCTGGATGAAATATTGAGACACCTTAACTATTAGCTAAACAAATGATCTCAATGGACTGAATGCCCTCTCATTTGTCAGATTTCTTATATTATAATATTATCTTAAAAGAATGCGCTACCTAAAATATAATTGGTTTGTGTACTCATTCCATTGCACCTATAGTGATAGCTGAGAATTTATTCTTTTTAATTGTCATGGAGAACAGAGATAATAAAATTTGTGATACTATGAGCTACAGAAGAGAACAGCAGCAAACAATATGAAAATTTCCATTGAAAAATCTCTAATTACTGGTGTCACACAATTGAAATGTCAAATATCCAGTCATATGCTCCCAACATCTCAAATGGTTTTTTTTTTTGCTAAAATATTGTTAATGTAGCCATTCTGGAAAATCCATTCACATTTGCCAATGAAGCACAGTCAAGATAACTGAGCTTTTTCAACTGAAGACCCACTGCACCACCCCAGTTTTATGGCACGAACAGTTTGTTTCGCATATTTAAGTCTTGCTCTAACCATCCCATTAAGTAAATACAGTAGCCAAATTATGTAGCAATTATCAAGTAGGCAATAATCCTGAAGATGTGACATGGTGAATGAGTTACACAGAGGAAGGACAGAATTGAGCAACAGTGTGATGAATACTGTACAAGAAAGGAAACAAACAATCTGGTGATTGCAATCTTTACCGTGTGTATGCCAAAGGAAAGAATTTAAATACAAAGTGTTACAAGGTAGAGCTATATCTACAGATGACAGTGTAAATGAACAAAGAACACTGCCAGAACCATTCAGCCTCGACACAATCTAAGGTACAGATGCAAAAAGGAACCATTCAGACCAATTCCAAGGTTCAAAAAAAAAAAATTTACACCTGGGGCACTGCTCCAGTTTGCATGAACACCAGCGTGACCTTACTTGTAAATGATTAGGTTTGCATGTCTGTCTGTTACACCCATGAAACTCTCTAAAAGGCTGGGCATTTCACTTAACATGAAAGAGTAATAACCAGACACAATCATATCAAGTTGACTTTAGGATGCTTCTACAATGTAATATTTCTGAAGCAAACCAAGAACCTCTCATCACTCATGCATTCACACACGTCTGATCTATATGTGAACAACAGACATGGACAACATATTTACTATACAGATGTGACAGTGAAAATTTCAGGAAAACTCTTCAGGGAGTATGTAAAAACCAGCTTATGTCCTAGCTGACAGCTTCGGCCTTTAGTTTATGACACCATAAACGTGTTACTCCACTTATTGCCTCCATTCCAGTATCGCCCATTGACAATTCACTGTCACAGACTGAACTGTTGTTGCACTCAAGCACCGTGGACTATTTTTGGCAAGCATTATATATGCTTATAAGAATCCCAGTTCTTTCTTGGTACTGATGACAACCAGATTCACATGTGTAGGTAGCACAACTGTGCAGCACCAGAATAGTGGGTAATAGATACCACCACCTATGACAGTCATTGTCTGCTACTACTCATTATTGGGAATCTGGCTGCTCACTGAAAACTCAAGATTGCCTTGTCAGTTACAGCACAACTATTAACATCAGGCCTGACTGACAAACAGACATTTCCCTATTGATCCCCAAAGGAGAATTCACATCTTCCGACAGCAACATAAAACAAATTGTGCAAAACTGGAAAAAAAAAACAGAGCAAGTTACTACGAAAGCACACAACCCACTACCACACAAAGTAATAACATAAAGGGCAGCATGATTTTCATCCCATATTGCAGAATCCATGTGTGTGATGGCAAATGAATTTCCAAATTGGCTGTTAGTACATAAGTAGGTCCTGTAATGGACACCCTGTCTAGTTTTTTCCAGCCTTGCACCAAGTGCTGCCAAGATAGGCTGTATCACCGCTTAAGCAAATCTGAGAATGTATGCATATGTGATATCAAGAAATGTTACTCCTATGCCAATGTGTCTAATAAAACTGGCTAGAGTGGAGATGGACTGTTAGAAGGAGGTATTATATGGTCAGATCGCTACAGGTGAAAAGTGGTAGTCGTCATTCCAACAATGCTGTGCATTTGAATTAAAAACAGGTTGCTTCACCAATGAATGAGGAGGAAAGGCAGATCCACAATTCAAACATACTGCACTGTGGGAAAGACGGATGCCCTGTTTACAATTCATTGCAGAGTTTTCAGGAAGTAATTGTTATAAATATTTTAACAAAAAAACATTTTGACCATATGGATGGATATTGGACAAGCGGATTATGTGACTCAAGTTATGCAAAAAAAAATTTTTAATTTTCTTCCATGGGCGCTTTCAACATTGTTTGGCACTGTCAAGCACTGGCCACTTATCGACCCCACTGAGTTTCACTATTCAATGTTTAATTTCTCAATGAAAACATAACTACATAGAGGAAATAACAGTTAAAAATAAATAAATAATATATAAACACAGTATATATATATGCAGAAAGCATTCCTTTAAGGTGCTTCAGGATAAGGCAACATGCAGTGATTAGGCACCAGTATTCATAACACCCTCTCATATTGCCATTATTCTCTTTTCTGCCACTGTCTTCACTAAGTCTTAGGTCAGTCTGGAAATATAGTTGGCCTTTCTAATCATTTTACTTGGGCACTGGACATACCCTGCACTGATGTCATATACCATCTGAATAATGTATGATCTAATGCTGGGCCATCACCCTATACAGCATACATGATGTCAGCACTATCCAAGAACCTAGCTAAAATAAAATATGCGACAGACCCTGATGAGCAAAAGCAATCTACCCATTTGGTGATAGACACCTAGAGTTTTGACTGTAGATGAAGGGACATCACAGTAAATAGACTTATTCTTCTACAGAAAGCAGACAAAACTAAAATGAAAAATGGTCATAAGTAAATAAAAAGTTTAGACTTCACTACAAAACAAACAAAAGAGAAACATGAGTCACCCAAGAAAGGAGAACAAGACAAATGCAGAAGGAAGAAGTGCATGAAAAACGTGCTATGAATGAAGAACTACAGAAGTGTGTAGTGGTTGCTCTTTGGTGGTGATATTTTAAAATATGACATTCAGAAAAAGAATTATAAATAAATAAATTGTTATGGAATAGTCCACACAGAACTCTGATGTAACTTTCACTTTAGTGATGCCATAGGAAATCACTCACCGGAAGATTTTACAATATAACACAATTGTTTGCACACTTTTATTATGTTCATAAATAAATGTAAAGTAAAAAGAACGAGAACATGAAGGAAGTGAACAACTGAGATAATATTTAGTTTGAAACAAAACACATTGGGTTAAATGAAGTAAACAAGCTGCACTGACAGACAGATTGGCATGGGGTGGCTTAATGCCTCCATGCACGTCGACCTTTACAGAAGTAGTGTGTTCATTTCTTTCTTTTAATAATTCAGCATGGACTCTGGTAGGTCACACAAATTGTCAGTACCTTTGCTTACTGTATAAATATGACAGCGAGCGAATGTGTGTTTGTGTGCGCGCACCTCCGTGTACGTTCATGAATATTTAAACAAATTATGTATGTCAAAAACTACTTGTGCAAACAATTTATACTCAATTGGCCTGGTCCTATGATTTAACAGAGAAGACCGCAAAATTCCTGGTTAAACTAAACAATTTGTATGGCAGTTTGCATTGGACATACGTCAAACCGTTTCTGAAGGATATGGGAAGAGGTTCTTGACTAAACTGAACCAAAACAGGTCTGGAGCCTGTAACAAGACAAACATGATGCAACTTGTTTTCTGAAGTTATTGTTGTACATAGGTCTCCATAGACACTCATATCACTTTTGTTGATATTTTGAGCAACACAGACTTAACTCAATTGTGACGTTTTCACCCCATCTTCAAAATTCCATTTACATCAAAGTAAAATCACAACATTAATAATAATAATTCTTTACATTTATATAGCGCTTTTCTCAGTACTCAAAGCGCTTTCCGCACAGGGAGGACCCGGGAAGCGAACCCATGATCTCCTTATTGCAAAGCAGCAGCACTACCACTGCGCCACTGTTCTACATCCAAAGATAGAATGGATTACAAAAAAAACTTACATGGTAATGAACAGATAAGGGCTAGACATCAGAAGGAGCATTTATACTGCACATTATCTCATTAATTCATTCATTTTGTGAATTTCCTTCATCTGCATGAGTAAATGAGAACAAACACCCCTTTATTTCTTGTGATTTTTTAAGTGACATGTCTGTAGGAAAGTCGATATATAAAAATAAAAACACACTTATCATCAGTGGGCTTATGAGACACAGAGAATGAAAATAATACATGTGCAGTACATATCCATACATTTTCAAAGATGATGGCTCTTTACTATTCACAGACCCATTCAGTCTTAGGATGGATGGTTACAGGTATTAAAACTAATCTTGCACTTCTTAAGTCCTAATTAACTCCTCATGCATTCCACAGAGGCAACCCTGGCTGTATGTAACTGGAAGAAGTGGGGGGGTTGGGGAAGAGGGGCCCTGACAGCACGAAGCTCCTTCAGATACTGAAAACCAGCAATGAACTTGAAAGTCAGTCCTCTCTTCAAAGATCAGCCTCAGTTCACTACAGTTTGGTTACATTATGAAAGAGGTGCTGAAGCACGCTAATATATAAATTTACCATAAACATCATCAAGATGCAAATAAAGCAAAGTGTAGCAAAGTGTGCACTAGTTGCATCACATTATTAAAATTGTTAATTTTAAAAAACTTACTAATAAACATCCAGAACAAACATTGCCTTCTCTTCACAAAGATAAAAATCAGACTGTGAGAAATGAAGAATCTGAGTCATCAAAGGTCCAAGTCAGCGGTTCCCAAGTTCAGTCCTGGGGTATCACTGAGGCTGTGGGTGTTCATTCCAACCAGTGCCACAAATACATGGTTCATTCGTACTTCTATATAATCTAATTATTCCTTTTATTTTTTATCTTGCATTCAGAAATAAATGAAGGTATATTTACAAGTAAATACAATTCAGAAATTTGAATTTTTGCAATATATTTAAATGGTAACTGTTTTTTACCATATTCTTTTTAATACACCTTTTACTATGGCGTTTACTCTTAATTGCATCCCAATAATGATGATTAATAATAAACAGTACAAACCCGGGTTCAAATGACAAAGGGGCTTCTTTAGCATAAAATTTTCTTGTGAGCTAATTAAGAAGAAACCGCTTCAATGACAAGAGTAAAAAAAAAACTAAGATCTTAAAAAGCAAGACAAAGAACAAAATGTAGTGTCCTGCATATAAATGCTTGCTATATCCGCCTAAAAATTTAGCAAACCCATTTTGTAATTTTTAGATTGACACAAAGGCAGAAACTGGAAAACATCAACTTATGTAATAAAGACAGTGCTCCAGTTAAAAAGCAGAAGGTGGCTGGGGTGAACCCCTGCAGTTAAGGTGTTCTGCAGGACTGAACTTCAGGACCACTAAGCCTTTTGTTCCTAAGTAACACACAAATATACTCTATGTAACACTGAAGCAGCAGCTCTTCTTTGACATTCAGGGTTATATGCACCCAAGTCTACACTGCTCATCACTAACTGTTAGTATTTGGATACAATTTAAAGAGCAAACTCCAGAGAAAAGAACTGAATGTAAATAAAACTGGTATAAAACATTTAAGCGCTTATGACGAAGAAAATACATTTCTGAATTTAATCTAAATACAAATATTACATTAGTGCACTCTTCTGAATGCAGAATAACAAAAGAAAAAAGACTAGCTAAATAATAATTAGACTAAAGAGACATTAACTGACCCACTGGTTTATAAAAACAGGCTAGAATGAAACAAGTCGCTACAGCGGTACTCCAAGTCCTGGTCTATGAGAACTTCTACAAATCAGGGAATCTTTCTGTAAGCCCCGCCCACCTCACGAGGTGCCAGCCAGCGCGCGTCTCGCAAAACAGACAATTAAGTTTACAAGATAACGGAACCAGTCGCCTGAGCGATGCGAACAAAAGTGCGCCTCTCGGGTTTTGTTGGACCAGAATGTGCTAGCACAGTAAGTTATAAGTGTTCCGTAACTTCGGGCGTTATCGAATTGCGACCCTAGGCAAAGTAGTAAACGGGGCTTCTTCGTCGTTAACTCGTGAAACTGCACTTTCCTGTAAATGTCTCATTCTTGCGCACCCAATCGGAGAGTGGCTGCGGAGTTGCCAAGCCAATAACGGTCTTTCAGACAGCAATCCCCACCCTGATCCCAATGCTTACTGAAGAAATTTCCCTCAGTCGTTCCCGAAATACCAAAGCGATGGATGTTTCACCAGGAAAGGCACTACAAATGCAACGCAAAATATACATATTTATTATTTACACTTCAGTAGAAATCGATAAATAGATCTGCTATTTGTGCATATACTAACAAGTGACGTTCTATCCGTTTTACTAATGCAGCGACGCTGTATGCATTACCTCTAAAAGACTATTCACCACCCACACCCCGCCAACCTGGTCATATTACCTTTTTGGACGTGAATGATGTCCGGGTAATTGGCGAGATGCCCTTGGTACAGTGCCAGTAAATCCATCACTGGGTCCAAATCTTGTTTGGGTTGCTCTGCAAAGTACTCCCCGATTGCATCGTAAGTCTCGCCGGTGTAGGCGATGGCGTGATTGAGCGCCCCAGAGTACATCTGTTGATCGAGCTCGAAAGCTTGGCTGAGGTATCGGAAGGACTGACCCACTTTCTGGTACTCCTTCTTAAAGCCGGTGATTTGTTTCCTGGCAAACTCGCTGGCAGTGTTGGTGAGTTGCAAGACGCCGTCGTCCATCTTTTTAGTGAAGGTCTTGAAGCCGTCGATCTTTGCCTCCACGTCCTGCAAGTCAAGCGGATTAGCCGGCGTACTGATAGTCAGGAAGAAGTTAGCTCCCACCATTTCATCTTTCTCCGCTTTCCTTTTGCCCAGCTTCCAGCTCTTCTCGTCTGTGCTGCTGCACGTCAGAAAATGCTGGAAAACGTCGCAGCGAGCAAGCACCGGGTGGCTAGTCATGTGGTTCATCCACCAGATGAGCCCTCTCCTCCTCTTGGAGATGAAATCCTCCTCGAAGCGCCCGGTGGCTTGCTTCTCGGGGATGTGCGGCACGGAGATCACTGGGAACTTCTCGACTAGTCGCGCGTACAGCCAGTCGAAGTGCTTGTAACGCCGGTTCACTGGGTTGTGCGTGTGGGTGGGCGTCAGTTTGTAGGAGATGTAACTCTTCATCCCTTTAAACTTGGTCTGCTTAGTTGGGTCGTCGATGGTGCACGTGAACGGGTAAGGGTTTTCCTGCCACTCGGGGCCATACTGGCCCATCACCACGCAGATCTTATCCCCGTCTTTCACAAAGCCTGCTGCCTCTCCTAGAATGAACGCCTCGCCACCGGACTTGACAAAGGTGGAGAAGCGGTTGAGGTTGCGGCTCACGGTGGCCGAGCTTTTGGCGCCGTGCTGTGCGTTTGAGCCCCGCGACACAGACGAAGCGTCCGAGCGGGTGGACACGCGATATCTGCCGACTCCGCTTCCGTCGTAATCCGGATAGCTCCCTCCGCTAACCACGCCGGGTTCGTCCGCCACTGTTGAGTTGTCATCCCAGTCATCGTCCCAGTCGTCATCGCTGCCCTGGCTCACCTGGGAGCTATGCTGTTGTTGGTGCTGTTGCTGCTGCAGGGGTACTTGATGAGACGGAGTGGCGAAAGTGATGAAGCCGGAGGCGGGAGTGTGACTGAAGCTGTCCTGCTGGGGCAGACTAGGGTACGCTGAGACGCTGGGGACATTGGCGTACCGGGAGCCGGGATAGCCATCTGTAGTGCCTGTGCTGTTGAAAGCAGAGTGCGGATCGCTCCTGAGGACCTCCACATAAGAAGCCGGGAAGAGACCCCTCTCTCCCCGGGAATTCATTCCCTCCAACCAACCCTCAATATCAGTCTCACTGTACAGAGTCACAATTTCATTCTCCTGCACTGAGATTTCACCGGGGTTCTCGGAGCTGAAGTCGTACAAAGCTCTGGCTTTCAGCGCCATAGTCCCGAGCCAGTGAACAATCACTAATAATTCCCAGAGATCACGACCGCTGCGCGTACTTCAGGAATACAGGGTCGGACTGGCGGCACTTGAAATACAACGAACGACTTTAAATCCACCGCTCTAAATGCATTTCATACGCCGTGCACGTGGTCTTCCAACTTAAATCGCAGCAGCATCCAGTAATTTATGAAAAGTCGCTGTGAGCCACCCTAGTAGACTTCTCCGCTCTAAAGAAGCTGCGACGCTACTAGTCTGCTGTGCCTCTCTCTCTGCCTCTCCTCCCTTCTCTCTCTCTCTCTCTCTCTCTGCTCGTGCGAATCACAACAGCGCCACACACACACACAGCCAGACATTGCTAACCAACCACAGACTCAAGGAGCGGATGGAGGCATCACAAATCGACAGTAGAGAATTTGTTTATTAATCTTTTTAGCATGGGCATAGATAGATGCTCATTAGCTTTGAAGTGCACTTTAAATACTGAATCGGTATAATTCTGCCATCGCATTTCTCGTACACATCTATAGCATTACGTTTAACTCGTTAAGTGTTCTATAGAATACCTTTTCAAGGGTCTTATAAATCAGATCTTCGTTTAAAACCGATTTTGCCTAGAAACTAGCCTGATCTTTTAAGTCAAATTCAGACATGGAGTGCACATCACGCATCAGCAATAGTATCCGCCCCGTCAGATAATGCATCATATCACTAATTCATTATGTAACTTTCTTAATCACGGTCGAATCCTTATTATATATAGTGCCATTACAGCACGCAACCCGCACTGCCTCAAGGAGACACGAATACATTATAAAATTTAATCCTTGAACAGTGGGACATTATTATTAACATACAACACATACAGAACAAATGCATAACTTGTGGACGCCATATGGGATTTGGAAATTTAATTGATTTTTCAAGGCAATTGTCAAAAATAACTGTATAAATCCTGTAAGTGTAGTAAAATAATAACAATACAGGGTAAATAGTATGACAGACAGCTAGTGTTCTTACCCGGCCAGGATGCCCAGGAGGTGGAAGGGTGGGGGAGGTAGCTTCTTTAGGGCACTGCCTTCTGCCAGCCCCCCTGAGTTGCAGCGGTTCCCCAGATGCCCACAGAACATTATGGAACTTGGAGTTCTTGAACTCAGCCCTGTTGGTCGCTGTGGGTGCCACCTTTGGGGGGGGGGGGGGGGGGGTAGGGTTGGTTGGTGCTGCGAAGACTGAAGAGCCCTTTATTGTGAGGTTTCCACCTCACCTGGAAGTACAGGGCAGATGTTTGGAAGCACTTCTGGGGTGGCTAAAATAAAAGGAGCTGCCTGCCTTACTTCAGGGAGCCCGAGTCAGGTGAAAGGTGGATAAAGCTTGCTAGAGGAGGAGTGGTGGCAGAAGAGAGAGAAAAGCCAAGAAGACAGAAGATAAAGGGCTATGTATCGTGTGCTTAATACTGTGCTGCTGTGGGGAGCGAAAGGAAAACACTTCCCCACGAAGCAAACATGTGGTTTGCTGAAATTTGTGTCCTGGTGTCAGTCTGTGTCAGTTTTGGGATGCAAGAGCGACCCCTGGTGTCCACAATATCAATAGGGATAATAAGGAGGAGCGATGGCTGCAGAATAAAACAAGTGACAGTATCAGAGTGGATTTAGGAGGGTGAGGTTGACCCTGGGCTTGAGCTATTGTTTGGACCCCACCTTGCTGTTCTGAAAAACTAGTATGAAATGTAAAAGCTTAGGAGTCACCCAAACCTGAATAGGCACTACACAAGAACAGTAAGCCATGTGAGAGTATGAGAGGTGTATGGACAGCAGCAAAAACCACAGAATGTTTGATTTTGATTTGATATACTGTGTTAATCCCTGTGGGGGAATTGAGTGATACATAGAGAGAGGGACACAGAATGCAATGTCAAAGCTTAAAATTATATTTTATAGCCATCAGAGCACAGTGTGCCATGGCAAATTTTAAAAACAGATGGAGTCTGATCTATCCATCCATCCATTTTCCAACCCGCTGAATCCGAACACAGGGTCACGGGGGTCTGCTGGAGCCAATCCCAGCCAAATCAGGGCGCAAAGATAGTACAACATATCTAATTTTAGACAGAGATAAGGAGAAACGGAGGAAACATTATTCTGGCACCTAGCTTTTTTCTCAATATCAGCTATTTTCAGACATTAAGGTAAAACTAAGAAAGATAAAAATAAAAATAGATAAAAAAATACATTTGAGAAATAAAATAACACAGCAGCAGGTTTCGTTTTTCACCAGTTTGCAGCCTCCGGGCACTTTTGTCCAACTACCAATTAACTTCATCTGTTATCCAGTAGTGTCACAGCCAGCTCTGTAATCGCACGAGGTCCCATTAGTAACACTTTATTGCCAAACAGTGTGATTTGTCAACAACAACATTCTGCTCATGTATGTAAAGTGTAGACAATGATTTCACTTTCAAGAAAGGTTTCAGACTACTGTGCAAAGTAGCATTTATGTTTTTTAATTATGATCCACATCCAAAATGGTTGATACATTTCAACATCAGACTTTTGAATTATTACATGCAAAAAGTACAAAGAATGTCAGCAGCTCATCATAACTGACATCACACTACATGAACCCCTTGGAATTTGGTTCCACTTTGCAGTGCTGGATGATTTCGGCTCCGTCACAATCACAAATGACATGTCCTCACTTATTAACCGACTGAAATTCTGTAAGTTATCATCTGTACAATATAATTCTTCCTTGTGCCCTGGAAGTAAATAAATAGCAGCTTTGAACCTGTGTAAAGCTGTTCCTACACAACCCACATTTATAAGTGGCATCATTTTACTGTTTATTCAAAATCATCTCCTCTGCATGCAAATGTGTGATGTCATCGATGGCCATTGCTGAAGAATTGACACTATTTTAATATGACAAATCACAAATTCTGTCCAAGAGCTACCCTCTGTCACTGCCTGCAGTTCACTGGAGACCTTAAACTCAGGGATGATGGAGTACGATAAACTAATGGTGGGCGAGTTATCTCAGAGTTGTCAGTAAAGGGATTAAAGAGGACTCTATTAGCCAGTTCAGTAGCAATAGTATTTCTTTAAAAAACATAGAACAAATATTTTTTTCACACATTTTAGATAAATTTGAGGCCCCTGTAACCCTGGGGGTCTTGGGCTGTAGCCCACGTTATCCTACAAAGAAATCTGGCCATGAACAGTACATAATGGTAGAACAAAGTGAAGTGAAAATATATTAAGAGTTATTAAAGCTACCGGACATATTATTATTATTAGTAGTAGTAGTAGAACATTCAGACATAAAATGATTAGAAGATTTTTACCAAAAACAGGACATCCAGCACATTAAAACTCACCTATCATATTCGAGTAATTTTTCCAAAGTAACACTAGCCAAATTTAGAGAGTTCCTAAAGTCTTACTCCCCCCCACACTATTGGTAATTTATTCCATGTGTCTATGATTCTTTGTGTGAAGAACAACTTTCTACTGTTTTTCCAAAATTAAGTTTCCATCAATGACCTAGTGTTTTTGTTGATGAAACTAGTTTAAATCAATAAATGGGATTCATCATATTAATTCCTTTTATAAATTTAAAAACTTGAATCATGTCACATCTTAATCTCTGTTTATTTAAACTGAATAGGCTCAATTCCTCCAATTTTTCTTTCCAACTCCTACCTCATAGTCCCAGGATCTGCCTACTTGCTCCTCTTTGGACTTTCCCTCGCACTGTAGTCTTTTTTTATGACTAGCCATATTACCCATCTAATAAAATAAATGTAAAAATATTTCATTTCTCTTGCCCTACATGCACCTTCATAACCTTTCCTCAGTATCTTTGGGTGTCTGAACCTGTCTTAACTGAAGAACACCATATCAGGCCTGTTCCTGTGAATCCTGCTTCTCAGACTCCTTGTGGCTCTCAGATGACTCTCAGCGTGCCTCCCACAATTTTACTTGTCCTTGTGTGTCTCACACTAGCTCTTGCTCTTTAAATCGCATCACCCTGATTTCAGCTCAGGGTACAGGGGCTCTGTGGCCTGTCTAGACTGCACTAGTCACCACTCAGGAAACAACCAAGGCCAGGACACCTGTCCATTAAAGGGTCTGCTCCTGTGCCTACTCCCATTCAGACTTGCAGTGTCCATAATTACGTTACTACGCATGGAGAGGTGGATGGAAACTTAATGCAGGCACACTGAGAAAGTTCAACTCCACACAGATGACAGGATTCAAACACAGCATATGGAATCCAATGGCTTTAAAAATAAATCCTTGATTGTTTTCATATTGTATTATTTTTGTATATAAAATTGGCAAACTTTGCTAATATATTTTCACTTTGGCAAAATCTGCAAGTGCAACGTTTTTGACTCAGTGGGAATCTTAGTCAAATGTGGACACCTTCCTGCTAACATTGTAGGGAAAGCATCTTTTTTAATTTAAAAAGCGTCCTTCAATATTGGTGTCCACTGCCAAGTCCCAGGTAACCACTGTGAAGTTATGTTTAAGGAAGGGTTCCTCCCCTAGCTTATCTCTAAATTCTTTTTATATCTATGTTCATTTTTGATGTTGTGATTACTATTGTTTATGTTAATATATATTTTTTAATTACTTATTAGATAGATAATATTTTATTGTACCCAAGGGGAAATTATAATTTTACAGAAGTTTCCAAAAATTAAAAAAATAAATAAATAAAAACAAACAGCAACCCCTCAAACACACATGCAAAACTTCTGACCTGCATAACACAGAGCTGCTGCTGTCCATAACAGGCTTGTAGGTGGCAAGAAGATGAGGTCAGATATTCTATGTCAATTTAATTTTGTTTATTTAGTAAGTTTCTCTGTGTGTAGTGTTGTTCTCCTATGTTCCTTGCATTTTTATGGGGGGACACTCAGTTGGTAAGGTCACCAAGACCTCATTGCAAGGAACCACCTCCAGACTTTAAAGGCAAGTTGGGTGTCATGAACTTGGGGTTCCTGAGCAGTGAGCACAAAAAGTTTCAAAAATACTCAAAAAAAATGCCCAATAGAGGGGGTGGAGGGGGGAGCATCCATCAAACCCCAGTTAGTCCCAAAAAGAATAAACATATACTCTTCATTAAATAAAACATTTATTAACAGAAAACAATGCCCTGAAAACAGAGAAGCTCTGAACAGCACAAAAGGCACTGCAGGGGATGCCTGAAACAACAAAGGTAATCCAAAGCAAACAATGTCCCAATACGCAAATCCAGAGAGCAGTCGAAAAACGGAGCACAGAGTTTAAAAAATCCAGGAAATTCACAAAAGCACAGTGTTAAGCAAAAATCCAGCAAAACTCACCAATGCCTGCACATTCAATGAACCGCAAGGGACTGTGGGCAGGTTTCTTGACAGTGATGGGCAGGTGGCCCCGCCCCTTGGCCCATAGAAAAAGATATATAGATGTACATAAGCTAAATGATCAAAAATATTAATTTAAGATTGAACAAAATAGACCTATCTGAACCCTGGTAAGGGGGAGAAGCCTAGCTGAAACATAACCCTGGAAGAGTGAGTTCCTTGCGCTTCATTTGAATGCACTTGAGTGAGTGAGCATTGCTTTGTTCCTTTAGATTTACTAGTTTCATTACCTCTTTTTGTCTCAGTTTAAGGATTTTCATTAAGGATTTTGTTTGTTTATAGATTGCCTTGTTAGCAACTCCTTTTGACTCTTCTTAGTTCTTTTGAGTAGTTTTGCTATTTTTCCTTTTCTTTTTGTTAATACATTTTTTATTTTCCTTTGTTTTCCCTATTATTCAAAAGGCAGGAGGTAATGGTAATCCTCTCCCTTTGTGGAGTTTTGAATATTTTGAGATGTTAGCTATGTTTTTTGAATTTTTGAAGCCAAATCTCCATTTGGCCCAGTGTAGGCCAAAGCCAGCCAATTGCGTAGGAACTTGGTCTGCCTAGGAGTGAACCTTTCCTGGGAAGTCTAGTGGGATTCTGGCTTCTTCTTGGCTTATTTTTGGAAATCTCACACCATTTTATCCATTTTGTCTGCTGCACTCATAGCGTATAACAGATACTGACATTTCTGCTACAAGGCAAACTGTGAAGAGAGGACCAGGACAGAGAAGTGAATAAAGAAATGAGAGATCAAAACCAAGAAAACTGTAATTGTGGCAACTAAAACCAAATCATTAAGCAAGGATGAGACTGAAATACAGAGGCAAGAGATCAGAAACCAAAAAATCATTAGCAAAATAAACCAACGAAATTTGTATAAGAGTCCAGCAGTATGAGACAGGAGTCTCCAACTCTGGTCTTTGAGCACTACTGGAGCTGCTTGTTTTCATTCTAACCCTTCTCTTAATTCCTGACCATTTTTTGTTACTAATTCACTTCTTTTCCCTTTGTTTTACTTGCCTTGCCCTTTAAGATCCAGTCCTCTGCAGATGACCAGCTAAGTCAGGGCCTCAAACTCCAAATAGTTTCTTAATTAGAAGTTTTTTATTGTTGTTAATTAATCCTGTTATTTAATCCCATGGCTTGTTGGCGCTGTCATTGTGCCACAAGACTGTTGATTTTCTTTTTTAAGAACACCATCAAAATGTTTTGTGGACCTAAACAGATCATTATTACTGAGACAATCACCTTTCTTTATTTTCAGATATTGTCTGATGGACACAGGCTGCTGGTCATGTTTTGGCTCGTTTTGTATCTATTATTTGGCTGCCAATTAAGGAACAAAATAAACAATTAAGGGGTCTGAGGCTTAAATACAAGTCAATGAACATGAAGGCAAAAGAAGTAAATTAGCAGCAAAAACTGGTCACTAATTAAGAAAAAGGTTAGAATGAAAACCCAAAACCACTGTGGCCTTCTAGGACAGGAGTTGGAGACCCCTGATCAAGGATGTCACTTGTAATTACGCAATTACCAAGCCACACCCTTAGCAGTCACTATGACAATGGTAGCACAAAATGGCGGTGTCTGTGCCGAAACAAGATGGCGTCATGGTAAAAGTATGAATACTTTTAAACTACCTTAAATATTCACTAAGGAGTGATTTTGACACTGGGACTGTTTTCTCCATGGTTAAAAAACTATTTATAAAAGTCTAAAGATCAAAGATTATTTCAGGGGAAATACATTTTTAAAATGAGGTGAATGAAAACACTGACCAAATTGTGCTTCCTCGATTGAAGTTTAGAATACAGCCTAACGCGATCGCAGTCTACTTCTGAATTTCAGGGCTGCAGGGAGTCAGAGCCTCTCCTGGCAACACTGATCACAGAGAAAGAAGCAAGGCAGAGGAGGTGCCAGTCTTTGATGGGGCACACTTATTCACACACCTACACTTGCTTATATGGGGCAATTTACAGTCAAGCTATCCTGCATGTCTTTAGGAGTGGAGACGGAGTTCCAAGAGAAGAACCCACTTAGACACAAAGAGAATGTGTGGACTCCACAGGGATGCAGCCTGTATGATCTCTTTAATGAAGGGGTACACATTATGAATGTACATGTGAATAAATATTTATACTGTACATACTGAGTATGAGTGCTGTGTTTATATTGAAATTGCAGAATGTTTGGGTTCATTTTGACAATCGAAAAAACATTGTTTTAAGTTGAACACACTCAAAGATCAGACAGCTCAAATAAGTGCCAGTTTGTGTGAAAACTGATGTCAAGCAGAGTTTACTTGTAAGGTGTTTCTCTGAGTAGGGGAGGCTCTGCTGCTTCATGGAGTACACTTCACGAAGAAAAGATCTTACAAATGAATGTTTGTTTGTTGTCTGTCCTCCCCAGCCCTCTGACCATAACATCAAGCTTATCTTTAGAGACTTAAAAAATAAATAAGGACTCTATTTTATATATTACTAGGGGTCTTTGCCCCCTGCTCGCTTTGCTCGCCAACCCCCGTGCTGGCGCTACACGCTAGCCACTTTGCGGTTCAGCTTGCGCATGGGGATGTGGATGTACAATTTAAACAGATTGCTATTTTCATGGGAATTGTTACATATGCATAATAGAACTAATTATTTTACATTACTGCGAGTAATTAACCATATTAAAAAATACTAAAACATAATATTTTGAAAGTAAATTATGTTTCATGCTGCGTTAGAGGTATTGCTTAATACAATTTCGTTCTGTATGGATTTAATATTAACACACAAATACTTTTTAAAGTTACACTTTTACTGTAAAACTTCAGTAAAAACAATTTTTTGAATTAATTTTTCGTCAATATCACATTGAATTTTGATTCTATGTTTGGACTTACATTGTGACAACGCAACATAAAACTGCCTGTGAGTGAATTTCGTTTCTTTCTCTCTAATAAATAAACCGACTTTTCGAATGTTTGTCTCTGTGAGCTATTCTAATGGGAAACTTAACATTTTAATACGAATGGCATTTCAAGATCTCCTTTGGTGTCTAATGTTATCTGCGGGAGATGTACTACATTACCTTTCTTGGACACATCCTTCCTTAACGGTTGTAGATATTCTTCGGGATATTGTAAGTTGATGTTTTCATCTTCCACACGATTACTACCAACTGTTTCAGCATAGTCTATTTATACGCATTTCACCAATTTGCCGTGTAACCGGTCTACAATTTTCACGTTCATCGTTTCCTGCTGCTAGGATTGCCCGGGTACTAATTTCTTCTGTTGATAACCCTTCGGGATGAAATTCTTCAATAAGATTTGGACATAAGTCTTCTTTTATTGGGAACTTAAAGTAAGGAAAACATAAAAATTTATAAGAGCTAAGAGATCAGGAACTGTGTTTGACAAAAGCGTTCAAATGAATGAGAGGTCAGAGGGCCATGTGTGTGTTTGAATATGGTTGAGAGGAGGGCGTGACTTGAAAAAATCTCATGGCCAAAGTCTCGTCTTGCAGGACTTGAAATTATCTCTTTCAAAAAGTCTTGTCTCAGGATTTCCTTTTATAATACAGAGATTTGCACATCTATGTTAGGTAAATACATACTAATTTATTCTTATCCAATATTTTTGGTATGTAATGTTTTAATTGTTCTTTTTGCATATTTCTAGTTTGTTTTTCTTACCTTGTTGTGAACTAGGAGTCACAAAACATAAAGTCCCAAAAATCACTTCTTAAATTGCCCACTAGAGGTAGATATTCTGACAAACCACAGCTAGATAAAAGGGCAAACACAAAATCTTTAAAAAATAAAAAGGTGTATTTTCCTCATAATACTCTTTCATGCATAAAGCTATAAAGGATTTGCCTGAAACGCAAGGCAAGCCAAGTGAACAAGTCCAGAAATGAAATACCAAGAATAGTCAACATACAGAGCCTGTAGATCACAAAAAGCACGGTCAGAAAAATCACCATAACAGTTACCATTCACTCCTAACTGCCAGGAACTTTGGGAGATCCCCGGGATCGTTCTGGCCACCATTCTGGCAGTGATTGGCAGGTGGCCCCGCCTCCTGGGGGATCATCCACAAAACACAACATATATACAAGATTAGACACAAAGAATAATGCACATACTCAACAAAAGCAACATCAACATAAATAAGTACCACTCAAATGAACAAAAAAGACATGAAACAAGTCATTGAACCCCAGCCAAGGAAGAAGCCCTGGCTGAAACATGACACATCCTTTGTATGTAAATAGAAATAAATGTTGTTGTTATTTACTTTCCTTGTTTTTGAAGTAAAATTTAAAAGGCGCAGATGAGATTGATGACAAGATTTGAGGTCATTATTATTTATTAGCTTGGCTGACATCTTTATTCAAGTACAGCTTTATAACATTTGAGATACAATTGGTTACCATTCTTTTGTTTTGTTTAATCCTCCTGTAACACAGGCAGGTGATGTGGCTTGCTTACGATCACACAGTGTCAGTAGCAGGATATAAACCCACAGCCTCAGGGGATTAAGACCAAAGCCTTAACTACTATACCACACTAAGTTCTATGTCACATAAATTGAAAAATGGTTAGAATTAAACTTTGCTATAAATTATGGTTTACTGTTTTGACCATGACAAGTTCATGACATTCAGCTTGGTTCTTGATTTTGACTTGCTGGCTTTTCTATTTTTTTTGGTTCTGACTGTAACTATAATTTTGCTTAGCAGACCAGCACTCACCTCTGCCTGTTGAGCATCAATCAGCAAACTAAGATAATCTCGGCTTGGATCACCTCAGCCAAGGTTGCAGCACATGGATTGTGTCATTGTGCAGCCAACAGGGTCTTGATGTCAGGGGGACTCAATGTTTATCATTGTGGGCATCATATTTTTTAAGAGAGGGGTGTTACAGGTAATCCTTTGAAAACGGAAAGACTTTGTCTCATGAGAGAATAACTGCTTTTGTTTTATTGAAACTTCAAATTGCCATTAAGTAAGATCTCTACTGCAACTCTAAGTTTACCGCAATTGTAAAAGTTTGCTTGGATGATCGAACTCTGCTTGTGTTTAGGTTTTGATTTCTAGTGTGCATTTTCAAGCTCTGTTAGTCCGAAAATAAATATAGAGGAAGAAACAATACACCCTCTTCCTTTTGGAGAGAACTTCCTAATGGAGGTGCATCAAAAGCTGGAATGACCATCACCAAATGAGGAAAGCTAAAACCATAAAAACACCTTGCTAAACCCAAAACTTTAATAATTAAATTAATTTATTAATTAGGAAAACAAAGTCCAAAAAGAGAATACAAATTCTTAACTCAAAAAGAAGTACCAAATCTAAAAAGAACGCAAAAATGCAACGGTCTGACACAGACAGAAACAGACACAAGTCCAGCAACACACGGTTTTTATTTTGTTGTGGGAAACTCTTCCAGATTACTTCCCACCACCAAAGCACAGTACAATAAGCACAATGATAATCACACAGAAAAGCCCTTTTTATTTTCTCTTTCTTCCTCTCTGCCTCCACTCCTCCTAGCAAGCTTTGTCTTCTTCCTCCTGATTCTGGCTCCTGGACCAGTGGCAGCTGCTTCCTTTTATGTGACACCCGGGAGTACTTCTGGTGACTCGTCAGGGTAGTCTAGAAGCACTTCTAGGTGTGGTGGATGAAATAGGGCTCAGCAGTCCCTGTAGCACCACCTGGCAGCACCCATGGAACTCAACAAGTCCCATGATGCCCTGTGGGAATCTGGGGTACCGCTGCAACCCAGGAAGGCTGCCATCTAGCAATCCAAGGGAAATACTACCTTGTGCATGCTCTCTCCCCTGGTGCTTCCTTTATGAAGGCATCTCAGCCGGGTAAAGGCTCCACCCATCCGCCACAGTGTGTATTGATTTATTCTTATTTGGCAGGTGGCAGGATTGGCACTCCAACCACCATAAAAAACCTCACACTGTTCCATTTCATCTGAACTAGTGTGGTGCTGAGGTGTCACCTGTTCCATGGCTGCATTTGGGTCGTAATCTGGGATCTTGAGGTGGTTTGTCATGTGGTGGGTGTGGCAATGAGCTGTATCAGCATGTGCTCCTAACCTCTCCCTCTCTCTACTATTTTTGGTATGACATTTATTCATTTTTATATTTTGTCTATATCTAACTTGTCATTTTTTCTTATATGTATGTATGTATGTATGTATGTATGTATGTATGTATGTATGTATGTATGTATGTATCTATCTATCTATCTATCTATCTATCTATCTATCTATCTATCTATCTATCTATCTATCTATCTATCTATCTATGGTGCCCTCTACTGGACTTTGGGGAAGAAGGTTTAACAACATCAGTGGCCTTCCCATAACCTGCAACCCTCTGAAAATCTCCAGCTCCAGTAAATATTTAACAAGCTGCCACTCTTCTTGTGTTACCCTCTAACATGCACTGGTTTTCAGATATTTTGTCACATCATGTCATTTCCTACTTAAATAAGGCTACCATTCAGCACTTTGTGTACCCTGTTACTCCATTGTGCCTGCTCTGCCCCTGGCATCCTATTGCCTGTCAGAGAACCAATTAAAAAGTGTAAAACACATTGATTTGTTTACAGCTGTCCTCAGTTCATTATATGTGATCTGAAAGTATCTCTTGTTTAATGTAACTGTCTACTGCATCACATTATTTATTTGTGCCCAGCTTGGCATATATGAGTGTACATTAAGTGGAATGGGCCATTGTATTACTCTCTTTCAGTGCTGTGATTGTCAATTATTTTTTAAAATTCACATATTCACTAATGGCAGCTGCTCCCACTGAAATCAAAGCAAGTAGACAGACAATATAAGTTATCAGAAAAGCAAGCAAAAAGGCAGGCACCAGCCACTCTCATGGCAGGCCTTTAGGTTTTGGGTACTGGGTGTAGACTGGCAAATTGATTGTTTTGTTTCTGCTTGTACTGAACATTGGCAACAAAATGAATTTCAGAACAAGATGGAATGCAGAACATGTCTTGAATGGTGACCAAGTGACTTACTACTCAGGTGAGGGGACGCTGGCGCACGCATGTTGTTGCCGCTCCTCCCTGTAAACAACACTTTTCGCAAAATTCGCCTAATTCTACACTTTCTTACGTTTGTTTTATTTCTTTTATTGTACGTATAGTTCGTGGATACAGCTGACTCGAATTGTATGGATTTGGCTTATATTTACAGATTTTATGGACTTTACTTTGACTGGGAACAGCTGAGTCTGTGGATCACGGGACGAGAACCTATAAGCATTTCTTTGTGCCTGGCAATCTAGGACCTTGGGATGATCTGTCTCCGTGATTATATTAAATTCGCTTTGCTGATCTGCTCCCGTTTCATCCTACAATACTCTACGACTGGGAACTGATCTGATATTCATACTAATCTGGCTTTTGGCTCCGGGGCGATCACGCCTGAAATTACCAAGCGTTACAGTTTGTGGCTGTGTATTGGAACCTCCAACTCCTGCTACCTCCTCATGCTATGCTTTCTGCAGCTTTACTATCGCCGCTCACCTACTCTACCACACCCGCCTGTCCTACCGGTTCCGCTGTGCTGTGCTGCTTCTCCACTGCTATTCAGATAAGTATTGCCCAGTATCATGCTAAAATACTCTCATGACAAACTCCTTCTTATTAAACAGTTTGTCCAGAGCAAATGGTCTGACTGCAACATCCTAAAGGACGCCGGTATTTTGCAGCGCCCGAAATATATACATCGCGGGTCAGGTCGCCGCCAACGCCGGGCTGCGAATGAAAAGACCACCGGCAGCATTTGCTCAGGAATACGCCGTCCTTCTCATTACCCTGGAAATAGAATTGTCGGTGTGCCAAATTTGCATTATGTGGAAATAAACCCTGATTGCGGCTCTGTGCAGAAAGAAGCCTCATTATGTAATGTTGCACTGTTTAACTCGAGGTCTCTTAATGGCAAAGCATTGGTGCTGTCAGAACTCATCACTGACACCAAACTTGATATTCTGTGTTTAACGGAGACTTGGCAAAAACCGAATGAATTTGCGTCTCTCACAGAGGCGACTCCAATTGGTTTCACTTTCCACTCAGAGCCTCGCAGCTCAAGACAAGGAGGCGGGCTGGCAGTAATTACCAGAGAAGACTTAAACATTAAAAGAATCCCAATTGACTGCCCATTGTCTTTTGAGTGCCTGGCTCTTAAACTAATAACGGAATCAGGTCCTGTCTCACTCATTGTTCTCTATCGTCCCCCAAAATACAATGCATCCTTCTTATCCGATCTGATTGAACTTTTGACCCACCTAAGCTCTTACTCTCAGAGAATTATGCTTCTTGGTGATTTCAACATCCATATTGACATTACTACATCTAAACTGAGAAATGAACTCCTGTCCGTACTGGACTGTTTTGACTTGACACAACATGTTGATTTTCCAACCCATTCTGGCGGTCATATATTGGACCTGATCTGCACTTCTGGACTATCTGTTGCCAACATTTACAGCACTGATTTGGGACTCTCTGACCATAAAGCAGTATTTTTCACTGTCTCATTACCTATCCCACCTCTTACCTGTAAACGACAAATTTCTTACAGAAACCTTAAAAATATCTGTCCCTCTATCCTTTCTGGATCCATTTCTGATCTTTTACTGTCTGCACCTATTCCACCAACACTAGATAGTCTTGTTGACCACTATAACTCAGCCCTTCACTCAGCATTAGATAAAACAGCTCCTTTAAAACATAAGGAGGTTTCCTTTAAGCGCTCAGCTCCTTGGTATAACTCAGAATTGCGATCTATGAAAGCAGCTGGCCGACGCCTTGAGAGAATGTCACGTAAGACTGGCCTCACCGTGCACATCCAGGCTTTCTCTGACCACCAAAGAGCTTACAGAGAAGCACTAACTTCTGCCAAGAACACCCATTATGGCAGAATAATAGAAAGTGGCCATGATAACCCAAGGGTTTTGTTCTCTGTAGTTAATAAACTACTCGAACCCGCATCTGGTCCAACTACCTCTTCTACTGAAGTCTGTGAGGAATTCCTCCACTTTTTCCGTAACAAAATTAAAGATCTAAATAATTCAACTAACATAAATATATCATCTGTTTATATCTCTCCCTGTTTTCCCACTCCATCCAGCTCCTTCTCTAAGTTCTCACCAGTCACCTCTGCGTTTGTTAATAACCTGCTTTGTAAGATGAGGCCGACTACTTGTGTACTGGACCCCATCCCCACCACACTACTTAAATCCTGCCTTCGTGCCATAATCCCGACTGTTACAACAATAATAAACTCATCCCTTGACACTGGCTCCGTGCCACTCACTTTTAAAATTGCTTCTGTAACCCCAATGTTAAAAAAGTCTGGCCTTGATGCTGACAATCTTAACAATTTCCGGCCTATTTCCCACTTACCTTTCCTGTCAAAAGTTCTTGAGCGTGTTGTAGCTTCCCAACTCACCAATTACCTAACCTCTAATAATTTGATGGAACCCTTTCAGTCTGGATTCAGGGCGCGGCACAGCTGTGAAACTGCTCTGCTACGGGTAACCAATGATTTGCTTATGGCAGCAGACTCTGGACAAACTAGCATATTAATTCTGTTAGACCTCAGTGCAGCATTTGACACAGTCAGACATGACATCCTACTGTCCAGAATGGAGAACATGCTGGGTATCTCTGGCACTGCCCTCCAGTGGTTCAAGTCCTATCTGAGTGATAGGCAAGAGTTTGTTAGTCTTGGCAACAGCAGATCCAACTCCATGCCAGTCACACAAGGAGTCCCTCAGGGCTCTGTCCTTGGTCCTCTGCTTTTCTGTATTTACATGCTTCCCCTTGGCCATATTATCCGTAGTTATGGATTGGGTTATCATTTTTATGCAGATGATACCCAGCTCTACTTCAATGTTAAAAGTGGAACTTCATCAGAGCTTTCTCAGCTCACAACCTGCCTTAGTGAAATTAAAACCTGGATGGAGCAGAACTCTTTAAAATTAAATTGCAATAAAACTGAACTCCTGCAAATTGGGACTAAAATGCAACTTAATAAAATGAGCTCCTTCCCAGTCCATCTTGGCAGTGATCTCATCAGACCTGCCTCTACTGTAAAAAATCTTGGTGTCATTTTTGATTCCTCCCTCACTTATTCCACCCACATAAATCACATTAAGAAACTTTCTTACTTTCACCTCCGTAACATATCCCGTGTTCGCTCCTTCCTCTCCTTTTCTAACGTTGAGAAACTTGTTCATGCTTTTATCACATCCCGCATCGATTATTGTAATTCCCTACTGGCAGGTGCCCCTTCTAATCTTATATCACAGCTCCAGCTTATTCAAAACTCAGCTGCAAGAGTCCTTACTCGAACCAGCAGCAGCGAGCACATCACACCCATCCTGCTCCGTCTTCACTGGCTCCCTGTGTCCTACAGAATCGAATATAAAATCCTACTAATAACCTACAAAGCTTTAAATAACCTCGCACCAAACTACATCAGTGACCTCCTCCATCACTATGTGCCTGCCCGCCCACTAAGGTCCTCTGATTCTGGTAATCTTGTTGTGCCCCTCACTAATCTACACTCCATGGGTGACAGGGCCTTCAGCTGTATAGCGCCCAGACTCTGGAATGACCTACCAAAATTAATCAGGTCAGCTGACTCCATGAATTCCTTTAAAAAACAACTCAAAACTCATCTGTTCAGGAAGGCTTTTAGCTCTATTTGACTTTATTACCTTTCTCTCAGTTTACATCTCTGTCAAGATGCCAATGTAACCTGTATGTGTGTGCTAGACCATCAATTATGTTGTCTGTTTTTTTTTTTTTCAGAATTTACTGTCTTAATCTTCTTTATTTATTTATCTGGTTTGTACAATGCTATATACTGTATATTCTGCCGTTCTTTATTATATTCTGTAAGTGCCTTGAGCATGGGAAAGGCGCTATATAAATAAAATGTATTATTTTATTATTATTACTTGTGGCTGACATTTTCTTTTTCCTATTTTCTTTCAATAAATTTAATTTATTGATAATTGTAAAAAAGTTTCAATTCAAATCAGTATTCTTATATACAGTATAGACCAAGTAAATGCTAATATATTGGAGATATTGGATCAAGTGAAACCCCTGGTCAGGAGAGCACTGGACGCTCTGCAGTTTGTCTACCAGGATCACATGGGGTTGGACAATGCTCTCATCTATGTGCTGAACAGAGCCTACTCCCATCAGGAGAAACAGGGTAGCAAGGTGAAGAAATTATTTTTTGACTTCAGTAATACATTTAGCACCATTCAGCCCAAACAGCTGGTGGAGAAGTTCCAGTCAATGAGGGTTGATGCTAGTACTGTGTGCACAGATAACTGTACATCAGACATAGTCATCAGTAGCACAGGGGTCACACAAAGAACCGTGTTGACTTCCTTCCTTCCTGTTTAACCGGCACACCTCAGACTTCAGATACAATGCTGAATCAAGTCATCTGCAGAAAATTTCAGATGACACAGCCATTGTTGGATGTATCAGCAGTGGGCAGGAGAAAGAATACAGAGGATTAGTGAAGGGTTTTGTTGAATGGTGTAAACTGAACCACCTCCAGCTCAACAGCAATAAGACAAAGGAGATAATCATAGGCTTCAGGAGGGTCAAGCCCACTCTGCCCCCAGTTCTCATTGATGGTGAAGATGTGGAGGTGGTGTGGACATACAAACACCTCAGGGTGTAAGTCAACAGCAGGCCTGAGTAGAATACCAACAGAGAGACCAACTGCATACAAGAAACCTCAGAGTCTCTTTTATTTCCTGAGGAGGTTGAGGTTGTTTGGTGTGTGCAGGGTGAGTTTTGTTTTATATTTATTACCTTCACATTTTGTTTCCTCCCTGTAATCATCCAATTCCACCTTAATTTGGTGTATTAAAAACATTTTCTGTTAAATGTATTTGGTGTTTTTTTATTTTTTAGTTAAATCTATCTATCTATCTATCTATCTATCTATCTATCTATCTATCTATCTATCTATCTATCTATCTATCTATCTATCTATCTATCTATCTATCTATCTATCTATCTATCTATCTATGACAGAACTGCAGCAGCATTGTGAAGCATCTTTTACGTGAGGGTCTTATTCCTGTAAAAGGGACACAAATCTCTCTGTCCTGTATGTCATTGAGATAGCTGGCCCTGTATTATGGGTCATGGAAAATATAAGTGCAATGCATGCAACTTTTTTAACACTCTGTACAATGGAGGGGATCATTCTTCAACATATACTATTATTTTTAAAACTATCTTTAATTTTGTAAAGTGCTCATCACAGACTGCAGGCTAAGAGCACCACAACAAGCACAAATTATACAATGTACATAATACAAATTGAAATGAGGTAGACTCAGCAAAACAGCGTAGATAGATAGATAGATAGATAGATAGATAGATAGATAGATAGATAGATAGATAGATAGATAGATAGATAGTGTGTCTTTTGGGTGGCTCTCCAAGAGGCTGAGTTAAACTGACAGACCCTTGTGGTTCATTGAATGCGCTTGTGGTGCTGGTGATTTTGAGCTTTTTTTTGATTTCCTGGATTTTTTGAACCCTTGCTGTCTTTTTTGACTTTGCCTTTGGATAGTGTGTTGGGACATTGCTTTGGGTTGCCTTTGATGTTTTGGGCAATTCCTTGGCCTTTTGCACTCCTCTGAGCTTTATCTGGTGTGACAATAGAGGCACTGTCGACCCCTTGAACCCTCAGACCAGATGTCAGACACCAGATAAAAGTCCAATAATAATATTTATTATTATAAATAAAGTGCACAAAGCACCACCACTCCACTATACTCAATAAACAACAACAAATAAACAATCCTCCAATCTCCCAGACGCTTAGCCACCCTGCCTCCCAACTCAGCTCGTCCGTCTGGGATTTCCCACAGTCTTTTATAGTCCTTGACCCAGAAGTGCTTCTGAGCCCTCAGTCCATGTGATTATCCAGCACTTCTGGGTCAGGTAAAAACTTTTCTTTTTTCTTCAGCCCGGAAGTATATAATTTCTTCCGTTCCCATGACTTGGAAATACTTCCAGGCTATACGGAAGATATAAATCCCTGGGTCTCCCTGCAGCGACTCCTGGCGGCCCCCATGGTATCCAGCAGGGCTGTGCATTAAAACTCCACTGTCCATGAGGTCCTGCTGGAATTCAGGGCACCTCCATGTTGTAGGGAGGGCTCCATCTGGCGGCCTGGGGGTATTGGATGAACGGCCGGCCATATCCCACACTGGTTACAGAGCATTTTTTGTAACATCTGTATTTTTTACATCCCGGCCACAGTATCTTCACTCCTCTGCTGTCTGGCAAGCACTACAGAGCTCTGTATGTCCACACAGACAGGTTGAAAAACAGCTTCTCCCCTTTTAACATGTTTCTTCCTTTAAATGCACCCCAATACAGTGCAGCAAAACAAATATTTTCTTCTCCTTTCTCTTCAACTTCTCCCAGACAGTGTTGTCCAGCTTACCACCGACTCACGTGGCTCAGATTGAGCGACCTGGGAGTATGTCTGGTGCTAGGGCATAGCCTGCTGGAAGCACTTCCAGATCGAACTGAAGTCCCTTAAAGTAGGGATTATGAATCCCAGCAGCTTACCCTGGAGATCCCCATGGAACCCAACAGGGCTGTCCCACAGAACTACAGATCCCAGCATGTCTTGTGGGTGTCTATGTGGGAATCCCAACCCATTTAGCGTATGGGGGGAAAAAATTTCACTAGTGTTGATCTCCCTGTTTCCTTCCATTGCACTGGCCTCACGGCTGGGTAAAGGGTCCCTGTTCAATCCTGGCTGGGATGCCAGCCCATGTGTGTCACCCATCACACTGTACTTATAAGTTTGCAGACGACACCAACATGTTATAGTGTTATAAGTGTTGCACTGTTTACAGTTTTATCCTTAACATGGCATCTACAGACTTCCTCTAAGCAACTTTCATTGTTTTGTACTGTGATTCTAAAGGTGTCTTAGATTATCTTCTCTTATCTTAACTTGCCGTTACTCCCCTCCCTAAATAAATCAAAAGTCTTGCAAGAGGGAGGATGCTCATAAACCCTCAGGGCTGTAGACAGAAGGGCAAAGAATCTTTTTAAATTGAAAGTTTATTAACAAAAATAGGGCATTACAAGAAAATTCTCAGAACTACAAAGATAGGCACAAAAAGTTGCCTAAAGGTCTCAATACATAATCCAAAAACTGTAAATCTTAAACAAAATCAAGGAGACAGCAAAACCAGAAGAATTCAAAGCAAACAGTAATATTCACAAAAAAAATCCAAATACAAACTGAATGATCTCCTACTTCTGAGCCTTCTCAACTGACTTAACTAGCGAGTAAGAGGGCTCAGAATTGATGACTTTATGCTGACCATACAAAGAGCAAAGCACAAGTTCTTTGTCAACAACACCAAGGAAGACTTTTGCTGCATTCCATGTATTTTGGAAGTTGGATGTTGGAGCTGGTAATGACATCACACCTGAGTTGACCACGTTCCATTGAAACATTTAGAAAACCAATATGGATGCATCCAGGGAAAATCTTTGTTGTGCATGCTACATAAGAATAAATGTAGCAGTTGATACAACACATTAAGTGATATTTTGTGCTTCCAAACACCATAGCCTTTAGGGTGGTCCCATAAAGAACTAGGAATATAGGAAAACCTATTGAGACAGTACCATAAAGAGGCACGTTAGGAGTCAAGATAGCTGCTAGGCATCCATGCAGTGATGTCAATGTAGGTGGAGACGATGAGCCACAGTGGTCTAATGAAAATGAAAATGCCTGCACAATCAGAAGTGTTGGCACTTAATGTGTTCATTCCCAATGTCAACCTGGGATCCTCACTTAAGGACCTTTCACGTTCTCCTTGTCCTCTTTCTGGTTTAATAGCAGATTCCTAAGACTTTATTTTAAGCTGATTGTGACTCCTGCCTCGTCCCTATTGCTGTTGAAATAGCCTTCAGCTCCAACATGGCCCTGTCATTGAGAGGTAAAATGGATTTGTATGACATATGGAATGATTTAATACAGGCTTGACATGAAATTCTAGTGTGCTCTCTGATGAGCTGTGATGTTGGACAGAATCCAGCTATTGGGTTAACTGGAAAAAGAAAGTGGATAATGTTGAAAAATAGAAAATACACAGAAAACAATTGACCATACTTGTGCCAGCTGCCACAGTTGGCATTCATTTAGAACTATTAGATCTGAATTGGCTACTTCTTATTATTAAATTAAGAGCAGGCTTGTATTCAGTCATGGTGCTGCTAAGGTGCCCATGGCTGGCTACCTTCCCTGAACCATGCAATATGAGGCATTTGATCAGCATGTTACGTCAAAGTATTACTTTCATTTGTGTTAAGAGAGCTGTCTGCTGTAATTATTTATGAAGGCAGGGTCAGTGTTAGAATAACTGCAGCCTTTGACCAGGTGCTGGAGGGAAGAGTTGTTGATAAATTCTATTTTAACTGTAGATGAGTGTAGACAGGGTTTTAGATTTGCAAGAACCAGTGAGGAAGCAGGCAGAATGCATCTGGGGGAAACACATCATGTCCTACTTTCTCTGCTATTCTTTTTCCGTTTTTCTGTGGTGGCGATCTGCGCCACCACCACCTGATCAAAGCACCGTGACGTCCCTACATTGATGGATTAAAGGCCAGAGGTCCACATGATCGTCATCATCAAATTCTTTCATGAGAACCCTGAATGCAATGAGGACTGATTGAGGTCGTTTGTGTCAGGTAGAATGCCTAGAGGGGGCAGGGTGGTCTCGTGGCCTCGGAACCCCTGCAGGTTTTATTCTTTCTCCAGCCGTCTGGAGTTTTTTTTTACTTTTCTGTCCTCCCAGGCCATCTGACCTTACTTTTATTCTATGTTAGTGTTCCCTAATTCTATTTTCTTATTTATTTTCTCTTTCTTCATTATGTAAGCACTTTGAGTTACATCATTTGTATGAAAATGTGCTATATAAATAAATGTTGTTGTTGTATGTTCCATTTACCTTGGAAGTCGGATGTCGGGGCTTGGAATGACATCACACCTGAGTTGACTTCGTTCCAGTCCAATATTCAGAAAGCCAATATGAATGCACCCAGGAAAACCTTTAATTGAGTTAGCTCCATTGGAATAAGTAGCAGTTGACAACAACACATTATGTGGTATTTTGCACATGCAAACACCAAAGACACCTGTCCATAGATAGAGGTTGGACAGCTCTGTGTGTACGACTGACTTAATGAGATACAAATAGATAGAAGTGCTAATAAACAGTAAATATTACAGCTTTCACTAAAGTTCTCGGTGTATGTTGCCATTTTGGATGGACGTCATAATCTGAAGTCGGACAAACTCAAGACTTGACAGACCAGACCCAAATTTAAATATTCGATTTCTGTATTCCAGTTGAAAATTCTGACTGGAATCTTGAAAATTCTGACTTCCCACTTCAAATGAAATGGAATGGCGTTTATTCCTAGAAAAACAAGTCAGCAGGTTTCGTTCAGGAGATGTCCTTGGAGCAGCATTTTTGCTTTGAACAGTGTCACAACACCATCTTAAATTATATTTAGGAGCTCATCAGCCACTCAGTAGACCAAAGGATGTATAAATTCCTTCCCTTTAGTTTTCTCTGGTACAAGAACTTCAGCAATGACTTCTGACTTTGATCTAGGGTTTTGTTTTTTGGCTTCAGGTACTGACTTTTCCACAATTATTTTGACTATGTTTCATCTCCTTCTCCTTTTCTATTTAAACCAGGCTTCTCCCATTTACAGCAAAATAGAGGAGCGGGAGAAATCAGAGACATAAAGAAAGGGGTTCAAAAGTAGAAAAACTAAACGGCACACCAGCATCCTATTTGCTAGTCAGAAAATACTCCTAAGTTGCTCTTCTTTTAACCAGAGAGTACTGAGTATCAAGCCCTAAATACTAAACAAGAAATTAAAGTTGAGCGATGTACAGCCAAAAATGCAACAGCCAAGAAAAGTAAGCCAAATGCACCTAAATGCTTTTAGAGATTATCCAAAATCTTGGATCCCAGTAACCATGTAAAGCTGGCTTTTAAGTCATTGTGTAACTGATGTAACTGATGTGTGACTTCCAGGACAGTGGAGCCGCTGTGCAACAACAAAAAATATATTGTCACACACGTGCAATTAGGAGGGAGCTGAACGGACCAAGTAAAGGTAGTTACCCACCAGGCCAAGGGGTGGAGGGGTGCTTTAAACCTATTTCTGTTATCTCTGCAGACCAAATTTGGGAAAATCTGCCTAATTTAACGTCACTTCCGATTCCGGCTCCCAGAAAGACGTCACTTCCGGTTCCGACCAGATGACATCATTTCCTGTTGCCAGCTTATAAAAACTCCACATCCCAAAACCTGATCAGTTCAGTCTTGGAACTCAAACCAACCACATCTCTCTTGTTTTCAATACCTTTTTGCAGCCAGGAACAATATACGGGTGGCTGCCTCAAACCTTTTTTTTGTGTGTGTTGAGACTACTTCTTTTACAATATACAGTATTAAAGAAAGTAATAACCAGGTCCAAATGAAACCAAAAGAAAAGACAGGAACAAATTCTCCATAAATCATTACCCCTAAAGTAAACTGTACTTGAGTATACTCAAAGCATAGACAAAAAACCAGAAAAATGAAACATAATTCTGACAAACTACTCTCAGAGTGTTTCAATGTCCTGCTGGGCACGCCAGCAAGGAGTATTTTATGACAGTGAGCAGGAAAATAGACGCATGTATGCCTGTGGATCGTCTCTGGGCTCCTCTGAGGTGTATACTTCCACCCTGGGTTGACAGAGGGCACTGGTACTAACCGTATCCTTTGTTTCTCCCTCCACAGTTCTGAGAAGATCCCCAGTGAGGACAACTTACTCTGCCCTTTCTAGTTTCCCAGTGTGACAGCTCTCCGGGCGTGTCAGCCACCCAACCCGACACAGACAGATGCAGGAGGCACACATATAAAGCACATGTGATTTTATTTTCTTTTCTTCCCTTGTGGGAAACGTCTTCCCCATCTCCCACAAGCACAACAACACAGTCCAAAGCACAAACCACTGCACAATACTTTCCTTCTCTTCTTTTTTCCTCCACTCCTCCTCGGCAAGCTTTGTCTCCCTCCTCCCGACTCTGGCTCCTTGAGTAGTGACTGCTGCTCCTTTTATAAGGCACCCGGAAGTGCTCCTGGTGCTTGTTGACCTAATTCCAGCAGCCCTTCCAGGTGTGGCAGAAGACCTGCTCTCCAAGGCTCAGCAGCAGCTACAGCACCCCCTGGCGGCGCCCCTGGATCCCAACAGGGCCGTATCCAACTCCATCTCCCATGAATCCCTGAGGGAATCCGAGGCACTGCTGCCACCCAGGGGGGCTTCCATCTAGTGTTCTGGGGTAGGTAATGCTCTGTCCACACTTGCTCCAAGGAAGAGGCTTCCAAGGATCCCGGGTGTCTATGACACCTGCTACATATCCTGCGGTTCCCTGAAGGAAGCGTCACTCGGGAATGATGTGCGGGTCAGAGGTCTTTCCCGCTGTGACTTTACAAGGCTTGAAAGTCGACAGAATGCTGCTTTTGTTTGTTTATTTAATGCTATTGAGTGTGTGTTTTTATGGCCTCGCATTTATTAAAAGGGGACAACTGGGTTGGTTCTCTTAACCTCAAATCTTTTCTCTCATTTTGTCTTTGGTTTCCTTTTGTTGTCAGTCCCTTTTTGTTTTCCCACTATTGTGCTCAAAATGTTATCTGCCAGTGTGCTGACAGAACTCCGTTCAGGTTTGTTTCATTACTGTTGATTCACCAGGAACCTTTACAGTTAAATGTGTCTCAGAAATTGGGTGGTGTAATGGATGACACACATGGAATAGCATCCCGACTGGGAATGAAGAAGGATCCTAATAGGGAGGCCAGTACAATAGAAGGACTGGGGGAGATGAATACTGCTGAATATTTTGTTCCCCAATACACTTGGTGGTAGCCTCCTTGGATTAGGATCCCTACACGCTTGGTCGCAGGGCATGCTGGGACCTATAATCCTATAAGACAGCCATGTTGGGTTTCTTGGGGGCCAGTAGCAGGAGCTGAAGGGATTCACTTCTAATTAACCTGGGAGTACTTCCATTAGGCTATGCCTTGGCACCAGAAAAAAAGCCAGCTTGACCTCATCCAGGTGAGTTGCAGTCGGTGTGGAGGACAGACAAAGCTCACCTGGGTGTTGTGAAGGAGAAGAAGAGAGAGAGAAGAACTGTATTGCTTTTATGTCACTTTTGCAACCTTTGTGTAAGATAATTATGCAAATAAACCTTTTATTTAAAATGGGACTTGTGTCTGGGAAATTGTGTCTGAGGTATGGGGTGCTGTAACGCCCCTCTGGTGGTCACATAACACACAAACTGGAAGGGGTGGGGTTAGGTGCTCTCACCGTGTGGTTTGTCGGTGCTGCAAGAAGAAAAGAATGTTAGCGACAGCACCCCCTCTTGATCTGGTGGCTTATCACATATTTCGATACTTCGACTCTGTGAAGAGATCCTCCGATGCACATACGTCACAATGGACAAACCAGTCAGTTTTATATTAAAACCAAAAAATATACCAAGATCATTTAAGTTCTGAATTAGACTAAAATAAGTTAAGTAGATTCCGAGGAACGCAAAATCATTGGAGAAGACATTGATGTGTGGAAATAAATTTAAACAAAACAGTCAAACAAGGAGATGGGAACAAGGCAAATGGGTGAAGTCTAAAAGCACAATCAGGAACTGAAAGACATCGTCATGGAGGGAAATGCCTGCTGAACACTTGTGATTGATCTTTAAAGTATTGAACTGACTAAATGGCAAAGACACCAAATGAACATTTTCCTCTTTTAAGGTGTGACTAGGGGGCTTTGCCCCCTGCTCGCTTCACTCGCCAACCCCCCCAGCCTGCACTACGCGCCAGCCTCTTCGTGTCTCTGCCGCTCACGTATGTGAATTTCACTTCAAACAACAAATCTTTTAATTCTCGCAGATACACCTCTTCATTGGGAAGAAACACTACTTTTCCCTGATGGCAACATGAATTAGACGATCTACAAGTCTCTGACTTTAAGATTAATTCCGAACAAAATATTCGATCTCTTTTCACTCTTCAGTTATTTCACAGAGTAATAATTTCCGTTTCTTAGCGCTAATGTGATCTTTACTATAATTTATCTGAGACTTTCGAATTTTAGTACTTTCATTATCTCTAACCTGCTCTGCATGTGTATCGCACCAACGTTTTTAAACCTCTTTACGACATTCTACTTTGTCATCTACTCTTTATTTCCAGCCCCGGGCGTGGTTAAATATCTTGGCACAAAGTCTTGTCTCGCGGGACTTAAAAGTATCTCTCTGAAAAAGTCACGTCTTGTCCCAGGCTAAAAAGTCTCATCTTGTCCCAGGATTGTTTTATATAATAGAGAGATATTTTCATCCTCCTCTTTCTGTCTGTTTTCTACTCAACCATTTCTGTCCAGAACTGGGTGGGCTGTGGACTTTACTGGGGCATTTTCTTACATTTATTTTGAATTGGAGCATTTTTAACTGTCTTGTAAAGTACTTTATGAAAATCTAAAAGAGTGCTCAAAACTTTGCCTTAAAAAATGACCAAACTTTATTTTATATAGTGCTTTTCAATGGTGAATCCATCCCTAGGGACTTTATATGTTTGGAGCCCCCACTCTGTTGTTTTCATGTTAATTTTCACATTTGGCACACAGGCCAGCCACACAGTTAGTCTGAGATGAGGACTGAAATGAAAGTCTTCTCGTTTGAAGTTCAATGCCTTATCCGCGAGGCAAATGAGAAATAAGTAATGCCGAATTTATTTTAGTGTATGGAAAAGCAGGACAATCATATAAAATGTGACTCAGTTGCTGTTCAGGCGTGATGACCCACTTGTTTCGTGAAGCAGCGGTCAATACTTCAAAGCCAGCTCCAGGATGTAAAGCCCTTAATGGCACTCTAATTGGTTCCAGCAGCTTATTGTCCTGCTGTCATTGCACAGTAAAGCACACAGATTTGTAGTCTGGAGTCCATCCGGCACTTTCTGCTGGAGCTGGAAACCCCTCGAGATAATTCCTTGCTCCTCCATCCTGGACCTGCAGTGGCCTTTTCCAGACGTCTCTATCTCATAAACCTGAAGCGTGATGTCTTCAGGCCGGAATTGAACCACATCTAATAATGCCTGGCAAGAAGCCTGCTGCTTCTCTTTTGCCGCTTTCCTCTAATTGTGCCTGTGCCTCATTTCTCTGTCTAGCCATTGGGCGCCAGCTGGGCAAACTCAGCAAGGTCCACCCTATGACTTCTTAAATCGTAGTAAAAGATGAGTCATTGCTTTCTGTCTTGTGCTGCTTATCTTGGATATGATGTGTTGAAGTTTCCAACTAGTGGTTGCACTAACTGCTACCATGAAGGCAACTTTCCAAGCTACAGGATGTGGAAGCTGTACTGTCAGTAGGGATGGCACTACTGCTATTGTGATGGCCATGCTGTGATGTCTTTAAATATTCAAGTTCAATACACTTAGAAAGAATTCAGAATGCTTAATAGATTTGGGGAGGTACAGTGATTGAGGATGCTGCCACACAATTCCAGGGATCTGGGTTCACTTCCAGACATGTCTGCTTGCTCTCAGCATGACGTTTCCCAGCATTTACATTTACAATTATTTGCATGGCAGATGCTTTTATCCAAAGTGACTTACAAAAAAAGTTAAACATAATCAAGTAACATTAGGCTAGGGCCTGTTTGCTCAGCACATGTGATAGGACAGGTAACACAAGTTGATTACCACAAGTGAAAAGATGTAATAACTAATAATTTAAAATCATAGATTATAATCGATAAAACCATTAAACTCAATCTAACAACAAATTTTCCAACAATATAAAATATGACAGAGCAAAGTTTTTTCCAGTCAATTAGACATAAATTCACAGAACTGATGGGTATTCATTTCTTAAATACATTGAGGGAGTCAGCAGTACGGATGGAGGTGGGCAGCCCGTTGCACCAACTGAGAACTACACAGGAAAAGAGTTTGGACTGAGACTTGATACAACACAGAGATGGCATCACCAGACGCTGTTCCCTGGCAGACCTGAGAGGGCAAGAAGGAGCATTGCACCTCACCAGTGTCTCCATATAGTCAGGTGCTGACCCATTGACTGCTCTGTAGGTAAGCATCAGGGATTTGAACTTAATGTGTGCTGCTACAGGGAGCCAATGTAACGACCTGAAGAGAGGAGTGACATGTGCCCATCTCGGCATACTTGAGTTTCCTCTTTACATCTCAAAAACATTCATTTTAGATGTATTGGTATTTCTAAATTGGCAGTGTGGGTATCTATTTCTGCGTGTGCTGTGTGAAGGACTGGCATCCCATCCAGAGTTGATTTCTGCTATATGTCACCACTTTACGGTGCCCTGATGAACAAGAATGTGTTCAATATAGAGTATATAATTTCAGCTTATTTAAAATAAAACAAAAACAGCTTATCTGATGTACTCCTTGTTTCACAACCACTCGTGCACCGCTTTCTTCACGTTGTCATCTGCCTTGAATTGACGACCACACAGATGTTTTTTTAGCAGACCAAAAAGGTGGAAATCACACGGTGCCAAATCTGGCGAATAAGGAGGATGTGGCAATACCTCAAACTTCAGTTTCTCCAGAAAAGCCTTGGTGTTCTTAGCAGTTTGTGGGCAGACATTGTATTGCAGCAAAAGGACTCCTTGAGACAGCCACTTGGATCAAATAACAGGCTCACATTGATCTCCAGCAAGTCACAGTAGATAGCAAGTCACAAGTCACTTTGTGTGAAAAAAATGCGCCTGTTCTTTCGCCATTTTGTTACAGCCTATCAAAGACTTGCTGATCATGTTTTCTAGACTCAATATATATTGGCTTTTCAATCAGCGTGGGCACGCACATTCATCTCGGATGATTAGATCCAGCTAAACTAATCTACTACACAGCTGCATTTGAAAAACCGACTTATCCCGGATGAGTTTCACCGGCATTAACTCATCCAAGATGAGGCATCTGATCTCGGATGATTTAAGCGATATACGGAAAATACCCCCCTGGTGTCCATCATACAATATCTGAAAATAAAGAAAGATGAACGTGTGAGGAATATTGATCTGCTCAGGTCCCCAAAACATTTTAGAAACAAGAAAATCAACAATGTCAGAAAGGTCTGCTATTGCCCAATGAGAGCAGCAACAAGCCATGGAATTAAAGAGTGGGTTTAATTAACAACAAGAATCGGCACCTCATTAAGCGGCTGGTTGGAGTGAAATTGGTTGGAGTTTGAGGCCCTGACTTAGTTGGTCTTCTATTGGCTCACTCACTTCAAGTTTCATTTCTGTTTGGGTGCCATTTAAGGAAAGAAAATGAAGCAATTCAGAGGAACAAATCTTAAAAAACAAGTCAATTAAAATGAATTCACAAGAAGTTAATTAGCAGCACAAACAGGACACTCATTAAAAAAAGGGTTAGAATGAAAACCTGTAGCCATGATGGTCCGGAATTGGCGACCCCTGCTCTACCCAAGCCATTACAGGTCTCCTTGAGTCATTATTATCAGGAAATCACGGTCCACATAGGAATTTCTTCAGATTCTGAAAGAGGAAATAATCAGTGGGGGCCTAGTCTGGACTGTGCAGTGGATGGTTAGGCTCTGTGAAGCCACGTTCTCTAATAACATCATTCGATTTGCTGTGTTATTTCTGAAAGTAAGAGAATTTATAAAAACAGGGTTTTCACATTTTTGCTAGGTCCTCCACATATCCATTCTGTTTTCTTCACATTAGGAAACAAAAAATTGGAAGTCACCCAAACCAGCAGCAGAATGGTGAAGCAAATCTACAGAAGGGTCATTGTTTAGTGACAAGGAGATCATAATGTCATCTCCACAGATTAAAAACTGAAGGCCTGACTTGTGAGCTTTGTCAGATTAATAAGTAAGTACTGTCTATTACAGAAACAACACCACCTAAAATGGAGCCTGCGGGACACCAAAAGGTACGGTAATGATAGCAGACCTGATACTATTTAAAGTTATGCTAACAGCAGTCATAATCTAGAGTTCATCATAAACCCCTTTGTCCATGAATGGCTGATCAAGCATTTAATCACAAATGTATAAGAGAGAGTGAAAGGGCATGGACTGGACATTACATGAAGTAACATGACAATGGCTGAGTGGCAGACTGTCAGTGTGGCCAGAGGAGATTAATAGAAGAGTGAAAGGGCAGCAGAAAGAATATTAGCTGTCTATGTCAGGCTGGCATGCTTAATGCTCAGTTTTATTCTGTGCTTCCACTACCATTCCACATTTTCTATTTAGTTTTGTATTTGTTTTTAAAATCACGAGCTGCCACTGTGTCTTTGTCAGTATTTGGAGGGGATGTGACATGATATGTACTAAATGCTAACATTGGGATTAGGAAACTATGCTGTAATCTTTCCACATGTATAGCCTGGGTGTACTTCCACTGTCCTTTCCATTTTCATCTTTGTTGATATTCATTCTGTTGTTTACCCCTTTGTTCTCAAATCAGGTTTGGTCACTCGGAATGGAAGGTGCAGTTTGAAGTAAGGGCGTGTAACACTGCATCCCCATAATAGCTAAAATCCCACAATACCAACATTGCCTTCATTGAGCCAGAAGGTGAAGCAGCAGTGCTAACTTGCTGAGATTGGAACTACAGCCAGTTGCTGTTAAGTAATTTTTGTTTCCTACTTTGGTTTGTCAACAAGGCTATAACTGAAAAAGCACTAAAATAAGAGCACACTAAACACAGCATTTAGATATTATTGTCATTACTGAAAATATCCAGTATAATTAACATGAGTGAGGAGAATGCAGGCGGTTCAGAGTAAAATGTTAGGGTCCCTAGGGAGATGCCCTTTTAATAACAACAATGCTAATTAAAGTTAAGGCTAAAAACAAAAGAGCCAAACACAAAAAAGTTCAGTGATCATCAGCAATCGATTTTGAGTGCTCTGGTGGACAGTCTGGCTACAACAGTCCCAGTCCCTGGAAGGAACACCGACTACTGGTCGTGAGATTTCCTTTGTTGCCAGGCAACCGGAAGGGGTGGGGTTTCTCAAAGTGATCTGCAAATGACATCACTAAGGCCCCTCCTCCACTCTCAGACTAGAAGAGAAGGAGAGGTTAGTAGCCACAGCATGTCTCACTCCCACCTCTCCCCAGTTTATCTTCCACTCGCTTTTGTAGGATGCCTGTGTCATAAATGTTTCCTAATGGTAAGTTGTGTTGTAAACTGCATTCTGTGATTTTTCAGGGAATGTAGACAGAAGTTTCAAGGTAAAACTGTAATTCACTGATCATGGTGACAGAGAGGTGCAACATGTTGCAAGCAGATTAGCACATCAAAGTAAGAATTTCATGGCACTGTGTATATGTGTGTTTATTTATTTATTTATCTTCTCATTTGTCTCTGTATTTATTTAAAGGGCTTCTGTATAAAGATCTATCTATCTATCTATCTATCTATCTATCTATCTATCTATCTATCTATCTATCTATCTATCTATCTATCTATCTATCTATCTATGGTGCCGTCTACTGGACTTTGGGGAAGAAGGTTTAACAACATCAGTGGCCTTCCCATAACCTGCTACCCTCTGAAAATCTCCAGCTCCAGTAAATATTTAACAAGCTGCCACTCTTCTTGTGTTACCCTCTAACATGCACTGGTTTTCAGATATTTTGTCACATCATGTCATTTCCTACTTAAATAAGGCTACCATTCAGCACTTTGTGTACCCTGTTACTCCATTGTGCCTGCTCTACCCATGGCATCATATTGCCTGTCAGAGATCCAATTAAAAAGTATAAAACACATTGATTTGTTTGCAGCTGTCCTCAGTTCATTATATGTGAACTGCACGTATCTCTTGTTTAATGTAACTGTCTACTGCATCATTTCTTTGTGCCCAGCTTGCAGAGGTGTCGAACTCCAGGCCTGGAGGGCCGCAGTGGCTGCAGGTTTTCATTCTAACCCTTTTCCTAATCAGTGATCAGTTTTCACTGCGAATTCACTCATTTGCCCTTTGTTTTAATAGCCCTGTTTTTAAGGATTCAGTGCTCTGACTTGATTCATTTCTTCATTAAATGACAGCCAAACAGAAATGAAATGTGAAATGAGCCAACAGATGACCAGTTAAATTGGGTCCTCAAACTCCAACCAATTTCACTCCAACCAGTTTCTTAATGAGAAGCTGATTCTTGCTGTTAATTAATCTCATTCTTTAATTCCACAGCTTGTTGCTGCTCTCATTCTGCCACAGCAGACATTTCCAAAATTGTTGTTTTTCTGTTTTTTCTAAGAACACCGTCAAAATGTTTTGGTGATCTGAGAGATCAGTGATACTGAGACCTTCACCTTTCTTTATATTCAGATATTGTGGATAGCTGGTCATGTGGGCGGCTCGTTTTGTGTCTCATTATTGTTTTGCTGCTAATTAAGGAAAAAAAACAACAAAGGGACTGAGTAAAGTTAACTAAAATTAAGGCAAAAGAAGTTAATTAGCAGCAAAAAACTGGTCACTAATGAAGAAGATGGTTAGAATGAAGACCTGCAGCCACTGCGGCCCTCCAGGACCGGAGTTCGACACCTGTGGTGTACATTAAGTGGAATGGGCCATTGTATGTATCTATTTATCTATATGTGAGAAAAATGAGTCTATAAACCCTATATTGCATATTGTAGTGAATTTTTGAATGTTTGATGTGCATGACAAAATATCAGAATATTCTGTTTAAATTAAAAAATAATTAATATTTGAAATATTAAAATGTGTGCTTCAATGTGAAAGGTCATTGAAAAGACAGTTTCCCCTCAGTGCTTAATACAAATACCAAAAATAAATGCTTAAAGTCTAAATATTTGTGATTATAATTGAAATTTGTCATTTCCCACCCTCTGGTAGAGGTCTATAGCTGTCTAGATCTCTAGTAAAGGGAAAAAAACAACATCATATTCATAATCACTGATCTTGAAAATGATGCCCCACATGATTATGTTTAAAATTTGTCTGGGGGTGTCTCTTAGAGGGCTGGGACCACCAGCAAAAAATTAAATATCAAAAATATCATTATTTTCATGATCAACAAACCTCGAAAATAGCATAAAATGACACTCCACACACCTATATTACTGATCCTCATTTTTTTTAAAGTTTTCTTAAGAGGATTCATTTAACCCCTGATACCATACCATGAGGTGAACCCCTTTGGTTGGTTGATGTGACAGTAACAACCAACTTCAATTCAACACCTATGAGTTTACACATTATCATAACCATGTAATATCCTGCACAAAACATATTACAAAAAATACCTAAGAAACTGGAGATTGTTTGGGTTGAGAGGGCTAAAACCAGGGGGGAACCACAAAAAAGCTTGATATGTTGCATTTCTAGACATCAAAACAAGTTGAGTGGTATATCATATATGCCGGTTTTCTCGTACAGGTGAATCAGGAGGCACCAGATAAAAAAAAAGTGATTTCAAAGCATTCTTAAATAATTCGTATGGACACAATAACCAAATGCATTTTGCTTCTTTGTGCCTTCCGTTATTATTAATTAATATCAACTCATGTTGTTTCTCTGTTAAGATTCTGCCTCTCTTTCAGTTAAGGTTTTACCACCAGCTCATAACTTCACAGACCCCCTGCTTTTAGGTGGGCTCAAAACCCCATGCAGAGTTTTCTGCTGACCCACCCCAGAATCACCTTCCATGTATAGGACTCCATTATATCCGGGAACATCAGGTGAGAAGTCCACCCAGTGGGACCTGGTGTCCCTACACCACTGAGACTTCTTTTATCATTGCAAGGCTAAGTCTCCATGGCAGTACACACATTGCCTACTCTAATAGAGGGAAAGCATGATGCCTTATGTTTTACACAAAGTTCATGATATAATAGAAAAATTTTTGAATTGAGGACAGGACTCTTGACCAATGGGAAGCATGGTGGAGCAGTGGTAGCACTGCTGCCTTGTACTAAGGAGACCAGGGTTCAAGTTCTTGTCCTCCCTGCTTAGAGTTTGCATGTTCTCCCCGTGTCTGTGTGGGTTTCCTCCCACAGCTGAAAAACATGCAAATTAGATAGATTGGCCTTTGGTTGTGCATGTGGACTGGAGTCCAGTTCAGGGTTTGTCCCTGCCTTGCGCCTTATGCTAGCTGGCATTGGCTTGAGCAGACCCCCCTAACACCCCCCCCCCACCCCCCCATAATGAATGAGAGGGAGAGGTGAGCCTTTAATTCAAAATTCCATCTCATGAGACTTTAGCCTCCAGTTTATAAGGTCTGCTTCTTATTCTGGAAGTGTCTGAAGTATTTAACAATTTTTAGCAAAAAAAGCATGAGTTTTGCACGTTTCGAGCATACAACTGGACAACTGGATTATGCAACATGAGTAATGTAAGATTTTTTTTTTCTTAAATTTTACATGGATATTTTTTCCATCGTTTGCTGTTGTGCAGCATTGGCTACCATTACGTTCCATTACATCAAAAAAAATGTTCTCTCCATTCTCTATGAAAATATGAGATTAAAAACCTTTTCTCTGCCATTGCTACAAACCATATGGAGTAAGCAAACATAAAGAAAAAATATCACCTTTAGGTGGCTATTTCTTTAATATTTTTGGAGTATTATTTTCTATTGTCAATTAATTTAAATAACATAATCAAATTTTATCTGTGTTTTCTAATCTTTCGGTCAAATCTGTATGACATCATCCATTTTCAAGTTGTCCTGATTGCTATAGACCAATGGTTTTCAAACCTTTTGTTTTGCACCCCAATTTTGCCTGTTGTTTGTCTTTGTCCCATTCTGCCAAATTTTGTCCTTCCAAACTTGGAGAATTGCCATCAAATGCCATCTGGGAGGGTTTGTTTCAGCCACAATTTCTCATTCACTGCAACTTTAATTCATGACACAGCACAATCCAACTGCAGATATCACACCCATAGTTTAAGAAACTCTGCTATTGGCTTTTCTCTATCTCTCTGGATTAAGAGCACACGTGTCATTTAGTGACACAGTAGACCCCACATTACTTAAAACTGAGGGGAATGTTACATAAAAAAACAAAAGAAAAGATTCTGTCTCAAGAAACAATACAAAATGTTGTTTGGTTAGGAATTCCAGGTTTCTAATTAAACCCTCTCTTGACTCTGATTCCTATTCAGCCCCATAATGAAATCAATTGACCCCATCTTGTGTTAAGCTTTCAACAACAATAACAACATTTATTTATATAGCACATTTTCATACAAATAATGTAGCTCAAAGTGCTTTACATGATGAAGAAAATATAAATAAAAGACAAAGTAAGAATTAAAATAAGACAACACTAATTAACAGAGTAAGAGTAAGGTCCGATGGCCAGGGGGGACAGAAAAAACAAAAAAAACTCCAGACGGCTGGAGAGAAAAAAATAAAATCTGCAGGGGTTCCAGGCCACGAGACCACCCAGTCCCCTCTGGGCATTCTACCTAATATAAATGAAACAGTCCTCTTTGTATTTAGGGTTCCCACTGGAAGGACTTGATGATGATGGTCATGCAGACTTCTGGCTTTTAATCCATCAATGTAGGAACATCATGATGCTTTGATTAGTTGGTGGTGGCGCAGGTCGCCACCACAAAAAACCGGGAAAAGAAAAAGAAGAGAGAGTAGGGATTAGTATGGATGAATAGTTATTATAATGAATTGAATATACAGAGTATCAGGATTAAATTAAAGTGAAGTTATGAGAAAGCCATGTTAAAGTAATGTGTTTTTAGCAGTTTTTTAAAGTGCTCCACTGTATTAGCCTGGCAAATTCCTATTGGGAGGCTATTCCAGATTTTAGGTGCATAACAGCAGAAGGCCGCCTCACCATTTCTTTTAAGTTTTGCTCTTGGAATTCTAAGTAGACACTCATTTGAAGATCTAAGGTTACGATATGGAATATAGGGTGTCAGACATTCCGATATATAAGATGGAGCGAGATTATTTAAGGCTTTATAAACCATAAGCAGTATTTTAAAGTCAATTCTGAATGACACAGGTAACCAGTGTAGTGACATCAAACCTAGAGAAATGTCCTCGGATTTTCTTTTCCTAGTTAGGATTCTAGCAACTGCATTCTGCACTAGTTGCAAGCGATTTATGTCTTTTTTGGGTAGTCCTGAGAGGAGTGCGTTACAGTAATCTAGTCGACTGAAAACAGCATGAACTAATTTCTCAGCATCTTTCAATGATATAAGAGGTCTAACTTTTTCTATGTTTCTTAAGTGAAAAAATGCTGTCCTAGTGATCTGATTAATATGCGATTTAAAATTCAGGTTACAGTCAACAGTTACCCTTAAGTTTTTTACCTCCGTCTTGACTTTTAATCCTAATGCATCAAGTTTATTTCTAATAACCTCATTGTATCCATTATTGCCAATCACTAAAATTTCAGTTTTCTCTTTATTTAGCTTGAGAAAATTACTATTCATCCATTCAGAAATACAAGTAAGACATTGTGCTAGTGAATCAAGGGAATCGGGGTCATCGGGTGCTATTGATAAATACAGTTGCATGTCATCGGCATAGCTGTGGTAGCTCACGTTGTGCCCCGAGATAATCTGACCTAACGGAAGCATGTAGATTGAGAAGAGCAGCGGACCCAGGATAGAGCCTTGTGGAACACCATATAGGATATCATGTGTCTTTGAGTTGTAATTACCACAACTAACAAAGAATTTTCTCCCTGCCAGGTAGGATTCAAACCAATTTAAGACACTAGCCAGAGAGGCCCACCCATTGACTAAGGCGATTTCTAAGAATATTGTGATCAATGGTGTCAAATGCAGCACTCAGATCTAAGAGGATGAGAACAGATAAATGGCCTCTGTCTGCATTTACCCGCAGGTCATTTACTACTTTAACAAGTGCAGTTTCTGTGCTGTGATTTGTTCTAAAACCTGACTGAAATTTATCAAGAATAGTATGTTTATTGAGGTGCTCATTTAACTGCATAATGACTGCCTTCTCTAGATTTTTACTTAAGAAAGACGGGTTAGAGATGGGTCTAACATTTCCAAAAGCAGAAGGGTCAAGATTATTTTTCTTGAGTAGGGGTTTAACTACAGCAGTCTTAAGACAGTCTAGGAAGACCCCCGTATCTAATGACTAATTTACTATGTCAAGTATATTATCGATTAGCACGCCCGATACTTCTTTGAAAAAACTTGTTGGTATTGGGTCAAGGACGCAGGTGGAGGATTTCAGCTTCTGGCTTGTATAATTATTCTCAGTCATTCAGGAAAATTATACGCTCTTTATTATGAGAGGTGTTCTCACTGGTAACATTAAGCCTGCAGCTTCCCATTAAAATAAGTTCATCAAAAAGGTTAATAGCAGTTTGAAAAAGGAACATTTGAGCCTTCAGTGTTTTGAACCTTTGACCTGATGGCAAAAGCTTTAATTCCGATAGTAGCTGATGGGTTAATGCAGTCTGAATAGCTGCATTTGCCTCCTTTGCTTGCTAAATAAACAGTTCTGTCAGATTTTACTTTTGGGTTATTATATTGTACAAGGGTGTTAGGAAAGGCCCTTCACATCCAGATTCACATCACTAGGGTCAAAAAATGCAAAAATGATACCTTTAATAATAACTGAAACATATGGAAGGGATAGAGCTGGGTAAAACAGAAAAGTACAAAGTAAGCAATAATACTTTCCCACCAGTCTCTAGCATTTCAACTTATCATCCACACTGTAGATCTTCATCTTGCAACTTCCCCAAATCAGCTGTGGGCTTTGGACTCAAGGGGCCCAGTGGTCTTTAAAATCCCTGCCTGGACTTTCCACAAAGTGTACATCCATTTCTGGGAACTGAAGGTGGACTATAAAGTCTTGAGGTCCTCAAGCCACTTTGCCTTCCTGTGACTCCTAAACCCTCTGCACCCTGAGCCTACTTTTCTGCCAGAATGAAGATACTGAGAAATGAAAAAAAAAAAAAAACAGCCTGTAACCACGCAGGGTCGGAAGCTGTTGTTAAAACTTTCCAAAAACTGTACTCATTATTTAAATGCAAAAATATGTCATCCTAATAAATTATTTACAAGAATTGCACACCAAAGTCACTAGAAATTATCCACAACCTTGGACAAAGTTTTCCAACATGGCGCCAGTTTATACAGCCTCACAATAGTTACATCATGTGTCACAACCTCCGGGACATACAAAGCCAGCAACAAACACCCGGGTACTGGCAACAACGGTTGCACCTATATAAAATCAAAACTATGGTGCATTATCACAAAATAGAACACATATAGCCAAACAGAAAATGTTAACTCAAAATAAAAATGATGCTAACTTCAATATTAATATATTAGGAGATTCAATAACAATGTATTACATCAAGAATGCTAAGAAAGATTTGCATATCGTAACAGAAAGACCTCTTGTGCAGCCTCATTGAAAAAAACAAATGGTCCCATTACCCCCTTTTTGGGACTTTGGCCTGCAGTGAAATTCCTGACCAACAGTTCCACCTCCCATTATGATTTAAATGGGATTGGACAAAACCAAACAATAGGTAGCAACCAAGAAAATAATTAGCAGTGGATAAGGCAAAACCAATAGAAACAAACAAGAACTAAATAAATTTCAATATAAAATGGGAACTGTGAAATTTGAAAATACCTGATATGTGAAGAACCTAGGAATTATGGTGGACTCATCATTATCCATATCAAGACAGTGTACAGAAGGCATTAAGACGGCTAACAGGATGTTAGTTTATGTTGCACGAGAGTACAAGTCAAGGGAGGGGATGCTTAAAGGATAACTTTGGTATTTTTCAAGACAAAGTTATTTCTTCTCAAACATTGTATATATGCATTTGCTGAATTCCAAAGTCTAGCATTTTCTGTAAATTTAAAAAATATATTTTGCCCGCACTGGCACTTTACTGTGGAATTAATGGGGCATGAATGAAGCTGGAAAACAAAAGCCTTAAAACTTACCCAATGCATCCATTTTTTAAGCCAAGACTGTTGTCGAATGTTGGTCTGTCTCTTGCAATTACACATATATTGTAAGGAGAAGTCAAAAGCAAAATGACACCTTTTATTGGCCAACTAAAAAGATTACAATATGCAAGTTTTTGAGTCAACTCAGGCCCCTTCTTCATCTTCATTACATCTTGCCTGAAGAAGGGGCCTGAGTTTCCTCAAAATCTTGCATAGTGTAATCTTTTTAGTTGGCCAATAAAAGGTGTCATTTTGCTTGACTTCTCACTATAATGGCTAACATGTTACAACACCCTAATACTACAAGCACACATTGTAAAATAGCTTTTACGTATATTTTTTGAACAGAAAAACAACGATATTAAGATATTCAGCAATTTTAACAGAAAACCAGCTGTGCACACTACCTCGACACTTAGACTTCCTGCACAACAACCCGTCACTCCCTTGGGCTGTGCTTTGTTCTCGGAAGACAAAATCACAGTAAACTGTTCATGCCACATGGTTGGTTTTGTTTTGATTTACTTCCATATTTATATGTAAACTCACACAAGTTAATAGAAAATGGGACTTGTCAAAGGGCGGCACGGTGGCGCAGTGGGTAGCGCTGCTGCCTCGCAGTTGGGAGATCTGGGGACCTGGGTTCGCTTCCCGGGTCCTCCCTGCGTGGAGTTTGCATGTTCTCCCCGTGTCTGCGTGGGTTTCCTCCGGGCGCTCCGGTTTCCTCCCACAGTCCAAAGACATGCAGGTTAGGTGGATTGGCGATTCTAAATTGGCCCTAGTGTGTGCTTGGTGTGTGGGTGTGTTTATGTGTGTCCTGCGGTGGGTTGGCACCCTGCCCAGGATTGGTTCCCTGCCTTGTGCCCTGTGTTGGCTGGGATTGGCTCCAGCAGACCCCCGTGACCCTGTGTTTGGATTCAGCGGGTTGGAAAATGGATGGATGGATGGGAAGTTAATAGAAAATGTATACTTACCTTAAGAAAAAGAGTACCAGAAATAGGCAATAAAAGGATTATTTCCAGATCCATTTTGTTTTCAGAAGTACGGAAGGCATGTTTTCTTTTATCGTAACTGACAGAGGATACATTTGGTAAGTTTTGGGCTTTTACTTTCCGGTGGTGCTTCTTGCCCTGTTCCTCCAGTGTGAGCAAAATAGTTTAACAAAATGTATAGAAAATACTGAACTTTGGAATACAATTTCATGCGACAAATACATATATATCATGGTTTTCAAGAAATAATTTTTTCTTTAAAAATACCAAACTTATCCTTTAAGCTTTACAATGCATTAGTGAATCATCACCTGGAATACTGTATAGAGTTTTTATCTCCATGTAAGAAGTACTTTGTGTTAGGGAATTTTAATACAGTTTATTGATTTACTTTAAAAAAGGAAGGAGGATCAATTAGTGAGGGGAGTTGTAGAAGGGAAGAGAAGTGTTCTCTGGTAGTTCGGTGTTGTATATTCACTGTTGTGTTAAAAAATAAAATTGGTAAGTAGTTCACAAACTGGGATGACCGGGTCTGTGTGCCTTCCTCCACATCAAGGGCTCCTTTGCTACGCTACTGAGGTCACTCGAGAGCCAAACAGAAACAACACTGGGTTCTGGTAAGGTGAGAATAGCAGACTCCATTCACCTGCCCTTACATTACCACATCCAGAACATGCTGCGTTTACATCCATATTACAAAAATGATGTACAAGCTTTAGAAAAGGTCCAGAGAAGAGCAATTAGGCTGAATCTAGCAGTGCAGGGTATGAGATATGAGGAAAGATTAAAAGTGTTGAATCTTTTCAGTTTAAAGTAAAATAAATTAATAGGTGAAATGATTGAAGTGTTTAAAATTGTGAAGGGAATTAGTACAATGAAACCTAGCTATTACTCTAAAATGAATTCAACAAAAAGTAGTGCGGTAGACAGTAGGATTTTAGAGACCTTCAAACACGATTTGATGTTATTTTAGGTTTATAAATTTGTCAAGCTTTGTTCTGCTGAATTGCCTGTTTCTCATCAACATTTTTCTAATGTTCTAACAAACAGAACTGAAGACAGCAACCAGAATTTGTAGGTCAAAAAATGTGAATGTAATTGAACTCTCATGGAAGTGCACAGCTGCACAGCAGCACTGCCATTTCTCTCTACCGAAGCTCTTACATTGGCATCAACATTCAATGCTCAAGGTAAGCACCTTGACAAGCACAAACGATAATCTGTACATAATTATACACACTTGCACATACACAGGTGAGTACTGTCGGCTTAGTGCGACTTACCACAATTTTGCTTTATAAGATTCTCATCATCTTCCTGATTTTTCTTTCTTCTTCTCAGTTGTCCTGATTATTTAAACTTTTATTTATTAATGGATGCAGACGTTGTTAAAGTTTTTCAGCATTCAGTGTCATTTCCTTTAATGTCTGTTCTGCTTTAGCTAAATTCTCATTATAAAGTTAAAATTAGGAAGAAAACTTCACAGAAAAAATGAAAGACAACATTAAGAATTTAAGCACTTAAAGCTATGGCAAAACGTAAACCTTTCTAAATTTCATGTAAAAGTAAATGTCACACTAATGCAAAATAATTCTAGAAAAAGACCTCAACTACAGGATGTCTCCAGGAATGAATCTGAGAAGCACTGCGTTAAATAATGTGATGTGTGGGGCAATGCTGACCTCTGCTGTTTCAGTTTGATATTAACAGTACTGCTGCTGCATGTGCTTAGCAGGATGTTTCCACTAAAAGCAAAGTGTCTATCTAGTGCAGAGGGACATTTTCTCTGTTCTTTAATTTGTAACCAAGACTCCATGTGCCAGTACATTTCCATTGAGATGATGAGATCATATAATTCTTTTAGGGCGGCACGGTGGCGCAGTGGTAGTGCTGCTGCCTCGCAGTTAGGAGACCTGGGTTCGCTCCCTGGGTCCTCCCTGCGTGGAGTTTGCATGTTGTTTGTGTGGTTTCCCTTTGGGTGCTCTGGTTTCCTCCCATAGTCCAAAGACATGCAGGTTAGGTGCATTGGCGATCCTAAATTGTCCCTTGTGTGTGTGTGGGCTGGCGCCTTGCCTGGGGTTTGTTTCCTGTCTTGCACCCTGTGTTGGCTGGGATTGGCTCCAGCATACTCCTATGACCCTGTAGTTAGGATATAGCAAGTTGGATAATGGATGGGGGCGGCACGGTGGCGCAGTGGTAGCATTGCTGCCTCGCAGTTAGGAGACCCGGGTTTGCTTCCCGGGTCCTCCCTGCGTGGAGCTTGCATGTTCTCCCCGTGTCTGCGTGGGTTTCCTCCCACAGTCCAAAGACATGCAGGTTAGGTGGATTGGCGATTCTAAATTGGCCCTAGTGTGTGCTTGTTGTGTGGGTGTGTTTGTGTGTGTCCTGCAGTGGGTTGGCACCCTGCCCGGGATTGGTTCCTGCCTTGTGCCCTGTGTTGGCTGGGATTGGCTCCAGCAGACCCCCGTGACCCTGTGTTCGGATTCAGCGGGTTGGATAATGGATGGATGGATATAATTCTTTTATCAACTGTAGTTAATAAAAGCCACAGGGGTTGCACAAACCACTGTGTTTCTTCGTGTCGGTACCAAGCCCGGATAAATGAGGAGGGTTACATCAGGAAGGGCATCGGTGTAAAATTTTGCCAGATCATTATGCTGACAATGAATATTTCCATACTGGATCAGTCGAGGCCTGGGTTAACAACGACTGCCACCAGTACTGTTAGCCAACAGGGTGCATGTCCAGAGGCAGGAGGAGGGGAGGGAGGTAAAGAGAGTGGAACTGAGGGTAGGAACTTTGAATGTTGGCAGTATAACTGGTAAGGGTAGAGAGTTAGCAGATATGATGGAGAGAAGGAAGGCTGATATATTGTGCATGCAAGAGACTACATGGAAGGGGAGTAAGGCCAGGTGGATCAGAGGTGGATTCAAATTGTTCTATCATGGTGTGGATAGGAGGAGAAATGGAGTAGGGGTTATTCTAACGGAACAGTATATCAAAAGTGTTTTGGAGGTGAAAAGAGTGTCAGACAGAGTAATGATTATGAAGCTGGAAATTGGAGGTGTGATGTTGAATGTTGTTAGTGCATATGCCCCGTGAGTTGGGTGTGCGATTAATGAGAAAGAAGATTTCTGGAGTGAGTTGAATGAAGTGATGGACAGTGTACCCAAGGGACAGAAAGTGGTGATTGGAGTGGTTTTCAATGGACATGTTGGTGAAGGAAACATAGGAGACAAGGAGGTGATGGGTAGGTATGGTGTCAAGGAGAGGAATGAAGAAGGTCAGATGATAGTGGATTTTGCGAAATGGATGGGCATGGCTATGGTGAATACATATTTTAAGAAGAAGGAGGAACATAGGGTGACATACAAGAGAGAAGGAAGATGCGCACAGGTAGATTATATCCTATGCAGAAGAGGCAATCTAAAGGAGATTGAAGACTGCAAAGTGGTAGCAGGGGAAATTGTAGTTAGGCAGCATAGGATGGTGGTCTGTAGGATGATGTTAGAGATCAAGAAGATGAGGAGAGTAAGGGCAGAGCCAAGGATCAAATGGTGGAAGCTGAGATAGGCACTGGGTGGCAGTGAAGAGTTACCAGACAGTTGGGCAACTACACCAGAATTAGTAAGGGTGACAGCTAGAAGGGTGCTTGGCATGATATCTAGACAGAGGAAGGAGGAAAAGGAAACCTGGTGGTGGAATGGGGAAGTACAGAAGAGTATACAGAGGAAGAGGATAGCGAAGCAGTGGGAGATAAGGCGAAAGGTGAAGAGAGAGGTGGTAAAGGCTAAAGAAAAGGTGTTTGATGAATTGTATGAGAGGTTGGACACTAATAATGAAGAAAATGACCGATGGGCTTGACAAAGGGGCCGAGCTGGCAGGCTAAGGTCATAAAGGGTAAAGATGGAAACATATTCACGAGTGAGGAGGATGTGTTGAGCAGATTGAAAGAGTACTTTAAAAGGCTGATGAATGAAGAGAATGAGAGAGAGCGAAGGTTGGATGATGTAGAGATAGTGAATCAGGAAGTGCAACGGATTAGCAAGAAGGAAGTATGGACAGCTATGAAGAGGATGAAGAATGGAAAGGCCGTTAGTCCAGATGACATACCTGTGGAAGCATGGATGTGTTTAAAAGAGATAGCAGTGGAGTTTTTAATCAGATTGTTTAATGGAGTCTAGGAAAGTGAGAGGATGCATGAGGAGTAAAGAAGAAGTGTACTGGTACTGATTTTTAAGAATAAGAGAGATGCGCAGAGCTGTAGTAACTGCAGGGGGATGACATTGATGAGCCACAGCATGAAGTTATGAGAAAGAGTAGTGGAAGCTAGGTTAAGATGTGAGGTGATGATTAGTGAGCAGCAGTATGGTTTCATGCCAGGAAAGAGCACCACAGATGTGATGTTTGCTTTTAGGGTGTTGATGGAGAAGTACACAGAAGGCCAGAAGGAGTTGCATTGTTTCTTTGTGGAGAAAGCATATGACAGGGTGCCTTGAGAGGAGTTGTGGTATTGTATGAGGAAATCGAGAGTGGCAGAGAAGTATGTATGAGTTATACAGAATATGTATGAGGGAAGTGTGACCGTGGTGTGGTCTGCAGTGGGAATGATGGATGCATTCAAGTTGGAGATGGGATTACATCAGGGATCGGCTCTGAGCCCTTTCTTATTTGCAATGGTGATGAACAGGTTGACAGATGAGATTAGACAGGAGTCCCCTTGGACTATGATGTTTGTTGATAACATTGTGATCTGTAGCAAGAGTAGGGAGCAGGTTGAGGAGACACGCGAGAGGTGGAGACATGCTCTGGAGAGGAGAGGAATGAAGGTCAGTAGGAACAAGACAGAATCCATGTGTGTAAATGAGAGGGAGGTCAGTGGAATGGTGCATGGAGTAAAGTTGGTGAAGGTGGATGAGTTTAAATACTTGGGATCAGCAGTACAGAGTAACGGGGATTGTGAAAAAGAGAGTGCAGGTAGGATGGAATGGGTGGAGAAGAGTTGTCAGGAGTAGTTTGTGAAATAAGTTATCAGCAAGAGTGAAAGGGAAGGTCTACAGGACAGTAGTGAGACCAGCTATGTTATATGGGTTGGAGACCGTGGCACTGACAAAAGAAACAGGAGACAGAGCTGGAGGTAGCAGAGTTAAAGATGTTAAGATTTGCATTGGGTGTGACAAGAATGGACAGGATTAGAAATGAGGACATTAAAGGGTCAGAGAGGCGAGATTGCATTGGTTTGAACATGTGCAGAGGGGAGATGCTGGGTATATTGGGAAAATGATGTTTAAGATAGAGCTGCCAGGCAAGAGGAAAAGTGGAAGGCCAAAGAGAAGGTTTATGGATGTGGTGAGAGAGGACATGCAGGTGATGGATGTGACAGAGCAAGATGTAGAGGATAGGAAGATATGGAACAAGATGATCCACTGTGGCAACTCCTAACGGGAGCAGCCGAAAGAAGAAGAAGAATCAGCTGTAGTATTTATGCAAAGATGTTCCTGTTTATTGATACAATGTTTTGCCAATGTTTTGACTTTTAATCTATCTAGATATGTTGGCACTTTTCTATCTACACAAAACATCGGCTTTAAAATGGGTATACTGTTATCTGTTGATTGGTGTAAAATGTGAATTTTACAGTTATGTTAGACAAATTATGGTAACTTTCATAAACTTAGGCTCTCCCACATTTCTTCAATCTTGTAATAGTAATAGATAGATAGATAGATAGATAGATAGATAGATAGATAGATAGATAGATAGATAGATAGATAGATAGATAGATAGATAGATCAATAAACCAGAGCAAATACAATGCATTTTGATCACTTTCTCTGCCAGTGATAGATAGATAGATAGATAGATAGATAGATAGATAGATAGATAGATAGATAGATAGATAGATAGATAGATCAATAAACCAGAAGCAAATAGCAATCAGAACCTGACACAATGCATTTTGATCACTTTCTCTGCCAAACTTCAGTCCATCCTATTTCTCATTCTCTTTTTTGTCAAGATCTGGACTTTATTTTACATTTTTTCAGCTTTTGCAAGGAATTTTTCATGGTAAGGTTGGTTTCCTGATTTAGAACATTTTTGAAGATGTTATTTTTGAAATACATCTTGCCTTGGTGCCATTTGGTTTTTATTATGGATGCCGCTGTTTTTCACAGTTTGTCATGCAGGTTTGATAGGCAGGGTGACTGACACATCAGAATCAGAATCAGAATCATAATCAGCTTTATTGGCCAAGTATATGTACACATACAAGGAATTGGACTCCGGTTTTACCTAGTATTGTCCCTGATGCTGTGAGATTGACTTAAGTGTTCATGAGAGTGATGGCCTGAGGAAAGAAACTGTTCACATGTCTGGTAGTTTTGGCATACAGTGCTCTGTAGCGCCTACCAGAGGGAAAAAGTTGAAAAAGGTTGTAACCAGGACATGACATGACATCATTACCGCAGCTACATAAATTTCAGATTCATACATACACTTGCTGACTGTCCAAGTTTGTGGATAAATCAAAACTAAATAAAAAATGTGTGTTATGATTGTTTAAAGCGCTCTCTGATTATGAATTCTTTTCTGTTCTTCAACTTTGATTATATCTTGCATTTTGGCTTTGGGTACATGAAATATTTTGGTTGTTAACTTTTTCGCTATATTTCTTGATTTTCTAGTCTTTGTTTATTTAATTCATGCTCTCCCAGTTACAAACTTCACTAATGATTACATGTATGACCCATCTTCTGATTCTTTCTCACTTTATCCTGCTGTTGCCCTGCACAGTCAGTACCTTTATGACACAGCAGTAATTTTCATTAAAAAGGCACAGGGGTTCTAATACTTGTGTGGAAAGGCAGACAGGTCAGGTTGCTATCTTGCCGTCCATAAACAGGAATTCATCAGTGGCTGGCAGAACAGTTTATTGGCCTCAGGTTACTATTTGATAAAGACATACAAGATATGTTAACCCAACAGTGAATGCAGTTTCTGAGATGCTTGTGGCCCATGAGTCAAGTGTTTTGTGTTTTGTTGTTTTGGTGCCAGCATCCTGGCGCGCCTGAGCAAAACACCCGACTGCCCATTTGGTTTTCTGGTCCTTAATGTGAAAACCTCAGGGGACATGAAATCAGCTACAATTTTAAAACGCAATATGCAGTTCATTACATAAATTATTCCTTGATTTATGAAAAACTAAACAGTAGAGACAGAGGTCAGATTGTTATTATGTTTCAGCTGGGTTCCCCCAGGTTGGGGTTCTAATGTCTCTTCTTTTAGTTTTTTTTTGTTCATTTGCTATGTTCAGTGTGTCTTGTTGGTGGCTCCCCAAGAGGCTGAGGAAAACTGATTTGACCCTAGTGGTTCATTAAATGCGCTCATGGTGTTAGTGATTTCTCTGGTTATTATTGTTATTGTGCTTTTTTCGATTTCTTTGATTTTTTGACCCCTCGCTCTGTTTTTTGACTTTGCCTTTGGATTGTGTGTTGGGGCATTGCTTTCAAGTAATTTTCTTGGCTTTTTGTGCTCCTCTGATCTTTATGTGGTTACAGAGCATTTTTTGTAAAAATAAATCTTGTGTATTTTTTGTGGGCAGCACGGTGGCGCAATGGGTAGCGCTGCTGCCTCGCAGTTGGAGATTTGGGGACCTGGGTTCACTTCCCGGGTCCTCCCTGCGTAGAGTTTGCATGTTCTCCCCGTGTCTGCGTGGGTTTCCTCCCACAGTCCAAAGACATGCAGGTTAGGTGGATTGGTGATTCTAAATTGGCCCTAGTGTGTGCTTGGTGTGTGTTTGTGTGTGTCCTGCGGTGGGTTGGCACCCTGCCCGGGATTGGTTCCTGCCTTGTGCCCTGTGTTGGCTGGGATTGGCTCCTGCAGACCCCCGTGACCCTGTGTTCAGATTCAGCTGGATGGATGAATGTATTTTTTGTTTATCAGTTGATTTTGAATTTGCTACACGAATCAAGTTTTGAGATGGCCCAATACTGGGACTTTGAGTTACAGAACAATAAAGGTGGGATAGAAAACATGATCACAAGGCTGCGGCATGAACGTGGATCTGATTAGTCAACCAGGCAGTTCTGCTGCAATATCTTGGGACAAAACACCATCTCTCCTGTAAATCCAGGCCTTTTCCAAAAATCATCGTAATTATTTACAATGGCTATGCTTTCATTTGCATACCATTTCGCTAATACACAGTCTACTATAGACCACATCTCCTCTATATAGTCTTGGTAAGGTTTCCAAAATCAATTAGGTCCTGGCATTTTTTAAGCCTTGGTACACAAAGATATGAAGTTTCTCTTTAGTACCACAAGCTGCTGTACAAAGATTTGTATAGTGACAACTTGCAGCAATAAGTTTGACACTTCATTGTTGCCAGGAAGTCCAATTTAGATTTGGCATCAGAAACCCTGGCTCTGAGGCATCTTTAAGTTCCTCCATGTCTGAAATCCTCCATCTTACTCCCTTTACCAAACAAATCACCCATAACCTGCCTGAATGACTATCGACCAGTAGTCCTCACCCCGGTGTTGATGAAGTGTTTTGAGAGACTGGTCCAGAGTCATATCATTTCCTCCATCCCTTCCACCTTTGATGCACACCAGTTTGCTTACAGGGCTAACAGATCTACTTAGGACGCTGTTGCTGCTGCTCTCCACGCTACCCTGTCCCATCTGGAGCATCAGGGGAGCTACGCACGTCTCCTCTTTATTGATTTTAGCTCTGCATTTAACACCATTCTCCCTCACAGATTGGTGTGCAAGCTGGTAGCCCTGGAACTCCCGTATTCCACCTGTATATGGATTAAAGACTTACTGACAGACCGCACACAAAGGGTTAGGATGGGCCCTCACATCTCCTCGGCCATCAGCATCAGCACCGGCTCTCCTCAGGGCTGTGTGCTGAGCCCCCTGCTCTTCACGCTGTACACACATGCTTGCACCCCCGCCCACCACAGCAACACCATCGTCAAATGGCAGGGCTCATCTCTGGGGAGGATGAATCAGCCTACAGGGACGAAGTGGAGCGGCTGACAGCATGGTGCACTGACAACAACCTGCTCCTGAACACAAGTAAGACCAAGCAGCTCGTTGTGGACTTCAGGAAAAAGAAAACGGACAGCAAACCACTCTACATCGGAGGGGACTGTGTGGAAAGGGTGTCAGACTTCCGCTTCCTGGGAGTCCACATCATGGAAGACCTGTCCTGGGGTGTGAACACTGCTGAGCTGGCGAAGAAGGCTCAGCAGAGACTTTATTTCCTGAGTGTCCTCAGGAAAAATATCATCCCCCAAAAACAGCTGGTGTCCTTCTATCGCTGCTCTATCGAGAGTATCCTGTGCTACTGCCTCTGCGTGTGGTTTTCCAGCTGCACAACAGCGCAGAGGAAAACACTTCAGCGGATTATAAAGACTGCTCAGCAGATCATCGGCTGTTCTTTTTCCCTCTCTGGATGAACTGCACAGCTCTCACTGCCTCAGGAAAGCAGAAAATATCTTAAAAGACTCCTCACATCCCGCTTATGACATGTTCCAACTGTTGCCATCAGGCAAAAGATATAGGAGCATCAAAACAAAGACAAATAGACTGAATAACTGTTTCTACCCTGTTGCTATTAGGGCACTGAATTCCACCTAATCACCTCCAATGCAGCAGTGCAATAGATGACATCTTGTGCAATAGTGTTCATGTGCAATTAAGGTCTTATGTTGAATGTTTGTGTTCTACCTTATTTCCTTTTATCCTTTCTTATCCATTTTTTAATTATATTTTATTTATATTTTGACACCGCAGGGGCCGCACCTAATTTTGTGGTATTTATTACAATGGCAATAAAGATATTCTGATTCTGATTCTGAAGTGCTAGATTTATAGTATGTAGCTCAGAATTATAGTATTGTGTAAAATGGAATCACCATGTATCAGAACTTCCTTTTCTCCATTTCAGATCAAATGCTTTTGAATGCTGAGTACTGCTTCTGGGTTTGAATTGGTTACAAAAATTTGTCCAGTTAGTCAGCACTTCATCTCTGCTTTATTTCTTTTCTTAGATGTAATTTATATAAATGTTTTGATACCTTGTTGGATTCAACTTGCATTGCTAATGTGTTCAGAGATTTTTTCCGACAAAGAAGACAGCCATTTTCAGGTTAGGGAGTTAATTAAATGTACTAATCATGGTGGCAGAAAGTAGCAAGTTGATGCATGTTAATTATATTATGCAAGTAAGAATGTTGCTGTATTCTGTACACGTATTAATAATGATCCTGTAAAACTATGAACCTACTCTGGACTGATAGGATCTAGTTGTCTACTAACTTAGCAAATTGGTTTCCAAATTACATTGAAGAACACATCTTTCTGAAAACTGACACAGAGTGATGATGGAGAGGACTATAGAATGAGATTCGGGACCAGAAAATTGCAGTTACCATCAATATCCATAACTGAGCCAAAATGCACTTACAGTATACAGTATATTCATGTAATCAAGAAGTAACAGCCAAAGATGAACATGGCTTTGCAGAACCAACAGAGTTGCAGCTTCTGATCTGTACATCCAGTTCATATATAAATAGACAGTTTTTTTTAAGCTGTCTTCGGAAACAATACAGGACTGAGCAGTGGTTCCCACCTCAATATAAGAAAGGAAGGTTGAGTTGGCTTAGCTTGTTAAAGAGCTACAAATGAAAGGTCAGTTGGATAAAAAAGGCAAGGAAAGCAGTGGGAGGAATTGGAGGAATGTCATCCTCATCAATCAGCACGCTTGCTCACATAGAAAGAAGGTGTCATAGTAAAGTGTCTTAGAGCAAATAACTTTCTCTAACTGGATGGTCACACTCCACATTAGTGCCTGTGTAGCAGTGATCTCTGTCCTGTAATGGCTTCTCAACAGTGCTTGTTTTGACGAATAGGACTATTGGCATGTAAGGAGTAAAGTCACTACTGAAGTGACACATAGCAGAAAGCAATTCCTCAGTAGAGGAGGTGAGAGGAGGCCAAACAGACCATCAGAAAACATTTTTGCAACCAACTGAAAAGGTTCAGAAGGAAAGAGAGATTGAATAGATCACAAAATGAAATGAATCCTAAAAAAAAGTCCAGAAATCAGTCCTATTCGCCATAACAGACATCAGAATCTAAGAGTCTAAGCTTATTTGCCACACAAACTTATAACAATAACTGCTAAGACTTTTACAAAGAATTTACAAATGTGGATAATGTTTTAATAATAGCACCAGCTTAAACATGGGAAAATCAAAAAGTGGGATTGCACCATTGTTGGGCAACGCACCTTAGTGAGATTCCTTTGGAAGAGGGAGTGAAACTTGCTGAAATTCATCAAAGGATGTTGGATTTTGCAGAGCAGTAAGCTGTTTGGGTACCCATCTTGTGCAAACTTTCGGTATCCCAAGTCACCATTCACTGTGGCACGTGCAGATCCATTGCTGATACCCAATTGTGCATCAGGAGCGGACAATGTAATTTGTTGGCATTCGGCATGTTGATATTGGATTGTATGCATGATGTTGATGGTCGACCAGATCAAGCTTCATCAGTTAAACTTCTTCTTAAATCAGTTAAACTTGTTCTTAAATTCACAACACTCTGCATGCCAAAATGGGGAGACCATTGCTGCTAGGGTTGGTAGATTATGTCATGTGTTTTGTGCCAAATGTAAAACCTCTAGGAGTACAGGAACGTAAGAAAAAAACAGGGTGAGGACATGAGGACACTTCTTCAAAGACACAAGTCACCAAGCAACACAACAAAGGCATTATGTGCCCCATTCCTTACTTGTCGAGAGAAATGATAAGAAACCATAAGGCCTCTTGGTCAACATGTAGAAGCACAGAGCACCAAACTTGGGAAGATAGGAATAGTTGACCTTTTAAAGGTGGTGATCCAAAGGAATACCGGTTAATTATTTGCCTTTTGTCGATGTGTACAGTACTTAGACTGTACAAAACACAATTTAGATGCATACAGGTAAGTAGCTCAGCAAGTGCCATGGAAAGCAACTCTTCAATGCATGCCATGTTAGAGTATTTTTTCTTACATGAAGGAGGGCCAATCAGGGAATGAAATGTTGTAATAAGAAAGAGCCAATCAGGGAGGGGCTACCTAGTAAGAATAGATTACCCAAAGTACAATGGAGTCAGTGTTTACAAAAACCTTAATTTTTTCTCCATTAATGCTGAAATGCTGTATCTTCATTTTCAGAAGTCTACAGTGAGTTTTTAAAAATATTCATTTTTTTGGTGCGCTAAAAGCCCGGGGATAGTGTTGATGAAAGGTGAACATAGATGAAAGGGGAAAATAGACAAATTTCTGTGTTTTTAAATTAAAATGTATATGTGTGGATGGGGCCTAAATTTGGGAGGTGATTTGGGGTAAAGCCTCACTTGTATAAAGAAGAACGGTAAGGGCGATGAAAGAAAGAGAGAGAAGGATGCAAGATGAGAAGGAATAGTGCTTTTGGTACCATTTTAGAAACTGGAACATTGGCAGATGGTACCAGTAGAATGCTATGGTGTGAAGCCTTTGGTAATCTAGGCCCAGAGAGCTCCTAGCATTTGTTTTTGTATTAATCTTTATCTGTTCCTTTGTATTTGGGTTTCCCCTTATTTTTTCCCTGTCTTATGTATGCTATCTCTCTATTATAAAAGAAAATCTTGAGATGAGACTATTGCCAAGAGATTTTTTCAAGTCCTGCCCTCCTCTCAACCATTTTCAACCACACCCACGGACCTCTCACCTCTCATTCATGTGAATGCTTTTGTCAGACACAGTTCCTGCGCTCTCAGTTCTTATAAATTTTTACATTTTTCTCACTTTAAGTTCCCAATAAAAGAAGACTTATTATGTCCAAATCTTATTGAAGAATTTCATCCTGAAGGGTTATCAACAGAAGAAATGAGCACATGGTCAATCCTAACACAGAGAAACGATGAAGTCAAACAAATTAACGCGAAAATTGTCGACCGGTTACACGGCAGATTGGTTAAATGCGTATCAATAGACTATGCTGAAACAGTTGGTGGTGATTGTGCGGAAGATGAAAAGATCAACTTACAATATCTCATAGAATATCTACAACCGTTAATACCGTCCTTTCTTCCACCGGCTAAATTACTGTTGAAAGAAGGATATACAGTAATATTATTGAATAATTTATGTCTGAGTGCTGGGCTATGCAATAGGACAAGATTAGTTGTATTCAAAATTGGTCGAACAATTCTGACATGTAAAATTTTAACAGGCGACAAGAAAGGTAATGTAGTACATTAGTCACCAAAGGACATCTTGATATGGCATTCATATTAAAATGTTTACAGTTTACCATTACAATAGCTTTTGCTATGACAATTAACAAATCACAGGGACAAACATTTGAAAAAGTCGGTTTATTTATTAGAGAAAAAGAAACAATATTCACTCACTGGCAGTTATATGTTGCGTTGTTTGTATGTAAGTCCAAACACGGAATCAAAATTCAATGCGATATTGATGAAAAGTTCATTCAAAAAATCATTTTTACTGAAGTTTTACAGTAAAAGTGTAAGTATAAAAAGTATTTGCGTGTGAATTTCAAAGCCAAACAGAATGAAAATATATAATGCAATGAATACCTCAAATGCAACATGAAACATAATTTTCATTCAATTTATTACATTTTACTATTTTTACTATGGTTAATTACTCACTGTAATGTAAAATAGTTAATTATATTATACATATGCAACAATTCCCATTAAAATAACAATCTGTTTAAATTCTACATCCGCTTCCCCATACGCGAGCGGCAGATCCGCAAAGTGGCTAGCGTGTAGCACCTGCCTGGGGGTTGGCAAGCAAAGTGAGCAGGGGCCCCCTAGTATTACAAAATATTCAAACATTTTTGATATATTTTGTGTCTTGGCTTTATTTCAGGTGTCAAGAAACATGCTCTACATTTAAACATACTTACCCTGCTGGAATGGCCTTTACTTATCACTCCCTTCATGTACTTTATTGCCACTGTCAAAATGGAGGCATAAGATGTGTATTGCACTTTTGATGAGGAGATTTTTCTGGTGGGACTGTAAAATCTGAGAGAATACCATACTATGTAATATTAACAACTGTTTCAGAAATTCCCTATGATAGCTGATTACATTTTTTTCATTAAATAATCATTAAACCACTATTAGATAATGCTTAAATCCCAGGTTATCTAGTCATAGGAGGAATCTAGTCGTATCTAGGAGTTATCATATTTTAGTCATAAAAGGACCTCTAGGAAATTCTCAGAATGATCAACAAAAGTACATTAAACAATGAACCCTCTGCACAAAACAAGTAAAGATAAGCAATATCATCAAAGAAGGTTTCAAAATTACGTCAGATAACAACCACAACTGCCAAAAGCTGAGAGCAACGAATTTGCTATTAAGATTTTTCAAGTGCAACAGTTTAAACATAAAAAAGGACAAAAGACTTTAAGAAATTTATAAGTAAGTGAATTTGTAGGTGATCCAAATGATTTTTTCAATTCCTCCTTAAAAGAAGTTAGAGTGTCCACTTCAGTTACATTACTAAGCCGTTTGTTCCAGACTTCCACTGCTTTCTGTTCAAAGAATAACTTAATGTACTATATTATATCTTAAACATATTTATTTTAGAAATCTATCTCTGATTAGGGTGCAAGTACACATTTTAATCTTCAGCTTTCCATTAAGAAGCACTTAGAGAATACTATAGATCAGCTGCATTGCACAATCACATTCATTACAGCTGGTAATATATTTTTTTAAGTACAATAGTCCAAAGAGCACAGGTAATAGGCTACTGAGCAATGGATGAGTGTGATCTGGTCAGATAAATCATATTAACTAGATCCTACATAAAGAGACAATAATGGATAACGTGACTGGCGATAAATGTAGCAGTATTAATCAAAATAGCTGGGGCTGTAGAAGGATTAACATAAAGTGGCATTGATCGTGCCTGGTGAATGCATGGTGTAACATTCAGGTGCATTTAGGGGCTTAATTAAATTATACAAAAAGTCGGAGCACTTTACAATTTTTTAGTTAGATGGAATAAATGTAGCTTAAAGAGACTTGTGGTGGTGCAATGGCTTTCATACACAGCAGATTCCAATTCAAGTGATGGGTGTTAGTAGTGGAGGGTCTGTGATTAACTGTTGTTCTGTTTTCTTAAAAAAAACATTTTTGAAAGTATACCCAATAGAGTAGGATCCAATAAATTACCAAAAGAAAAATATCTATTAATACAAAATAACCAATACCAGTATAATATCACTATCAATATTACCCTATGAAAGGAGAAAAGCAGCTGAAATAAATTGCCTATCTACCTATTAATATTAGTTAAAACCCTGCAATTATTTAAAATGATATAAATAGCTAAGAACTGACTTACTGTATAATGGGAATAGCAAAGGTGACAATTGTCTTAAAGATTACAATTCTAGTCTGACAATACAGGGAAGCAAAAGTGGCTCTTCAGATATGGATAAAATGCAGAGTTTCTTTGCAGCATTTGTTGATTTTCATAAAGCGTTTGACTTAGTTGATCAAGCTGCACTGTGGGACATCCTGAGACTTTGTGGGATCCCCTCAAGGTTGCCAGATATCATGGCTGGCCTTTACACTGGTACTTGCATGCTGTGCAGAGCGGAGACAAAACCTCTGTGTTTTTCCCAGTTGATTCTGGGGTTCGTCAGTGGTGTGTTCTTGCTCCTACTCTGTTCAATGCTAATATGGACTGGGTGTTGGGCAAAATTGTGGGGTCCAGCGGCTGTGGGGCATCTGTTGGTGTAGAAAGACTCACCGATCTTGACTTTGCTGACAATATTGTGATTTTCGCAGAGTCATTGGAGGTTCTGATCGGTGCACTTGAGAGACTGAGTGAGGAGTCTAAATGTCTGGTCTTGTGAGTGTCCTGGATAAAAACCAAGATCTAGGCCTTTAATGACCTCTTAGGTATAGCCATCAGCAGTGTGTGTCTGCGGAGAGAGTGTCGACCTTGTCAAGAGGTTTACTTACCTCAGCAGTGACATTCATGTCTCTGGTGACTCTTCCTATGAAGTCAGTAAATAGATTGGGAGAGCATGGGGGGTCATGAGGTTGCTGGAAAGGGGTGTGTGGCGCTCCCAATATCTATGCAAAAGGACGAAGGTCCAAACTTAAGAGTCCTGGTGCTTCCTGTCTTGCTATATGGTTGCAACATATGGACGCTATCCAGTGACACTAAGACAAAGACTGGACTCCTTTGGTACTGTGTCTCTTCAGAGAATCCTTGGGTACCGTCGGTTTGACTTTGTGTCGAATGAGCGGTTGCTCATAGAGTCCCGAATGAGGCACATTACCTGCATTGTGAGGGAGCGTCAGTTATGGCACTATGGCCATGTGGTGTGATCCCCCAGGGTGATCCGGCTTTCAGGATCCTCATTGTTGAGGGCCCAAGTGGCTGGATCAGGCCAAGAGGATGCCGACTTAACACTTTGCTACAGCAGATACAGGGTCATTTCTGGAGGGTGGGACTGGACCCATATCTGCCTGGGGAGTTGCCAACCAGGATCCTGAGCTGTTTCATCATGTGGTGGGTGCAGCAATGCGCATGCTCCTCAACCTGATCTGACCTGACCTAACCTATGCTCAGTCTGTTATGCGTTTTACCACTGAGCAGCTCCTTCAGCAGTGCAAACTGTAATCCTGCCCTGTCCTTGCGATTTATGACAAAATCAGGCTCTCCGTGCACCGTAGAAACTTTATGCCATAGTGTAGTCTTTGTTGTTAGTGCAGCAGCTCCAGTCTTCTTCCTGGCATCCTTCACATCAATTGCAGTCTCCATTATGAACCCATCATATGCTTATACCAGTTAGGGCACTTACACCATTTAGTGGCAGGTTGGTAACATCAGTTCTTCACAATAATAATGTGCAGATAATATTAATTCAGTTATTTCAGTCTCATATATACCAATGTAATTGCTTTCCTCTTCCATTCATTTCCAGATAAGTGATTTTTTTGTTTTTTGTACTTTTTTAGTTACATTATCTAAAGCAGCAGAAGAAGGGTGCTGCTGTAAGAGCTGCTTTTGTGAGCAGCCTTTCCCTCTATTGAGATTTGGGTGGCTGGCAGAAGAGTAAAAGAGGAAAATATATAAAATATCCAAATATAAAATAACCAATGTCAAAGTAAAATTGAAAAGGTAAACTAATTTGTAGCTGAAGTCGCACAGAATTCTTCTCTGTTTTAGGATAGACATGTTTGCAGATTCTCCAATGCTTTTCAATGGAGGATTTTCAAAATTCAAAACTTTGTCTATGCTTTTGCTAGGGTGATCTGTCCCTCTTGGAAGGGGGTCCAGTAATGAATGGCAACTTCTGGTGACTGTGGCATATAAATAGTGGCGTCCGAAGAAAAGGTGGATTAGAAGTGATGTCAAACATCCTCTGAGGAGACCTTATCCAGTTTAAAACGCAGAAACAGAAAAGAGGTTAAGAACTGTGTGACACTTACAGCCTTTTTTCATTGCTTCCCCAGCTTTCCATGTTGACCTGTATGTCAGACCCTATAGGTTATTCTCATTTTCTGGTAATGACCTTGGCTTTGTTTTTCGATAAACATCATTCTCCTGGTCCATGTTAATCTATCCATGTGGCTTGCCATTATGCCATTCTTTGACAGAACAAAGAAATTCTAGCAAATAAGCTTTATAACAATTGTGGAGAGCAGCCCGGACACAGACAGGCAGACACCGATGGTTTCAAACCACACACAAGGCTATTTCATTTTCCTATTATTTACAACACCGCACAACCCAGTGCCCCTGCACCAAGCACCCTCAAGTCCAGGCCTTTTCCAGTGCCTCTCTTCTCACCGCCTCCACTCTTCTTCTCCGAGCTCTGTCCACTTCCACCTGACTCCAGCTGACAAATGGATGGAGGCGGTCCCTTTTAAGTCCACCCAGACGTGCTCCAGGTGCCTCCAGATGAGCTTCCTGCGGCACTTCCTGGTGTGGCGGAAGTGGGTGTCCCTGGTTTTCCTTCCGCCAGCACCTCTGGGTGTGGCAGAAGTGCTGACGTCCAGGGCTTTTCAGGCATCCGGGCGCCCCCTGGCGGTGACCACGGGCCCCTATAGGGTTGAGCTTCCATGCTCTATTCCTGTGGTCCCCATACCAACCAGGGCGGCTGCCCTCTCGTGGTCCAGAGGAGGCTTAGTCCCTCTTCCGGTCCTTCCAAGCGTCCCGGGTGGGTACCAACCCCAGCCGTTCGCCACACAATACATGAGTTTTAAAACAGGTTATGATTTGTTGTATATCATTTGTCTCCCTTAGTTTTTAACATATTTATAATAATCTATTACTTTACTTATGACTCATTCATAATCCTACCTATACTTGTAGCACTATATGATTAAAAGAGTAGCCCATTCCTTTAAATGATATGATTCATATAGGGAAAATAAATCCTCTTTTAGCAGAATTATTAGATTGGCCATTCAGGGCTATTGTGTCTGCAGGGATTTTATTTCTAGCCAAGCTATTGAGGGCTTCATTAACCTAATTATTTGAAACAATGGAAGCTCTCTTGAAGGACAGTAAAAGTTTTACACTAAGTCCATGTTTGGTAAATACTATTGTTAAAGGATTAACTGACAATGACTGAAAAATATGTCTTTGTATTTCTAGCTTACTTATAGAAATAGGGTGTTGTACCATGTTAGCCAATATGAATGTAGAGAAACGCCAAGCAAAATGAGACCTTTTAGCCTGAAGAAGGGGCCTGAGTTGCCTCGAAAGCTTGCATATTGTAATCTTTTTAGTTAGCCAATAAAAGGTGTCATTTTGTCTAGCTCACTTATTGAAGCATTGAAGAGTTAGGGACTGGACAATCAGCAACAAATATAAGATACAATCACTGTTTGCAGTGAAGATAGTGAAATGGCAGAACACACCCAAAGTACTTAAATATATTCTGTAACTCATGGTAACTACAGGGAGTATTTCTGAAATACTTCACAATTTTGAAGTCATATAGACAGAAATACTGCTAAAATTAAATTAAGGCCAAAAATCCCGTAAATCATTGATTAGAAACAATATTTACTCAAGAGTGCTTCAGGCAGCCAGTGATTATAAATATAAGACTTATTTGAAAATCTAAAAAACAAAGTTACCAGTTGTGAGCGATGTGAGAGACAATTGGCATCCTAATTGATGTGGAGAGTGCTCCCTTACATGGCTGGGATGACATTATGGAAGAACAACATGGATGGATGTACATCCTCACCAGAATTTTCCCTTTCCCAGTCAGGGGGGGGGTTATAATGGAAGGAATGGATGAGTCAGCATCTAAGGAACAATTGTTCCCCCAGTGTGATGTGCGGCATTGCTTGTCTGGTCTGGCTCCTGTCATACTCCTGTACTCTATGGAAGTTAGGGAAAGGCCCAATAGTGCCTCCCGGCTGTGGTGTTCTAGCACTGGCAGCCACACCACCTTGCTCAGGAAGTTGGAGTAGAGAGGAAGTGAACAAGGCTCATCTGGAAGAGATTGGAGGAAAGGAAGAGGGACAGAGAACTGTGTTTATCGTCAGTAGAAGAAACCTGCAAAGGTAGTGGGATAAATAAAAGAGACTGCATGGGACTTCTGTCTGAATTGTTGTGTCTGAGGTTTGGTTGTCTGCAGTGCCCTCTACAGGTCACACAACATAACCTAACCCGAAGCACTCAGCTCATCATCGGAGCACTGCTGACGGAGCCTATCGAAACTCTGTATTTCCCTAAACCCTAAGCCTAACCCTAACCCTCAACAAAAAAAAATTTAACAAACAGGCAGGTAAAATATGAGGGTCGTTACCCAAACCATAGGACAGCAAATAAACCACTGAATAGGAAAAGGGAAAGTAAAATGCAAACTGTAAAAGTAAGCTTTACTAAGAATTAAGGAGCAAAATGTAATAAATGGATAATACAGGATGTATTGCTCACCTTTTTATTTACCCAAGCTCCTGTCCTTAACAGACTGTGGTATAATTAGTTTGAGGCAAGGAGTCCCCATTTGCTATTTCCTTAACCAACCCATTCTGAAAACAACCAAAGAGCCCAAACTAAAGGCCACTCCTAAGCAGAAGGATAGAAAATCAGATTGTGAAAATTTGATTATGGAGACCTATTGAGAACTTCATGGCTTGGTTTTGTCCCCACATGCAGTGTGAATTGTGGGACCTCAGATACATTGGTGTATGCCTTAGTAAGCGAAATCCAGTCAATTCAGTTTGCAACAGGGGGACTCCAATCAAGTTCTAGACACAGCTCAAGGAGAATTAAAGCAAACGACGCACCTGAATACAACTATAGAATTATAGAAACAAGAGATTTCAGCTTTTGATTTTAGTAAATTTGCAAAACTTTCTAGTCATTATGGGTTATTGAATGTAGATTGATGGGGAAAAATGGCAAATTTATCCATTTAAAATTTAATCTACAACACAGAAAATGCAGGGGGGCAAATTTATCCATTCAAAATTAAATCTACAACACAGAAAGTGCAGGGGTCTGAATACTTTCAGAATCCACAGTATCTATCTATCTATCTATCTATCTATCTATCTATCTATCTATCTATCTATCTATCTATCTATCTATCTATCTATCTATCGATTATTTGTACCTAAGCAGAAATTAAAATTTTACAGATGCTCCAAAAAAAAATTAAATAAATATACGTATGTTGTAATATAAACAAACAACAACCCCGACAATACATATAACATTCCTAATTCATAACAACTACATAAAAAAGAGAGATTTTTTTAAACTACAGTATGTATTTATATATATTTATATGTACATTATGATTTATTTATATATTGGTAATAATTTCATTTTCTATGGGAACACTGTGAATCAGAAAAGGAAACATAAAATAATTTAATAAAATAACTGAAAATTGAAATAAATACAAAATACAGGAATTATACATTCTACTCCATACAATCTGTCTGTTAATGTTAACGATTAAAAAAGAAATAAGTGAATGGGATTATGCAATGATGTACTGTATACACTGTATAGTTCAATAGTGAAGTAACCAAACACAAATTAATGGATACCAGGGCCAACACAGCCATTGCGCAAGGCTTTATGTCAAACTCCCAGTCCTGGTTCACTGCTACTCCGCTTACCTATTGACTAAGCTCCACAAGAAGAATTCCGAATTGTTCTTAGGAGAACACATAAACTCACTGCATGTCCTCTTCTTGCACTTAAAATACAATCCACCTTTAAAGTCTTCAGCCGCAATAAGCAAGACTCATTGTCTTCTCTTTTGTTTTTTACAAAAACAAATCTTTACAAGAAATGGCAATGTATCTACATTTTTACATGTTAACATATTATTTTTAGTATTTATCATTGCCTGTTTTTACAATCAGTAAAGCATATGTTATTTGTTCTACAGTAACCATGAGAGCTAAAGTTAAAGTAACATTTCTTGAGACAGAAAAGCTAAGACAACTAATTCCCAATGAAGACAGAATGTTTACTCCAAATATTGTGTAAAAGGAAGTATTTTCTGCTTAAATGTGTTGTTTAATTCAGTAAAGAGTTATGTAACCATACTAGTATACTGTATATACAACAAGATTTAAGCATGACAAGATACATGTATATGTAGAAGCATATAAACATAAAAACTATTTCTCCATTTCCTCATCCTTCTTTTGTGCCCACAGCCATAAGCACTGTGAGTCTGTTCAGTATTACAGCCTTCTTCCCAAGGAGGGCAGGATGTGCTATTACGGAAAGTGTAATTTATTCATTGACATCTGAGTCGTTTAGAATTAGGATGGGGCAGATGTATCACATTTTTTCTTCTACATGTTCATTAGTGTACCTTTTTAAAAAAAAATCCTGGTGATTTTCCTCCAGCTATAACCTTTATTCTTTTTACGAAACTCTTTAAAAAAAGACTTCATAGAGGCTAAGTGGTTTAATTAATTTATTTCAATGAACTTTATCCAAGTCATGAGCTGTTCTCTTTTTGCAATGTTGTACAGTGTCTGCTTGGCATGAAGTACTATATGTCCTGCTGTGATCTGATTAGTTCTTGGAAGCTGTCTTTCTGGTGTTACGTCGTGACACTTGTCTTAGCAGGACATTGGTAAAACTTTTAAAATTGTGTAAGTTATGACTTTTTTGCTGTTATCTGTGATTTGTTCAGTTCAACACAATCCTGAAATCCACACAGTGTCCACCTGGCTTTAAATCAATGCATACAGTAAACATTTTTATAGGAGCAGGTCATTCACACAAATACAACTTATCATTTTCATGTTACCATGTTTTCACAATATTCTTTACCTGAGATCTTTTAGAGTTCTCACCTCACTGGTTCTTGCACATTTTGACTGGTGATAGCTAGATTCTTTTCTTCTCTCTTCTCTGTATGTTTTCCTAAACACGCACTGGCTTTTTGTGTGTCAGTAATATCTTGATATCTTCCAAATGTTTAGATCATGTTCAGGAATCACAGTTTAAACAACAGTGTTAAAACAACTTAAATAAAGAAGCAGGTACAGATAGAGATGAACTGGTGCTGAGTGGCATCTGGTTGCAGCAGCATGGTATTATCAACGTAAGTATCGTGTAGGGGTTCCAGTGAGACAAAGACTTTCCTGCTGTTAGGGAAGACTGAGGTACAGGTGTTTAGGCTGGTCAAATTTGCCATAATTATTTTAATCAAACTCATGTGCTAGTAAGATTGATAGCAAAAATTACAATGCACCTGAATTGCTTCCAGGTAATCACTTTAAGACTTTTGTGTTTGAAGGACAACACTTTAGTATCAGAAACTTAAATCTAAAGTCGAGCCAGCATCTTTACATCTTTAGTGGTAAGTAGAGCCCGCCGATGTGTTTTCTACAATGGAATTAGTCATTTGGTCTGTTTTGGTATTTGATGAGCTAGTTACCACAGAATCTGAACTGGAAGGTAAACTCTTAAGCTTATTCAATTTTCAGTGTAATTGTGTTCATTGGCTGTTAAAATAATGGCAGCATCACTATAACGGGTCATGTTACTTCCTCAAAGCCACAGAGTCCTAGTGTCCACACTGTCTATATGGAGTTTGCATATTTTGTTTTTCTCAAGTAACTCTAGTTATTTACCCAGAAAGAAGGGGTTTATGCCATTTGGTGACTCTAAATAGCTCCAGCATGAGTGTGTGACAGCAACAACATCAAAAACAACTTTTTATTTCATATTTTATTTCAGTGCATATTTTCATACAAAGAATGTAGCTCAAAGTGTTTTACAAGATTTCAAAACAAACGTATAAGAAAAGAAAAACAAATTAGAAATAGATACAAATAAGAATTAATAAATGGCATAAATAATTAATGCATCAATATGTACTTACATAACATAGATATACATTCAATAGAATAAGTACATTCCTTACTGTATATATAAATTTGTTTTTATATCACTAAAGATAAGTCAAATGCTATGGTCAGATGGTTGGGTGTGAGATGCTGGAGAAAAAAAAAATCTGCAAGAGTTCCAAGGCCAAAAGACCACCCAGCTCCCACAGGGCATTCTACCTAACATGAATGTACATTAAGTTGTTCCTAATTGTTTTTAAGCTTTGTCCTAGAAGTTTAGATGCAGGGGGTCTTGTTGTATTTGCTTATGTTCCAACATCACAGATGGCTGCACAGGACTTTCATCAGTTGGAAAAGAAAGCAGATAAAAGTAGAGGTCAACAATGGGTGCAATTCCATGAAGAATATGATATTTTTTATGCGTGTATAATCTATTAGATTAAAAATTTAAATGTAGCTATAAAAAGACAAATTTAAAAAGTTGGTTTTTAGAAGTTTTATAAAATGTTGCATGGTATTAGTCTGGCATATCTCTTTTGGTCGAGTATTCCATGTTTTTGAAGCTGGAATGGCAAAAGGCCACCACACCACTTCTATATGCTTGGCTCTTGGAAAAATAAGCAAATCACTGTTAGAAGATTTAAGGTTACAACAGGGAATTTTGGGGGGCAGACACTCCAGAATATAGGAAGGAGCAAAATTGTTTAAGGCTTTATATACCATTGGTAGTATTTTAAGGTTGGTTCTAAATGACACGGGTAACCAATGTAACAGACTAACTTGAACTGATTGATGTCTTTCATAGGTAATCCAGTTAGGAGTGCATTACAATAATCTAGATGACTAAAAACAAAAGCGTGAATTAATTAAGGAGCAAGATTATTTATTGCTTTATGTACCATTAAAAGTATTTTAGAATCAATTCTATAGGACACAGTTAAGCAGTGTAATGATGCTAAAATTGGTGAGATATGTTCAGATTTTCTTTTTCTGGTTAGGGGTCTTGCTGCTACATTCTGAACTCACTGTAGCCAATTGATTTCATTCTTAGGTAAACCTGTTAGGTGTGAATTACAGTAATCTAATCAACTAAAAACAAAAGCTGGAATTAATTTCTCAGCATCTTGAAATGCTATAAGAGGTCAGACTTGTGCAAAGTTCCTTAAAACATGCAGTTCTATTAATCTAGTTAATGTGTAGTTTAAAATTTAGGTTAGAATCCATGATCATACCTAAATTGTTTACTTCTTTCTTGACATCTAATGCTAAGGAATACAGTTTATTTCTAGGACCTTCACTATTTCCATTTTTACCAACAACTAAGAATTTCTTTTTTCCTTATTAAGCTTGAGGAAATTTCCACTCGTCTATACAGAAACACAAGTAAGATGTTGGATTTCCAGCTTGCCCAGTTCCTAACCTGTGCCTGGCACTACTGGATTAGGCTCAATGCCCTGATGTGAGGATGTGGGTTAAATGACAAGTGGAAGGATAGTTGCAGGAATATTTTGCTACAGAATAAGCCATTTTGAACTTTTCACATAAATGTTTTTATGTAACCTAAGAATAGATATGCTTAAGGAGGACAGAAAGCCATGTCATCTTGAGGTGTGTCTGTTTTTAGCATCATAGGTTGCTTAGTGATGATTCCACACAACAGACTTCTTGGTCCTTTTGCCATATTTTTCTCAAGCCTTTACACTGACTTCTTGCCTGCTGATGATCTGCAATTTCTGAATTATAGTCATGTGGAGTTTGCATTTGCATTTACATGAATTTCCTGAAATGGATTAAAGTCATGATGTGAAGCTGACTAGTGATCCAAAACCTGCCCAATGAATGTGAATGTGTTGTGTTTATTTATGTGACTCTGCTCTGTGATGGACTGTCATTCTGGAGAGGGCTGGTTCTATACCTATTTCATTGAATGGCATGCTTTGATTCCCTTAGACCCGGAACTAGAAAAAGCAGTTTCCTTAAAATGAAGGATTAATGCCTTTGCCTTAAAATTTCTTGCTTGAGCACCTCTAGTTTATCATCATCATGCAGTGATCTTGACATGTAGTGTACACTTGACTAATGACTAGACTCTCTTGCTTGTGTCTCAGCCTTCACGTTTAGCAGTACATCAGCATTGTGTGGTTTGATCCATTTTCATCATTCATCTATTTCGAAAGGGCAGAATCCAGTTCAAAATCTGCTCCACGAATCACTTGCTCTCCGAGAAACTAGCCGTCAAGGAATGCACACCCTCATCACGTGATCATGGCTGCGCTCAAGGCGACTTCCGGTTATGCAGAGGCGTGCACCCGCCTAAGCCACCACCGTCACATGACCAATCAGATGACAGGCGTGCGCAAAAATCATAGGGAGCTGTTGCTGCTGAGTTCCTGTAATAACGCTGTAAATTTGTGCAGCTTGGCACGGAGTTGTTGTCTGTCACTGCGGACAGCTGTGTGCTCCCTTGTTTTTACGGTATTGTTTAACGTGAAGACAGCCCCGGAAAACTATTGTAGTAGACTGGACATTGCAGCGGATACGCCGCCTGCATTACCTAAACTGAAAAAGGCAATTGTTTAGTCTTCCTCTTGTATGGTGCAAACGCGGGTTATACAAAGACGCTTGATCCTGCACTTTGAATGTATCCAGCAGTGCACAGTAAGCTGAAGAGTAAGAGGCAACTTTGTTACCGAGACTTCGCCGGCTCGCAGGACAACTAACAGCTGCTACCCTAGTACATGGATTACCTGGTATGTTTTGGTTTTATTCTTCCAAACTGGCCTCTGCTTCCTACTTTGATCATTAATGTTTTTTGATGTTAGTCTTCTTTGATTGCCTGACTTGACATCTCCGAAACCTGTGCGCCTGAAGTAAAGCGGGGTCCGCTGGTTAAAGCAGGAGGCGGCTGCGCAGACTTCCCGCGGAGTTAATCTCAAATGAATGGCCTCATATAGTTGTAACAAGGTCTATTTTGGGGTCTTATCAGTCTGACAGATCCATTACGGCTAAATTATAGGAATGCTAAGTATGCTTGTGCTTCAGCTATTTGGCTGCCATTAGATCCGAGAAGTGATAAGCAAGCTAAATTATGTTGGGAAATGCAAGCACTTGGGTTATGCATGGGCGACCTGCCTTCAGAGACATAAAACTAATGAACTTTGACTTATTGGTGTGTACTTTTTTTCATGCACCTTGGTTGTGGTGCAGACTTGTTAGCGAAGACAAGATCAGGTGCCGACACGGGGCGATCCAGCTGTTCGAGTTACATCTGGACATTAACTGGCTGGAGCACTGCCCCATCTACCAGCCTTCTGCTCTCTCAAAGATTGATTGTACATTGAGAAATAGGAAAGGTCCGCGTCATTCTGTAAAAGTACACTTTGTTATCAGGTTTCACCTAATTTTGCCCCCAGAAATTTAACAGACTGTTACGTACCAGACTAAAGTTTCTTGCCTCTTGAAGTGCCTGCCGTTGGCTTTCACGCCGGTTAATATTTAGAATATCTTACTTTACTATGCATTCTTCAAGTATTATGTATTTGATGATAAATAAATCTATCTTTGTTTGCTGTGCATTGATATATAGTGATCAATAACGTGGATTCAACGCAGCTTCTGTTGACACAAAATGTGAGAACTGATTGAAAGAGTCAAATAGTCTAGGCGTGCATTTTCTTAGTTCCCGATTTTATAGTTTTTGGGTTTAAAGGAAAAGATTTGAACGTACTTAGAACCATTAATTTTGGGTGAATGCTGCCAGAAGGGATTTTACAGTGTAAAAAAAGTTAAATATTATCTTCATGTTAATTAAATTTTTAAAAATTTACCAAGTATGCCTACTTTTTTCAATGGAATATGTGTAAATGTAATATACTAGCTGTACCAGGGAAATTTTATAAGACAGTGGACCTCAGTTATTGTGCCATCAGTTAAACAAATGTATTAGAAGTACTATGTAACGTAGTACTGAATTCTGTATGCAGTACTTTGTAGAGTTTTTACAAAAGGCTAATATGTGATGTTTTGGTTAAAGCTTTGGACCTACAATTTCAGACCCTGAGATTGTAGGTTCAAATCCTGCTACAGATATGGTGTAACCATTAGCACGTCACTGCATCTGCCTGTGCTTCAATCGGAAAAACTCATTTTGGGTCATGTTGAGTTGACAATTGAATTGACAAGAATGAGAAAGGGTCACAAATGGTTTTTGGAAAGCTTTGCATGGCTGAGACAAACCCTCAGATGCCATTCATTAGCAATCTTTTTATGCCCCCACAACCGTACCTACCATACCATACCCCCAACTCAGCTTCTATTCCATTATGGTTTGCAAAGACATTCAATAGGCAAAATTGGGTCGTGAGAAAAAAAAACAAAGATTAAGAACAGCACTGCTTTACACAATTGCCAATGAGTAACACATTCCAGCATTTGATCAATTTCTGCTTTTCCTAGTGACTTGGTTTTTGATGACAATTGCAAAGAATAATTTTACAGAAAAGTGTATTCTTTAGAATTAAAATAGGTAAACAGTAGGAATAATGTGAAATTTGTGTATATGTTATTGTCGTTATTAGATGTTAATGATTTTTACTTGTTTATGTCGTCCACTCAAGTATTTCTTTTTGTGTTTTTCAGCAGTTATATACAGTTTTTTTTGCCATAATCTGACATTAAAGTTCTAATGCGTAATATTTTCCTTTAATGTATTACAAACAGCAAAGATGTTTACAGGCTGTACATTTAGGCAGTCTGTGTAATAAACTGAATGTTTTTCATTTTGGGATTGTTCTCTCTAGTGCTTGAAATGGAAGAAAATAACTGGCGGTACTATGTTTAGGATATTTCTTCAGTGCTTATGGGTACCCTTTTTAAATCCACTGATATGAATGTGTAGTTGAAGAATTTTATATTGCAGGGTGAGACATCCACAGTCAAAGTAAGCAGATAGATGCACATGTAAATGTAAAAGATTTCGGTGGGGAGAGGTGGGGCTCCCTTTTGAAAGTCCGTAGATGTGAATGTACAGTATATTACAATGGAGTAGGTTATGGAGGACCCGTTAAGTTTTTATGCTTATTCCATCCGCCCCCTTGTCATGGATCCGAGAACACTTCTTTTTACTTCTCTCCCTGCCTTTTTGCTTCTAGTAAAGCAACACCTGCACTCACAGCCATGTTGTCTGGCAAAAGCACTCCAGTATCATAGCGCTTTCTAACCATTGAGTTTCGTCAAACTTTCTCTTTTCCATTTCACACCTCACTGTACACGGCAAAAGCGGCTACGTTTTTTTTGTCTGTTCAGGATGCTGCTGCTTCTTCAGTCATCCGTCCACCCTATTGGATGGATAATGCTGCTATTAATCACTTCTCTGTCGTCTTGCGTTTGCATAAAGACCCTTAACTGTGCTGTGCAGAGAATGAGTTAACATAATATTATTAATAATAGTGACAAATACATTTTACTGGCAAATAAATACAGACGTTGGGGTAAGCGTCGCTGATGGCCTCACTAACATCTCTTGAAGTAGAAACCCAAACTTTTCCTAGATTGTCTCCCAAACATGCTTAGCTTCATATGGATTACCTGTTCTGAAGTACAGATGGTGTGGCTGCTGGCTGTGTGCACCAGAAATCAATATTTTGTGGCACATGGAAATGCCTATTTACTTCCAGGCAGCAGTGATCAAGTGTCATGACTCTAGGTTACTCCAGGGTTAGCTTTGTTGTTTATACTTTGTGCTTTGAGTACTTTTCTAATCAGGTAGTTAAAGTGTAACAAATTTTTTCATTACTGAGCTGTTCTGTTCTGTGATTTTATTCAGGTAAAAAAAGGACATTGAATGTTAAAACAAACACAACAATACTAGTAATACCTCACACCCACTTAACATTTTACTTATTACTCTTAATAGGGTTAACTAAGTAAACTAAATATTAGCAAGTTAGCATGGTTGATTCTGGTTGGTGGCGAACTAGTGTAAATAAACATGTTTTAACATATAGCATAAATCATTTTTACTTTTTCAAAACACCAAAAAAGTTACCATTAAACGATTAAAATTCATAATATTTGTAAGTTTTCTAATTAAAAGTGTAAAGGGTTTGAAAACATTAGGAAGAACTAATTCATCTAACACACCTTGTGTGAATGTATACTGGTTCCTGTTTTTTGTAGTTTTTAATTTTTTTTTTTTTTAAATATTCTTCTGGACATTCTGTTTTTGGTTTTGTGAGTAGCACCCTGAAAACGCTGTAACGAGATGTATGGCATCATTTGGAAGTTTTCATTTCATTTTTGGAAATGTCCATCTGTCATATTTCAACAAAATGTCATTGATTAGTTCTGTTTTAACTGGTGTTGAATTTCTTCTTTGTAGTAGCAGGTCTGCCCTTGTCATTTCTTTGTATTGACTAGCGGAGTGTCCAGAATGAACTTCAAACAATTTGCACCATCTCTTCTTCCTCTTCCTCTTCCTCTTCCTCCTCCTCCTCCTCCTCCTCCTCCTCCGTTAGGGGTTGCCACAGCGGATCAACTTGTTCCATATCTTCCTGTCCTCTGCATCTTGCTCTCTTTATACCCATTACCTGCACATCCCCTCTCATCACATCCATAAACCTTCTCTTAGGCCTTACTCTTTTCCTTTTGCCAGGCAGCACTATTGTTAGCATTCTTCTTCCAATATACCCAGCATCTCTTCTCTGTACATGCCCAAACCAACGCAATCTCGCCTCCCTGACTTTGTCTCCAAATCGTCCAACCTGAGTTGACCCTCTAATGTCCTCATTTCTAATCCTATTCATCCTCGTCACACCCAATGCAAATCTTAACATCTTTAACTCTGCCACCTCTCATGTTTTTATTGTCAGTGCCACCGTCTCCAACCCATATAACAAAGCTGGTCTCATCGTTCTGTAGACCTTCCCTTTTTACTCTTGCTCATACCCATCTGTCACAAATTACTCCTGACAACTCTTCTCCACCCATTCCATCCTGCCTGCACTTTCTTTTTCACAGTCCCCATTACTCTGTACTGTTGATCCTAAGTATTTAAACTCATTACCTCAACCGTCTCCCTACTCTCGCTTTAGATCACAATGTCATCAGCACCATCATAGTCCATGAGGACTCCTGTCTAATCTTGTCTGTCAACCTGTCTATCGCCACTGCAAATAAGAAAGGGCTCAGAGATGATCCCTGATGTAATCCCACCTCCATGTTGAATGAATCCATTACTCCGACTGCAGACCTCACCACTGTCACACTTCCCTCATACAGATCCTGTACAACTCTTACATACTTCTCTGCCACTCCTGACTTCCTCATACAATACCACAACTCTTCTTGAGGCACCCTGTCAAATGCTTTCTCCAGGTCCACAAAGATGCAATGCAGCTCCTGCTGGCCTTCTCTATACTTCTCCATCAACACCCTCAAAGCAAACATTGCATCTGTGGTGCTCTTTCCTAGCATGAAACTATACTGCTGCTCACTAATCAACACCTCACTTCTTAACCTAGCTCATCAGTTTTATTCCCCTGTAGTCACTACAGCTCTGCACATCCCCCTTATTCTTAAAAATCAGTACCAGTACACTTCTTCTTTACTCCTCATGCATCCTCTCATTTTCCTAGACTCCATTAAACAATCTGGTTAAAAACTCCACCACTATCTCTTTTAAACGCCTCCATGCTTCCACAGGTATGTCATCTGGACCAACGGCTTTTCCATTCTTCATCCTCTTCATAGCTGTCCATACTTCCTCCTTGCTAATTTGTTGTGCTTCCTGATTTAATTATCGCCACATCATCCAACCTTCTCTCTCTCTCTCTCTCTCATTCTCTTCATTCATTAGCCCCTCAAAGTACTTTTTCCATCTGCTCAACACATTCTTCTCGCTTGTGAGTATGTTTCCATCTTTATTCTTTACCACTCTAACCTGCTGCTCATCTTTCCCAGATTGGCCCCTCTGTCTAGCCAATTGGTACAGGTCCTTTTCTCCCTCCTCAGTGTCCAACCTCTCATACAACTCATCATACACCTTTTCTTTAGCCTTCATAAACCTCTCTTCACCTTACGCCTTATCTCCCACTTCTTCTTCGTCAACCTCTTCCTCTGTATACTCTTCTGTACTTCCCCATTCCACCACCAAGTTTCCTTTTCCTCCTTCCTCTGTCCAGATGTCACGCCAAGCACCCTTCTTGCTGTCACCATTACTACTTCTGCTGTGGTTGCCCAGCTATCTGACAACTCTTCACTGCCACCCAGTGCCTGTTTTACCTCCTTCCTGATCTCAACTTTGCAGTCTGCCTTTTTCAACTTCCACCTTTTGATCCCTGGCTCTGCCCTCACTCTCCTCCTCTTTTTGATCTCTAACATCATCATACAGACCAACATCCTATGCTGCCTAACTACACACTGCCCTGCCACCACTTTGCAGTCTTCAAGTCTCCTTTAGATTGACCCTCCTGCATAGGATATACAGTAATCTACCTGTGCGCATTTTCCTCCACTCTTGTATGTCACAGTATGTTCCTCCTTCTTTTTAAAATGCATATTCATCACAGCCATGTCCATCCTTTTTGTAAAATCCACTGTCATCTGACCTTTATTCCTCTCCTTGACACCATAACTACCCATAACCTACTCATCCCCTCTGTTCCCTTCACCAACATGTCCATTGAAATCCGTTCCAATCACCACTCTCTGTCCCTTTGGTACACTGTCCATCACTTAATCCAGCTCACTCCAGAAATCTTCTTTGTCATCCATCGCACACCCAACTTGCAGGGCATATATACTAACAACATTCATCATCATACCTTCAGTTTCCAGCTTCATAATCATCACTCTGTCTAACACTCTTTTCACCTTCAAAACACTCTTGACATACTGTTCCTTTAGAATAACCCCTACCCCATTTCTCCTCCCATCCACACCATGATAGAACAATTTGAATCCACCTCTTATCCACCTGGCCTTACACCCCTTCCATTTAGTCTTTTGCACACACAATATATCATCCTTCCTTTTCTCCATCATATCAGCTAACTCTCTCCACTTACCAGTCAAACTGCCAACATTCAAAGTTCCTACCTTCAGTTCCACTCTCTTTACTTTCCTCCTCTCCTCCTGCCTCCGGACACATCTCCCCTTCCTCCTTCTTTGGCCAACAGTAGCCCAATTTCCGCCAGCACTGTTGGCTAACACAACTAGTGGTGGCCGTTGTTAACCTGGGTCTCGACAGATCCTGTATGGAAATCTGCACTGTTGTCTGAATATTGAGCTGGCAAAATTTTACACCGGATGCCCTTCCTGGTGTCACCCTCCCCATGTATCCAGGCTTGGGACTGGCACGAAGAAACAGACTGGTTTGTGCATCCCCTCTGGCTGGGTTAGTGTGTCTTAAAGGAATACTTCACCTAAAAATATTTTTTTAATATGTTACTTACCCCATGTAGTTTGCAGTTATGGCTGAGTAAAGTTTTTTAATCTCATGTTTCCATGCAGAAATGAGAGAAAAAAAGTACACAGGGTAAGTAACATATAAAAAAATAATAGTTTTTGATTGCAGTATTCCTTGAGGTTGAACGAAACCAGATTCAGGTGTATTAGAATTACATCTATTAATGTACACATTACCCCCAGTAATTACTTTATTATAAAAAAAAAAAAATTATAACCCCCTTGGATTTGGAGTCATTCTGTTGTCATAACATGGCAGATACCGTGCACTTTTTTCATTTTAAGCTGAGGAGAAACAAGTACTTTTTCCATGTGAAGGACCTTTTCTACACACAATGGAATAGTTAAAGCAGTAGTATAATTAACTTAGTATTTCTTGCAATACCCCCATATAAAGTACTTTTTGTGTTGGCTGACTCATAACCTGGGCCAAGTGATGTGTGATGCAGTGTATGTTTTTGGTGAAAGGGTACTTGTTTGAAGGTCATATACTAATATGACAACTGATATGTCTGTGTATTGGAAGTAACTTACTGTTTAATAATTGTGCTCAGTTGGTCTGAAACTTGTACATTTAAAGCTCTGCTCATATTACCAGGCTGAAGTGAACCAAATCCAATTTTTTTTGCCTCAATGTGAAACAAATCTGATGTGTTAAGGGCTGTGTGGACACAGAAACCTAATCTTTTCAAATCAGATTTGAGTCACTTTCATGTGTGGTCCTAGAATTGAATATGTACCAGATTCATGGCTATACAACAAGAATGTGAATGATCAGATCGAAATTCATGTGGGGTTTTTGCCTAAAATGCGTAGGTTGAACTTTGCCATCATTAACCAGCGCTAGCGGTGTGGCAAAACAACAGTGGAGCTGCTACAATTTTGATAACAGTCACAGTCCCATCATTGCTGCTTTCTTTCTTGTACCCATTCATGTCTGGGTGCGGCAGTGCCTGCAATAGATGTGAAAACAGCAAAAGCTAGCCATCTGGCTTTTTTTTTTACTTTCTCAACCTGATAACATACAGCTGATGAGCTGTTTGCCATCCTCCAGAGCAAAATTAAATGCATACACTTTTAATACCATGAGTTGTCTCACAAATATGACATTTTGGATGTTGTTGATGCCGATGATTTGTATACAGTTGTATCAATGCGCACATGTGTGCTGTTTTGGAGGACAGATGCATTCACATTACAGTTAGATACAGGTTACTTTTACTTATGAATGTGAATCATCAGGATATGCAAATCTGATCAAAGAATCTTAATTGAACAATAAGGCTTGTAATGTCAATGAAACTTTTTATCCTATGTTTGTTTGCAACTACTGACTGTTTTGCTAATTTGATTAGTTGGTTGAACACTATGTAGATTGACCAAAGGATTTAAATAAATGCAATGTTTTTGCAAAGTGGATGTATTTATTTAAGAAATGAAAATCTTTTACTCCTTTCACAATGCTGTGCACCAAAACAGTAGCACAAATATTAATTTTTCCAGAATGTAACTTTTAAGTTCTAAAATTATTACAGCCCTTGGTGAATAATTTTCTTTTGTTTTGTTAAATTTTGCAAAAGGCCTTACTGTTAGCATAGTAAAAAGTTAGTCAATTCTGCTTTGTAGCTGTTTAGCCTGACCTTACCCTGGATAGGTGAGTTAAGAAAATTGATGGGTTAGTGTTGTTTTGGCTCTAATTTTTTTTTTCTCTTTTATTTCATAACTTGCAACAACTTCTTCACCAGCAACAGATGCGGTACATAATTTAGTTTGAGCTTTGGAAAAATAATCTCCAACAGTCCAATGTCCTTGCTGACAGAGACAGTTTTATATGTCATAATTTTGTCATAGTTTTTCTTCAGAATCTCATGTGGCGTACTGAACATGCACACTGAGTTTGGTGGTATATTTTGCAATCGATCCTTTTACACCCCAAAATGACTTTGTTTTGATACAACAGTTCATTTTGCTTTAGATTAAAGTAGAGAATTTATGCACCAGTTTGCCAAAGATTCCACTAGTGTAATAAATTCATTATTACTAATTTGTTTATGTGGTGTCCTAAAAGAGTTGTGATATAGACCCTGGCTTCTCACCTGGAAGATTGTGTTACATTTAGATATCCTACTCACTCAGTGCATTTCCTTTACTATTTATCCATCCATCCATCCATTGTCTCCCGCTTATCCGAGGTCGGGTCGCGGGGGCAGCAGCTTGAGCAGAGATGCCCAGACTTCCCTCTCCCCAGCCACTTCTTCTAGCTCTTCCGGGAGAATCCCAAGGCGTTCCCAGGCCAGTCGAGAGACATAGTCCCTCCAGCGTGTCCTGGGTCTTCCCTGGGGCCTCCTCCCGGTTAGACGTGCCCGGAACACCTCACCAGGGAGGCGTCCAGGAGGCATCCTGATCAGATGCCCGAGCCACCTCATCTGACTCCTCTCGATGCGGAGGAGCAGCGGCTCTACTCTGAGCCCCTCCCGGATGACTGAGCTTCTCACCCTATCTTTAAGGGAGAGCCCAGACACCCTGCGGAGGAAACTCATTTCAGCCGCTTGTATTCGCGATCTCGTTCTTTCGGTCACTACCCATAGCTCATGACCATAGGTGAGGGTAGGAACATAGATCGACTGGTAAATTGAGAGCTTCGCCTTGCGGCTCAGCTCCTTTTTCACCACGACAGACCGATGCAGCGCCCACATTACTGCGGATGCCGCACCGATCCGCCTGTCGATCTCACGCTCCATTCTTCCCTCACTTGTGAACAAGACCCCGAGATACTTGAACTCCTCCACTTGGGGCAGGATCTCGCTACCAACCCTGAGAGGGCACTCCACCCTTTTCCGGCTGAGGACCATGGTCTCGGATTTGGAGGTGCTGATTCTCATCCCAGCCGCTTCACACTCGGCTGCGAACCGATCCAGAGAGAGCTGAAGATCACGGCCTGATGAAGCAAACAGGACAACATCATCTGCAAAAAGCAGTGACTCAATTCTGAGCCCACCAAACCGGACCCCCTCAACGCCCTGGCTGTGCCTAGAAATTCTGTCCATAAAAGTTATGAACAGAATCGATGACAAAGGGCAGCCCTGGCGGAGTCCAACTCTCACTGGAAACGGGTTCGACTTACTGCCGGCAATGCGGACCAAGCTCTAGCACCAATCGTACAGGGACTGAACAGCCCTTATCAGGGGGGCCGGTACCCCATACTCCCGGAGTACCCCCCACAGGATTCCCCGAGGGACACGGTCGAATGCCTTTTCCAAGTCCACAAAACACATGTAGACTGGTTGGGCAAACTCCCATGCACCCTCCAGGACCCTGCTAAGGGTATAGAACTGGTCCACTGTTCCGCGACCAGGACGAAAACCACACTGTTCCTCCTGGATCCGAGGCTCGACTATCCGATGGACCCTCCTCTCCAGGACCCCTGAATAGACTTTTCCAGGGAGGCTGAGGAGTGTGATCCTTCTGTAGTTGGAACACACCCTCCGATCCCCCTTCTTAAAGAGGGGGACCACCACCCCGGTCTGCCAATCCAGAGGCACTGTCCCTGATGTCCATGCGATGTTGCAGAGGCGTGTCAGCCAAGACAGTCCTACAACATCCTGAGCCTTGAGGAACTCCGGGCGTATCTCATCCACCCCCGGGGCCCTGCCACCAAGGAGTTTTTTGACCACCTCGGTGACCTCAGTCCCAGAGATGGGGGAGCCCACCTTTGAGTCCCCAGGCTCTGCTTCCTCATTGGAAGGCATGTTAATGGGATTGAGGAGGTCTTCGAAGTACTCCCCCCACCGACCCACAACATCCCAAGTCGAGGTCAGCAGCGCACCATCCCCACCATATACAGTGTTGACACTGCACTGCTTCCCCTTCCTGAGACGCCGGATGGTGGACCAGAATCTCCTCGAAGCCATCCGAAAGTTGTTCTCCATGGCCTCCCCAAACTCCTCCCACGCCCGAGTTTTTGCCTCAGCAACCACCAAAGCCGCATTCCGCTTGGCCTGCCGGTACCTATCAGCTGCCTCCAGAGTCCCACAGGACAAAAGGGTCCTGTAGGACTCCTTCTTCAGCTCGACGGCATCCCTCACCGCCGGTGTCCACCAACGGGTTCGGGGATTGCCGCCACGACAGGCACCGACCACCTTACGGCCACAGCTCCGGTCAGTTACCTCAACAATAGAGGCACGGAACATGGCCCATTCGGACTCAATGTCCCCCACCTCCCTCGGGATGTGGTCGAAGTTCTGCCGGAGGTGGGAGTTGAAGCTACTTCTGAAAGGGGACTCTGCCAGACGTTCCCAGCAGACCCTCACAACACGTTTGGGCCTACCAGGCCCGACTGGCATCCTCCCCCACCATCGAAGCCAACTCACCACCAGGTGGTGATCAGTTGACAGCTCCGCCCCTCTCTTCACCCGAGTGTCCAAGACATGTTTATTATATTATATTTATACACTATTTAGTTGTACAAAAAATGAAAGCAGTTCATAAATTGATTTTTCTTTGAATTGAGCAACAAATCAATAGTGACCTTACATTTCTCTCAAACAAACTGATAAAGTGTTATGTCATAAGTAGTAAATCAGATAGCTTTCACCACTTTTACGGATAGCATAATACAGAAAAATGCTATCTATCCTGGCATTTAACATTTGAGTTTCTCTGTTACTCACTGAGATTGCACAGGTGGTGAATCGGCTGATGGTAGGGAAGGCTGCAGGGATCTGTGGTATCTGAGGTGAACTTCTCCAGGCAGGTGGTAAGGCAACCATCCTGGCATTGCAAGCAACCTTTGCTTACATTTTGGAGATGTGCATCATCCCAACTGACTTGAAAATGGGGGGTAACTGTGCTCTTAGTGCCAGGTAAGGTCCTCGTTATGGTCATCCTTAATGGGATCCATGATCACTTTCTCACTTACCAGTGACCGGAGTGGTCTGGTTTTATGCTTAAGAAGTCTACTATCGACTGTATCCCGGCACTGAGGGTTCTCCTTAAGTGCAAATGCGAATATCAGCAGAGTATCCTTTGCAGCCTTTGTCGATGTTTGTGAAGTGTTTGACTCCGTTGATTGTGCTGCCCTGTGTGATATCCTGGGACTTAGCGGGATCCCAACAAAGTTGCTGGATGTCATGGCCGGCCTTTGCACTGGTACTGTTAGTGCTGTGCAGAGTGGAGGCAGAGCCTCTGCATTCTTCCCAGTTGATTCTGGGTTTAATCAAAGGTATGTTCCTGCTCTTACTCTGTTCAGTGCTTGCATGGACTGGGTG